>NC_085046.1:116129120-116816691 GCF_963662255.1 Cinclus cinclus | reverse complement strand
TCTGAAGTGCCTATAAACCTATTTGTTTTCACCATATCTCATAGGTAGGTTTGAATGGTTTTGTGTGAGATTAGCTAGATGGTTTAGGCTAGAGGGATAGCTAATTCTGTGCCTCCGATACCTTCATCTGAGGGGGTTTCCCAATTGACTTTGCCAGTAAATCTGAAGAAAATCTACAAGAAATATATTTTCTCTGATTCTGCTTGAAAGTTTTAAATCCAATTTACAGGATTTCATCCAGGGTCTGCTCATGAAAATAAAAGAGGAATATTGTTTTTCTATCTTTTTGGGACCAAAATGAAGCACGGAGTAGACCCATGTTCTACAAAGTTTTGCTCCAGACAACCTTTATCATGTTTACATCTTCCTGCAGATTTGATAGAAATCAGGAGAGATGCATACAATACATCAATGCAAACTTTCTTCTGCATAACAACAACAACAATTTAAAAGCAATCTGCATTCCTTGTAACAGCAACTATGTTCACTGAAATTGTAATGTTGCAGGATTCTTGTTAGACAAGATATGATTAATAGTTTTGATAACAGGCCTAAAAATCTGCTCAGTATAAGTCATGCCTTCTACATTATTCTGACTGGAACCGTGTGCTGTGGTTCTAAGAAGTAATTTGCTTATTTATTTTAACAGCCCATTTAATGAAACTTTAATGAAGAGCGGTCCTTATGGCAATCTTGGGCTTTGTGTGTGTGGGAGGAATATTGGATCAACGTCATCTGTAACATTTTTAGCTTAGGATTTTTATTGGTGTGTTAGCAGAAAGTTTGTGTTTGCCATCTACTTTTGTGGCAGTGACACAAACTAAGTGAAGTTTCTCAAGAGACAGGGACTTGCCAAATACTGTCCTCATCACAGGAGACTCTACATGAGAAGTTGCAACATCAGACTAACCATAGCTGCAATAGTTTGGGGTTTTTTTCCCCTTTCTGAGAGGGGGGAGGCTGTGTTGTGTTTGAGAGGACAGTAGCAGCAGGGCTGCAGGAGTATGATGTTCTCTTGGGGGTGTGTATGTCTGCATGATGGCTCACTCCCCCTGCTGCAACCTCCCCAGTAATGTATGAGAAGTGAATTTTTTCTCCTCTGATCTGAAACAAGGATGAATTTGGAAATCTTAACACTTTTTTTTCAAACTTTCCTTCTGGCCACCCCTACTTTATTAAATTAGCAAATTTATACCAAACTGGGAGCCCTGAAGTTGGCTAGGGATGCCCGTAAGATCACCCCTGCTATTACAAAGCTAAAAATCTATTAAAAAGGAGGATAAATCCCTTTTGTATGGCTCTGTAAGCAGCTCTGCTGCTGGTTAGATTTACATATCAATGCATTTTGATCTTTTTTCCTTCTGAGCACTTCTGAGTTAAGCCTATTCTTAAAGGCATTTGTTAAACCATGCCACTTAGGAGCTTGCAGATATTTCCTGGGCCATTTTAAAGTGTGACCAGTTATCAAGCTTTATACTAAAATTCTATGTGTGTTTTCTCAGTGATAATGTTGCTTTTTCCCCATCCTCATACACAGTGTCCTGTTGCTCGTTCCTTCCTTGTGTTTTTGTCCTTGTGCGAGTTCAACTTGTTGTGGTAGCATTTGCTGAAATGTAGGAGGAAAATCTCTGGGTTTCACTTGAGCCCTGCATGTTATGAGTTGGCCCTAAAAAAGGAGATTCCCACTGCAGCTCCAGCACTGACAGAGCAGTGGGAGAGAGGCAGTGCATGTCTAGGGGAGCTAAAGGAGAAAGTAGAAATGCCCTCATCCTCTGTCAGGAAGGGAATAATACTGAGTGCTGTGCTGGAGCACACCAGGGATCACTGGGTTGGGCATCAGACTGCGAGGCTTGGTGGATAGTCCTCCTCCTTCCTGCACTGTTCTTGGACCTGACTCACTCCAGTCCATCTGCTGTACCACTGCTGAAGCACTTGGACACAGAATTTACCCCGTTCTTGAATTTAACACACGTGGTTTTTGCAGAAAAGAAAGATAAGTGATGGAGGCTGCTTTTGGAAAATCTGTTTAGTTATAGAAGCGTGAGCCTTGAGGAAAGAGAGGACACCTCACATGAACAAGCACTGTTTTCTATCTTGTACACAAACACACACACACAAACATGTGCATGCTCATATGGGTAGACCACTTGTTGCCAGTTCCAGTAACTACTCACAACAAAATCAATGGTTATGAGACCACAGTGTATATGGCACTGTATATTGCTATGAGTATAAAGGTTTGCCTTGAACAGCAAGTCAAGTTTTCCCCAAAAATCACTGATAAAGTGTCTAGAACTTGATTTTCTGAAGTTGTGGGCTTCAGAAAATGAGGGTCTTCAAACCCATATTAAGCCTTGACTATCAAAAACATGAAGTCAACTTTTTGCATTCTATTATTACTACTATTATTAGCAGTAAAAACAGAGAAACACGTGAAACAATATAAGAGCAGTACTACATTGTGAACAGATAGTAAATGTAATTGTTTATTAAACAATGTTTATTAATACTACTTTAAATTATTAAATTGTTTCAAGTCACTTACCATTAAGACTGTCCTTGAGTGTTTTTTCAAATGCTTTTGTAACAAAAGAAATGGATTAGAACTTAAAGTAAACACCATGGATGTCTTCAGCTTTAGTAAGTTGAATGTAGTGGGAGCACTTTTACTTAGGTGAAAGGAACAATAGAAGAAAACTTAGAATTAAGCATTTTGTAAGATTTTTTTCCTTTCTTCTATAAATTCTGCATTTTAAAGCTTCTCACTTCTCTAGGTCCCTTTGTTTTAGTAGATGTGTTATAAAGGTATATAAAGGTATATGTGTTATAAAGGTGTACATAAATATATATGCAAAAAAAACCTATCTGTCTATCTATCTGTCTATCTGTCTATCTATCCATCTGTCTATCTATCCATCCATTCATCTATTTATACTATATGCACGTGATGTCCAAATGTAGCACTTGGGACCACATAAGCATATATCCTGCAAACATGCTGCTGTAGCTTGAAGAGTTGGGCCCTGATAGGAAAATTTGGCTATGTAATCATACTTCCCAATAGCATGCTTGACCCAGTTTTCAAAGTTTCCCCTTTCTGAACCACTTTCAGACAGACTAGTAACAAAAAAAAGGGAAAAAGTCATAGACTAAGGAGTTTATGCCAATGTTAAAGTGAACTGGCACAGTTCACATGAATTTCCTGTATTATACCCATCTAATACCCAAAGCCATCCTTAGAAGTTCATTAGCAGCTCTGATTCCTATAGAGCTCTTAAGACATCTGCCCATACAAAATTTAGAAAATGTGTCACTTTGGACTATTGCCCATACATTAGACTGTGCCAGTTAGGTAGTCCCTACTGCCCCTACTTTGCTATAAACACAGTTGTATCATATAAGTGATAGAGTGCATCAGAGAGAATCACATGAATTAGGTCCTGAAAATGTAATGTTTGTGATATTTCTCCCCTGTCCAGCCAGGGCTTGATCAGCAAAAATACTTTTTCTAAAATACTATAAGTAAGAGAGCTTCCCTAATAACCAGTTCTGTGGTGGTCACAGCTTTTCCACTCTGGGAGCTGAGAAATTGCACTGGTGCTTCCCAAACCCCAACACTGGGGACACAGCCTGCCCAAGGGCTGTGTGGTGGGTATATAGATATTTGCTTATTGGCTTCTGCCAGGGTAGGCAGAACTCAAGAACTTTAGACAGGGAGTCACTGCAGCTTAGTCTTAGTGCCCGGGCTGAGGTGTGGGCTTACCAGCTAAGTGACTATCCTTGGAGTTCTCCATAGTGAAAACCAGCCATTAGATGAAAAATTGTAAATATTGTTGAATTTAGATACCAGTTGTCTGGGAATTGCTGTCTGAGATAGGCTGATGGTTCTACAGACCCTACTGTGCCTTGTTGTCCTCACAAGACCTCCTGAGAGCTGTCTGGAGGAGGGGTAGTTAAGCCTATTGCACTGTAGATGAAAAAAGTAAAAGAAAATTGAATTAATAAACTTCTTAAAATTACTTTTTCTTGTTTCAGTAGCCGGGCACCCTTGAGATGGTACATTGAAATAATAAATTAGAATCCTGTTCACAGAGCTGTGATCTCTTTAGAGATGCAGATTTTTATCCATAAGCAATGATGTTTTCCAAACACCTCCTAAATAATTCATAGTCAGGAGCCAGAATGTAGAAGACTTTTAACTACAGAGTGTCAAGTCACTTTTCTTATTCATATTGATCATACTCTTAAGTTTTTTTCTGGGAATTTTCCAGGATTTTCTTTTTCTGAAGCTGCTTGTTTGGGAGAGTTCAGACAATTTTTGACCCCCATTAACATTCCTATTTCACTATATATTCTCTCACTGTTAGGCAATCTGAAAAAGTAGGAAATGCAGTTCTGCTAAATTTGGTCCCCAGAAGCTCTCCATCTCTCCTTAGTTTTTTCCTACAGAGCCATCAGAAAACATGCTCTGTTAGTGTGGTGTCAGGTAATCCTTCTCTCCCAATATAATGACTTTCTAACAAGTCAGCTCTCAGTAGGGACAGGAGGGCAATCGTCCGCAGCTTGGGCATTCTGGCTCCAGTCCATCTCACCCAGGGGTGGGGGTTCACGTCTCCCAGCCTTACTCCTAACACTGAGCAGTGTTGATGGTTAAAACCCCACCTTGTCCTCAGCTAGAAGAGCAGTGGTAGCTAGTATGACTAGGTTGCTCGTTTTTTTAAAAATAAGGAAAACATAGGAATCACTTACTATAGGATGGAAAGCCTGAAACATGATAGGAAAATGTAGAATTTTGGATGAGGAACGTGTGATGTACTAGTGTGCATTATATTGATTTGTGTTGTATTAGTTAAGGAATCTATATGTAACACAATAATTTAGTGTTGCTTTGTAATTCTAGCAGATTCAAAGCCAGCTTTCTAGTGCTTATTTGATAGGTATTTTTCAAAGGCATTTTAAAAGACCAACTATTTTATCTTTCACTGATAAGGCTGTTCTGATTTAGCTCTGATATTTGAAATTGCTTCACAGGAGTTGTTACTGCCTTTTTCTGCCTGGGCTTAGCTAATGCTTCCCTTTGATGGTCTTTCTAAATTCCAGATCTGGGCATACATAAACAGAATGAAGGATCTGCCCTTCTGTTCCTTGGTAGACTTCCATATCCTCTCCTTCAGGGCAGGCTTTGGGCTGGAGTTGCAGTCCTAGGACTCAAGGTTTATACCAAATCACTGTCTTCTGTGCCCTTTATCCTATTTCATGTGGCACAAGGAAGAAATACACTGCAGTCAGGAATCCAACACAGATTCTGCTGACAAGTTTTCACCAGAAAATAACTCTTCAAAAGTATCTCATAATCACTTGGGACCTGTTGGTACTTTTTACTTGCTGTTCAGAATTGTTCTTCCCTTCTGAGAGGGTGAGTGCTTGAAAAAAAATTTGAACAAAACCATGTGTGCCTGGAGATGTGAAAATCTAGTGATTTTTGTGTTTGCCCACAAAATACTAATGTCTGCTGGAAAGGAGCTTGTTTGCACAAATGCCTTAAGCTGAACACAAAACAATAAGCATAAGCAACTGAAGAAAATGCTCTGTAAGTTTAAAAAAAAAAGTAGTTTTCACAGTTCTATAGTTCTTTGAATTATTTGTCTCCTTTCTCTGCTTCTCCATATTGCTATACAAGCTTCTGAAATTGCAGAATTATTACTCTTCACTTAACTTTGTAGGGAATCAGTCTTCATTTCTACTCAGCATCAGCTGCAAGCTTCCTAATAAATGCTTAACTTCAATACTCCCCAAATTTTCCAAGCAGTTTCACAGTTTCCATACAGATGAGCTTGGGTAGTCTTTCATCTTTGCTCCTTCACAACCATGTGAGCTACAGAGCTGCCTTCATCTTGCAGGCTCCTGTCTGGAAAGGCATCAGTGTTTGTAGTTTGAGATGGGAAAAACAGTCTCATGTTTTCAGTTCTAACCTCTTGTTTTCCTGTATTTAGGATTTCCTCAAACTTTTGCATCCTTAGGTGGCTTTTCTCTCATGCCTTCTTTGTCTCCAAAAGTGAGAGAAAATAATAATGATAAAAAATAGTATGAAATTTATGTGTTGCTGAAATTTATAACATGATGTAACATGACTTTCTGGGGTGCTAATAGTCTGAAAATGGATTAATGTTAATGTAGTTGATACCTGGGGTGCATTTATTTATCCATATTTTTTAATCTATAGATACCTGTGTGCAAACCACCACACAGACAAAAAACAGTGTATCTGAGCTCCGATGTCTCTTCAATCTTATGATTATGATAAATATCCAGGATGTGCTATTCTTTGATTGCTTGCAGTTAGTATAGTGTAAACTTACATGTTAAACGTTCTTCTGTCAAACCACAAAATCTATAAACAAGTCATCTTTGTTTTTTCCTTATCTGTTTGCTTAAAATCAGAAAAAAATAATAAAGAGAAAAGCTTTTGAATCCCTTGATTTAGAGAATTTATTTCCAGTAATGTTAACAAAGTCATAACATACCTGGATTTTCTGTTCCTTTAAGATTATGGTATTATTAACATATTGAAGTCTATTTTATTATGCAAGTGTTGCATAATAACAGTAAGAACGCTTTAAGTATTATTTGTATAGCACTGCATTTAGGATTTTTAAACACTATTTGTAGGAAAGAAAAGCTGATTCATTGAAAACAGGCAGTGAAATTGTACGTTTTGTTAAATTACCCGGTTCAAAAACACTTTGAATAAATGAATTTTAAAACCTTCTTGTAAACATTTTCTTTATTTGGAAATGATTCTCTTTCTTTTTCTCACTTTCTAACTATTTCTCTTTAATTTGCTTTTTTTTGCCCGTCTCTTCCTTTTTGTCTATTTCTCTCACTCTTTCTCTTCCACTATTTTTCTCATTCCCTTTCAAAACAACTTCTTTTGTTTGTTTGTTTGTTTGTTTGTTGGGTTTTTTTTCTATTATATTAGATTTTGGCTCTTAAAAATACATTAAATATTTTTTTTTTCTTGATCCAGGCTATGATATCTTCTATTTTTTCCTCCTATTTTTCTTTTTTTTCTTTTTTTGTTTTTTTTTTCGTGATTTTGACATGTTAGAGAAAACAATGAGTGTACTCTTCCTAGTAAATTAATTCAGTAACTTGGACATAATTTTTTTTTTCCTGTCCTCCACCATCTTATGAGAAACCTATTTATTAATTTATGTTCCTTTATGCCTATGTTAGGGTTGAGGTCTTTTTTTCAAGACAACATTAGTGCTAACATCTTAGTCATACAATTACTTTTTTGCCTATCCTAGTGTTGTTTCTTCTCTGGTATTTGCCACAGTAGTCATACCTCCCCTCTGACTACATTTTGCTGAGCTGACAAATCAGGTTCTTGTGATCAGCTCATGACTGGAGATTACTCACCCTCTTTGCTGTTTTGGCAGCCCTTTGCCTGACCACAACTGATCGGGCCATTCGATCATAATCCCAGTGTAGGCTTGCCTACACCTAGGGTTAAAACATAAAGTAATTTCCTCTAATAGCATCCCAATGAATTTTTTTTTTCCCCCCGGGGGCATACCGCACATCTGGCATACAGAAACTATGTAACAAACAATATTCTACCTCTTATTTCTCCTACTGCCTCCAGCCACTGGTAGTCCTAATTTACAGCATGGAACAGTTTTAGTAATTTTAGAGTATGATCTCCCACATTCTCAAGCAACATTAAAATCCAGTTTCTATTATTTCCAGTCTTTTAAATCATTATATTTTTTCTCAAATAATTTTCCAGAAGTCCTGTATTCTTCATAGACAAGGAAAAGTGTTTCTGGGACATCTCTGCTGTTCTAATGTGTTTCTTCTTTTAAACCAGAAATAGTGCTCCACTTTGTGTGTATATAACATTAGGAGGGCCCAGGATGCATTAAAGGGTATGGTGTGAACACTGACCCTGGTCATGTGTGAGTAGTTTGAACCTTCATTTCAAGGGGGTTCAACAGCCCCAAAGTGTCTGTCCTGTGCTGGAGGGGCATGGAGCACGTGGGGGTTCTTATTCCAGCATGGAGCTGTGGGGCTGAAGCACAGCTGGGACTGCAGCGTGCGCTGCAGCACATCTTAAATCCAGACCTCATGCAGGGAAGGATGAGATTCCTTTCCAAAGGTGTACTGCATCCTATATTCTACAGCACTTTGTTGTGTGTATTTAAACATTGCTTTTGGTCTAGAAGTGCAACCCCTTACTGAAAACTCAAGCTTACTAAAATCAAGCTTGCCAACATTTAAGTGCAGAAGATCTATCTGAACAGGTGCATATGTTGGTTTGATTTTATATTGACAGTCTTTTTTCTTACCTGACAGATTTCTAAGTATTAAATACTTATCTTAAATACTTATGACCTATAGGTGATGTCATCGGTTTGAATAAGGTGGGGAATCTGACATTTTAATTGTTTGAAATTGAGCAAAAGAATTGCAAAAAAGAAAAACCCACTGATTTTTCTGTTTTCTTTTGGGGTTTGGCATTCTTTTCAAGGAAATTATTTCTTCTGATTGGCCTTTAGAATCCTCTAGAGGGGAGAGATAAGGAACTATAAAACTTTAAAATAGGTCAACATCTCACTAATTATTGCTTTAATTAGTGACAGCCACATTTTTTTTATTCTTTTGTTCAATTTAATAGAAGTCAGATAGATCCAAATTTTTTAGTTTGAAAGAAGTATTGCCCTTGATTTTTAAGGGGCTTTGCACCATCTGTAGATTACCCGCAAAATGTGCATACTAAAAAATTTAAAGATTGTACCTTTAGATTTGCTGTCACAGCTGCTCTTTTCATTTTATCCACAAATGTTAATAGACTGAATGCAAATTTTCTAAAGAAGAACAAATAGTGAAAAGTTCTTAATTAGATTTGAAAAACAACAATGTGAAGGTAAGAGATTTTACAGGGACTTGTGCATTCATTAAAAAATGTTTTCTCAGTTGAATGTCTCACACCCTGGACGTAGAATAGTAAAAATTACTTTCAATAACTCTAGTAAATCTAGTTTTTGAGAAAGGAATTATGTATGGTGTGAGTTTTAGGTTCAAAAGGGACTGCACAGTTATTTTATACAGATTTTGCAAAATGATGTAGTGTTGAGCTATATCCTCTGAAGTCAGGAAGACCTACATGTGTTAGTCATTTCCAACTTCCAAGTATTGTGAAGATATTTCAAATAATTCTGTAATTCTTTGTTAAAATTATTGAGAAACAAATGTTTTTGCCTTGCTCACTAATTTCTTTACTATCTGCATTAAGATCCGTTCAAATACACACTAGTAAATTCCTGTGTACAGAGCATTTTATTTTTCATCTCCTTGTACAGAAAACTTAGGCAAAACCTCTTAGTGATGGAGTTAAAAAAGCTTAGATTGCATTTTAAGTACTTTTGTACAAGTATTAAGTGTGTATTTTAGTTAGTATTAGCTAACATGCAACCTGTACTTAATTGCTTAATAAACAGAATTGCTCTAATACAGCAAATTACAAACCAACTTTAGCGTGAACAGTACATCTATTAATTTAATAGTTTCATGGAGCTAATTAAACTGTCCTTATTTTACAATTTCAAATATTTTATACTAACAGTGTATTTAAGATTTGGTATTTCTTCCCTGCTTCCTGATTGTGTGATTTCTCTAGTAAGATTTTCTAAAGACTACTTCAGGCACACGTATATTTAGCATTGAGTAGTGAGTATTGAGTAGTAAATACTGAGTAGTGTGGCACTTTTAATGCCCACCATGCTATAAAAGCAGTTCCAGATTGAGCGAAAATTAATTCATGTTAGACAGCATATTACTGTCTTTATTATCTCACTCCTGAGTTATTGTGGTAATTGGTCAGTATTGGAGGAGCCAAATAATACAAAAGAAATGCGAGGAATTTTGCACAGAGTGTGAAAATGAATCTTATGTCATACCTTTGCTGGCTGACTCATTGAGTCTCTCACCCCGTGGCAGCCACTGCCGTGCACCAGGCCTTGAAGCACCAGACAGGTCACTAGTCCTCTGCTTCCCTCTGGGACGGGGGAAGATCCTGCAGGGTGGAGGGAGTGGGACAGTGCTTCTTCTGCTGGAGGGCTTGCTTTGCCTACTGCCTGACTTACCTGTGCTCTACACCTTTCTTAGACTCCACCTTGAGTACAGGAGGACAAGTGAAACAGAATGAAATATACATATTTAATCTGCCTAATTCAGAAGCTAAATTAAAGGCTTTTAACTTTGAGAAACACTGTGTCTGTAAACTGGCCAATACCTTGACTGTGCCTCTTGCTCCAATTTGTCCCTGAGTGCAACCGATGACCCGGACTGCCGCAACAGCTGCAGTAAGCAGGTAGTAACTCGTTTGCCTTCATATTTTCATGCCACAGATGATACTCTGCAGCTCTGAATTTAAATGAGACAGATAGCCTTGATTCCCACCGGGGAGGTATGAAAACATTGCTTCTCACGCTCTGCATCGCGAAACACTTAGAATGACGTGTGCTTGACGTTTTGAAGTAATTTTTTATGCGGGACATTGCTTCGAGATGGTTCATACTCGAAGTTTCCCGGGTTCCACCACGGAGGCAGCGCTGCACTGCGCCACGCGGGGATTGCGTTGGATTTGCGCTGCTCTGGATTTGCGCTGCGCTGGATTTGCGCCGAGCTGGATTTGCGCTGCGCCCTGCGCGGCCGCCAGAGGGCGCGGCAGTGCCGGGGTCTGGGCGGGCGGGGGCGGAGGAGGAGGAGGAAGAGGAAGAGGTGGATCTCCCCGCCGACTCCTGGCCTCGCCTGGGGCAGATCCGGCAGCCCTGGAGGCAGGCTTTTCCCCAGGGGTTCTGGCTGGGAAGGAGGGAAAACGGAAAAGTAGCGGGTTTTTTTTGTTTTTGTTTTTTTTTTTTGTTTGGTTGGGTTTTTTTGTTTGTTTTTTGCTTGTTTTGTTTTTTAAGAAAAAAAATGCGTATGGGAGGGGGGACAGAGTTGTCTTCTGTCTCAAGGGAAGGCTGGCAGGCAGTGCTCACCACTCCTCTCTGTGGGGAGCCGTGGCTGAGGTAGCCTCGGAAATTAGGCTACCCCCAAGAAAAATTGCTGAGAGGGTTTTCATTCCGTTTTCAGAACAGGAAGGAAAGTGGTGGATATTATATGTTGGTTAATTTCAGATGCTGCCACCAGAACCTCAATGCGCCTATGACAGCAATATGACATCGGAACGGGAAATGAACATCTCTAGATGGCACAGTTCATCACCTGGGTCTTCAGACCTTCATGGCATCAATTTTTTTATGTGCTCCATCATCTTCATCACCCCTGCTATTACTGCTATTGTAGTTTATAAAGCAGAAAGGTTCCCTGTCTCTGGAAGCTTTTCAAAAGAAAGCCCCAGCCATTCCAAAGAAAGCTCCATTTCTTTTCAGACATTAAGAAATATCTTAAAAGCTACATTGAGGTATTGGTGGTGGAAAGTTCTCTTATGTATTTATGTTTCTTTTGCTACAGAGCTATAGAATGTTTATAACAAATCTTTATCACAGATATCCAAAAAAAACCAAATAAAAGTAAAATGTGGGGAAACAATGCCTCAGTGGCAGGGGTGGTCAGCTCATGTTTGTAATCCTGCAAACAGTTTAACTGATGCTTCAGGATGCTCTGGACACAAGGCATTTAAAATAATTCCCTGCTCTCAACCTGTGTGACAGTCAATCTCTGCTGCACACCATCCTGGTTCCCACAGGAGCAGGCAAAGATGGACTTTCCTCTGTTCTCTGTTTGGCTCCCCCGAGATCCTGTGAAGCACCAGATCTTACAAAGGACACATAAGCAAGAAATTGTGAACAGAAATTATGAACAGAAATTGTGACAATTTGATGCTACATAGAAACCATGAAATGTGCATATATGTGTATAGGTAGGTGTGTATATGTGAACAGGTATCTCAAAAAAGAAATGACAGCAACCGTATGGCATGGCAGGAGCAGGCAGAAGATTTGACTACAACTCAGTGAGCTGAAGGGGAAGAGTGGAAAACTCATGTGCTTCATCTGTCCGCTGAACAGTGCAAGGATGACTACACGGGGATGAAGAGGTGACAGGCTGCTGAAAGGACAGGAATTCTCCCCTTTTATCCCTTTGCAGAGAAGAGTGATCAGTCCAATCTGCATTCCAGTTCTTGGTAAAAAAACCCGCTGCTGCCAGGCTGTCTGGTGAGACCAGTAATAAAGAGGAAAAAGCTCTATGGCCTTCAGGCAGAGAGTGTTGCTATCATAATAGTTCTTGCGGTTACTGCTGTTACTTAGTTGTTTTGCCTTATTTAGCGTTTGAAAGCATCCCCTGCCCTGGCTGGCTGTAGCCGCTGTTTGATGGATGAAGAGCAGAATTAGGCCGCGGCAGATGGCTGTGGACGGAGTCGGGATAGGAACGGGACAGATCCCCCGCAGGACTTGTTTCCAACCCGGCTGTTTCGGGGTGGGGGGTGAGAGGCACTCGGCGGGAAGGATGCGCGGGGGAAACCCGCTCGGGGACTGGGCCGGGGCAGCGGCTGTGCACCGCGCTCCGGCGGCGACTCGGACCGAGCCGCTCTTCTGCCGTCCCGGCATCCCTGCCTTGCTCGCCGCTCAGTCTCGTCGGGATCCTGGATTTTCTTCAGCCGAGGACGGTCCCATCTCGAAGGCCACCCGGGGCCGCCGGGGCGCGTCTGCCCGACCGGGGACGAGCCGTCTGGCGGCCCGCGGAGGGAGCGCGGTGCCTCCGCCAGCACCAGGGACAGCGCCGGCAGCGGCACCGCCGCTCCTTTGTTCCACCGCCGGCGAGGCCCCGCGGAACAAAGACTTCCGCCGCCGGCGGCGCGGGGACCCCGGCCTCTCCCCTGCCCGCCCCCGCACCTTCCCGCACCTCCGGCTTGGCCCTGCCACGGCCGCCGCCTCCACCGGAGCCGCGTCTGCGGTGTGCCGGCCGCGCACGCACCTGCCCCGGCGCACGTCGCGCTGCCGCCCTCCCCGCGGGTAAGCTGCCCCGCACACCCTTCGCCGCCGCCGCCCCCCGCTCCGCGCTCGCCAGCCCCTGCCTTGATCCTAGCCTCGCCCCGCCGCCCAGCAACGCGCACAAAGCTCGCACGCCGCTCCGCCTGCCCGGCGGCACCGCTCTGCGCCGCTCTCCCCACACCGTGCCCGTACGCTGCTCCCTCTCCCCGCCTCTCCTTCGCAACCTCCGCACACTCTTCTTTCGCGCATGCAAGCTGCCTCTCCGCACAAGGCTCTGCTGCGGTGCCCCCGCTGCACCTCGGGCACCCCCGCCCCGTGCACCAACTCTGCACATGGCTCTGCCTCTGCCCGCCCGCGGCGCAGACGCTGCTCCGCTGCCCCCCGCGCACCGCGCCGCTGCCCCGGGGCGTGCGTTCCTCGGCTTCCAGAGGAGCCCCGCGAGAGGAGGAGCCATTACCGAGCGGAAGCTCCTAGCTACCGGCTGAGCGATGCGCAAAGAACGATCCTCGCGATGATAATATTAGAAAATGTATTTATTTCCCATTAATCGACTTTACATGGTTCAGCCCAAGAAAGCGAGAGGTCGAGTCATCACTGCCTCGAAAACCACCACGGCTACGGCACCGCTCCAGTAGCCCCCCCACGGCCCCGTTACCTGCTGCTGACAGCTGCCCCCGCGGGCGCCCGTCCCGTGGCAGCGGCATCTCCTTTCCACCGGTCTGAGCCAATCAGTCCACCAGTCCTAGTTAGTCTCGGTTTCCGTAGGTGAGTACAGGTTGTCGAGCTCTTTATTGCTTTGTCTCTCCTTTTCTTTCTTTTCTTTCTTTCTTTCTTTTCTTTCTTTTCTTTCTTTCTTTCTTTCTTTTCTTTTCTTTTCTTTCTTTCTTTCTTTCTTTCTTTCTTTCTTTCTTTCTTTCTTTCTAAATATTTATATTTTAGCTAATTGCAATTTTTTTATTACTAACATTATTGTTATGGTATGTTCTAGCAAGATCATTCATGCTGCTTTGAGGATCCGCTCTTGGCATTCACCGCGTGCCTTAATTGTATGACATTAAATCAAGGTCCGCTGTGAACACGGAGAGTCAGAGCCTTAGAGCGCTCGCTCTCTCTCTCTCTCTCTCTCTCTCGCCCCCTCTCTCAGCAGAATAGCAACTGATCCCCGAAAAAACAAAAGCAAAACCAAAAAACCAACAAAAACAGCCCGTAATTTCCCTCCGCCCTAGTCACATTCTGGCCCGGACTGCACATAACTCATGCTCGAGTTTTCTTACTAGCCAGTCTGTTGTTTGCAATGCTCAGGAAGCTGTTAAATATGTATTAATAGATTTTTTAAAAAGTAATAAAATAAGCGTGTGACTATTACACACTTCCAGATGTCTGCTTTCATTTCTCCAGCGTCTTCGCGTGATTTTAAACATAGGAGTTGGCTCTCCCCGACTCGACGTCTGTCATTTGGCATCCCTGGCTGAGAGGAATGACCATGTCTTTCCGGCTGTCTCGGTCTTCCTGGTTCTGCTCCCCTGGAGCACGGGTGGGGGAGTCCCGCACCCCCAGAGCATCCCTGCTCCCCTCGGCCAGGGGGAGGGAGGGAGTGGGGAAGAGGGTATCTTTCGACGATGAAAAATGGAAGGGCAGGACGTGTCATCTTTCTTTGTAAAGCAGAAAAAAATTTAACTCACTCGCACCTGCCCCTTTCCCGGGAGGGTCTGGGCAGCCCATCTGGCTTGCCTGTACTGAACTGGCGAGTGAGGAAATGAGGGGTGAAGTCATTACAATATTTTTTTTAAAAATTAGCCTAAGATTTTTTTATTATTATTATCATTATTGTTACGCTTTTTGCCATCTTTCACGGCTCAGGATCGGGACCATTCCTTTCCGGCGCCGACTGCGGGCCGGGGAAGAGCGGAGCGGCCGGGCACCTTGTATCACCCTGCGGGCTCGACCACGGCCGGACCCCAGGAACCGGGCAGCTGACCTCGACTGCTTCCTCGGCGCCAGGGCCCGGGAGAGAGAGAGGAGGCGAAGCGGGATGTGCTGCGGCTGCAGGCGGCGGCGGCCGGGATCCTGCGGCGAGCTGGGCTTCTCAGAGACTTTTCCCGTAGCTTGCCGGGGCATCCGGGGGCAAACTGGGAAGGCGGCTCCGGCCCCACTCGGCACCGTAGCTCCTGCGTGCGGCCGCCTGGAAAACAAAGCAAGAGCGTTAGAAATGCAGGCGGGGAGGAAAGGAAAGGCAAGCGGGGAGGGAAGGGGGCCGGGAGCCCGCACGCCGCGCGGTTGCCAATGACAAAAGGGAGAGAGGGGGGAGTCAGAGTAGGAGAAGGGCGGGGAGGGAAAGGGGAAGGGGAGGAAGCGAAGGGAAGGGGGGCCACACGGACTGACGCGAAGCTGGGGTCGGCCAGACCCGAGCCTGTGGGGCTGCTTGGACCGCGGCTGAGGAGGGACAAGGCGGAACGCCCATCACCGCAGCGCCAGGGCGAGCGAGCATCTGGGTCCCTGCAGCGCGGTGGGAACGGGCCAGCCGCGGGGAACCGCAGAGAGCAGCCTCCCTACCCACTGCTGCAAAAATCCCCGGAGAGCAAGCACAAGGGAATTTTTTTTTCTTCTTTATAAAAAAAAAAGAAGCAATAAGAAAACAAAATAGTAAAATTAAGGGTCTGTGAAGGGGGTGGGGAGCAGTAGCTCCCCCTTCTTTTTCGTCTTGACGACCGTACGAGCAAAGAATCATAGGGAGAAATCCAAGCATCCCAATGAAAATGAGAAATAAGAACCCACTCCAAATACCGAAAAAGACAATCACAAAAAGGAAATGGTCAAACCTGCCGAGGGCTGGCGGCTCCTCCACCCAGTGGGAGCCGCGGAGCGCGGAGAGAAGAGCCCCTCTAGCTGCTTTCGGGGGATAGGAAGCGGTCCGGTCTCTCCCCCTCGCTTGCTGCTCCAGAATTAGGGATTAATGCCTCTCCAGCCAAACAAATAAGGCATCTGCCTTCAGTACAAGAGGATTACACGGGGTTGCTGACGTCACCAACCAGGCAGATGTTGGCTCCCAAAGTCCTGATCATCTCCCGTGTCCTTGAAACCCGGCACAATCCCAGACCCGCGCCGCCCGGCCGGGTCCCTGCAAGGTCGAGGGGGACCTGGTCGGAGGGGACCCCGCCGAGCCGCTCTCTCCCAGAACGTCCTCACGCATCATCGGGAGAGAAAGGTGTGAAAAGCCGAGCCCGGCAGAAAGTTCAACCCTCCCCCTTCCCTCCGGGTCCTCTCCCTCCACCCCCCGCCCTCCCCCACCTCCCCAAACTCAATGTCACATGAATCTGTACAGTCATAGCGAGGAAGAGGAGCCTGATCCCCGGCTCACCCAGAGGCCACCCTCCCCGCACGGCATCCGACCCCCCCTCACTGCGGCACCGCCGCGCCCCCCGGCCCCGCGCCGCCCCAGCCTCCCGCCCGCCGCAGCCCGGAGCCCGCAGCAGCCCGGAGCACGGAGGCGGAGCGGGGCCAGGCCGCGCCGTGCCCGGCAGCTTTGTTCCCGCTGAGACCGTCCCGGCGGGCCGGAGCGGCTCGCTGGCCGTGCGGGGACAGCCCTCTCCCCGTCCCGGAGCTGCGCGGCGTCTCTGCGGCAGGCAGGCCCTGGCGGGAGGGCAGCGAGCCGAGCAGAGCCCGGCAGAGCCGGGCCGGGCACGCAGGGAGCGCTGAGGTGGCTCAAGGCCTCCTCTCGTCCCGCGGGGCCGGCGGCAGGCGCTGAAGTAGGGTTTTCCGGGCTAAAGGACTTGGAGGTTGCGTTTCTGCAATTCTTAGGTGGAGGCAGAGCGGCTCGTCGTTCCCGTATCTCAGCCCCGAGTTTGCTGGAGCTGTAGGGTGGGTCGGAAGTGCCGCAAAGTACATCTGAAAGGGGAATCCAATTAGAAGCGCGATCAAAATAAAAAAAGAAATTTGCCCGAGAACCACGTCTGTTGCTTTTGCTGTGGCATAAAGTCCATGACTCATCATCACTACTCCCTTTGCACCAAACAATGGTTTCGATCATTTTGGTACTGCAGAAAGGCAAACTAGACGATGTGACATAACGGAGCAGGATGAAGAAGAAGAGATCACCAGTATCTAGGCTCCCGGTGGGTTGGTGTTGTTGTTGTTCAAAGGAGCTGTTTTATAGATCTGTTCCATATTATCCTTGTCTGTCAAAGTGGCATTTAATTTTTCCAATTGTAGAACTTGGTCACTGATAAAATCAATTTAATTTACACCACTGTCATTCAGCCGATCCGAGCAGTAGATTTATTTTTGGCTCGGAGTTGAAGGGGGAAAAAAGCAATCGTATGCAGAATGGAGAGATCCTTTCACTTCTTTTGCGAGCAGTAAGAAGAGAAATCCCTGGCATGGCATTTTAACAGAGCTTGCTCTCCTGCAGGAGAATTATACGTGGAATTTCTCAGGTCTTTTTGCCTAGAATCTTGAGCAGCCACACGAGAGGGATGACAAGAAAGACAGAGCAGCTCGGGCCCCCGGCGTTCCGTGTGGGCCGACAGCCCCGCTCACCCCCCTTTTCCCGGGGTGACACCAGCCGGCTCCGTCCTCTCCCGGTCCCTGTCCATGGTCCTGACCCTCCGGCGGCCGTGCCGATGGCCCTGAGCGCCCGTCCGCACCAGCGCGGCCCGCGGGGCCGGGGAGCTGCCACCCCTGCACGGCAGCTCCACCAACACCTCTGCTTTGTTGTTGTTGTTCTTATTATTAATATATGTATATATTTTAATTCCGCACCCTGGAAGGAGGTGGCGGTGAAAGTGAGGATTTATCTTTCTTGGGCTTTATTTGTTATCTCTCCATTTTCAAAGAGCTTTTAATCTCTGACGTCTGGGCAAACCCACATTCTAATGTAAAGTGGTTAATATCGGACAACAGTCTTTAAACCTCGGATTCTCATTTGTTTCCTTAAATGGATTAACGTGCGAATTCAGACGCGGATTTTAGTAACTGGTACCTACCTATGGCGTGACCTGAAAAGAGCTGACAACATTGCACTTTAATTTTTTTTTCCATTAGAAGTTGCAGCAGGAATAACTTGCATGCAGTGGTTAAATAGCCTCTAAAATCTCACTTTGCATATATATATATATATATATATATATATATATATATGGCCTCTTTCTGGTCCTAAAAGAAAGATCTTGCTACGTGGCTACATGCATGTGCAGAGATACACTCTCTTTTACATACACATACATGTATATATACTTAAACTTTAAATAATTTAGTGGAAAAAAGTCAGGCGTCACCTTTGACAAGTCTGTTCTCAGATCTCACACGCACACACACATACACACATACACGCAATTGGCTAACCCTGTTCCTTAGCATTTAAAAGCAAGGACAGGTCTCGAAATATTGTTTCTTCAGTTCCCCCTTCTGTCATAACCTGCTCCCCCGAGTTGAATAACACGGGCAAAGAGCAGCCGAAATAGCCCCTACGCTGCATGAGGCTCTGAATGCAGCAGCTTTAGAAATTGTGCACTAGTCCTGCAAAGAGAAATGTGTGGGCTCTCTAGAATGCGATGTGCTACCAGCTGGGGAAAAGGCAGAGCTGAAGCCATTCACACTTCGTAGGCTGGGAGATTTCTTTCAAAAGAGCCCTGAAGTATTTAGGACTTGGGGGGAAACCCTTGTACCGGAAGAAAATGGCCTAAACACAATAGGACTCGCCATTTTCTCCTTCCAAAGCACAAAGCAGCTCCGCGGCTTCAGCACCACACAAAGAAACCCTGGACCCTCTGAATTCTCTTACATTTTCCCCCACGATTTCAAAAGCCTTCCCCTCTATCGGATCCTCTTTCCCAGGAGCGCTCTCACAGAAATAAAGAAAGAAAGGAGGAAAGGGAGGGGGAGAAAAAGCAAGTAGGCTAGGCGAGAGTGAGACAGTTTTAGTCTTAGTTTATTTTAAGCAAATCCTGCTACGGAAAAGTAGCACCATCACATGTACACTTGAGGAGTGTGTCTGGAGCGGGGTTATGGGGGGAGTTGTCGGTTGGAATCTCAAAAACCCAAACAGCTGGAAAGCTGTTTTGACCACCGCATTCCTTCGAGCTGGGAGGACTCAAGTTGCACTACAGAGACCCAAGCAGACCACGCTGCTTGGGGATGGGTATGTACACACACAGGCGTGCATATTTCCGATCAAAAAAAAAAAAAAAAAAAAAAAAAAAAAAAAAAAATCAGCCCATCCAAGCCCACAAAGTGATGTCGAAAAGAGCCCTCTGTCCCTCTCACTGCTGGCACCTCCGCACCCGCGGAGCCCCGCACCCCCGGCTGCTGTCCTGCTGCCACACCGCGCTCTGCTCAGCCGCCCGCCCGTCTCTAATTTGCTTATTTTAGTAAATCGGCAGAAGACTGAAAAAGAGGGGATGGCATATTTAAGTGGGGGAAAAGAAAAAGAATAAGAAAACAAAGAATCAAACAAACCCGAGCAGCCCCAGCCTAAACAACAGCCTGTCACTATCGCCCTGAAATGCAGCAAGAGACTTTGTACTTACAGGCAGCGCTAAAGTGAGTAATCCTCATCCCAGCGTGGTTGGGGTGATTAGGGTTTTCTTTCCCATTTTTTTTCTTTTATTTAGTTGTTTTAAAGTACTTTTTTGTTCCCATCGTCCATGGCTCGGAGCGGATTCAAGCAAAACCGGCCGGTTAGCAGGAATAAAAATAGAGGTGATTTCATTGTGTAAATGCAGCGAAGACACAAGAAGCCGTGTTTCTCCTAATACTTTCTGCTTGGGAACCAGCAGCGCTCAGCTCAGGAAAGCAGGACTCTGTGTGAGTCCCCCCTCCTCTCTCTCTCTTCCTCTCTGTCACACACACATACACGAGCACGAACACACACACACACACACACACACACACACACACACACACACACACTTACTTTTCTTCTTCTTCTTGCTTTTTTGCTTTTTTTTTTTCCCCTTCCCCAAAAGAGGGCAGGCCGTTCCCTGAATCTCAATGAGTTAAGTCAGTCACTTTCCTTCACATGCATCACAGCCTCCTTAGAGCTCCAGGCACAAAAGAGCATTTAGCTGCCTCCAATTTGTGTAGAAGGCCTGGCCTTATTCTTATTTATTTATTTATTTATAAAATATATTTAAATAGTGTGTTTCACTTAGTATAAAAATACCACATCCCCAGCTCTGACTACTGAACCACTAATTGTAACCTTTTAAATAAATTCTTGAACTTGTACACATACTTAGCTGGTCCTCAGGGGCTTCACAAGAAATTGATGCCCAATATTTCTCAGCTGCACCGACCCACACCCTGCTTTCTGCAAAGGTCAGAGGTATACAATCCACAATTACTTTCCAATGAAGTCTTATATCAACAAAACCTCCTTGAAAGGATTACAGGCCTCTAAAAATAAAGCTTTAATCTTAGATATATATGGTGGCATATTCCATTTCAATCAAATATGAGGGATTGTTTCAAAAAATGACCGCACACACAGACATCTGTTTTCGTGCAGAGTTACTTTTTCCAGGTGGACAGTGGAAGGCATAAACAAGGTTGCACTCGCTCCACGTTTCATCGCCTGTTTTACATTTATTCTTCCTCGTAGTGAATGCAGGAACATCCATTCATGTATATGTGTATATATATAAAA
This sequence comes from Cinclus cinclus, assembly GCF_963662255.1. Taxonomy (NCBI): domain Eukaryota; kingdom Metazoa; phylum Chordata; class Aves; order Passeriformes; family Cinclidae; genus Cinclus; species Cinclus cinclus. Next base: position 116,796,048 of record NC_085046.1, on the reverse strand, counting down.
CCACATATTTGTATATGGCAGAGTGGCTCTCCTGGCCATGTCAGAGAGCCGCAGGTCTGGCAGAAGCCTGTCACGAGGCAAACTAAGTCCCAAAGCGACCCAGCGGTGGCCCTTGCCACTGCGGAGCCACAGCGAGAAGAAAGGCCGGTCTGCGCCGGGGGCTGGTGGGCACTGGCCGGGCCAGGGCCGCCCCATCACCCCACGACACCGCCCGGGGGCACCAGGGTGCTGAGGGGTGGCCAGAGCCACCCCGACACCTCTGTCACCTCAGGAGTTCTTGACACTTTCTTTGCATGCTTGTCATCCCCTAATTCCAGATGCACTTGCTCAAATGGGTGGTAATCCGACTCTAGAGGAGATTACGGAAGCAGAGATAGCTGCATTTAGGATTACCAAAAGGAAATGAAGGAATCTAATCCACTCCCACCCCTTACGTTACTGGGTTTCAATAAGACCTTATACCACCTTTTAGGATTTTAAGCAAATGCATTTGCTTGGAGAAGGGGACAGAAAGAGACCGAGTGATGGAGAGTGTTTGTCCATTAAATGAACTGAATAGGAGACGACAAGGTGAATTGCAAAAGCAGCCAGGGCTGATCTGCTTTTTTTTTCTGCATCCCAATACGGGCCCAAGGCTTGTAGCTCTCCTCAGGACCAGGGCAGGTTTAGGAAGCCACACTGGAAATCCATGTATAAGCTGCAAAATCAACGTAGTACTGATTTGAACTGCAATATGACACTCCCCCACCACATCACACACCTCAAAAGCCAACACCCGACAGCATAATGTGAAGCTGTAAGTATGTTATTTCCAGTCAATAAGAATTCCAGTCAATCAGTAAACCATAGAACGTGCCTATCTTCAGAGGATTGTTTCTGCTCTATTTCGGTAGCATAAAGCCAAGCAGAAAATAACTAGTGCTTGCTACAGTGACAAAAGTGAAGTCGTCTTGGTTTTCCTAGTTTCACTTTCAGCCGAAGAAATAGCATATACTTTTGTTTCCAAAGATACAGGAACTCAGCAATGAGAGAACTGAGCTAACCTAGTACTGAGACAGGGTCCTTCTTCTGTGGAAAAACTATAAGAGTAATACAGAATTAAAAGCCAAATCAAATTTTAAAATCCCCAACAAACGCCACCACAGCAAATAGAAAAGCTGTGAAATTTATAGAGGTTTCCTTTTTGCAATTTCAAATATACTCTTCCGTTTCCCAGACGATTTTTATATTCAGAATGCTAGACTGACTACAAGTCTCTCAAAATAATATTTAATACGAGTATACTTAATTGTACTGAGCTTCTTAATATACTGATTATCCTCCGTGCGTTTTCAGGGTAGTCTAAAATGCTCTTTGGTTGTAAGAAAAGAGCCTTAATATGAGGGGGAAAATGGCTAGTCATCCCTGAGTAAGATTTTGTTTTGTAGAGTGCTTGTCATGGTCCTTTGCAATCCTGGAAGCAACGTGAATCAAAAGCCTCGGAAGAAGACTTAACGTCGACAGAGGCTCCGTATATAGCAGGCGCTAATTATTAAAGCTCATTCCCTTATTTAGGACTCTATTTTCCTTAGCAAACCCATCATCCTGACACAACGCAGCTCAGGATGTTTGTTCAAAGCCTATGAATATGTAACCCAACTCATTGCTAGAAGTTGTTGCTAATTAGTTGATAATAAACTTCTCCGTCCAGGACACAAAAGTCTTTCAGAAGTGCAAGGTGTTCTTTGTGATGCCCTCACAAGGGGAATTAGCATATCAATTCGGCGGGGGAACAATACAGCAGGGCGCTTGCCTTCCTTCCCTCCCTCCCTCCCTCCCTCCTCTCCTCCCCCCACTTCCCCTTTCCTAACGCTGCTGCGGTGGGCATGAAAGTGAAAGGCCGGGGTCCCCCGCTCCGCTCCGCTCCGCTCCGCTCCGCTCCGCTCCGCGCCGCCCCGGGCCGAGCCCGCCGTGCTCAGCGCGCTTGGAGCCGCGTCCCGCTCTGGGATGCTCGGGGCTGGAGGACCACCGGGCAGCCCACCCCTCCGCACCGCTGGCTTTACGACCCCTCCTCTGTGCCGCTGACAAATGGAGATAGCTGGGGGTTTGCGAGCCCCCGCCCTGCCTCCCCCCCCCCCCCCCCCCCCTCCCCTCTCCACCGATGAAAGGGTTTCAGCCTGAGAGCCTTTTGCAAATGGATGTTTTACAACGCCTCCCGCCCCCGCCAAGGTAATTCTGCTACCCAATATCCTTAATAAAGACTGTTGTTCTCCCTTCAGTTGTTAAAGGTTTCCCTGACAGACTGGTCTTTTCTTCCTCACCTCCAAAGGGTGGATTTCTAGACCTCCCTACGCAGGTGTAAATGCCGAGGGAAAGCAATGGTCCTGATAAAAATGTTCAGTCAGTTATAGATTCATGTAACTGAGGGAGAAGAAATCCCATTCTTAACAGTTTAGCAGAAATTTGTGCTATTGATTGCAACATTCTTTTGCTCTTGGTGATTTTTTAAATAATTTTAAATTATTTTTTTAATGCCTAATAAATTTACAACAACACACAAAACCTGAAAATGCAAGGCACAAGCAAACACCCTAACCTAGCCACTTGATGGCATGTGTAAGTGGATACCTCAGAAGAATGGAAATCCATGTATAACAGTCCAGAGAAAGCAATTAAACAAAACTCTGCGATCCTGAGGCCTCTGATTCCTCTAGCCGTGCTCCTACCCAGACGTTCAACAGATGCAAGAGTTATTTATCCACATGGTTAGAGAGCAAATATATGCCTAGGTTGGAATGAGAAATGTGGTTTGGGCCCTACAGGTAAATCAGAGCAAGTCTATGGAATGGCATGTGCCCTCTTTGGTGGCTGTGGATGAACTCTTTGTTTGGAGTGTGGGGAAAGGGCCAGCCTTCGAGGAGATAAAAGCTATGCTTGCCTAATCAGGGCAGAAATAAGCCAAGATATTTCAATCTTCTGCTGTTTATTTTATTTACTTTTTTTTGAAAGGAGAAGCACTCTCTAGTTGGCTCCCACTCAAATAAAGACTGTTTCAGTACAGTTATTTTTAGGAATAATATGATCTGTAGTGTGCATTAAACATAGTAATATGGTAAGAAATAAAAGAAAAGAAACCTCAATTTCCCCCTTAAATCACTAGGGAAGTAGTACCCTAGTACTGGTAGGAAAAATGTGTTGGGTAATTAAAAAGAGGAAAAAAAAAGTATTTATTAAGAGAAAATGTTTGTTTTCTTAGGTTTGTATAGGAAGTCTTGAGTAACAAGAATAAAAGCCCAAATCCTAGGAGTTTTTGTGAAATACAGTTTAGGGGAAAAAACTGTTAAGGATGGTTTTTTCCCCAAATGCAAAACATCAGGGAGGAATCTGAAGAGAGCTTTACTTTCTGTGCAAAATCTCCATTGTTGCTTGGCAAACAATGGGAGCTCTGGGCGACTGGAAGGCTGTGAGAATGAATAGGGAATCCGCAGGATGTGTGCGGGTCAGTGCTTGGGGTCTCTGTCCTAAAGCCCCTTTCTCAGCTTGCCACAATAAAGTAGCACAAGGTTTAGTCTTTCCTGGGTCACTGGCCATCTTCTATTATTCAACACTTCACAACAAAAAACACTTATTAATCAGCGCTGACCAGAGGCCCCTTTTGAAACAAGAGAAGGGGAGAAAGAGAGGGGGGGGGGGGGGGGAGAGAGAGAAAAGAAGATTGAGAAACCCTGAACAGACCCTCCCAATACAAGAGCAACTATAGGCAGTTTCTCAACTGGCCAAAGAGATTTTTTTTTTCTTTTTACCACAACAAAGTTTCCAATCAGGTCAGAGAGGACTGGACTTTCCTCCCCTACCCCCACCCCTGTTTTCCCTCTCACTCTCTTTCCTTCTTGCTCTGAAGATGATGGAGACATTGTTTTGCAAGTAAGGATGGTTTTAGGTCAAATTGCCAAGGTCTGATCTTAGAGGTGTATCCTTGCTATACTGGAAGATAAGACTGTTTCTCATCTGGGCCTCAACTCTGGAGATGGCGTAGGAGAGAAGAGGTTTGCTTGTGGGGTGCTGCTCCTGTGCTTTAAGAGCTGATGGATGAGGTGTCAGGGCACAACTTGTGTGAGGACTTGGTTCAAAATGATATGAGAGAGAGTCAAATGTGCCATTTATTGACTCTGCTGAGGGCAGTCATGGGCTTCTTGTTGTTGGTCCTGATTTTCTAGCAGTATACATTGCACAGAGCTAAACGGTGAGCTTTGGAGGGAAAAGGAACTAATAATTTAAGATAAAAACTTTGTATTCCTCTGTGCAAAAAAGGATTCAAAGGAAAGGAATCTTAAGGACCTAATACCTGATAATTTAATTCACGGGGGAAGTGTTTGTTTCTTTCTTCTTCTTTGTTACCTTCTGATAATTTTTTTAGGCTATTTAATTATTCTCAAGTAAGTTGGTATTTCTATGTAACTAAATATGCATAGATTGTCACACAGCACACATTACAATGCTCATGCCTCTTACCTCCCTGAAAATGATCCAAACAACTTTTTACAGAGAAGCTTTGTTTGTTGGTTAGAACTATTTTTCAAAGAGAGAACACCAATGAAAAAATGAAATTGTTCAGACTTTGTTAACGGTACAGGTACAGATGTACTTAAGAGAACAAAGCCATTTGTACTATTTTTTTTTAATTTAGCAAATGCATAGAGACAGCAAATATTGAATCCCCTGTGGATTACCTGAGAAAATGAAATAGTTCTCACAAGAAAAAATTAGTCTGCAAGAAAGGTAAAAACTTCCTTTTTGTTTTTTTTTTTCCCTCACTAAATCGTGTGTGCGTTGTGTCGCGATGGGGGGGTTTGTTCGTCTGAAGTCGATGTGGACATTTTATCTTAGCTAGAGTATATAATGAAATATTATAGACCTAAGGAGAAGCTGTTCCTTTAAGCCTTCTGAGTACCATACTTCATAATGTGTAAGCTGCGACTACTGCGCCATAGAACTCCTCACTAAAGGGTTTTCTTAGTGGAAACTGGAATAAAGTGTTATTTGGAGGGCAGCCTCAGTGGTGCTTTACCAGAGTTTGCATTGCAAACATCAGGCTGCAGCTCACAATTTATTTGCAGGAAATGTGTTTTACTTAAGTAGAGTATTCTCTCTTTCCCCCTCAAATATTGTGTTACTCAGATTTTGTGGAGCTTGATGTTCCAGCAATAGAGTAATCAAGTGTTACCTAAATTATTTAAAGCTTGGGATTAAAGGCCTTAGCTCTGAGTGCTGACAAGCTTTCAAATGTAGCCTGGGAAAAGTTTTGTATCCTTTCCTGTGTGTGTACACTTTGAAAATAATTTGGAAAAGTACAGTGAATTATTCTCAAAACATATGCACAGAGAGAATGAATAATTCTTTTACAAGTTGCTCTCCAAAGGAATGAGTGACTATTAAAAATACAGCAGCAATATATACACAATAATACTGTGGCACCTGCAATGTTATTTTTAACGGATCGGTTTCTCTCATGGAACTTGTTTAAAGGAGCTTTTTCTTTTTAGAACGTTGTTTTGGACTGAAACATGGAGAATGCAATAATTCAACATATATGACTATTTAAAATGTTAAATCCCTGTATGTTTCAAGGCCTTACCTTTTCATCTTTAGGATTCTCAGTGTCTTGAAGCTTCTGTGTGCTGAAAATTAATGGTTTTAAGGTATGATTACCTTAAAATGTTACATAAAATACATAAAAATGCATTTTAAAACAGCTAATTTTTATTTCCACCTGTATGTGGATTTGGTGAGCTATGTCTTTATTTATTTGTGTTCTTCTTTGCCATAGCTTTGTTTTGTAAATGGAACGATTGTTGGTGTTAAAGAGTTGTAGACAATTTATTTCTTCTTTTAGATAGTGTATGATTTCTGCTATACGGTAATGTAAAAACAGATGCACAGGTCTGCTATATCCTGAGCTTTCATTGCATCACTGTGATATACTTTGGATGATATTCTTTAAAACTAAAATGACTCACAGAAATGTGATTTTTTTCTAGTTTGTCAAAAATATAGCAGAGAGCTACATTTTTGGAAAGGTTTCATCATTAGAAGGTTGTTCTGTGCCATCAGAAGACATATATTAAAAATGTTACTATATAATGTCAGCTTCTCTTTCCATTCTTACTAATGGCTGATTATGTGAATAAGTCCCATTTAAATCAGTGAGACTATTCACAGGCTGAGATCCTACTCTACATGACAAAGGGAGTTACAAAATTTGGCCCACAGAATTGAATGGGACTATTGGAAGAATGAGATAGAGATGGAAGTGAGGAAGGATCCTCAAATCTATCTGTAGTATAAAGCACCATTTTTACACAGTGCTTTAAAAACACTTGCATTTCTGCACGTATTACTTTGTAGCATCAGCCAAGACGGGCAAACATAAGCTGCTGGGGATAAGTAAGGCATGTGAGGCTGGCAAGGATGGAAAGTGGAGAGTCTGGATTGCAGGCAGAAGTGCAGAGTAAGATGATGGAGATCAACAGGGAGGGAACACCAGCGCTTTGTCCACTGGATATATGTGGCAGGCTGATGGGCCAGTACAGAACTGAAGAAGGGGTTAAGAGGTAAAATAAACATGAGGTAGCTACGGTACAATATGCAGAAAACAGAAGGTGGATTTACCTAAGTTTTGTGATTCTAAAAGTTTCATATTTTCTTACACTGATATTTTAAGGTAGAAAGATTTTTAAGGTGTTGTCTCATCTCTACAGTGCACACTGGGTTAAAAGCAGCTGATCTTACAGTCACTGTTCCAGGTATCTATATTAATTTGGATGCTCTTGTAGTAAATTAAGCTAAATTTTAACCTGGAACAGATATAAGAATCTGTCTGACATATCCTTGAAAAGGTGCACATTTTACATTTGTTTTCACCTGTGTCACTATAGATAGATGAAGAAAAGATCTTGCGTACACATCCGTTGGGTTTTGAGTCTGCAGCTTGGACATGTCAGTATCTGTTTATTTTAGTAAGTCTTCTCCTTGGTATTGAATACCAAGATTATATTCATTCATTAGAAACCATGCTGTATTTTAATATAGGGAAAAACGACATGTGATTTATCTCCTAACATAAGTATTTGTCCACTCCAGAAATAGTGTTACTATTAAAGTGTTTCTGGCAAAGACAAGGGGAAATAAGCAGTTAAAACTGTGACAGAAGCACATAATGTTTTGTTGGGTGTAAACGTACTTTTAATTAACTGAGAGCACAGAAAATGTGGAGCTGTGTGGGATACCACAAAACCTGATGCACAGAGCCTCAATGCACCTTCACTCTTACCCACACCACAGATTTTCCTCCTGTTCTGCACAGCAATATTAGACATTTGTGGAGATTTTGTGTCATGTTTTAATAAAGGCATTTATTTCAAAGACCTGTGGGATGCGGTTCCATTTAAGAGCAGGCTGATGGCAGCCTACCTGCTGAAAGGTCTCAGTTCATTGTAGCCCAGGAGTCTGGGACCTACAATCCCAGCATCTGATGAGCTGAAAGCCATCTGGGATGGGCAGCAAGGAATAAAGACCTGAAGGTATTGGTCAGTTAGAAAGTTGTCTTTATAACATGTTTTTTTTCTCTAAAGTAGAATCTGAGCGGTGAAGTGCTCACCAAAAATAAGTATTACTTATCTGAAGAATTCAAAACTAATGAGTCATTCTTTCCAAGCCTTTGATTATTTTTTAAATAATACATGTAAGGCTTGTTTGCCTGTTTTTGAGCCCGAGGCCCTAGTGCTTTCACACTTTTTATCTGCAAAAGCTGGGAATTTACTTTCAAAACAAGATTTGAGCTTCCCTTGCAGATATCTTGATTAGAGCAGCTGGGGCTTTATGAAACACTGGTTCATAGAAGTGAGAGAGCTAGCAGCGTTAGAAAGCTGAGGAAAGGGCCTGAAATTATTGTGAAGTCTTATATCTCAGAGATCAAATAACTATTCAAAAGGCTTTTTAAAGATTCTGTCATTCTGTGTGTGGGGGGTTTGTTTGTGTAGGGGGGTGAGTTTGTTCCCAGATCCTCAGTAAAGGACTGTAGAAATGTCGGGGAGAAGATGCCAGTGAGAATAAAGTTGGTTGCTGACGTCTTGGGGGAGAAGCTGTATGTGACTGAGCATCACAGAGAAGTGCAGGGGTAGAGGTAGTGACTCCTTGCAGAGGCAGGAGCAGGGGTTTGGGGGGGAAGCTGCTGCTGCTTCACTCGATGGCTAGTTGCTTTAGCACAGAAAAAAATATTATCTATGCAGCAAAATTCAGCTTGCTGCAGGTAAGAACCACTTCAGCTTGGCTGCAAACACTTGAACTCCATGCAAGGTTGAAATTGCTCACGTATGTCTTTCATGGCATTTTTTTTTTTTTTAATGATAGATGTCATAGCTTTGGTAAATTGTACCAGTAGATGGCGTGCAGAAATGTTCAGCACTGTTCATAGGTTTTATTAGATAAATGCAAGTTCTCCTTATTGCAACTGGCTTTGGATACAAAGATATGTAAGAAGTGAGTTTAATGAGATGGCTCCCAGTAAGCAGGGAGAGGGTCCACATAAGGGGAAAAAGAAACAAACCAATAAGATTAATTTAATCTATTCTTCATATGTTTTCAGAAATAGCTTTTCAACTGCTGCTGCTTCTTTTTCAACACAGTCAAAGCATGGACTCTTCACCAATGGTCATTTCCTTCCTGGGTTTCACACTACAGTCTCCTCTTCTCCAGTGCTAAACAAAATACATGGTTAGACTTTATCTTGGAGAGGAAAACATAGAAAGAGAAGAGCCAATTTCTTCACATTTTATTCAAATTTAAAAATAAAGACAATTGCAGGAAATATCAAAATTTGGATACTTCACATAAAAATAGTAATGCTTTGGAAAGTTATGTGTTCATGAAATAGGGGTTGTTTGATTTTCTTAATTTTAGTTGGTGCCATTATTAGTGTTTGTTTATCTGATTAATCTTGTTTAAACTTCCTGCAGAACTGGAAATTAAATAGACCTTTTTTTTTTTTCCCCTGTAACATAAAAACCCAAAAAGAACTAATATAATTTATGACATAGCTGCTAGTTGATACTGCCCATTTACAGCAGCAAAAGTGTGAATTTACTGCCACTATCTCTTATTCCAATATGAAAAGTTTCCAAAACTGCTTCTAAATATAAATGCTCATGGCCATGGCTGTGCATACATGAAAACAGTGTTTGATAAATACGTTTGATTGTATCAGTGACGCTCTGCCTCCTTCAATGTAGTTCTCTAAGAATGGCTTTGAGGTTGGAGGTGTTCGCCACGTGCTCCACAGACAGAAATTATATAACGTTGTCAAAGAAAGTGTGATATGATTGTGAGATGTCTACAAGTAACACCGAAGTTTGTTAGTAGTCTGAGATCTGTTTAAAAACTGGGAGTCACTGATTAAATCCCCTACAAATCGTTTGTTCAAGCATTTATACTGACCAAACACCTTCAGAGATGCAGACTTAGAAACTTCTGAGAAGCACTGTCCCTTTCTGCTCTTATCCGTTTACCATGGTGCACTGAAATACCATGAAGGACAATGAGAATTTGCTGAGATAAGATTTCTGTTACAAGGCCATGATATAATGTGCCCATGAAAAGGACTGAGAGAGAAAGGTCCATTGGACACCAGCCTGGAATATGTTGTGGTGTTTCTAGGCTTTCTAGCTCAAGAACAAACTGCTGTTCATGGAGCTTCAGAACAGAAAATATGAAAATCTAGATCATTGCTAAGTTCTAATCCAGTGTTTTACAGAAGTGGAAGCAGGAATCTGCAAACACTGGAGTTTTTTGCTTGCAGGAGTCTGAGATGGGCAGAATTTTCTCCTTCTCTAGGATCTTTGTGGTCATAACAGACTTGTCAATTAGCAAATGCCTTTTGGAAAGTTTCGCTAATATTTATAGCTCATTGCTTCTCTGTGTCAGTTCTGCTTGTTACCTACAGGGCTATCTTTATAAGTGGAAAGATAAGAAAACAATCTCCTAAATATAAAATGAAATATCCTGTGATTTTTTTTATTAGGTTTATGTATTTTATGTCTTTCTTGTCTTTCTAGAGTGTTCTGTCCTAATTAGAGCTCATTTGGAGCAATCTGCATAAGTTGCCTGTTTCTTATGACAGTACTACCATTTAACCCAAAACCAAGAAAACCATTTTCATCTTCCAGTCAACCTTCTTGATTTCTTGCTTTCATGTGTATGATGGTGATTCTTAGATGATATTACAGTTTGAAGATGTAGCATACATAAAATTCACTTAATTTATACTATTTTTCAATACATTTAGATGGTCACATCTATTTTATTTTCTTGACAAATGAGTATTCTAAGTCTGCTGGCAAAATATGTTATCATCAAGTACATTATGATGAAATGGAAATGAAAGATGCTGAATTCTGTTCTGTTGTATATTTTCTCCACTGCTTTGAAGCAAAGCATCCATTCTAGAGGAAAGGTTAAATGACAAGATTTTAATTTTTTATTACTCACTTGCCCTTTTGGTAGTGGAATTTAGTAGGAATTAATGATCTGAGGTTTTCAGTGTAAAGCATCATTCTGGTTCTCTTATCTTAATCTGTAATATTTTTTTGAAATAATTTAAGTGTTTCTGAAAACTAAATGCTTTTTCTGTCAGACCAGGAACTTTATATGGGACACAAAAGCTGATTGTAATGACTTCGGATTATTTGAATCAAGATTTAGTAGTTCAGGTTTTTTTCTGGAACACAGTCCTGTGGGATGAAGAATTCCACAGGAACAAATAAATTATCTATTGGTAATTAATGCTGTCCTGAATTTATTAATGCAACAAATACTCTATTGATTTTAGGCTTTTCAATGGCCAGTATTTACAGCATGAACTAAGAATCATTTTTTGTGTTTCCACTGAGAGAGACAATGTGATCTATTGCACGTCCATTAGTAGCTTTACTGGGTACCTTGAGACACTTATTTGGGAGACACCAGCAAACACTGATCACAGTATGTGTGAAGGAAGATAAACAGTGCTCTTAAAAAACATGTAATTTAATGAGTCTACTTAAATGGAATTTGAAATTACCAGCTTTTTAGTAATATGCAGCCTAGCCAAATTTTATGGAGTATTTATCCTCTGTCCCTTCCTTTTTTAAGGCAGCCAGTCAGCTGCTTGTGCCAAATAATAGCTACCCAAAAGTTTCTTGAACTCTGAGTAAACAACTCCTTGTACAACTTTACAGCAGAGCAGGTTTCTGTAAGAACACCTGGGGCTACTGTTAAAAGTAGCTGTCTTAATTCCCAGGGACCAGTTCAGAGAAGCAGCCAAGCCAACAACAGCAGAAGATGCAAGGTTAGAAAATTAATACTCTACTGTGATTTAAAATAGTTTGCAAGTATAATGATATCAGTTCCCTTGCCTTTGCAAGGACGCTCAGCCATATTTTATCAACCCTAGAGAACAACTCACCTCTAAAAGTACTGGTTTCTGAGTTAACAGTTCTGTTTTTCTTCTTTTATCCCTTGAGTTGATAACTTGACTTAGGACAAGAGGATTGAAATGAATGGTTGGATTGGCATTTTTAAAAAATTTCCATGAATGGTTGGGATGACTTTTAAAATTTGCCTCCAGATTAGTCAGGCTCAAACCCACTTTACTGACAAAGGTCCAAACCACCACTGTTACATTTAAAATCTACTACAATGAAATTCTCTACAACTTTAGGAAAGATGTGAATTTTTGCCTGTATTCTTGCTATAAATTCCTGAAATTACTGCTACTCTGGAGTAGGATGTTCATTCTTCAGTATCCTTCTCTGGGTTAACAAACATCCTTGACTTTTTCCTGTATCCAATTGATATTATTTTCTCTGTTCTTGCCTCACTGCATGCAACTCTCTTGTCACATTTATTTTACCTATATACACTTTCTCTTTCAAATTATCCTCTATCCTCCCACACATTCAATTGTATGGTTTTCTCAAATCTTATGAATACAAAGATTAATTAACTAATTATCAGAAACTGGTTTGCAATGGAGAAGAGAGTGTTCTCTCTGCTTTAGCTTAATGTAGAATGAGGAAGAGAGGTTAGAAGACCTGACTGTTGGGAGAAGAATTTTGTTCAGAGGTTTTCTTCTGAGTTTTTTTTTCCCCTTCCTTGACCCATGCATGTAGTCTGACAAGGGAAAATCATGGCAGAAGATTGAGCTGCATGGTCTACCCTCTCTACAATTTAAAGAAATAGAGTGCTTTACAAGCCATGATTTCCACAAACTTTAGCACCCAGTGTCCCTTGGGGTGTCAGGGATGGTCAAGTCACCAGTCAGGAGAAAGACACTCAGTGAGAGTTATCCTAGAGGAGTGTGGCTATCTGGAGGGTTTAATCTTTGACCTCACCTCTGATGTGAGCTGTAGCTTTTCCTTAATTCTGAGACCTGACAGACACCATCAGGAGGACTGAAAGGGGCTCAGAGAAGGGAAGCTCAAGTGAAGCTACAAACATGCAAGGGTCTGTTGCTGGTGCAGTGTGTGCACTGCGGTCTGTGCAAGCGTGCTGCCAGCAGCAGTGGGCAGGGTGAGTGCCTCTCACATTGGGTTCAAGGTTTAGGGGCTCTGGCTAAAACGACTCACACAGCAGTTGTGTGCTGACTTGAAACCTGGAGAGCTGGCTGTTATCTCAGCATTGCTATTTGCACTCCATTTGCCCTACTAGGGTGCATTTAGCTGTAATTAACGTTGACCAGCCTGCTGTTTGTCCCTATGATGCACAAAGGCAAGGGGCTGCAGTGATTGTGTATAAAAGCTACGTGCACTGGTGGTGTTAGATCTGGCTTAAGATACAGGTTTGCCAGAATTAGGCTTTGCTTTCTGTTTTAGGATGATGTGTGCTTTAACAGAAAAATTGGAAACAAGCTTGAAAATTTTACTTCAAGCGATAATATTTACCTAGTCACTTAGTCAAAGATACATTATGGAATTTGTAAATGGACTGAGCTAAAAAATACAGTAGTTTTTCTCAAAACCCCCAATTTTCTTGTAAATTTTTGTAATACTTTTTTAAAAAAAACTTGTTAGAGTTTAAATGAACTCAGTTGAAGAAATTGTATCTCTTCTGTATTAATGAATTACACAAATTACAGGCCAGTGAAGGAGGAGCTTTCCTCAGTTTCACTTGTGCAGTCATGCTGTTGGGAATAATCATAAATAATGATGCATAGATAGACCATTGTATTAATGACATAGACAAAGGGATCGAGTCCACCCTCAGTAAATTATCAGATCACACCAAGTCGAGGGGTGCTGCTGACACACCTGAAGGACAGGATGCCATCCAGAGGGACCTGGACAAGCTCTAGAAGTGGCCATGAGAGAATCTCATGCGGTTTAACAAGGCCAAGTCCTAGGTGGTGCAGAGCAGCCCTAGAGGGAAGGGCTGGTGGATGAGAGACATGACCTAACAATGTTCACTCACAGCACAGAGAGCTGTAGAGGAGACGGATTCCACTGCAGATACCCCTGTGAGGCTCCCTTGGTATTCTCTTTGAGATAAGAAAAACAGCTTAATTAGAATGAGTAACGCTAGAAAAATGTAGAACCCTTGGTATCTTTTTAGAAGGTGGTTGGTTAGAATAGATTTTTAGTAATTGGTCATTTTACAGAAAGAATCTTGATGTAGTTGGATAGTGTTTCAATTCTGTATCCTATTGGTCTACTTTTGATCCTGCAGAACCCTATAAAATACCTGTAGTAACTCATGTATCTGGATTGCTGCCTGACCTCCCCTGCACAGAAGAATAAAACCTGTGGAAAAAGTCTGAGCTGCTTTCCCAGTCTCTTTCCATTGGCTGAAGAAGGACCCTGTGAGTGAAGATGAAATCACAAAAAGCTGACTGCTTAAAATAGGCAGTGCTTACAGACCTTGTGGCTGAAACTTGCTTAAGAAGAGCGGGGAAAAGCTACAGAGAACCAAACGTGTCCTCGGCTGGATCAAAAGCAGTGTGGTCACCAGGGAGAGAGAGGTGTTTCTGCTTCACTCCTCTGTGCTGCTTTGGAGAGCCCACCTGGAACATTGCATCCAATGTGCTGGAGTCCCCAGCACAGGAAGGACATCAACATGTTGGAGCAAATTCAGAGGAGGCTACCAAGCTGATTAGAAGGGGGTCCCCCCTCCTAGGACGCCTCTCCTAGGAGGAAGAGCTCAGAAAACTGAGATTGTTCAGCCTGGGAAAGAGGCTTTGGGGGAAACCTTCAGTACCCAAAGGGAGCCTACAGGAAACAAAGAGACTATTTACATGACTAGGAAGTGACAAGGACAAGACGGAATGGATTCAAAGTAAAAGAGTGTGGGTTTAGATTAGATATTAAGAAGAAATTCTTTACTGTGAGGGTGCTGAGGTACTGGAAGAGGCTGTCCAGAAAAGTTGTGGATGCACCATACCTGGAAGTATTCAAGGCCAGACTGGGGCTTTGAGCAGCCTGATCTAGTGGAAGGTGTCCCTGTCCATGGCAAGGGATTGGAAATGAGATGATCTTTAAGGTCTCTTCCAATCTGGGTCATTCCATGATTCTATGATATAGATAGCTATTCAAATATGGAGAAATGAAAAGGGAACTTTTTTACTCACGTAAACTCTGTCTTTACTGAAGATGTACATATTAGTTAAAGGGATAGATTTGGCCTACCTATGATGGGAGATTTTAAGTCTCATTGTGCCTTAATTAAAACCCCTTTGCTATTGCATGGACAAGGTCCATTCAGCATCTCTCCAGAGCAGGGTAAATATGTGCAAGATTAGTATTTTTCTGAGAGGAAAGCATTATAGACCACAAACCCCATGAGGTAGATTTTTTTCTCTTTTCCCTAAGGTACCTATCCCAACTGTATTTCATCATAACATAAATAACATTAATAATTTTTATTCATTTAAATAGGAAATGATTTCTCAAAAGGGGAAAGTGAAAGAGGTGGAATCAGAAGAGGAAATGAAGGTTCCACCTTGATACTAACAAGACTGATTTTTGAATGTCCTTCCACTGTGTATCTCCATATGATACCTTTAGTAAATGTGCTTACTTGTACAAGAAATCATGCTGACTTCAAATGGCAGTTAATAGTGTGAATAGTCTCTACAATGTTTTTAACACCTAGTCTATTTTAAGATAAGCTTTAGTTATAAATTATGTTACAATATTCGGACCTATATAGGAAGCACTATTTTTTTTTTTGCATGATCCAGGTGACTGCTAATTGCTGCATTCTGCACTAGTAATAGTTTAATTTGGTCATGGTCATATTAATTTATAAAGGGGACATTGATAACCTGGCTATGGCAACTTGGTATGATGGAAGATAATTAATATGACAATGTCAAAAGGATCAAGGCTCCATCATGTCCAGTACTAGGTGATAAAATGAAACCAAGCAGGGACTCTCAAACCTGAAGGACTGCTAGCTGTTAGCTGTGGGCAAAAGTTGAGGCTTAAAGTGACACACACAAAATTGTTAAATAAAGTGTTATTGACTATTTGAGATTAATCCCAAGTTCTGAGAAACAAGAATGTATTTGCTGAGGTCAGTTTATATGTCCCCAGTAAACACTGTCTGTAGGACAGCAATGCTGCATGGTTATTGTAATGGTCTGCCATCTAGCTGGGTGTTGCTGTACGAGGTTATTATTGACTATGGAAATGGTGGTGGCTGGAAGCTGTGGCCACCTGGGGTTTTCTATGGATGGTCACATGCAGGGTCTAAGGTTGAATAAAGGAATTTGCCATCTCCTCTCTGAGTGTGGGAAATACAGTGTAAGGTGAGCTGTGCTTGAAGGTGAAGAGAAATTAGATACGGAATGAAGGGCATCTGTGGAAGTAGCTACAGTATGAAAATACAGGTTTTAAACATATGCCCAGAGCAGTTGTAGAAGCCTGAAATCATGAGGCAACATGAGAACCACCTCTGTTCCTGAATTTCTGCTTGAGTGCTTCATGGTGTCAACTTGAATTAAAAATGGTACTCTTTCATACAAAGGATGTTAGCATGACTTTGTGTTGGAACCTCACAGGAGACAGTGCAGAAATCTCACCCTATATCCCTGTATCTATCTTATAGGATGGAGCCCCTCTCTCAGACAGAGGAACCTGAGTGGACATATGTGGGGTTTATCAGTTGCATAAATCCACATATGAACTCTGTAGATTAAATTATCTCTGTCACATCACTAGATCATCTCAGTAGAGTGAGCCTCCCTCAATGCAGCATGCTGCTCTGAAGGAGGGGCTTGTTCAAACCTGAATGATACCACAACCAAGATGAGTTCCAGTTATGATTTTGTTAACAGTGTACTCAATAGCCTTGTATTAATGTTCTGCCTGCTTCTACTTCTGTAGCTCTTTAGAGCCTTATAGACTCAGGGATCCTTTAAGTCATGGTGTCATACAGGGAGTTCAAACTGAGCTGCACTAGGAAGTGGCTGTTGGGAGATTTTCAAAGTATGGCATGAGGGTAACTGGTGCATCACTATTGCGTTTTTTAGGGACTTTTCTAAGGATCCTCTAAAACAATACTTTAGAGAGATATAATTTTTCCCTTTTTAAGTGGGATTTAAAATAATCCCAAAGATGAAAATTCATCTGTCAATGTAGTTTTTATATTTATTTTTATTTTTTAAAATTAATTAAAAATATTTAATTTTTAATTTTTAATTTTTTTAAAAAAATATCCTGCAACTTATATCCACAATATAAGAAGCATTTGAAGGGCTTCTAATGTGTCTAGAGGAGGGCAACAAATGTGGGGAGAAGTTTGGAGGAATGTTTCATGAGGAGCAGCTAAGGAATTTGGGCTTGTGTAGTTTGGAGAAGGAGGGGCTGATCACTCCTTCCTGGTATCCAGGGACAGGACACATGGGAATAGTTCAAAGCTGCACCGGGGGAAGTTTACAATTAACATTAGGAAGCAAAGGTTCCCTAGAGAGGCGGCTGATGCCCCCAGCCTGTCAGTGCCCTTAACAGCATGCTCTGATTTTTGGTCATCCTTGAATATGTTGGTTGGTTTAGTGCTAGCCAAATTGTCAGCACTAGTGCACCCACTGAAATTATTTACTCACTTGTTGCTGTGAGATAGGGTTTGGAGAAGAGCAAAGCAGGTTCCTAAAAAAAAAAATAATACAAACCAACACAGTAGGTCAGGCAGTTGACTATATGATCATTATAAGTAATTCCCAACTGAAATAGTCTATTCTGTGCCCTTAAAATCACTTAAGCAACTTTCCAAGGGAAGGTCCAATGCTGGAAGAGGAAAGTGAACAATGGTCAGGAAAAAAAGCAACCATTTTATTCTAATGTTAAATTTATTATTTTTATTTTAATTTTTGAGTGTCAGAGAAGAAGTGTCTAGCAAATAAATAGGTTGTATTGCCATCTTCAGATCATAAAGGGCAATCACCTTATATTATTGTTGTATCATGCCTATTTTAATAGTATAAACATAAAAACGTCTCATCAGGGTGCTTATTATTGCTTTCAGTCTAAAGAGAGAGTGGGAGAATTTTCATAGACCCAGTACAAATATCAGGCCTGAAAGAAATCATAGTCTCATCCTCTAAGTATACGAAAATATTAGAGGCTGTATGGTTTGGAAATTATGTTAAGAAACTGTGGTTAATTTTGGGCAACTGAAATGACACAAAACCATATGTGATGAAAAGAGCTGGGGATGGATCACTTTCAAGAGTCTTCCTTTCTTCAGGACAGCTTGTTTTTCAAGGAAGGATGTACCTAGATAATAACACCAAATTATTTCTACAGGTTTGCCATCAATTTGCTTTTCAGGGAATGGAAAAAAAAAATGTTCATTTCCATCCATTTTCATAGCCATGAACTATGTAAATAAAGCATCCAGAACATCTAGACCTCAAAGATGTATTGTGTCCTGTCTCTTAAGCAGACTGTGGACCTCTCAGAAATCAGTATATTTGCCATATTTCCCCTGTGAAACAAGATCTGTCTAGTAGCTAAAGTCCAAGAGCTTCAGCCTTGGAGCAATCTCTTTATCATACTGTTCCTTTCCCACTCCTTCTGGCAAAAGCAGCTTATGCTGTAATGTTACTTTGCTCCATTGATTGGTTCTCCTTGGAGCAGGATATGCCAATTATTCAGGTGCACAAGCAGGGGAATTTTTTTCAGCTTATAGTCCATATGCCAAAATTGATGCTTCATCCATGCTGGATTCAGTAGAGCTCACAAATTTATTACAGTTCAGGTAAAAATTTAAGCAACAGAGGTAGTCTTGTAGGAAGAGACCTACAAGAGTAATGATCTCCTTTTAATTCCAGTACCAATTCCAGTGGTACAGGCCCCTTGTTGAGAAATAGTAAACTCTTATACACACTTGCCTCTCCTACCTACCAGTGAAGAATCCTTTGGCTCAAAGTTCTGCCCCAGCTCACCAGAAAGTGGGTGTCATACTGCCACTTGTGTCTTCAGCAGTTGCATAAACAAGTTATTATGCTTTTGTGCTGAGGCTGGTCCCAAATTTTGCATGTTGTCCCCTTGAATTCACTGCACTTGTTGGAAGCTCTGCAACACCTTTGAATGAATAAACACATGGAGCTTTGTGTAGATAAAATTCCCTCCTCTGTTTACAGCATTGAGGTGAGAGGTAGGAGAGAAGGAGAAGGGACCATAGAATCTAGCCATCATGAGAAAAGAGTGTGCCCCATTGTGTGATGAGTGGACAAAGGAATTGGGGCGTAAAGAAAGGAAGATTAAAAAAAAACCCTAGCAAAATAGATGAAATAGGATAGATATTTTAAGATAGAAATAAAAAATATTTTAAGGATTAATAAATTAGCATTTAAAGAACAGTAAACTAAGTAAGGTGTCGTGTACACTCTGGTGCTAAGGTTGTTACAGACATAGGCAGGAGTTTATTAGTTTTGCAGAGGCAAAAGTAATCCCAGACAGGATCACTTTTCTTATTGCTTTGATTTCTGTAGATGATCTTTTATTTTCTTTTTCTATTTTTTTTCTTTTTAAAATGCATTCCCAATGAAGTGTAAAATAACCCAAAACAACAACACAAACAAATTTTTGTGCCTGCACTTTAGGCAAAATTTCTTATACAGTGGAAGGTGAACAGTAGTCTTTTGATCATGAAAATGTCTTCATTAAGGGGTATCTGATTCCCTTTGAACCTAGTAAGTTTTAGGTGCTAAAATTCCTTTGAGATACCCATCCTAATTAACTTCCTCAAGGTTGCATGAGAAATGTGGTGGGGAGATGAATTTTAAGTTCAGTGCCTCTGTCTCCAAGACCTTTTCCTCTCTGGGACATAGTAAAATGTAGAGGCTATTAACTGAAGAGGTCCCAAGTTCAGGAACCAAAGAGAAGCTGGACAACCTCATACCCAGTTGGCCTAGAAGGGTTATATAAATAATTACCAGATTTAAGCTAAGGAATGTTGGTGTCTCCCTCTATTTTTCTGTTTCTCACACATTTCTTTTAGGTTTTGGTTGAAAGAGAGCATCCCAAGATTAATATTTTACTGTCTGGTTGGGGCAGGTTGAGAAAACTTTGGTGTGCCTCTGTGCTGAAGCAGAGCTGCCCTTCACCTGGAGGATTATGTTCAATGAAGGGGCATAGTGCAGCTTTCTGCTTCTTTTGTCCTCCTTTTCCTTTGTACTTGAGGCGAAGACTCTGGAGCACGTGGTATAATAGAAAACTATTCTGAGGGAAGCTGCAGATATTGGAAAAAATTAAGTTATTGCAAAGGCAAAAAAAAAATGATGTTAAGAGGTTATTGCCCTGAGAAAAAAAAAATGTTGTCTAATGAAACTTTATACCACGCAGTGCTTCAGTATATCATCTGGCAAGTAATCTACCAGCAAAATGTGAACCAGAAACTGTCTTTGTCTCACAAAATGCGTGCTAAGAGAGCCTGAGGGTCCTTGCACCAAGGCAGGGGTGACTAGGCAAGATCATCTGAAAGCTCAGAAGACAAGTGGGTAATGCTGAGTTACGCCCATCACCAGCGACCCTTAGTACTAAACGAAATCGACCCCAAAACTCTTGTTTACTTTTCTAAAAAAGCTGACAGTTATGTCTTCGAGTCTCTGTTTTGAGAGGAGATTCCTGGGGGTTTCTTCTGTAGCTTCAGGGAACATCTTGTCTCTTGTTATGGTTTGTTTTGTGGGTTTTGAAAGCACTGAATCATGTGTCTTTTAAAAACAAACAAACAAGCAAACTGGCAATTCCTTGTTTTTTTTTTTCCTTAAATACATCAAATGTTTTGTTTTTGTCTGTTTCTTAATAGTTGCCTACAGCAATTCACTAGATGAAGTTGAATGCTTCTTCACAGAAAATAGTATGTAACCACTGTAAATTTGGGTGGTGTGAATATGGTTGCTAGTGATGACTGGACCCTTGTGCGGAATTCTATTGGTTCTGGCTGCATGAGGGATTGTATCTCCACGTGAAAGATACCCAGAGTGAGAAAGGATTTGTTTTTCTTCTGGAAGAACATGGGAAGGTGGATTAAAACTGAGTTTTTCTTCCTGATGCTGAGACAAATTTTCAGTTTGCCTTTTGCAGATTTATACAAGTCAGATGTTTCATCCAGGAGTTCTCACATCTTTCTTGTAATTTATATATTGTCTTTGGTTAACACTAAAATAGCATTCAGTTGGAGATGTGACTTAAGCCATACTGCCCAAGCTTAACTAACTGGAGTGGGCAGAGTTCAAGTTACTCCTGGGAGCCCCTCTGCACTGAATGCCAAGTGACTAAATCCTTACCTTGGTATTGTGGCTTGATCTAAATGTAGATTGACTAGTAGTGACTGCATGGTTTGAGGTCACCTGTGCCTGGCTTCCTGCTCATACATGTGCTTCCCAGGTTTTGGTCTGTCTCCTCTTCGGGTGCTCTTTGGGTCTGGCTCCTTGTGACCACCCACAGTGGTGTGTGATGACACAGGGCACTCACACAGGGCTCCTCCAGGATGGGCTCCTCCAGGATGGGCTCCATCTCTGCTTGCCTCAGTGTAAAAGAACAGAGGCTCTTCACAAGGACTAAAGAAAGTGCTCACACCTCACACACACAGCCCTTGCCACTTTCACCCCCTTCAGAGGCTGAAGGAATGAGGATGCAGCACCAATTGTGAGAGCAGGTAGGGGAAGAGAGCAGCAGAGTTACTTGCATCCTGCTAACCAGGGCTTTTTTTTTAAATATAGTAAAGGAAGAGTTTAATTTTGTAAAATGCAGGTCTCTGTTCAATCTGACCAGGAGCAAATTTATCTTGTTAGCACTTATTTACAACTGACAATTCTCAATTAGCATTTGAGCCTAGATTCTCATTTCTATAAATCCCTAATGAGGGTATCTATTACTAACGAAAGAGCTAAATCTCAGGGCCAAAGTCTTACTTCATTAACACACTAATGTAAATCTGAAGTGTTTCTGCTCTTCTGAGCAGAGTTACTTCACAATAATGCTGGTGTAAATGAAAAGGGAAAAGATTCTTGAGTCTTTTATAGTGGGCAGCCTGAAGTGGTATTACTCTGTTTCATTTTCAAATTCTGTCTCTTAGGGAAAATGTCTAAAATGTTTCTGTAGTATTGTGCTCAAACTCATTTGTCTGATTTGTCTGACTTCAGAATGTTTGATTCCTTTAAATGTCATTTTTCTTTTTACACCTGCTGCTCAGAATTCTGTGTGGAACGCTAAAAAATTTCCTACCTTTTGGTACATTCAGTAAGAATTTTATATTAATTTTAACTAGTATTCAATTTACGTTGACATAGGACTCATAGGAAATAGCTAACAAGTAAAATTTCAGAAATAATAGAAATTACACAAATTTTGATAAATGTTTAAATTTCGCATTGAATGTATCATGATAGTCTGTGATAATATCAATAGGCTGCTGTAGCAAAGACCTAATAATAAAGTACTGAGTATATTGTTGATTTGAACCTAATAAGAGTAATAATATTTGGTCAGGTGTGGTGTTTTTACTCCCTGTAACCACTAGAAACAGAGCCATTCAAAGAGTCTTTTTGGAAAGATTTTTAGAAAGGTCTTTTAGGAATTCACCTAGGAAGTAATGCGTGTCCTATCAGTGTCAATGATATTTACTTTGACATAAATATAAAAAAAAATCAGCCTAACATGAGCTAAAAACTCCATGATGCAGCTTCATGTGCAATTCATCATGTTTGTTGTTCAAATTTTAAAAGACTGTAAGTTACAGCAAGAGTTATATTTGAAGGGCAAATAGCAATAAAATGTGGATTATAATTTTCTCTGTTATGTTTGTAAGCTTTTCTTCTTAATGATCTCCTGATCTCCAGGCTTCCTAATGAGCCTGTTCAAAGGGTGTCTTGAAAAATATTAGGTAATTAATCAGAAATCCTAACCAATATTATATGGATGGCAAATTATAAAGCAAAACTTGTTATTTGTATAAAGACATAAATCTAGCACCATTGTTTTGAGTCAATAACAATTTTACTATTTCAAGTTAGAAAAGCTCACATGTGTTTAATAAAGGAGAAAAGCCCACTAAATATCAAAATATTGGCATAATTACAGTAAAATTTATTCTACATGTTTTTCATCATGGTTTATATTAGGACTCTAAACTATGAGTTTCAGCAGTTCTTAGAAGTATTAGCAGTCTACCTTGTAGAATATTGTACATTATAAATGATTGTGCTGGATAGGCAATAGGAAGGTAGGAAAACAGAAACACATGCTTTGACTATGCTGAAAAGAGAAGAGGCACACTCTTTTAGGTCTTAGGATCTCTTGTCATCCTAGGGAAAAAAAAGAAGTAAAAACTTGCCACATGTTAGCAGAAGTTGCATGTATTTGGCATATAACTCAAAGCTTTAGTAAAACAATGATAAACTGGTTTCCTTATCCTCAGGAAGTAGTGAAGCAAGTAGAGCTGGCAAAGGAAGTTTTGCTTAGCAGAAAGCTGTCTTCCTCATAGAAGATCAGATCTGGGATGCTTAGGATGAGATTGGTCATGTAAGTTAGAGTTTTTGAAGCCAT
This sequence comes from Cinclus cinclus, assembly GCF_963662255.1. Lineage (NCBI taxonomy): Eukaryota > Metazoa > Chordata > Aves > Passeriformes > Cinclidae > Cinclus > Cinclus cinclus. Next base: position 116,772,991 of record NC_085046.1, on the reverse strand, counting down.
TTACTGTGGCTTTAGGTAAGTTTGGACTGATTGTGTAAGGGCTGTCTCTGAGGGTGTGAAGCAATGTACCAGCTTTTCTTCTGAACAGCACAAAATATTTATTTCAAACCTCTCCACGCCTGAAGTTAAAATGTGAATTTTGTGTCACATAGCTGGAAAAGTCAGTTTCAGAATCAGGCATTCTGAATCCTATGTGGCTTGCTTTCTAAATGGCTGATTTTAGTCTAAAAACAGAGTTGTCACCTTGCTAATATACCAATATGTAAACAACAAAATGATGGTGTGCAAAAATGGAAGAACAAATATAAACCATTTTGTAACAGTTCACTATATTTCTCATAAATACTTGTTTTTTTGTGACATACTAAAATAAACAGTAGTAAGTAGAAGTGTAGCAATTTTTGTGAGCAGTGATATCTGAATATAAATGAGGACTGGAATTGATCCTCAGGTCTAATGTTTGCCAAGAATTAGTGTTTTAGGGGTGTGTGTGTGTGTGCTTTGTTGTGGGGCTATTTGTGTGATTTATGTTTTGTTTTTGTGGAAATACACTCCCTTTAACACATTATTGTTTTGTGATTATCAAAGTTCAGACAGATTTGAAAATTAAATAAAGTTATTGTTACATGGTGCCCGACATCCATTTTCGTTATTAATATATCAAAGTTTCAAAAAAGAAAAATAACAAATACAATTCTGGTCTTTTCTAGTTAAGAGACAAAACCAAATTGTAAACAACAGAACAAAATTAAAGCAATTTTAAAAATATCCAGATGAAAAATCCAGTCAGTAAAACTATATTTAATTTGGTATAGTCTATTTAGATTTTACAGGAGGCCTTTTTCGAGTTTACAGTTTTGCATATAGAATAAGTAAATAGATGAGGAAGGATTTCTGTCAGACACCATTGTGACAGGCTTTAGTTTAAATCCTTAAGACAGATAGATAGAAGTAGATTAACTGGCCTTAGCTATTTCATGTTCCCTGTCTGAATGGAAATGTGGTTCCATGTTGAGCTAGCTTGTCCTAGCAGCCTGAAGTTGTAATGTATTTACTGCCTTTTCATGCATCTTGTTTAACATTTGCTTAACACATTTATTCAAATGAGGCCGGGCATTTGTTTATCCCTTATCAAATGAAGTAGGACAGCTCTAGGACAAGACCAAAGAGATGGTATCAGCAGAAGCACCTTAAGGCTTCATTTTTTGTTTTTCGTGATAAGGTAGCACTCAGAAAAGAAAACATCAACATCAGAAGAAACGTTTATGAAGTAATATTTTAGCCAAACTTTGGGTAACTTTTGTTTTATTTCTTAACATATAATATACTTTAAATGCTGCAAGAAAGGAAATATTCAACAACCAACCTTAAACCCAAATCAAACTCCCATCCCCAACCATTAAACCAAACAACTAGCTCAACTCTGGGAGTATCTCACCTAATAAAATAAATGAATAAACAAACCTAAGGGCTTTGATTAGAGTTTAATTCAAAAACTCAAAAGATAAAGCCCCAAACAATTTATCCTGACTGGCAATTGTATGGGTTACCTTGAATAAAGAACTGTGAATAAAATACAGCTTCTAATGTGATGGTGACACATAGAGGCTCTGTCCACTGCCCTTTCTTACTTCCGTTCTCCAGTTTTCCATATTGATTTCTATTCCACCCCATGCTCATCACAGTGATCTGTATGGACAAAACCTGTACCAAATCAGTAACAGCCTTAACCGCAGCTGATATTTGGTTCTGTCCTCGTTCTTCAGGCATCTTCTGTCACTTACTGTGATCTGCTTTAAGGATTAAGTGCCCAGACTTGCCCTTAGATCTACTCAGCACAGTCCCACTGCATCAGTAGGTGACACAGGTGTGTCCTGGGATGGCTGTAGAAGGTAAATGCAGAATGCCTCTCTATTGACCCCGGGGGAAAAATCTGTCCATGTAGTCACAGTAACTTCCCATGTGATTTTTGCTTTGGAATGTTTACCACAAAATCTATGCTTAAGTGTCCCGAGTGAGTGAAATGTGATTTTAAATACCAGAGGGAGAATACTCCCTCAGAAATTACCTGCTAACCCTATAGCAGTGAGTAGTTTCACATAAACACGCTAATCTCCAGAGAGCATGAGCGGAAAAGATGTCTTAAAAATTATGGTGATTTAATTTTATTTTGCCCTAGAATGACATTCTCCTGAGTATTTGTGAAAATGAAGATGAATATGCAAGGCTACATTTGGTTGATTTCACGCCAGATGGCCAGTTGCAGAGGCTGAACTAAGCTGAACTGATTGATTCGTTTTTGCCATATTGCATGCTGGCGTTTACCAGAGTTCACATCATTCAAATACTAACATTTTTGGTGCTTTCTCTTTCTATTTATTTTTTTTATTTTATTTTTCTTATTTTCTTGGGATCACTTCTGCTTTCATAATGGAATCTCCCTGCCTCTTTTCTGCCAGTCTTTAAAGGTATCAGTCTTTTCCCTACCATTGCCTTGTTTGGTTGCATTTGGGGTATTTTTTTAAAAAATGTCTTCTTTTTTTCTTAAAAAGACTTAATAAACTGCTCACAGAGAGAGAGAAAGAAGGAAACACTTAGGGCAAATATGCACTATGGCATTTTTTCTCCCCAGAGGCTTAGCTTTCTCTTGCACTTCTAATTTATTACATGTGAACAAAGAATGCAACATCTTGCATTAAAATGGAATTTTTATAATTCCACGGTTTCAATTTGCCTATTATTTTAGGGACTGTAGAGCAAATAATTTTAATTCCCAATGTTCTAACTTTCCTGGAGATATTCCATTAAAAGCTAATGGAATTAATATCAATAGTTACACCGAAATTACACCAGAAACTTTGGGAAATAAACAGGAAAATTTGTTTCCATATGTTTGAGCCATTATATATATATATGTATAATAAAGAATACATAGGGAGTAGCATGCCATGTGTGGATGCACACATATGGATCTTATAAATCAGAAAATATGTACTTCAGGGGAAGTTTTAAAAGACTTAATGAACATGGGTTTTCATATTAAGTTCTGTGGGCTTTGGAGAGATTTCAGTAAAGTTTCAGGAAAAAAGAATATTGAATATATACTAAGAGAGAAATAAAAGCCCTTTGGCACAAGAAGATGTGCACTTGTGAGCAGAGTCTTTATTTCCACTGAGTTTCAGCCATAAGTGTAATGTCAGGATTCACCTCTTTGTTAGGCCAAGTAATTTGCAAAGCACAGTCCCTCACTGATTTCCTACCTTAAATTATGAGGGATTTGTAGAGTCAGAAAAAAGGGGAAGAAGTGTGATAAGATTTTTTCCTAATGGTCAGCCCTACAGGAGAAGTTTGGATCAAAATATTGGTCAGAAAAAGAGGAAGAGATGGCAAAGCCCTATATTGACAGAAGCTAAAAAGGATTTTACTGTGGACTTGAGAGGTGTTGGAGTTTTTCAGAGAGGAGTATGGGGCATTCTTGTTATGCAGGACTGAACCTACAGGTAGAGCCATCAGCTTAGTCTCTAGTATGTTGTAAAGTCCAACCAGTGCTTTAGAGGGCAGCTGACCTGCATGATTGACACATGCCCGTGTGGAGCTAAGAATCCTCCAGATTACTTCAAAGAAGATATTTATGCTGGCTGGCTGCTGTAGGCTAGCTGATTTCTTCAAGAGCTATGTCTAGGGAGAGTATAGATATCCTCTGTTCTCGAGTTCTACTTCACTGCAGCTCTGGTGGGCAGTCCCCATCAAAATTTGCTTAACCTGCTCAGTGAAACCATGCGTGTTTCTCCACTGTGCAGGGCAAGGCAGGGGCATCCCTTGTGCTGGGCTTCACACCTCTGCTCTGAAATGCTGGATCTCTGTGGCCCCACAGCTGAGGCACCCACTAATGGGGGTGAACAAAGTGGGGGAGGGGGGGATTTCCAAGGACATGCACACACAGAAAAGCTGATAATAAAATATTTTTTTAAACTTTCCAAAGCACTATGGATTTACTCTGCAAACCCAAAGTATTTTCTGAGCTTTTTCAGTTGCCAAGTTATTTTACCAGCTGGCACAGTGAGAATGGTATGGAACTAAATTTTGCCATCTACCTCACCGCAAGAACCACCTGCCAATTGTGCTCAAAAAATGCACAGTGGGATTGATACAAACCTCAACTTTTCTCAACAAATCATTGCACATCTTTGTCACCCATAACAGTTCCGTGCATCGAACAGAGCAGTCAGAAACCCAGCCTATAGGACTGAGAAGGATTAAAAAGGGTGAACCTACAGTACTTTATTGACCTAGGTCCTCACATTAACCTGATCTGATCCTTTAATTACTATGAATAGAATAGGGCTTAAAGTCCTACTTAATAACACCCCATGCTTTTTGTTCTATAAAGAGCTTTCCTATTCATGTGGCCTCTTCTTTTCAGATTTACAGATTTGTAGCAAGAAGGAATGCATGGGTTTTTTTCTGGCACTCCAGGGGAGAAAGTTACCTAATGTGTATTTGTGGGATACTGGAAAGCATATTTACCAGTCAATCCTCATTCAACTGCTTTGCCAGGCAAAGGTGTAAGGAGAAAAGACAACCAAAACATATCTTAATTTTTTAGAGGTAGTAGAAAGATCTTAACACAGTTTCTATGCTAATCAGAACAGTAATCACATCAGATGCACACTTTTCCCCCTTCCCATGAACATTTACCCCCTCCCCATAGATTCTCCTCAGAGAATCAGCATGTTACTGTAACCTAGGCAGACTATTATATACACACGTGATCATACATATGGGTGATATATGGTACTATAATTAATAACTGGTATTTTCTCTGCATTCAGGAAAGCAGCTGCAGCCCACTGATAAGATACTTTATGAGAATAAAATCAGAGCTGAGAATTAATAATTATAATTTGTTGTGATCAAGAACAGTGAGACAATCATTTCATTTCTTGAGACTGAACTGAAATATGAGTGGGCTGCTGGGTTAAAAATGACAAGGGGATACAGGTTGTGATTGGGAGCCTAAGTCATTGTGTTAAGAGCATTAGAAAAAGTAGAAACAGTCTCCCTAATTGTTACATGAACATATTGTGCCTAGCATCTTGTGCGAATGCACCCTGAGGCCAGGTTGAGGGTACATTCCAAATTTGGTTTTGAGTTAAAGATGGAATGAGTGACAAATGACAAGTAGAGGGTTTAGGGACTTTTAGGGGGGAGGAAGAGGAAAAAGAGAAGGAAAAGGAAGAATCTGACAAAAATGAGTGGGGGTAGTGGAAAGAACTGAACCAAAATAATCTCTTTCCATCATTGCCTCCAGTATGATTTGCCTGGGCACACAATCCTTTGACTATTGTAATTATAAAAAGATTAAATTCGTATACTGAATTTGGAAGAGAGGGAGTGCTGCAGATATTTTACCATTTGGAAGTTTTTCTGCTTTATTAAGGACCAGCCATTTCAGCACTATTTTAAGGCTAAAACTTGATTAACATGCAGCAGTGAAATTGGTCTAATTTTATTTTACTAAATTTACTGTAAATAACATGTTAGCAAAATAAATACTGAAAGAATATGGTATCTGACAGTGAAGGGGTACTTAAAGTGTTTTATTGCAATTCCTTAGCTTTCCCAAGACAGGTATTGTTAGAAGCCAGTCTGATTAGTCAATCAAAGACACGCCGCTGCCTCTTTCTCTCCCACCTTTCCTCCCTCTTGAAGATAGAATAGTCTTTACTGTGCTTTTAAGGAATGAAGATTTAAATTGAAGCAAACCGTGACAGTGCCAAAGCATACCTATTATTGACAGGTTATATGAAAATGATGGATTGAATTTATAAACCACAGACAGACAGACAGACAGACAGACGGATGTATATAATCCCTGCTTTAGCATTATAGTCTTTCTCTCTATTGCTCCTTTATACAGCTGTAATCTCAAAAGACAATTTATTAAACGTGAAATAGTGTATGTTCCTGTAGCCTCCTTTCTTGATTGTGTTCCCAGGGCCTTGTTGGGCAATTGATTACACTGTGCACAATCCCGCTGCTTTAGGTATTAATGGCAAAAACCCCCATTGTCTTCAGGATTTAGGGCCTTTATGATTTTTTTGAAGTTCATTATATTTTGCAAGCAACTGAGTTTAAAATCCCTGATTGGAAAGACTTACCCCTCACATCTTCCTGTGAAATGTTTTACCTTTAGAATGAAAAAGCATTTGGAAACTGTAGAACGGTTTTGATCTGTGGATTAAAAGAAATCAGTACTGAAAATGGATTCACATAATTTTCTTTTTGGGTACACGATTCTTGGGGGGAGGGGGAGAAGGAGGAGAGAAAAAAATAACAGCTGATTTAATATAAGTGGGCTGAATTCCCTCTCCTGGTGGGTCTTTCAAACCTCCAGTTTCTGTTCTTGCCATTGCTCTGTGAATATCCCCCTCCCCTTTTTTGTTAAAAGGCATTTACTATGAAAGCCTACAAAAGCAGCTTTCAATCTGATTAAGCTTCTCCTGTAAAAAAAAATACAAAAATAGGGGTACATTTGGGTCAGTATCACCCTGCTATTCATCTACGTTAATTTGCCTAGGCTGCTTACTAAGGATGCTGCACGTGAGCATGGAAACCTCCTGCAGTCATTAAGGGCTCCCCAAAATATAATTTATGAAATTCCAAGGTGCAACAATTACCATAGCCCAAAAATAAATTGTCAGAAGGCTCTGAGCAGCTTGACTATGGGCTCACTTCTGGCAGGTACCAGTTTTCCAGCCTGACCTGGTTGATGGATGCAGAAGGAATGGTTGGCTCCTGAAATCTCCATCACTGGTGATCTCTTTCTCTCTCTCTCTCTGTTCTCCCTTGTGCAGAAGTGGAGTGTCTCATACTCCCAGCTCTGCATCCACTGCATCCAGTGCATCCACTTCCAGAGGCTGCTCACTGACTGACCTTCAGTCAAGGCAAACCATGCCCCACCTTAATCTACCTACCTGTGGAATGGGTACAGAACAGCTGTTTGTGATAAGTTTTTGAGGGAGTTTCAGTGCCTGAAAACCTTCTCTGGTGTTGACTTTTCGCAACATCAGTATCTGTATCTCTCACTAGCCCATTTATAGAAATACATACAATATTTCTCTCCAGCAAATTAATATCTCTGTGAAATATTTGTGCAGCAATTTACGAACGCGCTGTGATAACACATGTAAATATTTTAACTGTGTAGGACTGAAAAATAAGTTTGAACTGGAACTGTGATTTGTTTCTGCCCTTGAAAGAATTTTGTAACCTTTCTTAATATTTTTTTCTTTAGTATGTAGCAATGTTGAAATGTAATTTTTATTACTAAATGAATGAATGAGTGGTGTTGCTTAGGGCACAGACTAAAAAAAACATTTTCCCATAAAGCCCAAATATTGCTGCTGTTGCAGTTGTCCTGTTGTTTTATTAGCTCTGAACAATGTTGGACTACTCTTGAAATCTAATAATCTCTGTAAAGTGTCTTCCCTTGGTAGCATCTTTGATAATGGAGAATGGATGCTAAAAACACAATAAAACCATAAAAGAGAATATTATCATAGCTACTTTCAAAAACTAGAAAAAAATCCAAACAAGTAAAAAAAAAGACAGAATGCATAGAAAGAAAAAGAAGAAAAGATACTAAATGCAAGGGGTTTTTTGTAATTTTGTGTGTCTATTTATGATTTAATCTGTTAACAGCTATGTTAAGTACAGCATAGGATTTGGTGGAAATTTCAGTGCCAGCTGCATACTCTATTACTGAAGAGAAAGAGAGGGAATTAATTAAAAAAAATAAAAAATTATTAGTTGAATATTAAAAAATATTCTGTTATTTTTCCCCCTAACGACCATCCATTGCCATCAAACATATATAAAAGGAAAAAGGTTGTTTTAAATATTATAATTGTTCCATATATCCCTCTTGTTAACAAGGCATCTTATGATCTCTGAAGAGCAGAACTGGCCCTGGAGGAGACAAAAGCATCTTTGCGGGGTGTGTGCGTTGCAGCGCGCGTGCATGCACGTGTGCGTGTCTGCCTGCACACGCACAGACATGCATGTGCACAAGGCAAAGACCTTCACGGGCTTAGAACTGGAGAACAAACACCCATGCTTATCCTCTGATTTTTAAAAGCAGTAAATATGAATGCTGGCCCCAGAATACCAGAACATTACGGCTCCTTTGCTGTGTAAGATATATATTTTTTTTAATTGTGATCTTTTATTCCGGTTACTTTGACGTGAAGGAACATTCAGGCGTTTTATGTTTCACATTTATTTAAACAATCATTGTGTCTCTCAAAATATTTTCCCTGAAACCTTATGTACAAGTAATAAAATTCTTGTATTTGAGCAGGTTCATCTGATAATAGCAATATAAGGTTGTCTGATTATGCCAAAATGCTATTGAAGAAAGAAGCTTTTATTAACTGACTTTGAATGAAATCCAAAACATATATGAGTTTTCCCCCTTCCAAATTGAACAAAAGTTTCATTAGAGAAGAGAAACCTTTTTTTAAAGCATATATGGTAGGGTATAAAATATATTTAAATTGAAGCTAGGAAACAAATGATAACCATTAAATTTCTCTGCCAGAAATTCCACTCTCCACTCTGCCCCCTGCCACCTCCCTCCCATGTTAGCATCTTGATGCAGCATCTACATGCTAACACTTCAGGCAATTCACTCTCCTGTTTTAAGCAGTGTGAGAGGTAACCTCAGTTCAGAGAGCCTCCTAAGAGACAGGTTTAGAGCTACTGAATACCATGCTTATGTCTTTTCTTCTTCTGTCTTTGTGCAGGTCAGCAGCAGCTAGGTTCTGCCATCCACATTAGATTCTGAAACGCTACTCCCGATGATTTTGATGTGCATTTCACCTCGGGAAAATATTTGTTCCAGAAAGAATTTTGCCTGGCATGTTTCTATGCAGGAGCAAAGAAATGAGTGCTCGTTATGTTCCTGTAGAAGCAAGTTTTTCATCCCTGTGTTTGAAAAGGCAGCTACCACCTAGCTCTGGCATCAACTTTTTTCCCTCTTTGGCTGTCTGCTGGATGACAGGTCAGCAGAAGCTGTGGGCAGAGCTGTATGCAGCTCTCTGCTTGCCAAACACTTGCTTTTTGTGGCAGCACTTTGCCTCAGACCAGACTCATTCTGTCTTTGTAAGGGAAACATCAACACAAAGAAGGAACACACGGGAATGACCTTCAGTCCTTTTTCTTTTGGTTCTGTCACAGTTCCATTTCTATCTCTTGGAAAGGAAATTAGCTTCTCATTTAGGACCTTCACGGGACTTCGCCGTGCCTGGCCTGAGGAGGAATACTGGGTGTTTCTCAGGGCCACCACTCTGAGCTATTTGCCATTGTGCACAGCAGACTTTTTAAGCAATGCTGCTTGTAATTCTCAGGTCATTTTTTTCCCAAATATTTTTAGCACTTCAGTAAATTTCTATTTCAAAAGACTTTATTGGAAAACCTGAAAATAAGTGAGTGTTATTTTCCAAAAAATCTTATTGCCACTGCAGCAGTTTTAATACAAATATTTTGGTCAAAACATTCAAACATGTAACATTCTGCACTTTAGCAAACAACATCCTTTCCCCATACAACAAAATATAAAGGTTCAGCATTAAAAAACACCCCAAACACCCCCATTAATTAGGGGAATCTGTATTTAAAGACAATCAAACAAATGCAAACACCAAAACTTTGGTTTCAGTCTGTGGTGACTAAAAATAAGGCCACTGTGGGGAGAATGTTTTGAACGAGGTAGTGAAAATGGTTGTGTCTGGTTAGAAGAGAAAACTTTGAAAACAGCTTTATTTTAAGTATTACCATTATTTAAATCACAAACAGCTATCTTACAATTGGCAAAAAGTGAGATTGGAGGAAGAATTTTGCAAACCTGACATTTCAAATTCTGGGCTATCCATTTCATATGATTTCTGACTGGACTTAAATCCTGATTTCTCAATAAATTAAACAAAATATTGGATTTTGTAAACGACATGTAATTAAATACGAATTCTGAGTGCCTGCTGCAAAGGTAATTTATTTTAGAGAACTGGATTATTTTGATAAAAAAATAAGCTATTTTCAGCAGGGAAATAGTTGTTGTTTGTTACTCAAAAAATATATTTGCTTTAAGAAACTTATTTTCTGTTACATAATAAAATTTCTTCAATTTTGGGTCCTTTTACCCTGCTCTGAAAATATTTTGCACATTTCTGTTAGATTTATTACAGGCACACAGATTTGCATTCTTATGTGTTTCCCTTGCAGTAATTTCCAGGGCCTTATTCTGTAGCTTCTGAGTATACTTTCAGCAATAAATTAAAGGCTTCTGAAATGTTTAAAAAAATCCAAATAACAATATGTTAAAAGAATTCATAAACTATTTGATCTGCCTAAATTTGTTTAGACACCATTGAATCCCCACTATAAATGGAAACAGTAGCGGCCACATTTGTTTTTACCAGACAAATGTTTTCTTGACACTCAGGGTCTAAGCTTGTCTTTGATGCTGCAGAATTGCCCTATTTGGAGAAAAGACTGTGGTCACTGAAGGGTTAAAGTCAGTTTTGAATTTGAGTTAATCCATATGCTAATCTATTTTAAATATCCCTGCATAACTACCATCATATTTTTAGCAGCGCAGTTTGTTGTTCCAGTTGCCAGCTATTTTTGATGACACAACAAAATAGGGCAGAATTTAGTTCTGAGGTTTATTTTGGCCTCTAACTTTAAAAAGAGCAAAATAACCCCTTGTCGAAGGATATTTTTGATTTGAATGGTCTATACCTGACCTCTGCAATCATCCAATTATTGTAAGCAGTGCGATGGGCCCAAGGTATTAGTTCTGAGAACGTTCATGTTGTCCCTCGGGTTAGGGATTGTTTTGCAATGATCACCTGTCCTGATTCAAAGATTGCATGACAAGACACTATTAAAGTAAGGGCAAGGAATTCAATTTTTTGATGTCATTTTGCCTGGCCTGGTTTTAAAAATAGGTCACTGTATGGTATCTGGATTTGTATATTATAACAGCACCTGATAGCATTTTTGTAGTGAAGGGTCTAGTCGTATTTTCATTATAAACCCCTACTTTCAGAGGTTTATAGACTGTAACTTGATTATAAAAGGAAGTTTCTACCTAAATGTTGCCATGCAAGGTCTCTTGTAAGGAACATGGTTTTTACCCTGCAAATCTCAATAGATACATGTTCAGCCATTTCTGCCAGAGTGAAAAATGAAAAGGTATTTTCAGCTACAATTTAACACTGATAGAAGATTCCTTTAGAATAAAAGATACCATGCCATATTTATCTTTTAATGAAAACTATACTTAAAAAAGCTGTGTTTCTGATGAAAGTCCTAATAAGAATCTCAGTAAGTATAGGCTATAAACATTGGTGGCTGGGCATGTATATTTTAATTATGCAAATCCACAGTAATAAATGCCCTTATATGATGGAAGGATTTAACAGGGTCAAAAACTGATTGTTTGAAAAGGTTGGTAAATAAATTATATGGATCTGAATGTCGAGTTTATGCTTATCTACTCATTTACACCACTTTTTCCCATAATGTGGAATTGTTTCTTAGGGAGCCGGCATCACTCTGTGGCCTAGTATTTTAAATCGTGAATAGATTCTTGCTTACACAACTGAATCAGCACAGCTGTGCAAATGTGTGTATTTAACACTGATTAAATGCTTCCACTTACACATTAAAAAAAAACCAAACCAAAGTGCCCTACTACCACCAACTGTAGGTTTCTGCAGAATAGCTGTGGAGGTGAATTTCATCACCTCCCACATCCTTCCTAATGTGTTTTACTTTTGTTTTTTAATAAGATCAGGAGCAGCCAGGCAGCTGAGGGGGAAAATGGAGCTTCTTCTAAAGCAAAGATAATAAAATATCCTTGAGGAACATGAAAGTATAGTCTGAAGACTGCTGATGTAAGGAAATTCAGGGTTAATGCTGCGTTACTTCATTCTGAAGTCAACCCCATTGCATCTGTTTATTGCAGGTCTTCAAATAGAGCAGTTGCACAAGGATGTGGTGGAGGATGCTGCAGCACCTGGTGGGCTCACCCCAGTGCCAGACTTTCCTACGGTTAAACATAAAACTTCCAAATATTTTTTGGAGGGGAGCGGCATAAGGGAGAGAAAGAGTAGGAGGTCAGTCTGGCCAGCATCACTGGTGGTGGCTGTGTTGTGTGGTTCAAGGCAGCACAAAAGGGACAGGCACTCCAGCACCCAGGGCTGTGCCTCATTTTGTGTAGATATCAAAAATTCCAAGAGGAATTATTTTTACCTAGTCCTCGAAATACCCACTGGTAAACCAAAATCCCCCATCCTTTGCAGAGCCAACAGTTTGCTACTTAAATGGGTTTAGACTTCATTTTAATGGAAGTGAAACATAGTCGACGGAGGCAAATTAAAACCATATAATTTTGTAATCTTAGTTTAGCTATAATTGCGGCAATAAAACAGTGGAAAGAATAATTGGGGAACATATGTTTGTGAGTGACATTATCTAGGTGACTTCCCTTTTACGGCGCTGCTCCGCTGTCCTATTTGTCTCCCCCTCCCTATGCATTGGAATGACAAACCTGCGAGCCTGGAGTTAATGCTGATTGCGGCAGCTGCTTACACACCGAGTCGCCATGGCAACCGGGGACGTTGCCACGCAACCGTATTCTTTTAGGGACAGGGAAAATGCCCAAAGGCTTACTAAAAATACATGGAAGAAGGGGGGGAAAAAAAAAAATCTTAAATTTTCTTACTACTGTTAGTGGGTATAAGGGACCGTGCTTCTGCTTGAAAGCAGAGGTCGGGCAAATAAAAACCCAGCCCTGACCTTTCCAAAATTGCTTGCCGTTGCTTGAAATCTCCAGCTTTATTGACAAAGATGACTTTTGATCGATTGTAAAATTGGTAGCTAACACGCAGCAGCCCTCGCAGCCTGCAAGATGCAGCGCCTGCCCATTGCTATTCCGGAGGGGTTGAAGGTCAGGCGAGAGCCATCAATGCCGTATTGATCAGCCGAGCTGAAAAATGCCCGTGCCTGCAGCTCCGCGGGGCTGCGGTCCCAGCCTCCAGCACACTCCGCCGCCTCGGCATGCTGCCGAGAGAGCCGTCCTCCCGGCAAAAGTGACATCACTTCACTCAGCTCAGCTGTTCCTGCACTTTTCTATAAATAGCTAGATAAAAAACTGAAGGCTGCTTTTGGAGAATTTAAGCAGCCAATCTTCTCATCGTCAGCAGACGAGACAGGCTGATTTCCCCCCCCCCCCCCCCCCACTAATATTGCACTGCAAATTCTTTCTCCTAATATTTGGAGCTTGACACCGAATAACCAAAAATTTTGAATGGTATGCATGTCTACGTTCAGGATTGCGCCGGAATGGGTACTGAATTAATCATTCATCACCTCTCTAGCTGTTAAAATGTGATCAGATAGGAGTGAGGGATGGAGCTAGGACAAAGGGTCGGTGCTGCCACACAAGGTGCACAGGCCTGGCATGTTGCTGATGTGGCACATTTGCTGGGCTCAGCATCACCCTTACCTGCAGAATTCCCCATGCGCCAGACTCCCCTGGCTCCCCCCCTGAATGAAACACACCACGAACTGGAGTCAGAGTTACACCAGGGCCCTTGTTGGCTGTAATAGGCGAGACAAAGTATTTGAAGGATGCAATTAGAAATGCAAACAAAAGCGCTGTTAATAAGCACACTTCCTATTTTTCCTTGATTCCCATTTTGCAGCTCTGTTTCTTAATTAACCCTCTAAGATAGCTGATGAAAGAAAAACATCGTCTGCCTGCTCTGTAAATAACTTCTTGCTTGATAATATTTTTTTTTAGGAACAGGAGCATTAAAAGCTAAAAAACACAAAATGAAGTATTGAAACTGTCAGGATAAAAATGTGCATTCTGCAAGCTTTATGAAATTTTGGAGATTATGTAATTTCTTTTGCGAAAAGTAAAGGAAAATGCACTTGTAAACATACAAAACAACCAGTCCACTTTTCCAGAAGAAAAAAATATCTTTCTCAGACTCAGTTTACAGGCAGCCATTATGGCTTTTCTTACCATTCCTTTGCTGTCCCTGGGCTGCATTGCCAGTAGCAAACTCACAGAGCTCATGAGCCTCTCTCAGTTCTTCAGCACTCCTGAGCACAAGTCTCGGCTCAGGACTGTGCAGGATTGAACCTCAACCGTTCCCATCCTTGTTGATTTGAACAGGGAGCTGAAACTGCTTGGCAACAAAAAAGATGAAAGTACCTGTTTTTCAGAAAAGTTAATGGCACTAGAAATAGAAACCTGACAGTTCTTTGAAGGTGGGGAAGAAGGGACCAGCAGTTTTTCTCTCCCTAGTGCAGTGCAAATTGCAGTGTAGTGAGTATTGCAAAGTGAAGTGCTGTGGCCTGGGTAGTATGAGGCATTAAAGCAGAGAACTATAATAACTCATGCTGGCCTCAATATATGCAAATGTCCCTTAGCAGTGGAAGTGCAAATGAATTGCAAAATGTATGTGCAATTATTGATGTATGGGACTTCAAAACGTGATTTTTTTTTTTAATCTGCAAAAACTGATCTATAAATGATCCTGAATGTGAAATTCACAGTTTGCTCTAGGGACGGTGATCAGCGAGGCAAAAATATTTTTTGAATATCTGGGTGCATATGATCCAAAATCATGCTGCAGCTGTTCGTGGGAATATTTTCGATAGGGTTAACGGCCATAAACTGAAACACAAGAAGTTTCACCTCAACATGATGAAGACCTTCCTTAAGTTGAGGGTGGCAGAGCACTGGAACAGGCTGCCTAGGCAGGCCAGGAAGTCTCCCTCTCTGGAGACATTCCAATCCCACAGGGATATGTTCCTGTGTGACGTGCTCTAGATGACCCTGCCATGGCAGGGGGATGGACTAAATAATCTCCAGAGCTGCCTTACAGCTCTAACAATTCTGTGATTCTGTAATGTTTGGTCTTTTTGAATGGTCAGTGCTGATGTTTCAAATGGAAGAATGAGATAAGTCCAATCTACTTTCTCTGTAAAGTGAGCAAAGTATTATTTTTCCCACTGTTTGAGTGGAATGCAAATAAAACAGGTTATAAGATTTTGCTGCATATGAGTAATTTCAGAGAAAACTAGTGGTTGAAAGATGGATTTAAATTTTGCCCAGATACTTGTTAAAAATTTATCTGTCTTCCAGAAGAACTACTAGAGAAGTATTGTTGCAATAGAAAAACACAACCCCAAAACCAGCAATAGAGTTAAAATTATTTACTGGGATTGTAATTAAAAATCTGCATTTTGTTTTAAAATTTTATTTAGTTTTGCATATAAATGGATGTTGAACCCTTGCTGATTTTTTCAGAAACATACTTATTTTTCAATAAGGTTTACCTTTTGCCCTTATCTTTATATTCTATGAGACATTTTAAATAGCACATTTCTATAAATGTACTTCTTCCACTTTGTAATAAAGCACACATAATTGAGATTTTTGGGATTCTTTTTTATCAAGTTAGCATCCTTCCTACTTAAAATATCATCTGCTTGGTAAAGGCAGAAAGAGAAGGCTGAAAAGAAAGGCCTTCCTAAGGCCAGCATCATCTTATCTTATTAGTCTATGGAGCTGGTATGTAATGAAAACTGAAAAGCTGGACAACTTGTTTTATTATTTTTGCCTGGTCTCAAGCCAACCCCCTTTTGGGGACAATGGTCTTGACTCTGCATTCTGTGACCTTTTCAAAACCTCATATTGAAAATATGAGTGGATTAGCCAAATTTGTGAATCATAGTCCTGCTCACTAAGTCAATAAGAGCTTGCTTGCTAATTTCAATGGATGCAGGAGCAAAACCAATGTCAGACTGTGCTCCAACAAAACTCCATTTGACTTTCTGTCAGGATAAAATTAATTTCCATCGTTTTTATTGTCCTGTCATGTCTTTTACTGACAGAAAAACAAGGAAGCTTACTGAATTTTCTGAATCATTTCTCAAGAAAGGCTAAATGAGGCTATCACTTTTATTTCTGAGCACACAAAGATCACCAGGGTAGGACCTCCTCTCAGTTCACTGCTGGTCAAAGGGAAAAATGACTTACAGTGTGGGTGAACACTGGTTGAGTGTTTCCTTGTGATAAAAGTCTGATAAAATCAGATGATAAAATCTGATATTTGTATAGGGAAGAGAGGAGTGCCCCAGGGAGCAATTCCCCAGACTACCTACTCATGCAAGAGCCTTGAAAACATTGCTGGGCTCCATGTTTTCCCTCTCCCTGCCCTGCAGGGAAGTCAAAGAAGTAGCCTTGAAAAAGAAAATGTTCTAGAATCTGTGTCCTAAAACACGATACGACATTATTTCATTATTTGGAAGGACAGGGAGATTCCTTTTGTTGTCTTCTGTAGTCTTTTCCTTGAGTTTATTCTTTAAGTTGTTTTTGGTTTTGTTTTTTAAGTCTGGCTTTCTCTTCCCACTCCAGTAACTTGACTTTGAGGATTTCTCCTACATTGGAGACTGGCTGAATAGAAACAAGGTGTACATATATGTGCACAGACACACACAGGCACATCAGCAAACATTGCAAGGCTCTTTAGTAGTGGAACTGTAGACAGAATAACTACATTGTTATTAAATATCTATTTAGTATTTTACAACTAAAAACAATAGCCTGACTAAGGCTGATTTTTAAAATATTTTTGAATGAGATGAAGCCTTTAATAAAAAAATCTTTCTGTATCATTTTATGTGTTTGTGTCAAAATATCTCAGGGCACAAAGCCCAGCAGAAAGCCAACTTAGGAAAAAAAAAATCTTTGTAAGTGCTTTCATGACAGCAAACCATTAAATCTCCTGAGTAATGTAGGGAAGAGCTGGATCATGCATAGCTTGCTCTTTACCCAGGATGCACCGTTGCCTGCAAGATTCTGAATAAAGAGACACACCTGCTAGCTAGCTGATAACACTCTGGGGTCATTTCATTGAAGAAACTGTCAGCCAGGAGGTATTTAAATAAAGCCACAGATGAATTCATGACCTGCACTACTGAGACTAAAAAAAAAAAGGTGTTAAAGCAGAAAGAGAATGCAGATAAATGCACATTCCTTTGTACTGCAACAAAACTTCCCCGTGTAAATCAGCTGAATGGGAAAGAATGGTGAAAGAATGCATTTCTCCATACAGCAGTGGGGAAGTGAGATGGTACAGCTGCACATCTGGCTACCAGCCAAAGCAGTCGTGTGCCATGCCTGTTTGCCTACTAGTACTGCTTAGATTGGCAAATGCCCATGCAGTTTGAAGAGGGCAGGCGCATGACTGGATTGCTGCCAGTAAGTGTGCGGGACTGATGCCACTGCTGGACGCCATAGCCTGGTAGGAATGAAGAATACAAAGGCATTCAATAATCTGAATGTCCCTTTGCTTCAAGAGAGTGGTGCCAGGCAGCATTTAATGAGAGATTGCTTTGTTACAAAGTCCTCGACATCAAGTGGGCTGGTGAGCTCATTAACCTGACTGCAGCAAATAAAAAAGGCGCACTCAGAAGACTCCCATGATAGCATACTCAATAGTGTAAGAGTCCTTTTGCTTCCTTTATAGTGATCCATTAGCAAGCAGCAGTGTAAACACCATAAAGCAAGCCAGTTTTCTGATTGTTCAACTAAAGTCTGTTTTCCCTTGGGGATTATGCCACCAGTTGATGCAGAGACATCCCCCCCACCCCTCCCTGTTATCTGTTACATAATGATCTTCTGTGCAATGGAGGACTTCCCCAGATTCCTTAGGAGTACTGCAGCAGCTAAGGAAGCTACTGACAATTCACATCACTGAAACACGAAAGGCGATGATGTAGGGCACATCAGAAAACAAACAAACCACAAAGTGATGCCAAGGGGAATGGAAAATATGATTATGCTTATGTTTATACAATTTCAGTTAGAACCTATGAAAATGGTACATATCTTTCTGTGTCGTTTTTGTTCCTGTTTACACAGGGCTCTGTATCTATAGGAGAGGCAGCCCACCTTCCTTACCTAACTTGCTTCTCTGTATTTTCCACAAATGCTCTTTGCCCTCAGGAAAATGCATTATAAAGTAGTACTTCCAGAATAAGTGCCTACCATGTATCCATTCAAAACACAGCCCTTTGCTGATTTACTCATCAAAGGAAAAAGAGGGAAGAAGCAAATCCCCAAAGATTTTCCCCTTTCAAAACAAAGGAGAAGATTCCTTGTTGTAGTTATTCCATTAAATCCACTAGAGTGACACTACTGAAAACATTTTTCTCAACACCTCAAAAGATCACATTAAAATACCTGTGTTTAGTCTCCAGGAACTGCAAAGGGCTGCTGCTTCCCTATAAGAACCCAGCAAACAGAACTAGAAAAATAGCTAAAAAAGCCAAAGGGTTTTTTTTTTTTTTTTTTGGCAGCTCAGTGATCAGAATGGATCTAGTGTGCACTGGTATTAATGATTTTTTTGATTATTCAATTGCACAGTCGAGGTTCTATTACTCAAGTATTTGTCTAGCACAAAAAATATTAATTGAAATCCTGTTAGGCACTAATTGATATACTTTTCAGAAGAATTACATACTAGTTACAGAATTTGAATGTATTCTGTTCTTAGTAATAAGATTGTTTTTAATTCTTCAGAATTCGTTAATGATTTTCAGGGTGCTACCACCAATCAGATTCCATTACAGGAATTTAAAGTTACCAAGCAGTAATTGCATCACCACTCTTAGTATGTGAAATTGTGTAAACGGGACCAAAAGAAATAATTGGGCTACCTCTTCCTATCTTTAGCTATTGTATGACAAAAGAGTCTGAATTGTTCTTCTGCAATGCTTAGACAGTACTTCACATTTGTAATTAAAACTTGTCTTGGTCTCTATTTTCCTATGTTGCTTCCCACCCTTTCTGCCAGAAAGATGCTGATTAACTGGTGCAAAAAAATCTGCAGTGGAGTGCTGCAGCAGATGAGATACAGGTTCTTCTAACCCTCTCAGAATTTGTGAAAGGGAATTCAAGGAAATGATCTTATAAGCTTTTTGGAGCTTTTGTGCTCTTAACATTCAGAAGCAGATGGAGAGGGCATGTTGGACTGAGTGCAGTGAAGGCCACTAAGGTGGTCAGTGGGCTGGAGCATATCGTGTATGAGATGCTGAGAGAATTGGATTTGTTCAGCCTTAAGATGAAAAGACTTGGGAAGGATATTACCACTGTCTAATACTGCACATGGGTGAATGTAGGCAAGATATAACCAGATTGTCTCAGAAGGTGCACAGTGACAGCACAGGAGGCAGCAGACACTGGACATGTGAGGTCGTGTTACATATGAGGGTGGATTTTGTGTCTTTTGCACCACTGTGGTGGAAATAAGTAGTTATAAGTCTCAGCTGGATGTCCAGGGAAATGGAATTGCTATCCTTGTAAATATTAAAACTCAGCTAGAAAAGACCACAAGCAAGCCAATCTGATTGAACCTACTTCAGTCAGATCCAATTTGGTATCCCTCAGACCTCCTTTTCAGTCTAAATCATTCCTTGGTTCTGGGGCTGGTCTAGGGATAAGATTGGTCAGGAACAAGCTGAGATCCCAGCAAAGGATCTCAGGGTTGCTGTGCTGGATGATCAGAAACAAAGAAAGGTGGCACCACAGGGCTGCTCTGAGGGACATAAGTCCCCAGAACCGCAGCTCGGAGAGGATGCCATGTTCATGGTATTTCATAGAGCAGTTCTGTCTCTGGTAGCAAGTCCTTCACACTCATAAAAAAGGTCACTAAATGCAGGCAGCAATAGCACCTTGTCACTACAGTAACCAAACACTTGCACATAAATTTTTTATTTGAATCATGCAAAGCCTGATTCAAAGGCAGTCCTTGAACTGCAAACTCCTGTTGAAAGGACATTGCCAGTGATTTGACCTGACAGCATGCTAAGATGTAAATCACTGCGAGCACTCATAATCAGGCCATAAACACAACACTGGAAAAGAGCAAAAAGACTGGAAATATAAGACTCAGGGCCACCATGGTAACTTTGAACTGAACAATGCAGAAGAATGTAGGTCTTTTTCCTTTGAATGCAGCAACTTGGACTAATGTTGAGAACAGTAAGGAAGAGTATGAGGTGGTTGGACCAATTGCTGAAAGACTAGAAGAAGACAACATGGAAGAAACCAAGCTATCTCAGAAACACAGGGTTGATCTGGAACTACTGCATGGCACCTGACCTGCCACAAAATTTAAAAGTCAGGGGAAGAAAGCAAGATGAACTTTAAGAAAAGAGTAACAAAATCATTATATTAAGTACTACCAGTTCAAACTTAAGCTCAGCAATAGAAAACCGGAGTAACAGGCATTTTTGGAAAGCAGGATAAATGAGACTATTAAATACAGCTGGATTAGACCTCAAATTATGTATTTTCTCTCTGTTCTTAGTGCTACATGAATATGTCCTTTAAATTTGAACAAGATCATGTTGCAAAGCACCTGTGCTGTCCCTGTGAAAAGTAACACAGATGTTTGACTATACCACAATAAAAACTGCAATCCTGATGACAAAAGTCTGATTCACACACACATTTGTGAAACTGCTTCAGACAGTCCCAATAGTAGAGGGCAAAGTTCTCCTTGCTACAATGGATGTTGCTTTTAGCTCCTTTGGCTGACTTTCCTTCTATCTTTAAGGCACATTCAATGACTTTGACCTTGCTGAGATAGGAGTGAAGGTGACTGCCTGTTTGGTTTAGAGCTGGACAAAGCATTTTGAGGGAAGGGAGGAAAGGAGAAACAGGAGGGTTCAAGAGTCATTGCAACTTTCTCAAATGTTTGGTGGAGCAGTACTAGTAAATGAGATAAAGTATTCTTTAACCCTTCTCACAAAACTTTGATTTCTTTTTGTCTGCTTTGTTTGCATTGCCAACATCACACAGAAAGCAGTAAGAGCACTGCCATCCCACATAATTACCTGTGCTGGGCCAGTGGACACTACCCTTTAAGCCTTTCATTCTTAAAAACCCTCAATTTTTAAAGTAGGCCATATGATATGGTAGAGATTTGTGATTAAATGTTCTTAGGATATGAGCTCAACTCACAGTTTTGCTGTTGTCCAAAGAACGGTCAGACTTTTAAACCAGTGTCTACAAAGCAATAAATAGTTGTTTTCATCAGAAGTGGAACTTCCTTCTCTGTAAGCTCTGCTGTGATTCTAGACACATTCCTGGGAAGAGGCAGTACAAGTTCATGGGACATTTTCAGTTATCTTAGACTTCTAGACTGTGTCATGTCAGCATTGAGCAGTGCAGAGGACCCTTCTAAAGCCAATGGACAAGGTTCAGAATAGATCACGGTATAATATCTTCCTGTGCTTCCTGGACACGGTAGTACATTTGTCTCCTGCAGCTTCCTCCTCAAGACTTCAGGCATTCTGGTGAATTCTGTTTGTGCTAGCCCTGCTCTGGGAATTTAATAGCACTTTCTGGCTGTTTGGTCATAAAACAATGTAGGAACAGCAGCAATCCCCCACTCTACAGTGCTGCCTATTCTGAGTTTCCTACTTACAACAGGAATACATGCTGGATGGTGTAAAGAGTTGAGGAAGGCCATTCACAAAGGCAGCCTGAGCTCAGCCCCTTCAGTGAGCACAGGTAGCCTCTATCCATGCTAACAGGCCAGTTTTAGATGGGGTTTTCAGAAATCCAGGAGAGTGATTACAACCAGAATGTGCATTTTATATGTGAACAGACCAACATTCTGACAAATATTTCCTTTGGCCCAGATATACTGAGTCATTGAAAGGGCATAGAATCAGCCAGCTGTTTCAGAAGAAAACTCTTGTTCTTGTCACAAATTGTGGGTTTTCTTTCTTTTTCCCCCATTTCCCTTTTAGTTGTTATTATTGTTTTGTTTTTGTTTTCGTGTTTTTGTGTTTTTTCTTTTGTTTCATCTTGTTTTATTCTTTTTACAAGTATAAAGAAGTGGCAGTCTTGATTTTTTGATAGCCATAAAGTGCTGGAGAAGCCAGCATGGTAACATATCATGTTAAGACAGAACATGACTTTTTCATTTCTCTGACCCTTCAAGACCTCCTCATGTTTAGGTGCTTATTCCCTTTGACCCCAAATGCCCAAACCTGCTTCATGCTCCCCAGACCTCCAGCTGCACCATGACAACCCTCGCACTCCCAGTATTGGAACCTTGCAATGCCAAAAGTTGAACTTTTTAGATTGCACACGTGTGATATCCTAGAGCCTCCCTCAACCCTTTGGCCAATGCACGTGCACCATGGAGGGAGGGAGGAAAGAAGGAAGGAAGGAAGGAAGGAAGGAAGGAAGGAAGGAAGGAAGGAAGGAAGGAAGGAAGGAAGGAAGGAAGGAAGGAAGGAAGGAAGGAAGGAAGGAAGGAAGGAAGGGAGGGAGTGCACCACACCTGCAAGAACCTTTCAGTTGTTCAAGAGCTTCAGTGGCAGGGACTCTTGAAGTACAAGGAAGGGGCAGGGCAGAGTGAGAGTTAGTATAATGGTGATAGTAATTTTTTTTTTTTTGAGCAGTTATATTTGTATAAATCTATGATTGTTTAAAAGACGAGCTGAAAAGTTATTTAATACATATATGACCTGTCTTGATAGTTAATTTTCATACCCACATTTCACAAATTTTAGCTGAGTTTTCTCTTTATCATTTTTAAGTTTGCTTAAGATAATTAATTTTTTTTTTGTGTAGACTAGAACAACATTCTGATAGAAGAGGATTTTTTTCCTCTTACATTTTGAATCTAGTAAGGTGATCATTATACAAAATTCTTTCTGCAGCAGTGGCTTTTGGAAGAGATTGAACACATATTAACAGTGCTTGTTCAATTCTAAAAAGACACCAAAAATAGCCTTTTAAAACATAGACCAAATAGGTGATGTTTATCTCTTTTTTAGCTGTTATGCCATATCACTAAAAAGGGCACAGACGACATAAGTCTCAGAGTTTCAAATAACAGGAGATATCTAATTATGACCTTTCTAACTGCATTTATAGAAGGAAAAGATTAAAACTATGCATGACTTAGGATACTGTCCTTCCAGGTCTACATGGTAGTTCGCAGTCACATCACAAGAGTCACTAATTTCTGGCAGCATGAAGCACCTAGCACATGTGAGCACAGCGTCAAAAACTACTATTTTTCTGTCTTTTGTGCCTGTAGAATAAAATGAAGAGCAAATTTTCGCTGACATGACCTCAGTTCTTTTCTTTCTCTAGCTTCAACTGGCAAAGAGAAGTGGACTTGGTGTGACTGAACCTTCTCTCACAGCCTCTGAGGGAAGAGACAGTACGGGCTACATTTGTATTGGAAGGTACATCAAGATATCGAGACCCAGATACCTTGGAAAACCAGGATGGTTTCTCATATCTGAAGAAGATAAGGTTAACCTATTTGCCTAACCTATTCGCCTAATACTAGTGTGGGGATTTTTTTTAATTTTTTGTGACCATGTTAAGAGTCCCACAACATTCTGCAGTATTTTGAATCTTGTCTGATGGCACTGATTAGCATCTGAAGATGCAGGTTCATCTCATGTATTCTTGCTGTATAACTTGTTTGTAGTTGTTTCTCCATGCCATGAAAAAAACATTGCTGAAAACTGCTGGAAACATTAACTTTCATCCCCAGATAGGTCATTCTTGTCCTATTTGAATTTCTGTCATCTGCAGGGATGAGACCAGCTGTCAATATGCTCTTTGAAGTAATAGAACTTCTTCAAAGCCTAGCAAGTCAGCTCAAGAAAGCCTAGAAAGTGACAATATTCAGATTATCATTTTCCAGCACCTGAAAATAATGGTCACAATACAGAGAAGTGAATTTCTGCCTACAAAAAAGTTTGCCCAGCTTTGTTCTCCTTTCCTGATACCCTCAGATGACAGCAAGTCAAGAATTGACAAAACAATCAGGGTCAACATCAATAACAAAAGGGACTGGATTAAAAATTAATTAAAAAAAATCTGTGTCCACATCTGTCTAAATACCAGTGATGAGCTTATCATGCCCCTCCTCCTAAATCACAGATTTTTGTGATAAAATTAATTATAATTTGAATTTTGTAACTTGAAAAATCCTTTCCTTGCCTGCAGTGTTGTGTTGTTCAAACAGAGAACTAAATGAAAGATGGGTTTGGTCATCTCCTGTTAATGCAGCATTTAATAAACCATAGAGTCACCAGAAGCTGGCACAAAATATGTATAAGGCAGTATTAAAAGTAGACAGCAATGTAGGAGTGGTAGCTACAAAATTAGCAAAAGGAGAAAATAACCTTAACTAAAAAGTTACAATGTTACTTTTTTGAGCATTCTGCTGGGTAAAGTGAAGAGATTGAAAAGACTGAAGGTAGATGTGAGCCGGGAGAAGCAGCTGCATCCCGTAGTCAGGCTGCAGCCTCTTCTTCCCTTACATCCCACCTGGGCCAGACACCAGACACCAGCTCCTACTTTGGTGAAGTGGGAAAATAGATTTTACTGTTCCCAGACTACTCTGCTGACCAATTGCCACCCGATTTTGAGGATCCTGGTTGCCTGGGAAACATTACTGGGTGTTGCTGTGGAAACTCAGATTTGCTGACCACTGGGTTCCCCTGCTGCCAGGCGAGGAGATGGAGCTCTCCACTTTTGTGCTACCAAATGGCAGGAGATAGCTTGGGTAACACTGGTGCTATCAATAAAGTTGCAAAACGGTGTTAATAGATTTTACTTTCACTTATTTAAGCCTTCTCTGCCCTTGACTTGGGGGGGGAAACACCCCGAGGATAATCCATTTAGGTAATAGATTACAGGAAGACGTTGGAGTAGGAGGAGGTGTTCATTTATTCGTGTCAGAAAAGTTTCTAAGACTGTTTGTGCACAAATTACTTGGAAGAAATGGACTTGAAAGCCTCACAAAATATACATTTTCACATTGCATTAATGCAAGCTTTTTGAAGTTAATATAGCCCATCCTTTGCTATTAGCGTTCCTGTGCAGTCAGTTGGCATAAACTGTTCATCTCACAAAAAGCCCCATATACTGTCAGTAAAAGCAATAGCTGTTGCAGCCTGCATTAGCTCCTTGTTTCCAAGACTCAGGACAAGTAGAAATGGTACTGACTGTGTTTAACCATGGTTCTGTATTTTGGGACAGAAGGAATCAGGAAATATCTGAAACAGAATGCTGTAAATTCCTCAATGGCCTCTGCTGGCTCTGAAATCAGAGCAGAAGCTAATTTTTCTGTCTCTTTTAAGTAACAAATTGGAAAAAAACCACTATTATGGCTCACATTGACATCAAGGAAATAATAATAAAAAATACTTTGCACTTATACGACAGCTTTTATGACAATTCTTCAAAGGATTTTTTAAACATTAATGGTGTTCCACTTTATTCTCTGTTGGTAAGGTGGTCCCGTGGTGGTGTGGGAGCTGAGGAGACAGAAGGCAATTTATAGGGTGGTGGGACACTAATGCAGAGCTTAGGAAGCAATGCAAGCTACTGACAACAGCTCTATGGCTAAATCATGTTTAAGATAAAATAGTCTGTCTAATCTGTCACTGTCTCAGTTTGCTGCAGTAGAAAGGGACAAAATTTTCTCTGTAATCCATTGATTCTGCTGCAGATGCTGCAGCAAAAGAAGCCAAATTTTGGCTGGTTTAGCAATATCTCTTGATCTATTTACTTTAGCAAACCCCAGTCTTGTTTTTTTTTTGTTTTTTTTTTTTTTTTTTTGTTTGTTTGTTTTTTTTTTGTTTTGTTTTTGGGGTTTTTTTGTTCATTTTTTTGGTCTTCCACAGTACTTAAAAATACATGTAAAAATCTGCAATTGTGGTATATCTACCTTAATTCGCAGATAACAATGCAGAATAACTTGAGTAATTGTCTTGCTTTTTTTACACTTTCAGGGCTCCAAAATATTTTGCACTTGAATTTATTAAGAGAGAAATTTCGGCCAGTCAGGAAAAAAAAATATATCTCTTCTCCCTCTTTATTTTTCTTTTTTGTTTGTTATTGGAAAATGTACTCTTTTGTCACTGTAATAAATATTCACAAATTTGATATTCAATTGAGGAAATAAAGAAAATGTTGGGTTTTTTTTCCACTGGAAGGGTGACATATGTGTAGCCCTTTTAAAAAAATACCTCCATATCTATTATATGAACAATCAGTGCTCCAGAGGCATGTCTTAAGTGACCTTACAGACACAAGGAATACTATGTAATCTGAGGCTCACAGGAAACCCTGACTTATCTGTAACTAATATGAATCAGAGGAGTTCTGATGAAATCTATGGAGCTGCATAAGTTTACACAGGCTGAAAATCATGCTCAACTGTTCCCAGTCAAACAAAGACACACAATTCTCCATTTGCCTCAACAAAAGCAGATGCTTTACCTTCTTACCTGCTCCATTTGCTTTAATGAGGTGTTCACAGCAAAGCGTAAATGGTACCATTTAGACGTCAACATTAAGCATGGCAATGTTTTAAGAGTAGCACTTAAGGAAATTAAATGCGTAATCTGAGCTAATGTGAATGGTGTATGACTGTTGTTAAATAAAGCTAAAATGGACAAAGTAAAATTCTCTCAAGTGCTTCTAATGAAGGCATGTTGTTAGTTGTGTGAGTTACATGCATGAGGCATAATCTTGGTACACTGGAAATTCATCCATTCAGATTTTTAACAAGGAAACAGTGACTATGTCTGTTCCATAGCACTGGTACTATCTGTTGCAACCTTAGTATTTGATATACACAGTTCTAAAGGTAGAGAAATACTGTGTACTAGGAAATGCTGGGGAGGGACTGTGGCTGTTCTGTGAACACAAGGAGACAGGCAGGTGCTGTTTTGTCCCTGTCCCCGTCCCCACACATTATAAATATAAGTAACAGAGGCATGATTTCATAGATTTACCCCAGTGATGTAGGCAGTGTCATTGGCTGTGCTGGAGTTATACCAGATTTACTTCTGTCTGAAACGAGAACTGGGACTAGCTAATTTAGCTTAGTGTGCTGATATGAAACAGAAAGTGAATATGTCATTCATTTATGTTTCTTCTTGTACCGAGAAACTGCTGGAGGCCTTGTAGGAATGGAAATGTTTGTACTAACAACACAGCATTACATATACATATACATATACATATACATATACATATACATATACATATACATATACATATACATATACATATACATATACATATATATATATATATATATATAGAGAGAGAGAGAGAGAGAGAGAGAGAGAGAGAGAGATAAACTATATTTGCTTTAAAATAGTTTTTAGGAACATGTTATGCCAATGCTAACTCATGCCTTTGATTACTGGCTCTAACTATGTTTATGAGGTCCAGCCTCTTATTTTTTGTGTCTGTATATTAACCTGAGGACAAAGTAATAGCCTTTGCCAGACTCAACAAAGCCCTGAATCCATGGGGAAAGCATTATCACAGATAAAAAAATATCTGATTTAAAATAATTTTCAGACATTTTTACTACCCTTAGGTTAAAAAAAAGGAAAAGAAAAAGCAATGAATAAATTAGTAGCCACATCATCGTTCCAACAACCTAATTTCAGTAGTATAGTAATAAAAGGACAAAGGTCACAGATTAAAGTATTGTAATGGAAATGCAAAATCTATATCTGCTTATAGGTTTAGAAGTGTATTTTTAAAGATAGTAGTAGCAACAATTATAATTTGAGCCTAGTGTCGCTAATAAGAAAATAGATCTATTTCATTCTGATTCAAGAACCAATATTTACAAGTATGGGTGCATATAAGCATAAATAAACAGTTAACAGCTTTACTGAGACTATATGCATGGAGTTTTGTGTCAGCTGTAGAACTGTTTGTCTAATGCTCTTGTCAAGACACCTGTTAAAATTTAATCTTTTTTTTCTCTTTCTCTTAGTAGGAGGCAAGTAATAGGCTCAGGATGAGGCTAGAAAATGAAAATAAGAATATAATTTTCCTGTTTTCTGCTAAAATGTTAAAATGCATAACATTTATAATTCATAAATTATAGGAGTATCCACAATACTTAGAGTAAAATCACAGAGAGTAATGCAGCTCAGACCTACTGAAGTCTGGCATCCAGACTGCTCTATCCTAAATATGCAACACAGTGAAAGAGCCCAACTCAGATTTGCTGAGGGAACCCAAAGTGACTTTAGCATCAGTAAGTGCAGTAACTTAATCTTTCCCTCCATAGGGAGTAGATAGAATAATTTCCTACAACTTGAATATGTACAGTTCTTGTCCTTCTTCCTAGTGACCCTGAAAGTCAGAGGCAAAAATGCATGGAGGAGACTGTAGTAAATAACATACATATATATATATATATATTTAATATATATTAAACTTTTTTTCTGCAGTTTTTTACATGCATTTATTTAAAGGAAGATAAATAATATTGGCTTCTTGTGGTATGTTACATTTCCTGCCCCTCCCTGTCCAGTCCCCCTACCCCCCTTAAAAGAGTTTCAGATTTGGTCGAAGATCCATACAAAAATAACCAACATTCTCTCTACCTATTGTGAGAGTACATAGTGTAGAAAAAACATTCATTTTACTCCTGTCATTTCCTAATAAAATACTTAACAAGCAGTTTGCTGTGCCAAAGTAATGTTGCAGGACACCTTCTCACCAGATCAGAGCAGTAATAAAGAAGCACTTAAATGATGCCAGGGTTTTGAGTTCAGGGGATCAGACCTAGTGGGTACAAGCATGTGCTCAGCTGGGAAGATGCTTCTCATTTTCACCTGGGCATGCAAAGGTTTGCAACCCTGCTCTATCGACTGTCAGCTGTCTTGGTGCCAGTTGAAGGACACTGGGGATTAGAGCAGCCTTTCAGATTATTTCCTTCCACAGGAGCAGACCCTTGAGACACAGGAGCAGTGTTGTGTTGTCTCGTGGCCAGCCCTGGTTCTCTGTCCTGAGCCTCCCTTGCTGAGGTAATGAGTTTGAGTGCAGAGATATACAAGCTGTGATGTACCATTAGTGGCATGTGGGCTGCTTCAAATCTTTATGGTCTGTGGAGAAAATTGGTCCTTCTGGGCGTGCACAGGACACAGGAGCTACTGCTGTCAGTGTCTCCCAAAATAGCTCAGCTTGGAAACACCTGATCTGATGCACAGTGGAGTTGCAGAACATCTGCAGGTCTTTGCCAGCTTAGTTCTTGTGATCTCAAGCCTCCTCTGTCACTAGCAAGACTGACCTCCTACCCTGAAGTACAGCTTTTGCAAAGCAACTCCTCACTTGTGCTGGAGGATTTAGAAAGAAAAGGTGGGCAGAGCTCCTCCAGCTGCTCAGGTCCTGGAGGCCAAGATTAGGAGTGGCACTGAGTACAGTCCAGGAGGGTGAAAGGAACAATGGGGCTGGTTTTATTTTGCTGGTTAGAAGATTGTCATGCCTGTGTGGTGGCAAGTGAGGAGCCTTGAATTAAAGGTGTAAACCATAAATCAATCTTATGTCACCTTTTCCTGGGAACACACTTTTGGAGCAATAGGTTGTTGTAAATGGATGGTTGAGGCTGGTGGGATGTGAGGAGAGGCATGGGGTGTGCTGAAGTCCAGGTTATGTTTGGTTTAACCCATGTCTTTATCAGCCTCTTGTGAGCCAGCCATGAAACGTTATGAGCCACAGCCATAATCTGGTCTCCTCTGCCCTCCTAAAAGTTCCTTGGGATAAATACATTCTGGAGATCACAGAAAACCACTTTTTTTTTTTTTTGTAGAAGATGGATCTCACTTTCTTGCTTTCATGCATTTCATGATTTTCAAAGCTAAGAAGATTTGTTTGTCATTTATGCATGTTGGCTTGCATAAAAATGGATATTGCTCATAATACAAGCTTTTCTACAACATAGTTCTTTAAAATATTTAGATATCTAATTTGAAAATATGTACAGCTCTTCAGACACCCTCACACAGAGGGCCTAGTCTTTCAACCCAAAGTATTACAGAGACGTTCTCAAAGAACTTGCATTTCCTCTGTAAAGCAAAGGAAGACCTTTTGGGGGATTTGTTCACAAATGCAGGTCACACTGCGTGATTTTGAACTCCTTCATTGCAAGAAGGATGTGTTGTCTTCATTTGCCATTTCTTCCCGCAAAGGAAGCTCAGGTAGGATTTCTCATGTCAGTGCAGAAGACACAAATCTGAATATGTATGTGTGTGTGCACAAGTGCTTTAAAAGAAAGCTGGATTTTTCCATAGAGTCTCCTGTAGCAAACCAGTGTGGTGCTCTGTGCTTGGCTTGGCCTCCTCCTTCTGAGCAACTGCAGAATGAAGAGATGGAAACAACTTGCACAAAATCTGTGTTGTGTCTCTCTTCCAGTGATGTTCTGTTCTTTACCCTGTACTGCTCAGGTTTTCCAATTTGTTTTTAAACAGCTTGTGGTTATGGCTTCTCCTTCTTCCCTTGGGATACTACTCCACAACCTAATGGTTCTCAAAATTAGAATTTTTGCTTCATCCCAGGTGTATGACTTCGTTTATAAAGCGGTGAATTCATGCAGTAATGTGCCTGGTGCAGATGTTTCACATGGGGACATTTATGTGAAGTGCTTCCATTCAAAAACGGGGATAAAATAAAAAAAAAAACCTTATTAAGTGAATTTACAATATATGATGTGTAAACACACTTTTATTTTGCAATTTCACTACAAAATTAGTGACACATGCAGCTGTAATACTGTATTGCCACATAAAAAATTAATTACCAAGAATTCTACTTTTCCAAAGCTTAGGATCACAGCAAATTAATTAAAATTCTTCATACAAAAGAAGGAATTTCATAATACATTCTTAAAAAAATATATGTATAGTACATTTCAACCATTTAAAATTTGTGACTGCAACAGGGTTTTTTTTCTTTTTCTGCTTTTTTAATAAGGTGGCAATTGAGATCTATCACATCCACAGCATATATCACTGCTTTTATTCAAGAATTCTTGTGAAAATAAAGCACTTCTTTTATTCACAAAAATCATAATTGCAACATACATAAAACCTGTCAAAGCTCCAATTTCCAATATTCTAATGAATATCAAAAGAGTCCAGCGTTTGTGACTTTGACAAATTGCAAATGAGGTTTTATTCATTAAGAGGGCCGCTAATGTTTATTTAAATGCAATTTACTGTTGCATTATTGATTAGCTACTGCAAAATTATCTTACAAGGAGCACGTGTAGCAAGAAGATTTCAGGTTGAGAAAGGATTTATCTAGGGAAGGCCTGTAGGCTTGATTTAGGCCCCAGGACATGAGAGTTTTAATTTATCTGGAAAGAAAGGCCTGGTGGAAGGTTTGCTTTGTTTGCATTTAGACAGCAGATGAAAGGGGTTTTGATGTTGAGCTGAGAGAAAATGGCTGCCACTCTTGTTATTCACAGAGAGAATCGAGCAAAAGGAAAAATCTATTATAGGGGGCAAGATAAAAAAATGTCTTTCCTCCCCTGCCCCCCTGCCCCCAGTCCTATTCAGCATCAGGCTATACGTGGCTTGTTATTTTTTGGAAGGAGAAACAATAATGAAAATGTTTCTTATTATCTAAAATATCTTTAAAAACCCCAAACCATATTGCTTTAATTACTGAGCCCCAACTTGTTTTTTCAGTGCCACAAAACTCCAGTGAGATAGCCATACCTGACCTGAGAGTACAAATTAAATCTGGGCCTATATATTTTAATGAAACCTGAATATATAGTGTTCTCACTGTTTCCCAACATAAGCAAACACTTTCTGGCAATGTTTCGTGGAATTAATTGATAGCAGCTCAAAGAGTGATACAGAGCCTCTTTGGTTTCCACCTTAAGGAGGGAAGCATCTGCAGTACTTACTTGTTTTAGCACGGGTTTTGTCTACAAGAATCAATTAGCCATGTAAACCCCTGATATGGATCCTATCCTTCCTGAGGGGGTCTGCTGCAAGATTAAATAGTACTCAAGCAAATATGTATAAGGGATAGAGATTTAAGTAGGGGTAGTCATCCCATTGATTTAGCCTGTGAACCTAAACAATGCCACTGGATCAGGTGGAATCTGGTAAGCAGGAAGCCTCTGTTCCTGAAATAAACTATTTTAAATTTCCAGCTTGGAGAGAAGTGTCTTAAACAGAACAAACTGCTGCTTCAAAAGGCATGGATCAAGTACACACAGTAGCACAACCTGAATGTCCTTTTCTGGACTCATTACAGCCTGACAGGGTTTCTCATTTCAAATGACAGTCAGGAAAACTTGGAAAGCTCTCAGCCAATTGCAAGGTGGAAGAATGATCCGACTAAAATTAAATCTGAAACTCAAATATTACACCAAGACCTTTCAACTTGCTCATTATTCCATTAAACCAACTGTAAAAGCACCATTCTTCATCTGAAATTAGTTTAGAAAAACTTTGATTGTGTGACTTGGTCCACAAATAAGAATGACGGGAGCAGAATGATATTTTCCTTCAGGACTTATATCTTTAGTGACTCTGATGATGATGACTAAGTATCAGATCTGACAAGCTGAAGGTTAATTACTTACTCTGTGTTTCAGGTCTGTCAGGGCAGAATATCAGTATTGATTTATTTACCAAAAGTCAGGAGT
The DNA here is from genome assembly GCF_963662255.1 of Cinclus cinclus. Taxonomy (NCBI): domain Eukaryota; kingdom Metazoa; phylum Chordata; class Aves; order Passeriformes; family Cinclidae; genus Cinclus; species Cinclus cinclus. Next base: position 116,740,367 of record NC_085046.1, on the reverse strand, counting down.
ATTTGGTATTTACTTTGGGCATAGAGAAGTGTTGTTCAAAAGACTTGTTGTCTTTAGAAAAATGCTAGTCTTCTACTAAACTGAAAATGTTTCTCGGCTTCCCATTTTGGCCTCACTTAAATTTATCTTCTTTCCTCAACTTCCAAGGATCTCTTGGTATTTTTTCTCTTTACCTTCAGTCCTTGGAAAACAGTAAAACACTTCACATCAGTGAAGATCACGAACAATTAGAAGGTTCAGATAGAAAGCAAAGTAGGTGGTGTAACTCTGAGACAGATAAATGTATGCATTGCAGTCCATTAGAAAATAAAGAAAACCTTAAGTCACACTGTTAGGGAAAAGTCTTCTTAAAAACATCAGGTTGGTGACAAAAGTCTTTCCCCATGAATGTGACGTATTTCAATCATCAACTGGTGAGGAAAACAGATTAGGTGGTGCTGCTGCTGCAGCAAAGGACAGGGATGTCTGAAATGCTGACAGGGAAGCATTGCTTGGTAAACTTTTCAGCCCTTTCCAATTTCTATTTCCTTTTTATTCAGTCCACAATCAAAATGGAAACAAAAATATATGGGAAGAGGGATCTACTTATATCACATACTTTTACAGGTCTCTGGAGTCTTCCTCAGCAGCATTGCTCTCACCTTTCCTCTGACCTTGTCCTTCATGTGCCCCCACATCTCAGTCTTCCCTGTTTGGCTTTAAGTTATATGTCACTCTTCTGTAGTTCTTCTACTTTTCTCAAAGAACATCTTCCTCCCTGATACCTGTGCTTAGTCGGGATTTGTTTGGGTGCAATTAATTAAATCTGGATTTCACCTGGGTCACGTTGGAAACAGACAGAATTCCGCTGGCACTGTATGATGAGAAGCGCTTAAATATAGATGCAGTGTCCTATTTTCTTTCTGTAGTCTCTAGTATCCTGTTCTTGTTTGTTTACTCAGACTATATATAGAGCTGCTCTTTTGTTTCCAGAAAAAATTCCTTTGCATGCATTATCTACCCATAAATCCTTTTCTTTGCTGTGTAGAAGCCGACAGCTACAGTTGGAGTCAAGGTATGCTGTGATCCCTGATCAAAACATGCACACTTCAACAGAAACATCACTCATTGGGAAATTTGCTCTGATGTTGCGTGCAACAAACATTTAGGAACTGTTTTGTTTTATCTTCTCTATGTCTGACTTTAATTTAGAACCCAAAGCTCCAGCTAGTTACATGTATATTTTAAATAATAATAATAATAATAATAATAATAATAACTGAAAATTCCTTCTATGCAACACCAAGTGGTAAAATTTTTATTGTTTTCTTTGACATTCTCAATACCCCTAACCTTTAAGAGAAATGTTCTCTATTTCTTTAAAAGGATGATGGCTATCCCCTACTCAAGTCCATGTCTTGAAAACGAATAGTTTCTTATAATTTTTCCCCATATCTCTTTTCCAAAGACAAATTAAAATTTTTATGTCTTCTGAGCCAAAAGGAGTGTCAAACAAAATAACACTATTTATGAAAGAAAATAAAAAAAGAAACTTGACATCCATATAAGACCTTGAGGAAAAATGCTACCTGTATATGTTGAATCTCATAAGTTTGTCCTACTCTGCATAATTTGCCTTGAGGATTTGGCATACTATGCATAGAAAACCTTGGTAGAAGGAATATAAAGAGAAATACTGTGCAATGCAAGGGTACAAAAAATGTAGGAAGAACAGTTGTACTGGTGGAACATTGATCCTGTGTGTAAAGGATGGCTGAGAGTCAGATCAGATAAGTCAAGCAACTCCTATAATCTAATTTTGGATAGCTATGCTAGACACAGAGAGGAAAAGTACAGTGTACAGACTATACTATCTGTGGTGGGTGGACTCTGGCGGGATGAGAGGTGCCCTCTAGAGCCTCTTTAAAACTCCCCTCCTAATCTGAAATGGGGAGAGAAAACACAACAAAACTCTTGGGTCAAGATAATGACAGGGAAAGATCACTCACCAATTACTGTCATGGGCAAAACAGACATGAACTGGGGAAAATTTATTACCAGTGGAAGCAGAGTGGGATTTCAAAAAAACAACAACTGAAGCATCAAAAAACTTCCCTCCACCACTCTCTTCTTTCCAGGCTTCACTCCCCGTATTACCTACCTCATCTCCACTGGCCCAGGGACACAGGGAATGGGGGCTGCAGTCAGGTCTTCACAAATTGCATCTGCCACTACTTCCTCCTCAGAGGGAAGACCCCTCACACTCTTTCCCTGCTCACCATTGGGTCCTACATGGAGCCTACTCCAGCATTATCTTGCCCTGGGGTCACAGCCTCCTTCAGACAGTCCTTCATGGCTGCAGGTGAATCTCTTCTCCACTGTGGACCTCCACAAGCTGCAGGGAGACAGCTTGTCTCACCGTGGTCTTCATCATGAACTGCAGGTGAATCTCTGCTCCTGTGCATAGGGCATCTCCTGCTCCTCCTTCTTTACTGACCTCAGAGTCTGCAGAGTTCTTTCACATATTCTCTTCTCTCTCTGGTTGCAGACAGAGTTGTTTTCATTCTTTTGCACCCTTCTTATACATATCCCAGATATGCTACCACTGTTACTGATGGGCTTGGCCTTGGTCCATCTTGGAATCAGCTGGCACTGGCTCCCTTGGGCATAGGGGAAGCTTCTGACAGAATCAACACCTTTCTTTGCTACCAAAACCTTGCCCAGCAAACCCAATGCACTGGTCTGGATTTGTTCTCAAGCTTGAACACCAAAGAGACTCAGAGGGAAGAGACATGAATTTTGGTACAGAAATCCCTCCTTATTTTCAAAAGAAGGGATTATGGTAGAAATGGTGAAGTATAATAAAAAGAAACTCAAGAGGGATTTAAATGGCAAAACACTGTCAAAATGCTTGTGAGTAGAAAAAAAGAGTGTTTAAAGATACTGCCATGGATTCAGCTAATATATACTAACTACCAAAACAATCTTTAATAAGACAATTTCTTCCTCCCAGGCTGATGCATTTTAGGCAATAGGAAATTAACAGTGAGATGAAAGACATTAAATGTAAGAATTTTGACTTCCAAATTGAAATTCTGTTCAAGTGAGAAAAATAATTAAAAAAAAAGAAAAAAGAGAAAAGCTTTTGCAAGTAGGTGTTAAACACAATAAGGTAGACCAAAAAGAGTTCTGAAGAGCAGGTTATTAAAGGCGTAATAACTAAAAGTGAATTCTCTTCAAACACATCAGAGACAGGACTTGTGAGATAGTCTGTAGGGCCAATAGATGATGGATATAGCAAAGGAAAGCTCAAAGGAAACAAAGCCACACAGAGAAGCAAAATGAATTCTGTGCTTCTTTGTTCACTGGGAAGGGGGGAGGGAGGCAAGGTAGAACAAAAACTTTGTTTACAGGAGAAATACCAGAAAAGAAGCAGCATCAACTTTTAAAGAACAGAGTTATCTCTCTCTAATCTGTTCCAGTTTCTCAGAGGAGTCACTGGATTTGCACACAAAGCTGATCTGATGGAAACAGTCTGCATAGATGTCTCCGAGTGCTTCATCAAAGACTCCTAAAAAACCCAGCCTATCATGCTTTAATGGCCAGATAATCACATAATCACACATGAAAGTTCCAAGATAGGCACCTACCTCTGTAATGAGGCACCTGAATAAATTATTTGCCTCCTATTTATTTATTCATTTATTTATTTATTATTTGTACATGTCTTGTAGCTTATTTCATGGAAGAAGAATGTGGTTTTGGTTCTGTAGAAAGTATAGATTGTTTTATTTAGGAGTACAACATCTGGTATACAAACTGGCACAATTGTCATTTAATGTCCATACAGGGACCCAGTTTGACACCTTTGACTATAGCTAGATGCACTGACTGCAGAAAATAAAATATTTCTTTTGCCATATATATGTGTTGAGATGGAAAATAAACCACTAATTTCTATCTTTCCACTTCACCTGGCTGATTGACAGAAGAGCAGATTACCAGTGAATTAAAATATTTTTTACCAATATTCATCTGAGACAAGAAATCTCAGCTTCATTGTAACTATTCACTCTATAAAGACTCATAGTAAACACACAAACACTGTCACGAAAGAATAAATACAGAAAAATTAACAGTGTACAAATACAAAGATGGGATGAAATAATCATGACATCTAAGAAAAGAATACTGTTCCCTGCTATTAAGAGGAGCAGCATTTAGAACAATGACAGCATCAACAAGTCCTGGCTGACTAGTGCCAGTTCCCCATGATCCACTTGTCAGCTAATTCTTCCATATCACTGCTGTTAGAAGGTTTTACTATTCTGAGGCAAGGGAAAGAAAATTTTATTTTGCAATCTGATTTCTCAGTTTCATTTTCCACATTTCCCCTGAAAAATGGAAGTCTCTATCACAGTAGCAAATTAGCCCCCAAAGATGATAGATTGGCCTGAAAGATTTGTCATTTGATACTGGTGCTCTTGTTTTGAAAACAGCCTTGAAAGAAAATGGCATTATGCTTGTTTATTAACAGAATCTGGAAACTGCAGAGCCTGTATATTTTTTTGAGTTGTATATTGAGCCATTCAATAAAGTCATTCACCCAACCTGTTATTTGGGTTGAAAAGCACTCTACATGAAAACACTGGCTTGAATGTCAAAGACAGGAATAGCAAAGTTTTGCTAGGTTCTCTGTTTCAAATTCTGAAGTAAATTTGGTGACTTCAGACAAATTATACTGGGGATCACTCCAGGCTGTCATAGGCAGCCAGTACTTTATAAATGTAACATTGTAGCAAATCAAATTCTATATCAGAGAAAGCATCATCCCAGCAGCATGTGTAGCTCCTGTAAGATTTGTCCAGTCCTACCAGTAAAAGTAGCGGGTTATTTGTTTGGTGGGTTTTTTTTTTCGTTTGTTTGCTTGCTTGTTTCATAGGGTTTTAAAATTTATTTTAGAAATAATGGAACAAACACAACTCCAATCATTTGTTGCAGCAGAGGCTGGCAAGTGGGAGATGTGCTTCGGTGTGCTTTTAGTTAGGCAGGTACAGCTATGGGCAGGTTAATAAATGCAGTGAAGCTCACTGGCCCTGCAGGTGCATCTAAATACCTGTCTGAAAGATGCTGAGGGCAAAACAAAAGAACTGTAGATTGTAGCTGTAAAACTAGTTAATTGGTGACAGTTTTGTATCCTGTTTTTTTTGTTGTTGTTGTTGTTTGCTTGGTTTTTTTGTGGTTCTTTTTGTTTTTGTTTTTGTTTTTGTTTTAGATTAGATGTTAATTTTACATGTCCTGTGCCTATTTTAAGAAACATGGGTATTATTGCCAAAAATGCTTAAATGGCTGGTATTTTACCAAAAAAGACTTCTGGCTACCCCCAGGATTGACACTCTGTCCCTCCTGTCTTTGCTGAACTAATTACTTGGAGGAATTAAATTACAGTAACAAATCAGCACCTCGTGATCTGAATCTGTTTGAAGTCAGCCTTTTTGTAACTCATTGTATTTTATAATTCCTTTTAAAATGGCCAGTTGAGGGGATCTCAGTAAGATTCATGCTGGTGGGACAATCTGTGGATCGCTGCCATTTTATTTTATATTGCTCTGAAGAATGGTTTGAAAGAAGGTTCCAAAAACAGCCCAGAAGGGGGATGATGGCTGGTTTTATTAATTCAGTCTTGTTATCATTTTCAAATTTAGAGATGACTTATTTACTTGCAAGCCTTGCAGACTTCCCCAGGTCTTTGAAAGTCAACCTGGCTTTTTTTTTTTTTGCTGAGATTCTTAAAAACCTATCCTGATTTTGCCTCTGCAGCTCCATTGAATGAGTGCATCTGTGACAAAAGGATAAGATTGCTTGGTAACTGCTGCCATGACCCCGCCTTCTTGTCTATCCCTTTGCCTTTAGGAGACCCAAAAAACATTTTGTCATAGATGAAGCAAAGTTCTCAGGTGTTATTAAAAAAAACCCCACAAACAGCAAATCCATTGGAAAAGGCTTGTTGATCAAACCCAAGTTTTCTCAGAGCATTTTAGGAGTTTGGATTCTGCTTTTCATCACAGAAGGTTTCCCTGGTTCAAGATGAAACCTGAACAGAACAAGGAAAAGAATCTGACTCTACATTTTATTGTTAAAGGTATTGGTGCTAAATAAGCAAAGAGAATTAAATGTTGTCTCAGACCACCACACTTTCCACAGGTCTACATGAAAAAGGAGGAATTACAGCTCAACATTCCCACCCCCCCCATTTTTTAGCCTAAAACAGAATTGGCATCTCCAGTATTAAGTGACTCTACTTGCATGAAGGATCTGTTGTTTTGATATTAGTTTATCTATGATCAAAAAAAGAGTAACAAATCAAGGGATACCTCATCCTTGCAAAATAGACATCTCACCTTCCACATGCAAGGACAAAAGAGAGAAAACACAAAGCTATATTGCATGAAGCAATCCAAGGTTCATCTGCCTCTGTGATATTGCTCTTACAGCTTGCTGTGCAATCATGTCTTGTTACATAAATCTGGACAAAAATTCTTCACTTTTTCCACGTCAGAAAGCACATATCAGGAAGAAACCCTTAATAAAAGGACTGTATCCTCCTACTCTTCTATTCCATATATTGTTATTTGCTTCCTAAATCATTCCTCTGGAAAGACTACTCTTGGAACATGGAGGTAATTCCTGGTTAACTGGTTAAGGTAGCCCTAACAAAGACATTAAAAACAAAGAAAGACTGCAAAAACATCATTCCTCAAAAATTTTATCTTGGATTTGTGGCTTACCATGTTGAGGGAGTATGATAGAGACAGTATAGTCTTCCTTTCACAGCTGAAAGAGGAAAGCTGGAGTAGCTCCAGTTCTGAAGACCATTTTGGAAACTGAGTAGCTAAAAGGTTTAGCCAAAGCCTTGCACTGTGATCAGATTTCTGATTGAGATATTTTTCCTAATATTAACACTACATGCTCTTTCTTAATTTGTTTATCTTCCATGTGACTTAGTTCAGGATCCATCCAAAACCCACAGGAGCCAGGAGGTTAGGATTCCTCATGTATCTCTCTGCAGCCTTAAAATATACAATTTTTCAGAAATGAGACAAGCCTGAATTGTCCCTAAAATACTTGCATGTGGTAGGTTCTAGAGTTGTTAATGTAAAAGATAGGCTGAAACCAGTGTTTATTCCCATTTATTTTAATGCCTTTGTGCAATAGAAGTGTGGGAAACAGCTCTCACACACTCTCTGTAGTAGGACCTAAGTCTGGAATTTTGAAGAGAAAGAAATAATAAGGCAAAATGTGTGGCTGAAGTAAGGAACACAAGTGGGAAATAGCACACTGACATAAAGTTAGGAAATCCGTGAGCTCCACAGTTGGAGAAAATGGCCCATTCAATGAGAAGACCTGGAAAGCTGGAAAGAGGCAGAAATATAAAAGTAGGTAGGACATTTGGCATTAAAGAAAACAATAAGATTTTTTTGGTTTCAAAGATCAAAATGGAAGAGTAAGAATTAAAATGCAGAGGAGTAGATTTGTTTCGTAGAGACAAGAATTCCGAATCAGGAAAAATGAAGAAAGAAATGTCTTTCTTCACTTGGTGGGATGCCAAGGACAGGGGAGACACATCAGGACTGCTTGAGGGGACACCTTGCAGAGCAGAAGATGCCACTCTGTGCAGAATGAATGTTCCCTGCAGCCCAGGTGGCCTGGCAAAGAGCTGCAGTGGCCAAGGTGGGGGCATCACTACAAAAAGCCTTGCTGCCCAAAGCACTGCTACTTCTGCTTCCATGGAGTTCAGGTCTCTCTGCTCCCAGGCTCTCTCCCTCACTTGAAAGTCCAAGCACCTCAGGGAAGAGGCCTCCACCAGGATATAAATGTGTCCTATCCTGAATTTCATGAACAGTCACAGATATATGCACCATTTTATCAAAACCTCAACTTTGACTGACTGCAACCGAACATAATGAGAAACACTTTTGAGAATAAATTGAAATAGACTGAGTAGAGCAGTAAAGGCAGCTTTATCAGAAGAATAGATCTCAGTGACCTCTCTGGGTTTTTTTCCCCTATCTGCCATTAGTAATAAAAAGTAGAGGTATAATGGACATTGCTTTCTGCAACAAAAGTGTTAATTATTCCATCTCTCCCACAGAAGTACTAAAACATCATTGATAACTGGTTTGCAAATTCTATAAAATATGTTTTAATCCAATTTTACTATCAAAAAGAAAAAAATCATTATATGTTTTAAATTACATATATCTTTCAGATCACTCTGAATTTTTCTCCCTGATACAAATGGACCATTCTTAGGATGACTGAAAGCAAAAATGCATATTAAAGTAGTTTTACCATGCCATTTGGTATGCAGATAAGAGAAGTTTTTTGTTTTATTGTTAACAGATATTTTTGTATTTAAATAGAAGTAATTGTCACTTAGTGTGCTTGATGACAAACGGGAAACTTCAATTTACAAAAAAAAAAAAAATTAAATAGCATTTCCTATGTAAATAGAAGAGATATTTTGGAATCAAATGGGAAGAAAAATAATTCCAAACCACAACTCTTTGCTTTTCCACTTGAAAGAATCACAGTGGAAGACCAGTGAAAATAATTAATGGAATGATACACATTATACTGCAAAATAGCATTAATTCCTACACCAGTATTTTCAAACTTTCTTGTAAACCACAACTGACTAAATATATCTGCAGTGTGAGAGTTCTGTAGAAATGCTTGGAGAAGATTTTGAAGTGGTTGCAAAGCACAGAGAACTGATAATGCTTTCATAGTAGATTAACAAATCTATTGTTTATTACCTCAATGATATGACATGCTGTGAGGTGCCCATGCTCATGCAGTAATGATTAGCTAGTTGGCTAACTTCCAGCCAGTAGGGTTATTAACACTATATTGTGAAGCTTCAATGTAAGTTTGATTTCCTTGTTCTGTATATTGCATGTAGAAAACTTGTATTAATCAATATAAATTATTCCCCAAACAATAAGACACAGTGGGGGTGAGCAGGAAAGACTGGAAATGAGGTGTTAGTGAAAAAAAAAAAAAGCAAATGAATAAAGAAGGTCACATGTTCTGCCTCTAATTAATGTTGAAGGAAAGTCTTTGAAAGGCAGAAATCTAATGGCTAAAACAGAAGACTGACTAATGGCCTATGCTAAGAAGCAGAATTGGGATGCAACCTTAGACTTACCAAGTTTTTCCCATTATGCTTCAAGTTGTTCCTGAAAAAAAAGGGTGCCACCTGTCCCCTATTAAAGAATCATTAATACATTAAATGGTTGGCTTAGAATGTTTTATTGGACTATAGGCAGATGGCAGAATTTAAGATATGATGTTGAAATAACATGAACACATATAGATCAAGCCCAGATTGTGAATATCTTAATGACGTTGTGGCTAACTTATTTTTTTTTTCTCTAATTTTAGTACATGCCTTAGGCATGTACTTCCAGGACTTCTCACTGCAACAAAAATCTCAGTACTAAGGAGTGCAATATCTGACATTATTTACTAGGTTAGGAATTGAATAAGAGCATACAGAGTTCAGATGGACCATTAGTGCTTATAGTTCACAAACCTGTGGCCCCATAAAAAATCGTTCTGCTTATTTAAATCCTTTCCTCTTCTCTGTTGTTACACTGGAAATGAAAAAGATGAGTCAGTTTGATGGGTTAAGAACTGTGGACAGCCACTGACTTCATGTTCACCTTTATGGACTATCAGATATTAATTTCTGGCCTCAGCCAGCATATCCACAAGGCTGGATGTGATATATGCCTCCCAGGTGTGTTGTGGATCAGATGTGTTCAGAGTGTCAGTTGGGCTAATGAAAAGATCTATACAAAACATTGCCTTGAATAGATGGACACAGAACCACCGACCAAAGACGTTCTGGCATCAGAAAGATTTCTGTGTGTTTGTAAGAATCCTCAATGTGTTTTGCTTTTTTAAAAAAATGTATTTATTTATAGACATGAATTTTAAAGTACTTCTGTGAGCACTCAGCTCTGAGCAGGCAAACTGAGATGACAAGTGCTCACTGGTGATGTACCTTCGGTTGGATTATGGGCTAGTGCCAGTTGAGCAAACCATTTCCACACATTCTTAGCAGTGGATTGTATCAATGGAATGATTGATATCTATAAGACTACATAAACATTTTTAAATACCTAAGTAAAACAGGTACTGAACCAGAGACTTCAGCCTCACTAAGATGTTTGCACACACTGCAGCTTTAAACAGAGCAATATTTCTATCCTATTTCAGTATATGCTCAACTTTAAGCTGGACACATAGACCCGCAGACATCCATGGGACCCCTTGTGTGCTTGTGCCTGAAGCTCAGCGTATGCTTAATGGACTGATGGAGTTGGGCCTGACAATAAACACGTCTGCTAGTATACTGAAAATCCATTGCTTCCCTCATACCTAAATCTTGATGGAAGTGGCTTAAACTGACATGTTTTACTCAGCTGGAGTGGGCTGAGGACACACAGCATGGCGAGTTATAGCCAGCATTACCATCTGTCTGCGTTTTCCAAGATGTACTCAACTTTCCCTACATGCATTTGGATCTGGATAGTAGTTGCATAATTTTTCTAAATTCTAGACAGAAATATGGCAGCTCTAGGATCAGCAGCTCAAATAAGAGGACACAACTTAGTGCCAAAAAATCTGTGAGTTTGCATCTGAAATTATATTAAAAGACTATTTGAGAATAGAGTTAAGTCATAAAAAGGTGTTTTCAGAATGGCAGCCTTTTTCACTCTGTAGAGTTTTAATTGGATCAAGGTAAACTTTTCTCTAGACAATGTTTTTAAAAAGGTGTTGCAGTACTTGTGGTTTTCTCCAGTTTCCAATGTGTGGAAAAATGTGGATGCTGTGATATATTTAAGCCAAAAAAAAAAAGCAACCTTAGAAAGGGGTTTTTTACGCCCCTTAGTAAAAAAAGAGAAACACCAGCAGTCAAAAAACAGTCCTCAAAAAGTACAATTAGCTCTGCTGGGCAAATAGCAAAAGCTTTGTTACTGTGCCACACACCAAATCTAGTAAATGTTTCACACATCCCTAAAGCTGAATTACAAGTGAAGCGAGTAACTTTGAAAGTACAGAGGTTATTATCATTTGCGTCTTTGCATTTTTTGTTTAATGCAGATAGTATGTGGCTGGAGTATGAGGATGGATATAAGTGAAATAGTTTCCATGAATCTACATTTACTTTGTCATATGAATATAAAATACGGAATGAAATATCAGATACTAAATAAAAAAAAATGGAAAAGAAAATAATCAAAAGAAATATAATTGAGGGAATGAACAGAGAAGAAAAGTGGATTTGCTCCCAGAAAAATGTAGAGAACAGAGATTTGAGAAAAGAGAATGGAATGATTAAAAACTAACCATAAAATAGATATTAGAAATACATAAAACGAAGTCATAGCTTAGCATAAGGAATAAGTAGGCACAATTTCTAAAATGTGACAGATAGTAAGAAAAAAAAATTAAGAGAAAACCCAAAGGAAATTAAAAATAGACATATGGTAAGAATTTAAATGAAAAGTTTAAAATTTTGTACTTAGCTATTAGCAATTATTTAAAATTTTAATCAGTTTAAAGGATTATCAACAGAAGTTGCAAATTCTGAAGGAATATACTGCCTTGTTTGATACTGTAATAATGAAGGGCATATACTTAAGGTGATTATGTCTCTAATTAAATGGGATTATTCCTGAGTTAAACTTCAGTTCCTCTTGGTTAGTCCTGTGATACTCTTCTTGATTTATTCTATGCATAAGATGATAAAACAGGAAAGGTCAATAAAAATAAAATGGGAACATGCAGACCTAGTGAACACTGCAAAAGAATGTATCAATTTCTAGCTACTGAGAGCAGTCAACTAACAGAAGGATTTACCATGGGGAGTAGCAGATTCCCCAATAAACTCCTTGCACAGCCAGTGTTACTAGTGGTTACTGCCTGCCCAGTAGCTTGTCCATCAGTTTTATTTCAGACACATATTGCAGACAACATCCAACTCCTTCATAGTTCAGATGCATTGAATAACACCTGGAAGCTCATGTACTCTCCACAAATCTAAGTAAAAATGAATTTTAACTAGCAGTGAGGACCTGTCATTCTTGTAATCCTCTCTCAAAAACTTCTGGAAATATCCTGCATATTAAAATCTCACAACATATCAAAATATTTTTATTTATACAGCTGGTTTTACTAATGACCTAATTATATTTTGTTGCCATCTTCTGATACAGTGACTTATTCTTCTACTGTGTTAAGAAGAATGTCCCATTTCAAAGGTTAGGTATTTTGACATTAATTATAAAAGTAAAATTAAACAGGTAATGCTTTTCTCATTCCTTCTTCCATGAATATCCCAGCAAAATTTAACCTTGGATGAAAGAAAAATCAGAGAACTCTGTTCTTCCACTTCTGTTCTCTTGGGGATGGACAGGCCCAAATTTCCACATCAGAGATTGCTCTCCCACTTGCTTTTCTAAGTGAAGGAGGACAGAGACTCTTCTATCTGTGCTAACAGTACATAAAGGGATATCAAAAATAGTTGCATCTTACACCATTAGACCCTTCACAGAACATGCACATTTTGACATGTACAGAAAAATCAAGGACAGAAAGGAAAATATGGATCCATGTGATGTTTCCTGAATATGTTTGATTCAATCATAACTAAAAATGGTTGATTTAGTTATATTTTATATTCTATTTATAATGTAGGCATTTGACCTTAGTTTATGCAAGCAAAAATGTCTGCGAATGAAATTATTATAAACTAGTGGCCCCTTTGCACTGTTGAGCCAAGGACTTAGAGAAATCTTGATCCCTCCCTCTCTTTCTGCTCTCCTAGTCCCTGTCTGATTTATAAAAGGGGATATCTATGTTCCTACATCACCAGATGCTTCCATAAGATCTCTGCTTTCTATTGGAAGGTCATTAAATGAATCTCAAGGTTTGCTTTCATTTTGATTGAAAACATGGCTGTAGCTCTTTGTTGGGTCCCAAGTCCTGTCCTTTTCAGGGATGGCAGGGTCTTTGTTGGTGCCAGAGCTAGAACACTTTCCCTTGGTTTGAAAACATTTAAGATCAAATCAGAGCTGCCAAACACAGAACAAAGAAGCAAAAAATTTGAAGAAAATAACACTGAAGTCCATGTGATTATCCAAAGGGACTACAGAAAGTGGAGAAAAGTAAACCTTCTGCTTGTTGCAGGTAATCATGTGACCACAAGTCTTATGGTAGGTTGGGAATAGTAGTTTAAGAATGAGTGTGTATAGGAAAAGCTCAGGGAATTGCAAGGGAGCATAGGGAACAAATACACATTTTCACCTATTTTTTTCTGTAGTAAAATATTTGTGCTATTTTAGGTAATAAACATTGTACCCTTAGTGGAAGAGGATTAGGTCAGCAAGTACTTCAGCAAACCACATAACTCCGTGGACCCTAGTGGGATACATATATATGAACACTGAGGGAGCTGGCTAATGTCATTGCTAGATCACTCTTGATTATTGTCTGAATTCATGGAAAAGTGCCTGAGGACTGGAGAAAGGCAAACATCTCTTATCTTCTAGAAAACAGGACAAGGACAAGAGGGAGAACCTAGGCAACTACAGGCCTGTCAGAATCTTCTCAAACCCTGGAGAGGTAACAGAACAAATCCTGGAAATCATCTCCAGTCATAGAGGACATGGAGTCAGAGGACATGGAAGCCATTAGTCAGGAGCAGTCAGCATTGACTGGCCAAGGGAAATTCATGTTTGACAAACCTGACAACATTTTACCATGAATGACTGGCTTGATAGATGAGGCAAGAACAGTGGATGCTGTCTATCTTCAGAGAGGCTTTTGACACCGTCTCCTGGAAGACCTTCATGATTAGATGGAACACCTCTCCAATGAGGAAAGGGTGAGAGAATTGGGATTGTTCAGCCTGGAGAAGAAAAAGCTCCAGGGTGATGCTGTTGTGGCCTCTGAGGACATGAAGGGAATCACAAGAGAGCTGGAGAGATACTTTTTTGCAAGGGCAAGTAGTGATAGGATAATGGGAAATGGATTTTAAGGTGAAGGAGGGTAGGTTTAGGTTGGATATCAGTAAGAAATTAGGGTGGTAAAACCACAACAGGCTGCCCAGAGAAGTTGTGGATACCTCATCCCTGTAAGTGTTCAAGACCAGGATGGATGGTATTTGAGAAGCTTGGTCTAGTGGAAAGTCCATGTCCTTGGCAGGGAGGATGGAACTAGATGATCGATCTTTCAGGTTCTTTTCAGCCTGAACCATTCTATGATTCTATAATCAGACATAAACTGATGAATTATAGATTGGATGAGCAGTGAAGTGATCCAAAAACTTGCTGAATGTCTGGGCCCAGAGGACTTCATCAGTGGGATGTAGTTTAATTGGAGACCAATTACCAGAGGTGTACCCTAGACGTCAAATAGTGGGTCAAATCCCGACCAGTGGCTTCATTCGTGATTTGGGTGATGGGATAGAATGGACCGTAAGCAAGTTCACTGATAGCACAAAAGTGGGAAGAGTGGCTGATATGCAAGAGGCTCATGGAACCATCCAGAAGGACCTCAACAGGCTGGAGAAGTGGAACAACAGAAACAGGATGGAATTAAAGGAGAAAGTCCTGCATCTGGGGAAGAACAATTCCAAGGACCAGAACATGCTAGGGGCCACCCATCCACAAAAGAACTTTGCAGGACAGATCCTGAAGGTCCTTGGTGAATGCCAAGCTGAATGTGAGCCAGACATGTTCCCACATATCCATGTGCTACAAAATTGGATAATGGTGCTCTGGGCTGCATTAGGAGGCATGATGTCAGGGGATGTGACTCTTCTGTCAAATCATCTTGATGTGGATTAAAACAACAACAACAACAATAACAACAACAATTACTACTACTACTACTACTACTACTACTACTACTACTACTACTATTACAAGAACAACACCACCACCAGAGAGACATTTTGCTGCTGACTCAGTTTTGAGGAATTTGTTTCATTATGCACCTGACACCAGTGAGGGCTTTTGAGAAGGCAAGGGGAAAACAAGAATAGTTGAATGCAGCAGTGTTACAAAAAAGTTTAAGTACGGGCCCTACACATCAGCAATTTCTGTTAATTTTAGAGCTTTTTAGTGTTGGAGTCCAGCACTCCTGTTTCTGGGTTGTCCAGTTAACAGGTCCATATCCTTTCTGGAATACTCTCCTGCTTCTCACCCACTGTAACCTCTTTGCCCTTCAGAATCAACCTACCCTAGAAGATATGTGGTGACACATGTAGGCCTCCCCAGGTAAGGGACATGCATCTCCTCCAGGCCAGACACTAACCCTGTCCCTTCTTCCCATGAGCTATTTCACCTGGTAACTCCAGATTATTGCTCTGTAATTCCTCCTGCTTTGCTGTTTACTCCCTGCAAACATTACACTCACAGATGGTGAGCATCTCT
Organism: Cinclus cinclus; assembly: GCF_963662255.1. Lineage (NCBI taxonomy): Eukaryota > Metazoa > Chordata > Aves > Passeriformes > Cinclidae > Cinclus > Cinclus cinclus. The sequence continues at coordinate 116,724,876 of NC_085046.1, read as the reverse complement.
CCTTCCCCCTTCCAATCATCATTTGGCCATGCCACAGCACACACTGTTAGTTCTCTTTAATCTTTCTCCATAATTAAATGAAAAGCCAATTTAAAAGGAGCTGTAATGAAATTTTTTCTTCGGAAATTAAATATAAAAATAGTTGCTTCTTTTTATGTATTGTAAGCGATTAATAGGGAGTGGGGCTGTTTCAGTAAGGACTTCAAACAAATATTCCTTCATGCAGTGGTGCTGTTGATGCTGGTGAGGAAGAGATCTGTTTTGTCTGCTGACACTGGGTTTTCTCTTTCATGGCCATTTTTCATACCTGCAAAACAGTTTGCAGACTCTTTAAGCAGAGAAGTGGGGGGAGGAGGGAGAGAGGGTTGATAGGTCTACATTAGCTCATTAAAAACTAAAAAACCATTTCTATTTTACATAATTTAACATGGCAAACTATTAAAAAAAAATAAGGTGAAAACTGCAACCCCTAGGCATGCGTTTAAAACATCCTCATTTAGATGCTAATTTTGATTCCTAGTGTATGGCTGGTTAAAAAAAAAAGCCATTAACAAAGGGGCAGATTACTTAAAAGGCATTATTAGGCAAATATGTATGAGTTTTCTGATACCAAGTGGCCCTTTTATGACTGAATACAGCTGCTAAGTAGAGTGACATGGAGATATTTGTATTAAAAGGAAAGAAAAAGCCACCAGATTTTAAAAAATCCAAACCAAAAAACAATAATTATATAGAGTGTAAATCACACAGGTAAAAAATGCATTAAAAGGCAAGTAATACTTTCTCCTTTAAATATTTAGGAAATGTGTGGCTCTGCAGGTGATGTATATTGTCAGCTGAATTCTATGATGTACCTAACATTTATGTAATTGTGAAACGAATGTTAAAATGTTGCTGTTTAATTCTAATCATATATCCTGTTTTGTGTGTTAGTAAAATAACATTGACAGAAGAGTGAAATGAGGAAAATAACAGGCAACAGGAGAGGAAAGCACATTCTTTCCAGCTGAGACTGAACTCATGACTGGCAAAAATAAGGTTATAATGACATTAAAATGAAAACTGTTCAGACAGAAAAGATATAAGTAAATGTACTGTGCTGTATAAATTAAATGAGTAATAGAGGATGGGCAGATGGTTGCTTAACTGCATCACAGTAAAAGAACAGTGAATAGGTTTTCACTGTGAGCTCTCTTTCTGAACCTGAATAAAATTTTCCTTAACGGGAGGAAGGCTAAAGAAATTTTTGACTCTAAGAAGAAGTTAATTTGAAAAGCAGAACTAATTTTGATTCTCTCTTAGGTGTCAGGGTATTTGAATAATTTTCGTGTTCTCTGTAAATTGTCCAGTTAAGAATCAGAAGCCTAAGCCAGAAACAGATGATCTTTGTTGTCCCCTGCAGCCCCAGAAAAGGCATTTCTGCTCTGGAGAGTCCATAGTGTTCACAAGCCCTTCTCTTGGTAAACAAAGGGCAGTTTTGATTTGCTTGAATTTAAATGTTTAAACTATATAACTAAACATGGATGAAAAATGAGAACAGCGCTTTTTTTACCTCTCTCTCTCGGATCTTTCCCCTTACACATAAAATCAAAACTTGCTAAAGCAGATTCTTCTTACACCACAGCTAAAGAAATTGACCACTGTAAAACTGGTGGTTTTCTCACCAGCAAATATTGTTAACTGAAGCAGGAGAGAAAGAAAAGTATTTGTTCATTATGGAAACGAGATGTTACATGAGTGTAGGAAGAATGGGATGTCTGTCTTCTTGTGTTGAACTTCTATATTTTTCTGCTTTATAAAAGGGCTGGAAGAAAAATATGAGGATTTATTGGTTCATGTTGAAGTTCTTTAAAATGCACCATGGCAATCAGTATCAGTAGAGCTACATACATAATCTTATTTAAATTGCTTTAGTATTGTCCTGGAGTGTATACATTTAGATGAAGACTGACCGTTGAAGTCTTATGTGAAGTTAGTTCCAAAATACATTTTTGACTCAAAACAATTATTTTACTAAGCATTTTGTATTTTATATTTTTAAAGCTTAGCACCATTGAGAATATCTGAATTATTACTTCTCTCTTCATTGCATTATTTTAGGATAAAGAAAAATAAATTGTGGTTTCAAGAAAAAACAAAAGTAGGCTGACCTAAACCAAAGATAATTCATGATTATTCATCCCAGTAATGCTGTTTTGTGTATTTGTGTGACATTGAAAAGTGAATTAACAGTAAATGCAAAGCATTTTCCAAATACAGCTGTAATGTGGAAACAGAAATGATTGGGCAATACCCCACACAGCTGAATCCTGGCATGAGGTGGAGTTGAGGCAAGGATGGAGAGCTTGCACTGCTGTTTTTACTGCAGGTATATATTAGTTTTCTGTTGCAAGTCAATTACTTTCTGGTAGTTAGAGTTTGTTTAGTTGTATGTAAAGGTTATTGAGGCTATGTTATAAGTGACAGTGTTTATTCCCAGAGAAATTTATAGAAGAAATATCTATTCTGTCTTTCATAAGTGCTAATTATTGCAAGTTAATAAATTATTGTGTGAGGAATCCTTCTGAAACTGGAGATGTTCTGCTTCAACTACTCATTAAACCCAAAAGAGCTGTTTAGTAAAGTGTACTGTTATGAAAGTAGAAAAACTGTGTTTTGTCAAGCAAGGAGTGAATGAATAGCCTATGGACACTACTTCCAGGAAAATGCAGGATGTGAGAGTTGAAAAGTAAAAAATGGTAAATGAATGTAACCTGCGGACTACAGAACAAAAGTGAAAAACACAATTTAATGAAGAAGAATCAGTGGAGTGTGTAACAGTGAAACAAGATGAACAGAACTAAGACAGTGTGTGAAAAGAGAAGAGATTTAATTTTAATGGAGGAAAAATCTGACTTTGTTTTGCCTTACGATACCAGGAGAGAAATTAGTAAGGGGCTGTAAATCTTGCCTTTATTTTTGTTAAGTTATTTTTGACATCCCTCTGTATAGGAATGGGTAATCAGTGTTTCAGACTGTCAGACAATCACAATGTTGAGCGTAGATGAGCGTTTGATACTGCAATTTAAAGAACAGCCACTGAGTAATTAAATAGTCCATGCAAATTTCTTTCACTCTTTGGGTTTGGAGCACTCAGACAGGGACAGACTAAAAGCAAATTAGATAAGTTTATATTTGGCATTAACGTATAAAGAAAATTCCAAATCTCTGGCTGCTACAGATGGGAGGTTTACTTGGCCTCTATGCTTTGCCTGAGAGGTAGAGAAAAGCATTAGGAACCAAATTAAAGATGCTAACTATATGTTGTTTTAAGAATCCTGTGAAGTAGTCACAGTAACGTGTGCTCACCATCTTAGCCAACACTCATAATATTAGTTGAAATGACAGTTTCCCTATTTTTTTAAATTTTTTTTCTTATTTTTTCGTAGTGCTCTGTTTATATGTGCAGATAGCCACTCTGCTGCAGGACAATAAGAGGGTTCCTGAAAAACTTCAAGAGTCAAGGTTTTATTTTGTAAGTCCTTCCTTTGTAACAACTGAATCGGATGTGGTTGTTTTACTTTTATGGCCTGCAGCATGTGGTTTTGAGGATGAGATGGGTATTGGGGGTTGTTATTTTGTTTCTATTTTTTTTGAAGGTTTCTGTTTTGGATTTCTTTTTAGGTAAATATAATCCTACCTTAGCTATTATTCAGCTGGGGTCTTTTCTATTTCCTGGTTGATATGACATTACCAGAAGAACCCAGTTCTCTAGAGTATGGGTAAAGAAAAATGCATACTTTCTATGCTTGAGCTTTGAGCAATAAGAGTAAAAGTAGCAACAAGTTGGCTGAGAGATTACCAAATAAAGATGAATTAAGCAAGAGGAGTGCAAATTGAATTTTATCAAAGCTGCCATTTCTGGCATGTGTTTACCGCACCAGTTTACAATTAAAGATTTAATAATTCTGATTCCCTTCTGAATGCAGTCTTCATTTTAACTCTGAAATAAGGGGCAAGTCCTGGACAGGAGATCATTAATTTTCCTGTTCAGTCACCACCTCCTTAGAGCCACTAGAGTTAATAGGGCTGCATATTAATCAGGGCCTTGAGTCTTCTTTGTAAGAGAAAGGCAGGAAGGAGGGGGTCTCTGAATTTACTCCATTAACTTTAGGTGACAAATAAAGGCTGTTCTTCCTGCTGGGCTGTCACTTAGGCTGCCTGGTTACAGCTGCACAGCTGATGTGTTGTATTTTTATGTGGTGGTAAAGATGAAGCAAGGTTAAGGCAGGAGGCACTGCTCACAGTGAAGAGCTGAACACAGGCAATGTGTTCCTTGCCTGGAACCAGTCTGAAAATGTCATTTATCTATGTTGTGCAGTAAGCTGCTCTCTCACAGGCATCTCAGAAGCATAACCAGAAGCAACCTGTGCTTGAAACAAAGGATTCTTTTCAAGTGTGGATAATTTAGATTTCCAAACCCCTCTAACAGTCACAAAGATTCATCCACTGCTCTCCAAAGGTCGCAGTAGTATTTAAAAGTAAAGGATAAAACTAAACTGTACCACAGAGGCCAGTGACAGGACTGTGACAGTCCTTGGAGATGTCCCTTGAGAGGTTCCCGTCACTTCTTCTGCCATGATGTGCCAGTCCTGTGTGGCTGCACAGAGTGAACAGGAGCAGAGCAATAGTTTGTCCTTGGTTCTGTCCTTTTGTGTTTGACTGACTCACCCGCTGTCCTGATAAGGCCGCGTGTGGAAGTAGAAATGACAGGTGAAAGGCAAGGCTTTGGATTTTGTGCCTGCAGACAGCTGACTGCTACCCCCTCACACTTCCCTTGCTTCAGAGAACCAGATATTAGACCAGCTATTGAAATGGTGTCTTTGATTTCTCATGTCACAGAGACTCATATTTTTCCTAGAACTAGAGAGAATGAAAGGAATTGCACTTAGCTGAGCTGGGGAATATGTATTTTAGTCCACCATTACTTCAAAAATGCAGATAGCTAGTAATGGCACAAAATAAGGATACCACTCCAGATAGTTGCAACACAGCCAGCCTGTTTGAAAAAGCTAACGACATTTTTAATTTTAAACGCATGTATTATGCCACCCACTTCAGTCCTAGCTCTAGTTAGTGGTGCTGCTTGTGCTAAGGTTAGGTAAAACTTAACAGGGACTACTTTAAAGGAGATGTGAACCCTTCATTAGGAATAAGACAGAAATTTCCACAGCATACTTACTTAAGTGCAAGACAAAATCCTTTTACATTAGTAATTTATTTACATTTAATTATTTTTCCTCAATAGTTGCCTGGAGGAGAAGTTAGAATGCTCTCACTTTGAAAACTGAAAGGCACATTGTTAATATATTATTAAAACTATGATTAACAGTGCTGCTAACAATAACATAATCACAAGAGCATTTACCTATTTTCTATTTTTCACCTTCTCAGAAATTCCAAAGGTTTTCATTATTTTTTAAAAAGATATAATTTTCAAATCAATTTTATGCAGAGTTAGGTACCTCTAATTTTCCTTTCTTTTCCCTAAAATGTAAGAGAAAGGCATGCCAGCTTTCAGAGATGTAGTGGGATAAAAAGACACTATCTTCACCTTCTCTAATAGCTTTTCACGACTGGCTGGCATGTTTTGACTGAACTGGAATGGGGCAACTTTTTCTTGCTGTGAAATCTCATTAAATGGGTTTCATTGTGATTGTTACATAGAATAAGTCTTTATTTTTCTAATGGTTTATTTTCTTGTAATACATTTCACGTAGAAAAAGAATGTTTCATATCATTGGGGGTTGAGGTTGTGTTGTTTAAAAATCCTGTATTGTTCTTGGATTCTCATGAGAATTTATCCTTGTGCATTTTCATTCATTTCATTTGCTCTAGTGTAACTAGGTGGGCCTATACCTCCAAACATTGATGGTTCCTAAATCCAAGCTCCCAAAGGTAACCTGAAATCCAGTTGACTTAAAGGATGAAGCAAAAGATATTTATTTAGGTGCAATGAAACTGCTTTCATTTGTGTGTTAGTTTACACTTTTTGCATTAGAGCCTATTTAAAATAAATTTAATTGGAGTGTTCTTTCAATAAAGTTCACCCTTCTTGTAATTGCAAGAATCAATATTTTATTTCACATAAAAATTGATCTCCATTTGTTTTTACCTCTGTTCATAGTTTCTGTCTTGGGAATTTCAACTTTGTTTTTTTTAAATTATTATTTTTTTTAAATGAAAACAATGCCATGGGGTATTTACTGGCATTGCCTTTCTCATCCCTGTATGATAAATTTAGCAGGTAGGGGATGCTAACCTGTTAATAATACCTCCTATTATTTCTACAGAGATAAGCTGGTAGATGAAAAGGGTTTGTAAATGGTGAAAGCAGAGCCAAAACTGAGACTGCCACTTGTCACGCTGACTGTTTCCATATGCTCTCCCATTTCTCTGCCTTTATCTACTTGTATCCTGGCTTACACTGCAAGATTTTTGGGACAGAGATATTTTTACTGTTGAAACAGGAAGGATCTGGTTTTGTGGGAGCCTAGGCACCTCTTCAGTCAAAATATATAGCAATAATGAAAGAAGTATAAAGCTTTGACTGGGCTTTTCAGCCTCAAAACAATGAAAAATGTGAATATTAAACATTAAATTTCAATCATTTTGATATTTATGCAGTTTCAAAATCTACTTTTATGGAACATTTTTAGTTTTGCTCAGATATATGCTCCCAATTAAAAAGGAGGTCTCCTGCTGTTGGTAAAGCTTTGAAGCTTTTTTTTTTTTTTTTGTTAGTTAAATTTGTAAATTCTTTTTGAAGTGATTTCACATGATTAAGGCTGTGAGTGGCCATAGTGTATCAGGACAACAGCAAATTCTGTTGTGCTTCATAAAAGAGGACCTCTGATTTATCAATGTTTTCTGGGTTTTTAATTTTTTTGGGGGGGTGGGGTTTGTTTGTTTTTAAAGAATTTCCTATCTCCTTTCATTGTGATGCCTTGATTAACTACATATCAGAACCTTTGAGTTGCTGGAGAATTAATAACCAGAGGTACTAGTTGAACTGCTCTATAGATAGTTGTAGATGGTTTTAGCATGGATTTTGGAGCTTGGAAGACCTGGGGTTCAAGGTAACCCTTTCCCCATGGTCTCCCAAGTGTCTTCCTGAGACATGGGGATCCCCTAAGGAAAAGTTTCTTTGACCTGAGGATTTCTGTGGCTGACTGACATTGCCATGGAGTGAGCATTTTTCCAATGCAGAAGCCATAGTCATTGTTTGATAGAACAGAGAGGAAAATCTGGTGAGATATGGAAGTAATCAGGGATTCGAAAGGATATCTGTAAAATTGTAAGGATTTTTTTGCCTTAGTGAAAGGAAAAAATTGAGACGTTGCAGAGCAAGGCCAGTAATGCCACAGAAGAGCAATAACAGCAAACTTTCTAAACTCCTGCCCCATTTTACACAGATGAGGTATCTCTTGGATTCCTTGTTCATGTTTATGGACAAAAATAAGGAAAATTGTCCTGACTGCATTGAAAAAAATCCCAGAATTTGGGAAGAGGAAGTTTTTCCAAACACCGGGCTCCCATGACATCAAGAGAAAGTGTCAGGAGGACAAAGAGGAGGGCACGAGACAGTGAAATTGCTCCTCTGGGTATGGCTGGGAGGGAGTACTGATGACTGGCTACAGCTCCCTTAATCCCTTCTTCCCTGTGAACCTACACCCAAAAGGGTTAATAATGTCTTTAATTTATAATGGTGAGAGAAAGAGAGTAAGAGGATGATGGAAAGGTTCACTAGTAGCTGACCAGTGTTGCTTTTCAGTCCCAACATACAATGATAAACACTTTTCTGGGGAGCCTCAGGGAAAAAGCCAGAGGGAGAGAGCAAAAGAGGAGCAGAAGAGAAATCAGAAAGACAAATTAGGCAGGAGGAGGAAGAGGAGGAGAAGAGCAAGTGGGAACAAATCAGTGAGTGATCAGAGTGCCTATCACATTTTCTGCCCCATCAGCAATAGATTTGGGGCAGAAAAGCCCAGCTGCACACAAGAGCACAGTATTCTGTTAGGTCCTGATTCTGTTACAGACAGGATTTCAGGAACAGCCTTTCAGCTATGGCTGTATGAATGCCTGAACCAATAGTTTAACTTCACAGATCCACAGAATGTAGAAATCCTGATCCAACAAAACACTTGGCCATATGTTTAATTCTAATGACATAAGCACTCCCATCTGCTGTGACTAATCACATTCTAAGTGTCTAAGTTATCCCAAAAATGTGGAAAACTATTTGGTGTTCATCAATGATATTTGTGTCATAAACATATATTTTTTTTTTTTGTATTGAGCAGTTCTGTGGTTTAAACATACATATATGAACAGACTTTTCTAACACAAAGTTTTTCAATTGGGCAAGAGGAAACATTTTATTATTTTGGAAGAAAGTTTTCAACACTTTTTTTTCTAGTTCTTCGCCAGTTCTGTCTCTTTACTTTCCCATAGAATTTATCTCAAACCAGTTTGGTAATTCTGGTGTAGATTCATTAAATACTTGCATCCTCAGTAATTCTTTTTTAAAAGACCATAAAATGTTTTTAAAAAATGAGTTTAAGTTTTAAGTAAATGTTTAAGAATTGGATTTAAGAAAAAAAGAGCTTTTAGTGGTGTGGGATAAAGTCAGTATAGGCAGATCAATAGGGATCTGACAGCATCCAGTGGATGCTAAAAAGATGCATCTGCTGCCCTGGACCATTGGGCAGACAGCATAGCATACAGGACAAATAATTTATAGGGGTCATAATTCAAAATGTTCTGAAAAGTTCTAAAATACTTCTTTATTGGTTTTTTTTTTTTTTTTTGCAGTCCTGTGGTTTGTAAGGAAAATATTTTTTGTCTGTTAGAAGCTCAGCTTTAGAGGTCTAGGAGGGAATAAAACAGCAGCTGACACATATTAAAGACCTTTAGAAACACCTATTTTACAAACATCAAATGCTTCCATTTCAAGGCCCAGGATCATGGATAATAACCTCAGGCTAGAAATGGAGAACCTTGTAACAACAGAAAATGAAAGTCTCTGGGTTTTTGCTCCAAGGAGTCTCATGGTTCATTCTTAAACCTTTCATAGACTCAAAGTTATTCGTGCTAAACTTTGGGACAGTGTGATTTCTGTGATGAAACTCTGTGTTTGGGAAAGGGCACCATTTCTAACGGGGCACGTTCAAATCTCCTTAAGGGTTTGGATCGGTCTTAGTAGTCCTGGACAGAGATGGATGAGCAGGCAGGGTGAAAGAGAGAAATGATTAATGCAGCTGCATTAAAAGATGCATGATAAATGCAATTTATCACATGACTATCACCATCACATATGTGCTATATAATTTAATATTAAATAATAGTGGGAGGCTTGTTGCCAAACAGTAGGAGCATGGATGAGGGAGAGGATGATTGAGGGGTTAGAGTTAGGAGTGATATATTCATTGATAAGAGTGTAAAGGATTATAATTGTAAAGTGGCTACCGGGTAATGCAGAATAATCAAATATGCTTCTTGTATTAAAGTGATTTATTGCTCTTTTCTGAAATTAAAGCTGCTCAAGGCATTTTATGCTTAAGAAACAATGTTTGGAAAGGACTTACCCTGTTTTAAGGAGTAAAAACATGTAGAGATGAATAACCCTACTCTACGTGATTGTCCATACTCCTGTTACGTCCCCCAATTTTACATGGGAAAGTAATAAAATAACAAGAGAATTACATTTGACTGCCTGAGTTTTTCCTCTACTCAAGCCATAGAATCCTGAGAGGTGGATTTGTGGGATGTTACTGAAAATAACAGTAACTTTAAAGCTTTTTTGGACCAGACAATTAGCTGTCATGACATGAGAGAGCTATATTTAATTGTTTCTTATGCAACTAGATGCAAATGTTTTGCCTTGTGAGAATAATAACTCAATCTCTGCTTTGTTCTTTTGTTGACATTGTTAGGTTTTCTAGTGAAAGTCAAGGCATAGATTCCTGTTTTGATCAAGACGTGAATGCTTTATCTAATTCAGGGCACAGTCTGCTACCGCTGCATTTGGATCTTGAAAATGTAATGTAATAATCTTTAGTAGCTGTATAAAAAAGTGATAAAGATGCCCTATTTCACTTTCATTTCATTGGGAAAACTTTCTTCTGCAGGGCAAACACCTAGGAGGGAGAACCCCACAGACTTCCTGGACAAGGTCCAGCAGTTATTCTCCTGCCTTTAGGGCAGGGCAGGGAGTCACCAGCTCTCAACACACTGGTCCTGAAGAGCACCTGTCAGGCAGGTGCCTGTCAGCTTCTCTCCCTGTCACAGCCCAGGAGAGCCACTTCTGTGGTAGCCAGGATGCAGAAGTCTGGTGGCACAGGGCACAGAGGGGCTGAGAGGGGCATGGGTTTGCTGGAAGAGAAATGATGTCCACAGACAATTGTTGGAGAGACTGGTGTGAGGGGTCCAGTGCAGGAGGAAGAGTGGTTGGCACAGTCTCATGGCAGGGATTTTCCTCTTTCATGTGGCTTCTGTGTTGAAAGCCACAGTGGATATAAACCACAGGTTGGGGCTTGCCTTGGAAGGAAAGGCAAAGAGTAACAGACTTCACTCTGTAGTGAAGTGGTGTACTCTTCACTTTTTCTTTTCAAAATATGGTTCCCTTTTCTCTTACAGTTCTTCCTTTGTCCACTGGAAAGCAGACATTAGATGCTGCATGAGATGTATTGCTCTGTGGTTTTTTCACTTCCAGACAATAATTTACTTCAAAATTTTTGTAGCTTTCTGAAGCACACAAATACCCACAGGATGAGATTTTTAATTGATGATTCAGTTTATGCAAGAAGTGAGAGTTGCTTTGCTTTTCATTCTTCACAACAAATATTATTTCCCAAGAAAGGAGATTACCATTGCATGCTTCTGTCCTTACACAGGATTTTACAGGATATGTTAGAATCCAGGCACTCAAAACTCAAAAAAATGTGGCAGTTGCAACCAAACTCGAAGTGGTCCCCTGCAACTGGGAGAGCAATAACAACCAAACACTGCAGAAAACTGTGGATTGTGCTTGGACCTACACTGAGGCCCTGCTTGATAAACTGATTTAGCCATACCTGAGAATCTTGGATATTCTGGATCTTCGAATCTTGGGCTGGATTTTTACTAAGAGTAGTAAGTATTGTGAAAATGTAACCACATAGTTTCCCACAGAAGCAGTTTACTAAGGAATAGAAATAACTACAAAAATCCCTTTTCAGCACACTTTAGAGGGTTTAAAATTATGAAGAAAAGACTTGACAACCTTGTTTTATCAGATTTGATGTTAAACTCTGGACCTGGCTCTGGACCTTCTTTCATTCCCAGGGCTCTTTTTCAGAATTTGGGTTCATGGCAACAGAACTGGAAGGAGATGAAATCTGGTCAGTCCCATAAAGTACCATGATGATCTTCTCCTGGGGAGCTCTCCTTATGCTCCCCTTTCTCTGAACTGCCCTCTTAGCCTTGAGGCAGGATCTAGTCCCATCTGTCCTTCCTGAGCACATACCTATTTCTTCAACCGTGCCTTGATAATTGCTCTCTTCCCATTCTGCAAGAAAATCCATGTTTATGAAGTGTTGATGGTCCTAGGGAGACAGCTTGCAATGTTTGCTTGGCATTTTAATTTCTTTATTTAATGTTTAAAATATTCATGGAGTACTTCTCTGTGGTACAACCAAGTTTGATTTTACATGAGCCTGAGTTCTGTTACTGTCTCTTTTTTAAAATGATATATGTAGTGTTGCCATTGTACCAACCACAATACTCAAGTGGGATTGGATAAGGCTAAGCAAGAGTAGGCACAGTGCATAAATGTGATGAACTATAACAGTCTTAAAAACCAGTATATCAGAATCCAGCACTGTGCTATTATCTTAGGAATGCTTTTGCATGATATTAACCTCCAATACACAAGTCATACTTTCTGTAGGTTACAGGCAGGGAAGACTCCACAGGAGTGATGAGGTAACGTTTCTCTCTGTCACAGATAATGTTGGTACTTAAAAATTACTCAGAAATATATATTCAGTGCTCCAAAATAAGCTCATTCTAACATTAGTACCACCATTCCATATGACAAAGCAGAAAAAAGATGCTGCTACTTAATAACAGGAAAAGCTTAAAAAGACAATTATTGTATGAAAAAGTCAGAAATAAAAAATAAAAATAAATTTTAAAAATATATAAAAATCACCATTTCTTTTAATAATACAGTATGATATAAAACAAATAGTACCGTATTTCACTGAGCATTTCAGGAAGTTATAGCTCAGTTGATATTCTAGGGTGAAAATAAGTAAATATAAAATATTAATTTAGCAAAAATACTCCATTTCAAAGAAATAAAATTACTAAGGTTTTATTTAATGAGATATGAAGTACTAGAATCTACTTGTTTACTGATTACATGGAAGAATTCTCCATTTCAGCTCTTGCTAAAAATAAATGTGAACAAGGTACCATTTGTCCTTTTCAGAGAATAAGAAATATATTTGAAAAATAAAGTATCTGTTTTATTTGGATAAAACATGAGATGACAGAATTTGGAAGGCTTGGGAATGAAATTAAAACAAATCATTTAAATAGCTTAATTGACTGAAAGTGTGAATAACAGATTGTAAGTATTTTCATATATTCCGCAAATGTGGCACAAGTGGAATTTATAATTCAGTAGATGGATGAAGGGAGGTTTCCAAAATTCTACAGATTTTGTTACTTTTATTCTTTCCCTGGGAAAAAAAAAAAAAAAAAAAAAAAAAGAAAGAGCACCTGGGTAACCATACAAAAATATACTGTGTTCTCTGGGGAACACAATATTTGCACAATTGTATATTTTCCCAGAATGGAGTCCTTGGAGATCCATGTGTCTATCCAAGACTGTCTTTATGTCTCTGCAGCTCTGGGCACCCACAGGTTGAGCACAGTGAGGATCAAATACTGCACGTGTCTCTTTGATTGGTGGCCCTTACAGGTTTGACTCGTGGATTCAGAGAGTGGGGTTCAGCCCCTGGTCAAAATGCTGATTTAGCAATGAGAACCCAGACCTATTCCCAGGGTAGAGCTTCCTTTTACTTCTGTTGGAGGATGGGCCAAGAACTACACTTTCACTTCTGACTGCTGGTCATGAAGTCATGCATAATGTCACTAGAGGTTTTAGCTCAGATTCAAAGGTTAAATGGAAGGTCTATCCTTGCTTAAAACACAAAATAAATTGTTAGTCCTTGCTGAGTACTTAAGAAAGAACGACTTGTCATAAACACTCAAACCTCTTTAGCCACAAAATTCCTAGGATTGCTGAGAAAGGCTGTGATGCAATAAATAGTGGTAATAGTGGAAATAGTGGTAGCAAGTGACTGGTAAATAAAGCAACCACTTTTACAGTGATTCCTCATAGATTCCAACAACTATATGTGTTTGAATCATTAAATACATTACATATTTCTTCAATCTCTTTTATACTGTATTTTTTCCTCACCATTTCCTCACCCCTCACCATTCCTAGTTGTACTATAGGCTATAGATTTTATTTTATGCTTATGAACCCCCTTTCTCTTATTTTTTTTTCCAGGAAAAGAATAGCATTTAAAAAAATTATATTATTCAAATGCTTTCATTTGTAATTTTAATAAAAGGTTCTCCATAGAGTTAATTTAGATTTGTAATATCTTTAGTGATTTTATATAGATGCTACTGTATGAGGTTACCCATGAAGTGAAAGTATGTTCTTCTTTACCAGACAATTCTAATGTTGATTAAAAAATATTTCACTAAGAAGCTTTAGGAAAAAAAAAATCTTTCATACAGAAATAATCTTTAATACAGAAATAATCCATCAGCAACAACTTTAATTAGCAATGCAAATGATAATTAATTCCAAATGGCAGAATCTGTTAAGTTACAGAAAAATCTGGATGCAAGATTAACAAGACAATGAAAACTGCCAATTGTTTTGTGATAAGACTGTTTGTGTTTACATGTGTGAGGCAGAGTGAAAGCAAGCCCTATACTTAAGTGCAGATAGCAACCAAAATAAATCCTATTATTATTTTTTTTTAAAGCATGGAAATCATAGCTTCAGATGTCAGAAGTGTTAATGTGATATGCCATTCCAGCACTTGTAGCACTAGAATGATATTTTTTACACCTACTAAACAGAATCCTGATATATTGAGACATTGTTATCTAATTTTTTTTCAGAATGCACCACAGTTAAATGCAACATATCATTTATTGGAAGATTAGCTTGCAAAATCTTGTACTTTCCTGTGTTTAAGGAAGCATGGAAACACGAATTTCTTAGCTTCTATCTTGTGTTCACATTTTTATTTAAAGCATTTTGGAAGGCATTTAAATGCTATGTCTAAATATGATAAATAAAAATACTTCCTCAAGACATGGTCATAAAAATACTGTATCTGTGGACAAGAGAGATGATTGTAAGAGGAAACATATTAAATATATTTTAAATTAATTTTATAAATTTTTATTCCAACACCAAGTAAAACTTTACTTTTGAATTGCTCTCTCTACTTTGAGATTCATGGGTGCTTGTCAGATTCTCACTGTGCTTTCAGAAATGCTTTTAAATGCTTTTTAATAACATGTGAAGGAAAAACATCTTCAGACAAACACTGCCCTTAAAAGAAAGAAATTATTAAATCAAACAGCAAATTTCTGCACTCTGTGGGGGTACTGACACACCTACTAAATTAGGCCTGGCTATTTTTCCATAACTTTCTTGTTTGGAGATCAACCTTTGTATGGTATGTATAGATTTCATATACTCTTACCTTTATATATCTGTTTTCTGAACTCTACATGCCTCTCCTCAAAGCAGAATGGGTGCCAGCTTTGCTCTTCTCTTCTCTGGAGTCTGGGAGCACTGCCTCCTGAAACATTTTGATGTTTGGGTCTTTACTCTAGAGGTCCAAAGAGAGATGTGAGGCCTTCTGCAGGGAGTTATCCTGAGCAGGATGTGCCAGGAATGCCAAACACCTCGAGGGACAGCTAAGAGAACACCAGGCAAGGTCACAGAGTATACCTTCAACAAATCCTTATGAAGAGTACCGAGGGATCTGCACAGTATCAGAAGCAAGCACAGCTTTTGCAAGCTATGTTTTGGCAGAATATCAGCACTTCTCTCAGAATTAACATCACTGAGCTTTTGTGACTGAGGTGGGCTGCTGCAAACCCTCTGTAGCAAATAACCACACTTCCACCAACCCTGGAGTCCCCCATGTTTGTCACAGAGGTTACTGGGTAGCTCTGCAACTGTTCCTGAATTCCTCCTGTTATTTGTTTCCATAGAAGTGCACCCAGAAGTAGAATACTTTACTTTTTAAGTTTATCACCAGAAACTGCCTTCAAATATTTACCATAAAACAGTAGTATCCAAAGATCTTGAATAATTTAGTTCTAGTTTGACTGGAACACATAAGGTTGTATTTAGAGTTCAAAAACATATAAAGGTGACATGTGGATGATTAATATAATGCAGGAAAAGATGTCTGGAAACCTCTGAGCCAGATGCGTGATGCACATCTGTTCTTGAAAGGGGCCAGCTACAACACAGCAAAGTTATTGAGATAAAATTTCATTTGGATGTGGGCAACTTTTTAATTTGTTCTCTTGTGCATGTCATGTTTTGAAAGCCAAATACATATAAAGAGCATGGTTGTACCTTCAACAAGTAAAAGTGCTAATTTCATACTGCAGGGGGAACCTGGTTAGAGTACCAGCATTTGTAGTGACACCATATCTCTACACAGCTGAAAGCTTTATGGAAATTCTCTCTCCAAACCTGTTTTTCAGGGATGCTTTCTATTGTGTATCTCAAGAATTTTGTCTGAGAGGAGGGAATCTATATCAGAAGAAAATTTTTGCTTATTCCTAGACTTAAACCCAGGAGAAAACAGAAACTCTAGAATTCACAGACCTCTGGTGTTTTAGGCTAGACTCTGTCTAGCCCATGGTTTTACAGATCCCATTTTCTGCATGGAAATTTGATTTAAAAGGTAATTATTTCAGAACCTAACACAGTATTAGAACAATAAATGTCTGTTTGTGTATGGGCAGCCAAGCTCAGTGAAATACAGAACTAGGAGGGGAGCTAGGAGGAATCCCTCCCATGCTTAAGTGACTCTGAGTTTCTGATATGTTGTGTATGATGCAGGTGGGAGAGAAGAAGTGGACCTTAAGGGATTTATTTATCCTTCAGTGTAATTCCCTTTAGCATCAGAAGAGCCTGTTTCATAGAGGAAGGAGTTTACTTCATTTGTAAGTAAAAGGTCTGGCTTATTACTAAAATATAAAGGTGAACTGAAGAATAACAAATGCTCCCTAATTGCAGCAGAAATAAGTCTAAAGAGGTAATGCATCATTTGAAGACTTGCCTGTCCTTTGAATATAGACTTGCTTCTATAGATGCAAATATTGTATGTGTTGAAGATGACATAAAACCTAGAGGATCCTGTTAGTATCTGTTATGAAGGGATGTCCCCATGATATATTCATTCTCCCCTTCATCCATTCATGTTTTTCTAATAATGGCTGTTTCTGATAATTTTCTCAGCTGCTAGACTTTGAGGAAGATAGAGATCTAGGATGAATGTTCTATTTATTAGCCTTTTATTTTCCAGTCATTGAGGTACCTGACAGGATAAAAACATTTTCCAGGACTTTATTTTTCCAACTTTTTTTCACAATTCCTTTAACCAGTGTTGTTAGTGTGTCAGCTACAAAGTTGATAGGCTGGAGAGGCCTCTATTGTATGAGGAAATGGTATTTGCAAGTCTTAAGTGGTGCTTGACATAGTGGTAAGAACAGTTTATCTTTGACTTCTGCTATGAGAAATGGTCCTTGTTATACCAGCGACTATACAAACAGGCTAACATGGTTTTGTCAGGATGCAGAAAGGTGGTATTTTTTCCTTTCTAGATTGCTGTCTGCTTTTAAATTATCAGTTTAATGAGAGACTGTTAGCAACAAACCTTGACAGTGTATTAAACATTCACAACTACCTAGATGACAGTTTAAATGAAGTGACTATGTCACTCGAAAAAGCCCCTTAGTTTAGAAAAGCAAGTTTTTCACTAGCTTTCATGAAATGTGGTGTTAATAAAATGCCTTTAGTCTTCAATGTTGCTGTTTAGGCCGAAGACTAAGAGAAAGACTGCTCTCTAAATTTACTTTCTAGATGGATGGATGATTTCTCTTTAAAAGACAGCACTGAAATGGTCACTGGGAGAGGAAAAAAAAGAAGTAGCAAAACACAGCCCCCTTTCTGAAGGATTATCTGCCCAGGTCAAAGTACAAACAATGGAAAAGTGCAAGGTCTTTGTTATGCATGAGGCCTATTGGCCATTTCAGACCAGTGCTCTGTGTCACCTAAAGCCAGTCGATGACAGATGGTGAGAGTGTCCTTGCAAATTTTTCACCTTAAAGCGACAGGCAATATGGAAATGTCCTGTGATCACAGGGGATTCTCCAAATATCCCTTGGTAATCAACACAAAAGGGAATAATTTTTAATTTAGAGGCTGAAACAGTTTTAAAGATTTGTTTTTATGTATTAAGACTTCATACTATTTTGCAAGAAGTATAAACAATGGATTAATACAATGGATTTCGCATTGTATTTGAAGTAACTAACCTTTACTTGTTTATGAAGAAAGTTTATAAGATAATTTCACAATGAAAGTAAAGCTCTTAAAATCTGCAAGAAAATAAAGCAATTAATCAAAAGGAAACCTGGAACATTTTATAATCTATAAAATCTTAACATTTTCTATAATATCTATAATAATCTACATTTGTAATCTATATTCAGGGAATATATTCTGGTCCTCTTTGCCACCTCAACAATCCTTGATAGAGCATTTTTATATTCTCTTAGCTGTATCCAAAAGATAGAATTCTTCCAAATCCTTCAAATGGAAAGCATCACCTGTGAATTCAGGGATAAACATGGTTCTGCCTAACTCATGCTTGGCATCAGTAGGAATACCTGATGGACAAGTTTTAGTCCTTTACAAACCTTGCAGCTGCCAAGGGCTAGAGCCACCATACAGCAGAAACCGAAGCAGAAACTCTGGGGAATAAAAAAAAAAAAACCCATACAACTTATCCACCCACGGGCAAAATCCCTAGATCTGCACCCAGACCCATTTTCTGTCTGTGGTAGTATCCTTGTTCTTCCTCTGCTCTCATCCTGTAACCTTGCAACAGGATGTTGTAAGGATAAACCAAACTAACATTTCTTGAGAAGTGCAAGTATTTGGAGGGAGCTGTGGTGGAACACTGGGGAAGGCTGAGTACCATCAGCTCATGAGAAACTCAGATGTGAACAAAGACCAACTATCCTCTGTGGTAAACTGGACAAAAGAGGGAGAAACTGGGCTGTGGCAAGGGCTGGGCTGAGGGCTGAGTTACTGGATACCATTGTCTCTATCTCCAAAATGTCCTCTGGCTAAAGCAGGAATGGCTGTCACAGGCTCATATGGGTATAATTTTGGTTGGTGGATTAGGCATTGAAACACTATGCTGGGAAAGATCAAAATGCAGGTACAGGGTATTTCATGCTCTTCTTTGACCTCAGACTTTAACTTAGCTCCTTGATGCTGTGTGCTCTTTTTCATTAATTTGCCTCTGCTTCAGAGACCCTCTAGTTGTGCTTGGGCAAAGACTGAGGATTTTTTTCACAGAGCTTCTGGAGGAAAGTGTCATAAAGATTGTTTTGTGCGACTCCAATTTAAATTTTAGGCTTTGTAGAATGCTCTAAGTTCAAATTTTCATTTTGCTTTGCTTTGTACTTAAGCTATATTAATTACTGGTAAAAGGTGGTCTAAAAAAAGCTAGAGATCATGAGCTGACAGGTTTTGATGTTCTGTTGATGTCTGAACTGAATGGATCTTGTATATTCAAATTTTTCTTACCATTTTTAGGGGTTGAAGTATATTCCTAAAAATAAATGAATGCTTTCAGCCCTCAGTGATGTTGTAATCTGTCCCTTTAGGTGCTCTAATCATTTATGTATTACCTGGTTTTGACAGGTTTTGCCTCTGAAATGGGTTTAGGCATTTGTTTAACTCCTTAAAACCATGTGCCGATGTATAGATAAATATAGATTTCTAGTCTACAGATGTAGATAGTAGAGATTCAGTAGGAAATAAATTCTGGGAATTTTGGGTAACACATTTGATTGGATTCTATATACAGAAATGTCATCTGTTCAGAAATACAGTATGTGAAAGGACAGTGCTTTATTTATTTATTTATTTGGTGGGGGGAAAATTTAATTTTGACTTTTTTTCTAGGCTATATTTAAATGAGAAAAACTTTGCTGTCATTTCTTCGTTGTAAGCATCAGGTACTGTTATTTGCTATTGTAATAGATTGTGGCCTAAAGGTATATTGCCAACCAACAGAGTGATTTCATAACAAAAGAATCAATAACTCTTTATTTTTGGACTCAGAATAGTTTGCATGTTGCTTTGGAGATTTCATGACATTTAGGAGATTATTTGCAAATTAAAACATTCTTTGGATCAATCCATTAAATTGTCAGTTAATCTTCTTAAATTACACTTTGTTTTAAGTTCCATGTAAAAAGAATATTAATTTTCTTCCCTCCCCCCCAAAAAAAAACCCCACAGGGTGGAAGTTTGAACTGGTTACCTAACTGGATGATGTTGTTAGCTTCTGAGTAGTTGTTCTATTACATCTCTCTGTAGAGTACCAACAGTATATCAGTGGTAGGTACTAAAACTCATCTAAATTTATTTGGTTTGACTATTAAAACACACAGGGCTGCAAGTGGAGCCCCATTGAATCGTATTAATCCAGCTTCTGTTACACAAGAACTGGGCCTGAATTAGCTTCTTCCTCCAAATTCTTTTTCAGGAGATAATGCAGAAAAACAAGTTCATAAGTCACTGAGAGAAGAGATGTGACCTCTGAGTTAAATTTGAGTTAAATAGTTACTTCTAAACAATTAAAATATGCCTGTGCAAAGGCCACCTTGTCCAGCTCATCCTTCCTCCACTCATTGTGTTCTGTGTTCTGTGTTCTGTGTTCTGTGTTCTGTGTTCTGTGTTCTGTGTGCTGCTTGGCTTGAAGGTTAGTGATCCAAATTTATGACAGGCCTACAGTTAAGAGATGACTAAAGCTGGTTTGTGTGCAATGAGATTGCTGAGCTTCTGGACACCTCCTGTAAAGCACCTTTTCCATTATAAGGTCCACCTCTTTTTCCTGGTATATACACCTGCAGTTATACGTGCAGGATGTTTGCTTCCAGGGCAGGCTCATCTCCTTAGGGAGAAGAATAGCAGACAGAAAGCTGCCTCCATTTTTGTGGTTGCTGTACTGCCCCTTGACTTGCCAGCACAGGAGAAGTTCTGTGTACTTAGGACCTCTCCCTGCTGCCCTGCACCCTTTACATCTTCCACTGGATCCTTGCTGTGATGAGCAGGTGCTGCAGCATCCCCTGTGGTGCCCAGGCATCTTCCTCAGCCCCCTGGCAGCACATCTCCTGCCTTCTGCCCTCTGCTCTTCCATAGAAGGGAGCAGGGAGATTTTCTCCTGATGAGGTTACTTGGTTTATTAGTCTGCAGATTTTGTGGTGACATAGAAACCAAGGGAATACAAATAGCTGTATTTGCTCATATTTCTGGGAAATAGCTGGGGAAATACACTGAGGAACATGAGCTGGAAGGATTTTAGCCCAGATTTCCCTCTTGTTTTACTTACCCATCACTGTGAGTTTTCACTTGCCTGAATTTCCATGTAAAGCAAAATTAGAACTAGTAAGTAAACATCTTTTCTTCCAGAAGCCGGTTTGGAAGTCTGAACATGGCTTTATTCCTGCTATAGGTTTTCTACCTGATTGAACTGTAAAAACCAAAAGAGGACCCTGGTTAGAACAACTGCAGTGAGCCAGTGTAATCTGACTAGAAACTATACAATGCTTTTAGTCTGTACAGGAATGATCCACTGAGAAAAAATAATGGTCCATGTGTGCTGATGAATAACGACAAATAACAAATAAGTCAGAAAATGTCCCAATTACACATGGATTATTGAAACAGAATAAAATGTTACAGTTTCTTGGTGTCTTTGCTATGCTCTTTTGTCTTGGCTCCACATGGTTTTCTATTTATTTTTGAATTTATTTTGCTAGAAACAGTAATCTAATAATGAAATTTTGTCAGAGACAAAATCATGGTCATGTGTACGTGTATGGCAAAAGACTTCACTTTTCTTGAATTATGTTCTCAGTCACTTTGATCTCTCAGAAAATTTTTCACACACCTCAGCTTCAACACTTGCTGAATTTTCTGTCAGTATGATAAAGCTTGCTTTCTTTAAGCACTGGAACTGCTCAAATGCACTGTTATGTCCTAGGTAACACCTGACCACCAATGTCAGAAATGTAAATTAGATTTAGTTCACAAATTCTCTCAGTTGCACAGACATTAGAAAGATATTTTGAATACACTATAAATATATACATAAAAATACATTATAAATAATTTATATAATTATATAAATATAATAATGACGTTATAATACAGGCTTCTCTCACTTGATATTGCCCTAATACAAATAATTATGACATACAATAATACAAGTGAGAATTCTGGACAAAAGTTAAATTTTGTCCTCCAAAGCCTGAGTGACTTGAAAAGACATAATTTTGCTACTCTTTGAATGTACCTTATTGAGTCAGTGTACTGGGGCCTGTGTTTGTTCTGTGCTTGCTCCACTATGTTCCCAGTACTTGAAACTGTGGCACTCTTTTAAGATAACTTTCTGTTTGAAATAATTTTTAGCATATTCAGAGTTGGGAGAACTGGAAGCAACTTTGAATGGGTTTGTGATAAGCACAGAAGGGAATTCAAATATGAGTTCTTCAGCTAATGTTATTTATTACTTGTAGTGTGGCAGCACTGGTGATTCACTAATGCACTAGCAGGTGTATAAACACAGAAATGAAGCATACCAAAGAATCTGTAACTCTCTCAGTCTTCCCTTGCTGATTCCATTATGACTTGTTGGAATGACAGTTTGTTAGATGGAATCAATATCCAAAATGCTGCTTTCCCTAAACTAAGGGCCTGCAAGTTTTTCTGGAGGTATTAAATATTTTAATTTCTCTATTTCAACTATGAATATGCTAATTTTTAAGGGGGGTGCCTCAAAATTAGGTTCTTAAAACATAAGACTAGATGGTCTCGAATGCTAACTAATCCTCTGAACTGTCTTATGCTCATGACCTCCCTGAAGCTGCTGTCTTATGTGACAGGCATGAAAATGTGTGACACCAACTGAGCAACACAATAGCTGAAACATCAGCCCTTCAGCATGGGCTGGAGTCTGGGACCAAAGCTTTTAGGAAGCTTCAGTCTTTTATGGCCTGAGCTCAGCACAATGATTGTAAGCCATGAAATAGAGGCTTATTCTGGTACCTGCCCAGATAATCTCTTCCTTGTTTCTACTCTTTCCTTCTGCTGTCCTGCTCCAGAGGTAAAGGAAGAAAGGGAGCCAACCTGAGAAGAGCTCTAACATGTCTTTGTCATCATCTCTGACAACTTAAAAGGTGAAAAAAACCTGATATTTAACTCAATGGTGATGTCGTTTTCATCTTTGCTTGCAGACTGAATGGCAGTACAAGAAAAGGAAGAAGGTTCTTTGTCACAGAATAACAGAATGGTTTGGATTGGAAAGGACTTCTAAAGATCATCAGGTCCAGCCTCCTGCCATGTGCATCCACAGCTTCTCTGCCTCAACACTGGAATATCATAAAAAAATGCATCTTTATGCCAAATCTCACGATAAAACCATTGCTCTCTGTCCTGTCATTGTAGGCCTTGGTAAAATTTCCCTCCTTGTTTTTATAGGACCCTTTGTATAGTGAAAGCAGTTTCTTCTCAGAACCTGTTCTTTTCCAGGTTGAACAGTCCTAACTCTCTCAGCTTCTCTTCACAGGAGAGGTGTTTTATCTCTCTGACCCTTCTAGTGGGTGTCCTATGGACCTGCCCCAACAGATCCACATCTTTCTCACACTGTTTTCCCCCGGGGCTAGATGCAGTACTCCAGGTGACGTGTCACCAGAGTGGAGTAGAAGGGCAGAATCTCTTGTCCAGCTGGCTCTGCTTCTTTTGATGCAGCCCAGGTTGGCTTTCTGGGCTGCAAGTGCTATGTTCTAGACTTCTAAGTGGCAGACAGATTTATTTGAATTTAACAGAAAGCCATGCTAAAAATTAGAGTTCTGTATGTTATGCAGATATATTGGCATTAAATTTTATGCCCAAATCTTACAGCTATAGCTGATCTTACTATAGAAGTAGGTTTCCATTAAACACCTTCTACTATCTGGTTTCCATAATTCCAGCAGGATGGCTGGAACTCAACAAAGGATTTTAATAATTGGCATAATCTGAAAATGAGGAAAGATGAAATTCAAAATATATTCACAAAATTATTCTTTATGAAGGAAGCAATAAATGAATAGAACACCAAAGGCAGCATTGAAAAAGCCTTGAATATACATTCCTTCCCTATTTTCTTATGCCAGAAAGAATTTAGTGTGAACATGTATGCCGCTTGGCATATGGGCTGAGGTCCAATGTTTGCACTTACAACATCTGGCACAAATTCTCTACAAGTGAAGGGACAGGTTTTGTCATTCTGTTGCCTACTGTCCATGAGCTTCATTACCAATAATGTGATTGTTTACATTGATCAGATCAAGGAAAACACACAGATTTGAGCAACTCTGGAGAATTTCACAGTTTATGACATTAAAATAGGCACACCACTTTATCGTTGTTATTTCTTTTCCTGACATGTTGTTGAACTCTTGGTCAGCATTCTGTCATGAATGGATGAAAGTTTTGACAGGAGTTATTTTTAAAAGCCAACCATGACAAAATATTTTATATTAAGATATTTTGTTGTATTTAGAAACTTTAAAAAATGCTTAGATTTTGATGTTTGACACTAATCACAGAATCACAGAATAGTTTAAGGTAGAAATGACCTTTAAAGGTAATATGGTCCAATCCCACTGAAGTGAGCTGCCCTTCAAGTTAGAAAAGCCAAAAATGTCTATTAAAATGGTCTTTTAAAGTTGTTCTGGTAAAGAGGGCAGAAACTCTGGGACCTTGAGTGCATTCTTACAAAAGATGACTTTATGGGAAATCCTTCCAGAATTATGTCAGGTGAGATCAGCATTGAAGAAAAACATTTGTCAATTGAGAAATATTTTGTCATAACCATTCTTATATATGGTACATGTTGGATTCTGCTTGTCAAAGCTGTTGGAGAATTAAGATTTTTTTTAATACAGAGTTCCAGGCCCTAAAATTGGATGTAATTGTGCTTTTGCAGAACTTGTTGTGAGGCTGAAGGAATCCAATGAAGTCGATAGGATTCTGCAGCTATTCCTGCCTCACTAGACAGAGCAGAGTCGGGATGGGGTCTTGGGTGTCAGACTAAGAGTGTCCACAGTGATTGGTTATTAGCACTTGTCCTTGGCACAATTCAGGCTTGTGCCAAATAGCATTTTTTAAGATAAAAGCTATGCATGTTTGAGAGAGTAACACAAGTGAGGGTCTGCTCTTCATGGGCAGGTCAGATTATACCACATTATTTTGGGGAGGAAGAAAGGGAATCTGGCCAGATGGCTGTGAGCCATTATGACACTTGCCTTTAGGGTTCCCCAGTCTGTTTTGTTTATCAGGGTAGACATTGCCTATAAAGTCTCATATGTTTGTAGCAGTGGGATGCTGTTAGTAGCTAAGACAAAAATACCCTGATTCCTTTGAAGCTTTTACATGCATTGACCCAAATCACTCAATTTTTTCAAGGACTTTGTAAAAAAAAATCCAACATATGAATTAAATCAATTTGATATCTCATCTCTCAAGTGTTCAACTGAGAGTCTGTCAGCTAATCCTGGTTGCCCTCTTTCCCAGGGCACCTTGGAGATGCACAGGAGCTTGCTCCAGGCTAAACTAATTATTCTAGTGATGGTGGCAGCTGCATGATCCCAGCTGTCTTCTTTTCTGGCCACATGATAGCAGTAGGGCTCCAAGAAAACGGGCCACAGGCTCTGTGAGTTAATTGGTAGTGGGGACCCACTCCTGACTACACTTGTGCTCTGAGTCAGCTCCTGAACACAACAGTGTGGTGCATGGGAGGACCCCACATAAGTTCTAATAAGCACTGGGGCATATGCATGTATGAGTAGGTATTGATATTTGCATGGGAAAAGGTGGCCCATTCAGCCAGAAAAACTGTGTGCCATTGCTGTACAAAATGACCTTGAATACTGAAAAAGACTCCTTTTGGGTCCTTTTGAGCTCATTAAGACAAAAGCAAAATATAGAACCATGGATAGTTTGGGTGGGAAGGTACCTTTAAAGACCATCTAGTCCAATACCTCTGGAGTGAGAAGGGATGTCCTTAAATAGATCAGGTGATTCAGACCCACCCAGTGAATATTGCCAGAGATAGGAGATCTACCACTTCCCCAAACAGCCTGCACCAGTGTTTTACCACCCTCATTGCAAAGAAATTCTTTCTTATATTTAGTCTGAATTTTCCCTATTTTAGTTTTAAACCATTACCCCTTGTCCTGTCACAAGAGGCTCTGCTAAAAGATTTGTCCCCATCTATCTTATAGGTCCCCTTCAGGTACTGAAAGGTTGCTCTAAGGTTTCCCTAGAGTCTTCTCCAGACTGAATAACCCCAACTCTCCCAGGTCTCTATCACAGGAGAGGTACTCTGGCCCTCTGATCATCTTTGTGTGCCTTCCCTGGACTCACTTGGACATGTCCATGTCTTTCCTGTGCTGAGGGCCCCAGAGCTGGATGCAGCACTCCAGGTGGGGTCTCATCAGAGTGGAGGGACAGAATCACCTCCCTCAACCTGCTGCTTTTGATGCATGCCAAAATTCTGTTGGTTTCCTGAGATGCGAGCACACATTGCATTTCATGTCTTTCAACCACTAAACCCCCAAGTCTTTCTCCACAAGGCTGCTCTCAATCTCTTCATCCCCCAGCTTGTATTTATATTGAGGGTTGCCTTGATCAAGGTGCTGGACCTTGCACTTGGCCTTGTTGAAATCCACAGGTATACCAAGGCCCACTTCTGGAGCATGTCCAGCATGGTCCCTCCGGATGGCATCCTGTCCTTCAGGTGTGTCAACAACTCAACTCAGACAGGTGTACTCTGCAAACTTGCTGGGGGCGGGCTTGATCCCTTTGTCTCTGTCATTGAAGAAGACATTAAATGACATTGATCATGGACCCCCTGAGGGACACCACTTGTCACCTGGACATTGAGCCATTAACTGCTACCTTCTGGATGCAATCATCCAACTCATTTCTCATCCACTAAACTCAACCCATGAAATCTATCCCTCTCCAACTGAGAGAGAAGGATCTTGTGGGGACTCTGTCAAGGCAGTACAGAAGTTCAGATAAATGATAAACAGTAGCCCTTCCCTTGCCCTCTGCTGTGGTCACTCCACAGTAAAAGGACACTAGGTTGGTCAGGTAGGACTTGCCATTGGTGAAGCCATGCTGTTAGTCTCAAATTACCTTACTGTTCTCCATGTGCCATAGCACAGCTTCTAGAAAATCTGTTCCATAATCTTTCCAGGCACAAAGGTGAGGCTGAAAGGTCAGTAGCTCCTGAGCTCGTCCATTTTTAAAAAAGGGTGCAATGTTTCCCTTTTTCCAGTCAAATGTTTGACTCTAGGTGTTTGTGTAGGGTGTCTGTATATTTCAGTTTTTCCTGTGTGACCCACCATTTGGACCAGATATATGAAGATTGGTCCTGGAAGAGTTAATTCACAGAAATTCCTGATTTAATAGATGTCTAAGCACCTAATTCCAAATAGATTCTTAGCTATTTCCTAACATTATTGGTGCCCTGGGCACCTTGGCATGATACTGCAGTCAGAGAATTCCTAGTGCCCTTCATTTCTGTTGCTTGGCATGATCCCTTTCAAGAAGTGCACCTGAAAATGCCAAACTAACTGATCAGTGCCAAAACCACAGCAAAATTCACAAACCATAGATGTGTTTTTCAGATCTTCTTGGCAAGTTCTGATGTGACAAAATGTTTCAGGATGTCTTTATCAGTTTGTGTGACAAATCAAACCCAATGACCCATCTCAAATGCTAAACAGCTCAGTGCACGGAACACTCATTCATATTTCACAAGCTCATTTTCTTCCATCACTTGCCTTGGAACACAGACTTGAAGCCATATCTTATCCTCCTACCAGAAAATCTTCTACCAGACCAGGAGTTCACCAGCTATCACACAATAGCATTCTCTAAGATGCAACTTTCATCCCTTCTTGCTGAAGCTAATCTACTTAATATAAAATACTTAAAATATTCATAGTAAATATTCAGACTCTATAGCTTTATGGTGACGGCTGATGCCTGGAACACTGGGATTCTAATCACTGCCCTAATGAATAAACATCTGAGATCTGCAGATTGTGGACAATGCCAAAGAGAAAGTACTCCTTTCAGACTAGGGTTCATTATCTGTGATTTAGCCATGAAATTATTACAGCTTCCTTCTTCTCCACAGGGGCAAATTTTTACTGGAGAGACCCCTGTGTTTGGGATGAAAGTATACTTGCTGTGAAGAGACACCATAATGAAAACATTCTATACAAAAATATAAAAGATCCTAAGATACGTTCTTTAACCCACTCTCAGTATTCATGTAGCCTACAGGAAAGATCTTGAACCAAAATTGCAAAGTTAGACTGACAGTAGTGCTTTTGGATGATTGCTTCTATGTATCAGACTTCTCAGACTTAGTGAAATCAGGATGAAGAGTGTTACATTGTTTTTTTCTGTAGTGGAGGCTTAGGAAAAAAAATAATGTTGTCCTATTCATTTATTATCAAATCTGAACAGTTTGCTTTTGAAATGTTAAATGTTACCCCAGATGAACTCTCCATTTTAGGCAGTAGCTGGTTCAGACTGCCTTTCATGGGACTCCAAAATCAATACAGAGAATGAGAGATAGATGGGAAAATATGAATTAATCCATTCATTTAACATTCAAGTCATTAGGCCAAAAATATATATAAAGATTCTGATACAATGGAGTCTTCTCAAGATTCTGGTACATTGGACTTTTTCTTTTGTCCTACGACCCACTTAGGAATCCAGAAGTCATAAAGCTTTGCCTTGTCACAAGCTATAAGTTATGGTGGCACAGGAATATTTTTTGCTGTCCAGATAAAAAAGGAAATTACTAACTCCATCCTTGCCTGGTGATGCAGTTAGCTGCCTGAGGTCTCAGTGGTTTCACTTCATTTAACATGAGGAAGTATAAAACTGACATATAAAAATTCCCTTGAGCGATCATTCATAATTGTAAAAAAACCCCTTTTTGTGGGGTTTTTTGATCTATCCACACATTGATTTTTATGCAGAGAGCATCTCTTTTTTAGAAACAAAATGTTCTTTCATATTTACTACATAGTTTTCCATTTTGGTTTTTCTTTGTTTTTGCTTTGATACCATATTTAAATTTAATTCTCTATGGCCATTCCTTGCAATTTCTAAGAGGACTACATGCTGAGATTTTGAGAATAATCTGCCTTCTTCAGGTATTGCTAGAGTTTCTAACCTTTTTAATGAGGCTATCTTCATTTTTTCCACTAAAATAATTTCAGTGTTTCAGCAAAGTTACCATTGCTGTTATTTTATGTGTCTAATCTCCCAGATTCAATGGGAGAGAAGACTACAGGGTTTTTGAGAAAGAATCCTTGTGAATAGACCCTATAGATTTCTAATCTCTAATTTTGGAGCTTACAAACCAAGTGCACTTTCAATATTTAATTTCTGCAGATAGACTATATTTAAAGGAATTTTTGAACATACCATGATGGTTAAAGTTCCTGTGTATGAGGCATTTGGAGTGATTGAAAATATAAGTCAAATGTACAAATACTAATAATTTGTGTGAAACCCTGGAGCCAATAACAGTGTTTTCCATGTAGTCCTGAATGCGTCAGATTATACTGAGGTTGCTGATCACTTTACTCAAGGTAAAACAGTAATGAGTGGCCAGATATCAAAGAATAGTTGAAACAAACAAGTGTTCTTGTACATGGATTAGATGAGGAAATCAGTAAGGGAAGATTTGATTTTGAAGGTTTTGCGGGGAAGCTATAAATAAAAGCATGTTCTAAATAAAGCTCATAAAACAAAAAAAAAAAAAAAAAGAAAGAAAAAAAGCAAGCCAAATACCCGAGAATGATAACTGTTACTTGTTTATAATGAGAAGTTTGACTGACCTACCCATAGCCTTCTCATATAAACTGTATATGCTCTTTGAAATTTGTGCCATTGCAGCAATGTGAAATCATCAAAATCTCCACTTTTAAGTAGGAAGAAAATTCTCCCTTCATGGTTGTAAAGAAGAAGCTGGAAAATGGGATCCCAGAAGGCTTAAGATAGAAAAATGAGTCATGAGACATAAAAAAGTTAAAAATATCATTCTATTGATTTTTATAGCAACCTCTTAGCTCTTTGATGTCTGCCTGAAAAATCTATAAAGAGTTGTCACAGAGAGACCTTGCTGATGGCATCCAGTGCCTCTGAGCTCTTAAGTTTGGCAGGGAGAGCCTCTGCATTCAATGTCATGGTAGCAGGTTAGATCATCTCATCCTTTTCTTTATCTGTGTCTTCCATGGAACAAAAATGCATCTGCATAAGACCTGAGTGAACATAGCATATTCCACTGTTACCATTTAGGATATGATAACCTGTGTGTGTGTGTTTTTAATTTTCTAAAAGTTAAATGTTGATTACTCAGGCAATCAGTGCAAGACAAAGGAACCTGCCAAAGATAATTCAATCCACCTGCACTAGACACATGACTTAGACTGGGATGAATTACCCTTGAGAGCTGGTCACCTTTCCTCACTGGCTGTTATTGGAACAGGGACAACTAGGTCAGGCAAACTGTAGCTCTTTCAGGTGCTTCATGTCAGGTGAGAGCCCTAATTACAGGCCATTAGGCTTTATCCATCAGTAATCACCCTGAAAGGAAATTCCTCATGTGAGCTCTGAAGCTATTGAAGTACAATGTCCTTACTTTACTGTGTGAAGTCGAGTCCTTCTGCTTGGGAGGGGACATTAAGGATACCAAAGGAAAGTGTTTTTCACAAGAACAAAACTCTACCTTTTTTCCCTATTATAAAACAAAATACCATTTTCTATTGAAATCTTCCAGTAAATGCTGGATTTTCAGGCTGAAGTAGGAAGCTGGCAGCCTGTAAAGTGAAAGTCGACTGCACTTTAAGTAAATTGAAAGCAAAAGCTTGCAAAGAGACATGCCAGGCAATCCTGGGGTGGGATGCCTGCCCACCCGCAGGAAACAAACACAAAAACCAAAAAAAGACTTACTAACACTGATAATCTGTTTTGGGCGTTTGAGTGGGTAGCTTGCAACAGGCAGGTGGGTAGCTTGTGAATTTTATGTAAGTTATATGACCATAATGTATATAAAATCTCTACACATATTGCTGCAAACATGATACAATATCCAGATATCATTTTTATTGAAACATACAATATGTTTTATCCGGAGGCTGCTTTGTCTCAGAGGATGATAAAATACTCAGGGTCTTACAGATGGCTCCCATTCAGAGAAGCAATTGCCAGTCGAGTGCATATAGTTATCAAGGACAATCAAACCTATATTTTCCTACATTAGCAAATACCAATCAGAAACAGAAAACTCTGAGCTGATAGCTTTAAACCCCATTCTCACTGGTCTCGTTTCTTTAAGTTTTATTTCAAGTGCTGGTTCTGGCTGTAACCTTGGCATTTCTAACCCAGTCATGAGGGTGCTGTGGATGTGTGACACCTTGTGACTCCTGCTGCTATTTCTATAGCAGTAAGCAGACTTCTCTATGCTATGGATGTGGGAAATACCTTTTTGTGTCTGTGAACACTTAGCTTTTGAAATGACCACAAAGGTGGGAACTGGGTGGGTTCCACACCGACTGGCTCTGGCACTCAAATTAATGTTTTCAGGTCTGCAATTTTGCTGTCTTTATACAAATTCATACACATACTCTGCATGTGCCTGGATGGAAATATCTGAGAAAATGCCTCTCCAAAGTTTTTGCATGTGCCTATATGTTCTCCCCGTGGTAAAGACTAAGATTTTACTCCGGTTGTATAAAATGAAAAAGTTTTCACTATGTAAACTGTATCTTTACAATTGGATTGAAGTTTGAATGATCAATGGTGGAACATAGCTGTTAGGTTCTTCCTGTCAGCTACAGATTATGTGGCATAGCCTGATGGGCACTGGGCCCTAGGAGTCTGGGTCCTGCCTGTTTCATTAAACAGTATGAGCCTGACTGTCAGCTATTAGCAGGCAGAATAGAAGCGCCATACCTGTCAAAGAGGAAAAAAGGACCTCCATACAGCTTTATCACTATAATCCATTCATCAGTTTATTGAACTGAAGCTTGATGGGGCATTTCTCAAATGAATGTGAGGCCCCATGCCGTTAAGAGTTTTGTATTTGGATCTCAGATTATGCTGAAAGCTTTGTGCTAGCTCCTTTTTGGCTATGTATCTGAAGTTGTTCAAAAGTAAAACTTATTTCTTCCAGAGCGGAGTGCAGTTTGTACTTACCACATTTCCCCAGAGACACCTATTTCATGGCTTAGAGAGTTAGAGGTGGATAGAAATTCATCCTTCCATTTTGTTGATGTGCCATCAGAGGCATTCCCTGCTGTCCTGTGGTTCTCCTGCTGTTGACTTTCAAATTTGAGCCTTGGCCACTTTATATCTGGCCACAGTGCAGTAAAATCTGGCTACAGCAAAGATGAGGAATGAGGCCAAGATATGGATTAGGCAGGTTCCACTTGATGACAGACTGTTATGAGCATTACAGAGGTGAGATGGTTTTATGATAAGAAAGATTTACATCTGAGAATTAAATGAAATGTGCAAGGGCAAAGATATACTTTTGTATCTTGCTGTAAGCTTCAGTACCATTCTCAGCCACCAAACTCCCCTCTCCAGCTCCCCCTCCATCTCTGTCCTTTGTAAACTGTTGGCTGAAGATCCTAGAGCTCTTGAGAGATCTTGGCAGAGGTTAAAGCTGTTTGAATGCCTGGGCAGATTTCTGTGTGGAAATCTGGAAAGTTGGCACAGAACAGTTTTGTGGATATTCTCTTTGTTCTTGCTCTAATGAATGAGAAAACAGTAGCACTATAAATGCATAGGGGTCATAAAAAGTCCTTTTATGTAGCATCAGAGTTCAAATTTCTCATCCTCTACATTCATGGTTTACATCTGTGGTTCTCACCCTCTCTGTCTGGATCCTTGGACAGTGCTCTGTCATCAAGAGAGGTAGTAAATGTAATCATTACCATTCTTGAACCACAGTACATTGCTGACAGCTCTCTTCCAACCTTTAGTTCACTAGAAAACATGAAATTTACTCAGGAAACTTAAAATGTGGAAAGTTGGATACTATGTATACTACCAAATAGTACATGCCTGGTAGTAGTGGATGACTTTTCCTATTTTGTTCAAAAATGTTTCAGTGTCCTTTACAATGCTCACTTAAAAATATTTTTATTTAAGACTGCCTTACTAGAAAAACAGCAAAACCCATTCCTAAAACCAGACAGGTATCATGGGAGAAATCCTTGTGGATTATGCTAGTAGAATATAGATGTGACATTTCCTTCAGTTTCTGGAAATTTAAATGTTTACTTGAAAGTGGTGGAGCTGTAAACCCTTGCCAAGATTTTGGTCAGTCTAAAAAGCTGAGCATTATACTGTACTAGAAACTGCAAGTTTGCCAGGATGCAAATCTTAGCTTTTGTTTTATTGATCTACATTCTATAAACTTTATTTACCATGTCAACAAGTTTTCGATTTTATTTTTCTTTTGTAGTTTTCTTCTAAATAATTTCCAGGAGTGTATATTTAAGGATATACACATTTTTTGTATACATGGTTCCATCGCCAGGAAGTTTGATTTGCTAAATCTTTGTTAAAATATGACATTTTTCTTAAGAAGGGTTGAGAATTCTCTAACATTCCTGCACAGCAAATATAGATCTTGAGCAAGAAACAGTCTGAAAATCCGATACACAAGTGGGTGAAACTTGAAGCTCTCAAAATAGAGGCCTCCAAAAATTTCTCCAAGATGTCTGGCAGGAATACTGTAATTAAAATAATAAGATTTGGCATTTGTGATGTCTTACCTTTGTCAGATACCAAGAAGAGATATTGAAATGCATATTTTCCAAGGCAAAGAGTATATCCACAGAAAGGCTTTTTAGAAGGAAGCTTCCTTTCATTTTTATTTTGAAACTCATTATTTTCCAGGATATGATGTTTCATGGCAAGTTGCTGAGATGCTGTGATTATAGGACAACAGCAGTCCAATGTTCTGGAAAACTAGCAAAAGCACAGAAACTTAAAAATGCAAAATATTTAACTGAATTTCTAAGAGGATTTTCACATTTTTGTTCTACAATATTGACACTAAGTTTTATCAAAAGGAACAAGAAGGTTCATGCTGTCAAGGTACAGAGTAAAGAAACCAGAGTTCTACAAACCAATGTATGTGTTTGAAAACTAAGCTACTAAACTTTAAAAAAGCCTATGTTGAGATGTTTAGAGGAACAGTACTCATTTCACTTGCACTTAGGTGTTCATGTCAGGTAATCAAAACAAAATTGATATTGGACTGTCTGTGAGGTGAACGGGTAAGGTGCTAGAGCCTTTTAGCAACAGTCTTTTTTTCCTCCACATACTTAAAGATGACATCCATAATGAGCTGTTCCATCACCTTTCCAGGGATGGAGGTGAGGCTGATTGGCCTCTAGTTTCTTTGGTCCTCCATCTTCCCCTTTGTGAAGACTGCAGTGACACTGGCTTTCCTCCATGTATTTCTCGTGTTCTCCATGACTTTTCAAAGATGATGGAGAGTGGCATAACAACAATAACTGCCAGCTCCCTCAGCAACTAGTGGCTGCACACCATCAGAGACCATGGATTTATGGGTATCAAGTTTGCCTAAATGATCTCTATCCTGATCCTTCTCCAACAGAGGGAGGAGACAAGACTTCCTCTCTTTCTTTCAAAACCTGGGATTTCTGAAGGCTGGCCTTCTGAAGCAAGGAAGGCATTCAGTAACTCCATGTTTTCTGTATCCTTCATCATCAGGACACCCACCTCATTCAGCAATGAACCCACATTTCCCTATACTTCATTTTGTCACTGATGTACTCAAAGAACCCCTCCTTGCTCTCCTTGCTATTCCTTGCCAGATTTAATTCCAAGTGGACCTTAGCCTTCCTTGTCACATCCCTACATATTCTGAAAATGTTCCTGCATTACTCTGTCCTATTTTCCATATTCTGCAAACTTCTGTATTCCATTTGAATTTTGCCTGAAGTTTCTCACTCTCCCGTGCAGGTCTATTGCTTGATCTCTTACTCACAGGGATGCACTGATCTTGAGCTCAGAGAGAGTGAATGTTTGAATGTTAATGAGTTTTCTTGGACCCTTCTAGAGCCCTAATATGTGGTGTTCTTCCAAGCAGATCCTTGAAGAGGCCAAAGTTAGCTCTCCTGATGTCTAGAGCTGCAATGGCATCTGCTCTGCTTCTTCTATGCAGTATCCTGTGCTCTGCCATTTTATGGGCACTGCAACCAAGGTTTTTCCCAGATTTCACGTCCCCAACCAGTCTTTCTTTGTTTGCTGGTACAACGTCCAGCCCACACCTCTCCCAGTGGATCCTCTACCACCTGAGTCACAAAGTGTTCATCAGTCCTTTGCAGGAAACTTCTGAACTGCATGTGCTGAGCTGTGTTTCTGCTTTCCATCAGATATCAGGATGGTTGAAATTCCCCATGAGAATCAGGGCAGGGTATGTCCACCCCTAGATTCAAAAATTTGGGTTCAGCTAGACAGAAAATTATTAGATTTGGCCATATTTAGTATAAATATTTCTGTGCAGTTTTGTGTACCTTGGCCTTCATCAACCTTTTTATCTATGTACTGTCTTGTCTAAAGATTTGCCTGTTTCAAAGCATAAATCACTGCAAGGGTGTCTCTGTAACAGTTTCACACTAAGCCCACAAATAAAAAATATGTTTAAGAGGAAAAGTAACCTGAACATGGGTTTCTCTGCAGAAGGATTTTTTATTACTCCTAACGTCCAAAAGCAGTACGTCACATTATGAACTAATGGCCTGTGAAATGTCATTTAAAAATAAAAGATGTGTTTGAGTCAGAGGAATAACATCTTTGACTGTCTTATGGTTTTTTCCCCACTGTTTTGAAAGTAATTTATTTTTTCTTCTACTTTTTAAAAGAAAAATACTTGATCTCAGGCTAAAAAGGACAGACTTAATTATAGACCATAGCTTTTTTTTTGTTTCAATTTGCACAATTTTGACAACAGTGCTTTAAATGCAGGGACACTAGCACAGCTTAATTGAAATTCTGATGATGCTTTTTGCACTAATTGATACCCATGTTGGCAGACTGAGCTCAGCGACCCAGGAATGAATGGACAGGAAGAATGAGACTATCAGCTTAGCCTTGCAGGTGGTCTTTCCTGATCAAGATTAAAGAACATTGGCAGGGCACCACAGGAGAGCTAGCACTGCTGATACCCTATGCTATTCTCATTTTGTATTTAAGCACGGGATTTCAGTGTTCAGGCTGAGATTTCCAGTCTGACTCCATTTGCAGTAGTAATAGTAATAATAGTATCGAAAAAAGACTGAGAAATTACTTGATCATACTGTGTAAGGAGTTTGGCAAGGAGAAAATGCCAGGTACAAAAGAGGCTTTTAATCTTGTAGAAAAAAAGATAGGTGAGAACTGATGATTTGTCTTGGATTTAGCATGAATTCAGATTAATATGAGATACAGATTAATAATGGGGTAGAAGTAGAGTGTTAATAAGCTCTGGAGCAAACTTCCAAGGATATGTTAAATTCCGTGTCCTTCAAAGTCTAACAAAGGATCTTGGTCCCGGCACAAATAAAACTGCCATAATATCACATGGCCTACTATATTCACAAGAGCAGACTAGAGAGTTCTGGCCCTTAAAGATTATTAATTCTGTTAATTCTTACTTTTTACATATTATATTAATCAAATAACTTAAGAAAGCAGAGCAGTAGCATTGTTATCATTGTACAGATATAGGGACTGTATTTCAGGGAAGATAAATCACTTCTTATAAGATGTCCAAGAAACCAATGGATAGAAAGTAATGGCACTTAAAGTAATATACAACCTGTTTGTCACATTGTGCTTTATCAACTGGACACAGCGATCTTTGGAAAAAAACCCCACAGATACAGTTTATTTCATTTTTTTTATTAAAAAAAAAAGTAAGGGAATTATATTTGCCAATTGAAAACAAAAAACGACAGAACATTTGATTAGACTAACATAATGATCTCTCTATGCCTCTAGAATGTACATAAGACTCTTGAGTTAGTAGGTGAGAAAAATACAGCCTAAACTCTATTTCAGTTCAGAAGCCTCCCTATAGACAGCTATTTTTGAAGGCAATCTTATCCCATTTGGCAAATGTTTGTATGAAGAACTTCTATTTATTTTTTAAATTAAAGAGTATAACAATAAATGGCCTAGGGTTAGGGCAATGACTGCAGTAGTTTTCCTTGATAGGGAGAGGCTTTGTTGAAACTGTGGGGCTGAAAAAGCTGACAGGGCACTTAATCTGGCTTCGCAATAATTGAAAATGAGATGGCCTATTGGCCTGAGATGTGCATTTGGTTTTTATGGAGCTCTTCCAAGTCAGATCTTAAGGTGGAATCTGTAAATGGCTTTAGTACGTGTGTGCCAGACTATTTCTTGTTGCTTTTCATTTCACAAGGTAGAACAAATACGGTTATAAACCCAACCCAAAAACCTGCTAAATTTCTGTTAATGACAGACTATGCAAGAATGACTGTAAACAGAAGGGGACAAGATAATAAAAAAATGCATAAGCATCTTGAAATGTTGCAATATTGTTTATACTGAATTCGATATCTCTATTGCACAGCATAGTCGGCTGCCAAGATTTTGTGTGTGACAGGCTCTGCCAACGTTTGTATTCAGATGCTCCAGATCTTGGGAGGAGAACGAAAAAAGACATTTGAAATTAATAGATAGTACAGTCCTTCCTCCATAACATACTGAAACATTCTCTGGTACTAAATGTGATCAGCAAGCAGTTCTGAATGCACTATCGCGTTCATCACTGATGTTTATTAATATTATATTTCTAGGGCAATAAATCCAGGTTATTGTTGGAATGATATTGTTCTTATGAAGCAAGGTTCATTGACCTAGAATTAGGTTTAAGAATAAGCTCTTTCTTTAAGACTGGGCATCTTGCACACATGTAGGCAGACACACATTTTCACAAAGGTGCATTGGTATAAATCTGAATTTAAATCTCTCTACTGTACCTGCTGATCATAGATAACTGCATTCTTTTTAAAAACAATTACATCCCATTGTTATCAATTGTCTGCAGCTTGAAGAACTCACAGTGGCATGACACTTTCAGAGCTGAGCAGAGACTACTTATGCTTAGTTTGCTTTTTCTGGTTGGTTAGGAATGATCACAATGCAGGATTTGTTTTGTTCCTGGCCCTGCACAGACCAGCACAAGTGTGAGTTAAGACACCCTTTGAAGTGCCACTGGCAGAGGAAACTGGGAGCTGGATTCCTACCTATAGGATCTATGGGAGGCAGAGTGAAATGAGAGCTTTCAGTCCTACTATGGCTGCATTTGAATGATCAGATCCTTCACCTGAGGGGCTGATCAGCTCAGCTGGACATTTGCCCATGATATAAAACGGGATGAGAGGAAGAAAGGAAGTTCTAGAAGAATGTAGTCAGGATTTAGGAAGTCTCTCGAACATCCTATTCTGTATGCTACAGGTAAGCTTATCAGGTAGGACAATAGCAATATGATTAAGTCATGTGAATTGGATTGGATCTTATTAGAATGGATGAATTCTACATTTTGTGTTTTAAAAATGCTGCTTTTTTTTTTTTTTGGTGGGTGGGCACTGTTTTCATTTAAATTTAGAAGGTGCAAGAACGTGCAAACGCAGCAGCGCAATCATGTCATCACTTCGATTCAAAAGTCAGCAGCCCTCAGAGAACCATGCAGCAGCTCATTCATCAGCAGGATGGCGAGCAGGAATGTGAAATGTGCTGGTGGGTTATTACATGTGTTGAGCCTGGCTCTCCTCTCATGTACACTGTTACCACACAGGAGTAACAGCACTGAAATCAGCACTGTTATGCTGGTACCTGTGTAGGGAGAGTCAGGCTCTCATCATCTCTGTCTGGGAAGGAGAACCATCTAAAATGCTTTGGAGGCTATATTCATCTAAAATGCTCAGCTAGACCAGGACTTAAAAAACTGATATTTTCTTGTGTTCTTTGAAGCACTTAGTCAGCTAAATAATTTGAAATACATTATTACAGAGGCAGTCACTCTCACCGCCAGAGTCATTGTTTCTTTAGTGTCCATTTTATGAATCTTGAGTATTTTCCATAGTAACTCAGCCATTTCAATTTGCTTTAGACCATGGCACAGCAAGTTTGCAGCCTTTTTAAATTCCCACTAAAAAGGCATGAAAAACCTTTGGTTTTTTTGCTTCTTTCTTAAATATTGCAAAAAGATTTTTTTCTCTTCTAGCTGAAGATGTGCATAATAATGTACAAAATGTCTTTCTTATTTTGAATGTTGAGACAGAGGTTAAAATGACTAACACTATAATCCTACAGACAAAACAAAAAATTGATCTGTGAAGTTAATACATATCTTCATGTACTATTTCCCTTCCCAAGAAACTCACAACAACAATTTTTCTAGAGCTCACCCTTAATATTCTATTTTCAGTTTTGAATTTCAAGTCAAACAGCTAAAACTTGATTTGTACCTTAATCCTGGGTATGCAGTCCTTCCTACTCTTCTGAAGACATGGTGGAATTCAACCGTTTCCTTTTTACAGATAGTGAAATTGAGAGGGTACAGTTTTGTAAATATTGTGACAACTAGACATGAAAAGCTTCTTGTTCCACAGAAGACAAAAAATATGTCCAAAATATTATTATAGGACTGAAGGAAGGCCCATAGTTTGTGTAGAGGATGGAGTTCTACATATATCAATTTTTCAGTGGGAGTTTCTTGAGAATATTACAATTTTTAAGAGGTACAATTTCTCATTGCATGAACTGCAAAGAGTCATCAAGAAAAGAGGTATTTATGATACCATTGAAGAAAATGGTAGTTTCTTCTCATATTTTACATGGATTAAAAAGTTTTGTGTACATTTTATAGTAAGTTAGGCTTTTTCTCTGATGTATTTTATGATCATTTGTTAAGCCAAGAAAAAAAATCTGTAGAAAGCTACTGATCATAAAAGAGACTGAAAACACTCAGGGTTTTTCTGTGTGCATTTTCTTTTTGAATCATGCTTTTGTTATGTTTGCAATGTCCAGGTTTACCTGCTGAAAATGGTCCTGGTGTTGAAGTCACTTTTCTGTCTCACCGGTAAACTTTCAGACTTGCAAGGTAACACCTACGATCAGTCATGAGGAATGTTGCCTAGGTTGGTGGGCAGAAAAATATTGATCTGAGGACATCCAAATATTCCTGGCTGGTGTTATTACCTACCAGTAGGTAGGTTAAGGCTTCCCTTCAACAGCTGCAGTCTTGTCTTGGGTCATGGTTGCACCACCTGCCCTGGCCCCTGAGTACTGGAGAGAACCAATTCCCAGTTGCTGCTAGAGTCATCTCCTTCTTTGGATGCTGCTCAACATAGATGCTGGAGTGTTTTTTCTAGAGATCGTGGAATGGTCTTTGATATTTTTCTTGGTATGGATATTATGATACTTTGTTTGATTCTTAGTATTGTTTATACTCCATATTATGAAAAATGTTTCTGCTTATGAAAGTTTTGCTAGATTTTAAGTACATGGGTTGAAGTTTTCTCAAATGGGTATTTCCTTCAGCTGATTTAATTCCTTTTATTCTGTCTTTCTCTTGAAGTTCCTTTCAGAAACGTTCTGGTTATTTTCAGTAAGCAGGTATGACAAGCAGCAGAAGTACCCTTTTAACCCTAAACAAGAAAATAAAGGAAATTTCTGGTACTTTTCTCTTTGAAGAGTTCAAGCGTCCCTCTCTTTTGGAGCTAGGCATTTAGTAGAAAAGGAGCTTTCTGTGCTCTTTTTTGTTGCTTTGTCTCCTGCCAGTCTTGTGTTGGACCAATTTTTGTGCCTTTGGAAAACTCAGTTTACACACTCACACAAAGTAGGTATAGACAGCTTGGATTTCATCAGCAAGGTCACAAATGAGGAGATGGAGGTTCCTGTCATGGGGTTTCCTACCAGTTACAGCTTTTATTCCCATTGCACAGGGGGCTGGACTGGGAGAAAGAATGGAGCACCTTGCTGAGGGAGACAGACTGAGAGAATTGGGGTTGTTCAGTCTAGAGAAGGCTCCAGGGAGACCTCATTGCAGCCTTTTAGTCCATAGAGGGGATTTGTAAATAAGAGAAAGTGACTTTACGTGGGCAGTGACTGAAAGGACAAGCAGAAATGGTTTTAAGCTGAAAGAGGATAGATTTAGTTTAGATATTAGGAAGAAATTCTTTATTATGAGGGTGGTGAGGCACCTTCAGAATTGCTTGTTTGACTGCTAATCCCAAAGCTAATGCTTTTTGTTTATTTGGGTTTTTAAAGTAAATTATTTTTGTTTTGGGGCTCTGCGTATGAGAATCAATATTTAGTTATTTGTCTTCTCTGACCCATTTTAGAATCATAAGATGAAGAAAAAACCCCAGTATATTACTTTTTGCCATTTTAATATTTTTTCCCCCAAAGAAT
Organism: Cinclus cinclus; assembly: GCF_963662255.1. Classification (NCBI taxonomy): domain Eukaryota; kingdom Metazoa; phylum Chordata; class Aves; order Passeriformes; family Cinclidae; genus Cinclus; species Cinclus cinclus. Next base: position 116,683,874 of record NC_085046.1, on the reverse strand, counting down.
TTCAGATTTATCCTTAAGTGGTTTGAGAGAATGCAGCTTATCTTGCTTGGAAACTAAAATATTTAGAAAAGATCCTTCCCATTCTGCTATTGATATTTTATCTATGTGAGATAATCAGCAGCTAAAAAGCATTGGAATAAGTTCTTCTACTGTTCTGCTTCTTTCTAGTTTAGTTTTTTTCCTGAGATTTTTGTCTGATTTGCTGTTAAATAAGTAAAAAAATATTGTGTTTTAAAAGGTGGGAGCCAAACTTTTGCCTCTTAGAGCAGTGTAAGTCCAGTGTACTCTTCCCTGGGGTCATTATACTATTTACAGAATAATTAAGTCAGAAAAAAAAGGTAATTATGCATAAATGTTTTGTGACTTGAGTATCTGCGTTCAATATATATATATATATATATATGTATATGAGGACTTTTCAGTAAAATAGTGATTTATCTTTTACTAACTAATACTATCAGTCCAAAGAATTTCTTTGATTATGACCTTTAATACAATTTTTTTCAATTTGCTGTTTAGCAGCTGACTTTAAAATATTTCAAATAGAGCTATTTAATATAGCCCATTACAATTTTCCAACCTCATTATAATCTATTTTTCTAAAAGGGTCACCTTTAACATACGATGGAGTGAATGTATTTTATTAACATCTACTCTTTTTATAAGGATTTCTGATTGAAAGCTGGAATGTTTTTTAGCCGTAAGATTTTAAAAAAGAATCACACACAACTTCAAAAAATTTAAAAATGGGTTATTCTTGGATAAAAGTATATTCTCTTCTGCCAGTCGTCTTCTGTCTTGAATAATATTTTGTAATCTTCTACTGACAACTGACTCTGAAAGATGTCTAATCTGTCCTTAGACATGGCATATAGCTGCAGTTGGCTATAATATCTGTTTCTGCTGCAAAAGACATTTATAATACTTTCTACATAATTTAAATGTACTGTGTAGTTTCCTCATTTTGGGGAGAAAAAAAAGAAGGCAATTCAGAGCTCCACTGCTGGGGGCTGTCTGTTAATCTTCTTCCATTGTATTATTTACATAGATTTATGAAATCCCAACAGAATTATATTTGTTTGTGTGTAGTGCTGCTACTTTGATATAAAGAGGAAGTATTGCCTCTGCCCCTAGTACACAAATTCGTCAAAATGTTTATTCAATTTCAGGCTCATTTGTTTAATCTTTTAGACAACAATAGGAATATAGAAAGCTGATCAACGGGACTTTTGTTTTGACCAAACTCTAAAAATATAGATTTTCTTTTTTTTTTATCTGGAAGGAGGTTTATTTCTGGTCTGCTCTGACAGAAGGGTGATAGGTTTCTATCTCTTAGTCTAATTAATACCTTTAATCTTTTTTAATGGTTAAACAGTCTCCCTTTAGTTGCAAGGCAGAGAAGAGATAAAGGCACACAAGGCTGGAGGTTAATCCCTGTATTTTATTTCTTAATTTCTGCTATAGGGATTCCCTTTCCATCATTTCTGTTTACTTTTAAGCACTCTTCAGATGCTGGCAGAAAGAGACAACAAAAGTTTGATTAGGGCTATCACTCAAGATTAGGCAGACATCAAACTTTTTTGAATTTAAAGAGAAATAATACTTAGCTGAGCAAACAGGCTGATCTGGTTCTATATCCACTATTTTAATATAATGGCTAGGAAGGAAGCAAAAAATATAATACTTTCATGTGGACTGTTTTGTTCAGCTAAAGCTCTCTGCCTTGCATTGTTCCAGAATAGATTCTGTGTGAAATGTTGCAGCACAAATAATTATGGATAAAAAATTATTAAGTGGTGCATACAGAGAAAACTCTGTATGCATTTTGATTGGTTTCTACCAGTATTAAGCTATTCTTCATGGACAAAATCTACCAGTGTTATGTTAACTTAAGTTTGAAATTAAAAAGGCACAGAACTTCAATGACATTTTATTTAATATGCTCTCAATCTGTAAGAAGAAGGTGAGATTTTTGTTTGAGTAAATCTTGAGGTGGTTTAAAGGACATTCTGAGAGAAAGAAATCTCATGTTGGTAGAATGGTGGTAATTAGTGGTGTGGATGAAGTTTTTGCCTAGTTATTTCTGAAAAAACCCAAAGAAAACCAAACCAAAGCCAAGCTATTTTCTCTGGATAGACTACACAATGATGGTAATGAATGAATTGTTCTTTAAAGGTTGTGAGGGCTTATTTCAGAAAGATTTTGATGATAAAAATCACCTTTTCTTGACTTTTTCACTTAGAATTTTAATGTTTTTTTAAGTGAACTGTAGATGTTAGAGTATTCTGCAAATAAGATTAGAAGCTTTGATGTCACCCTTCCAAAGAGATTATGAGATTTAGGATTTGGGCTCAGACACGTACATGTCCTCAAAAGAGACTTTGAAAAAACTGGATTTGTTGTTCTTCTTTTCCTTTGTATACAAAGAAATACGGTTTCATTAATTGATGCTTGCATTCTAGAAAAGCTTGAATAAATGCCTTTCAATTTGCCACTGAACTGATAATGACTATGAACAGAAATTCTTTAAGGAAAAACGCAAATGCAAAGACCACCTGCCCAAGATATAAGTTAGAGAAGAGCAGATAGTGATGGTATTTTTCATGAGTGCTTCTTTTACTTTGGAAAGTCACAACAGCTTTATAAAGAGTCATGCTTCTTTGTACACTTTGTTTGGTGCCAGTTTAGGACAGAAGTTGGCAATAAGAACCAATATTGACTCAAGATCTGCAATGTGAGTTTTCTGCACTGTGGGTGCAGCCCAGTTCAGCCACACTCTTGCCTCTGGTGCCTGTGTTCTCTCCACATAACCAACAGCCACAGGACTGCAGCAGGACAGCTTCTTCCTGCTCACCTCCCTCCCTCATTCCCCCAGGAAAGAGCCCTTCCAGAGATGTGATGATTACTGGTGGGGATCCTTTGGGAGGCCGACATGACATTGTTCCCATCTGGGCAGCAACCACGCAGAATAGTTGGCAGATTAACAGAGGTGGCTGGAAAGAGGGAATTTTGAGTTCTCTTTGTCATTTGATGCATGTTGCATAGATGAAATAGGCAGGCATATTTAGTATTTATGCTGACAGTACATAGGTAAAACAGTATTTGAAAAGAAAGGTGGTGTCCTTAGGCTGACATTTTGGAAAAAGTATGCACATTCTGAGGCACATATGTCACACTTATAAAATATCTCTGACTGGTTTATTTTATGGGGATTAATAAACTAAATATTGGACTTAAAGGTCAGGATTTTAGCTGGGTGTTCTATAATGTATGAGGCACTTCTACCAGAGGTTTATAAAGTTGCTGTACTTAAGACACCTCAGCCGCTTAATATTTGTACAAGCAAAGTACATGCATAATTGTTTTCCAAAAATGGATATACTTTTTCAAATTTGGCTTGAATAAACCCTTGATTGTCAATTATTCTTGTTCACATGATTCACTGTGAACTAGAAAACAGAAATAATTATAAAATGTACAGGTTTCTTCCTCTGTTTAATACTATTTATTTTTGGCTCTGCTCTAAATTGTTCAAGCTGAATAGCAGTTGAGCCAATGGATAGTGTTATAAAATCAAAATAGGAAAATAGGGTTTCATTTCACTTTGCTACAGTTTTTTTAGGAAGTAGTTTTTTGGCAGAAAAGAGCAAGGGGTCCAGACAGCCCAAGAGTCTGGTTCTTGGTAACTCCAGATTTGTGGACTGAAAAATTCCTAAATTCCTAATTTAAAACAAATCACGTACTAGCTGTGCTAATATCACAGACTGAGAGATCTGGAGCTCAGACCAGACCCAGACCACTGAGTCTGGGACTACCTGGTCTGTAAGGGGCTTCGGAGGCCAGGTTTTCCCAAGAGACTCCTCCTTGGGCCATGGAAATCAGGAGGATAAAGTTTGTGTCTGTGATAGGGTTTCAGGTACCTTTTTTGTTGCCTGTTGAATTTTAAACATTTGCAAGGCCTAGAATGCCATTCAAATGGAATCGATTTGGGAATTTTTCTAATGTGCTCTTCTTTGGGACATTCCATACCGCAGTTTGGGATGAAAAAGGTCATAAAGCCTTAGTAAAGAGACTTGTTAATTTGTAAGACATTATTGTGTTTGCCCCTGCAAGAAGCACCTAATTTATTATTAGGGCAGATAGGCACTCTAATAATGCAAACAATTAGCATTCAATATAATTTAATGAGGGATTTGAAAGTGAAGAGCATATTGCCTTTATATACTAGTTCATTAGAAACGACATATATGTTACATAAATGTTAAAAATCCAATATAATTTAGTGCTTTACAAACACAAGTATTTTTTCCAAGAGGAATGAGACAATGACTCTTACATTGGTCTCTCCTCACTGTCAGGAAGATTTTGGTAAATACAGAGCAGAAGAGTAATGAAATAACTTTTAACTGAATCACATCCTCAGAACTGCCTTTCCATATATGTTGCTTAAGAATGTTTTTTTCATATTTCAAAAACATATCTGGTCCCTGTCTCTCTAGATTGAATCATGCTTGGGAGTTTTTGATTTCTTCAGCCTATCATTTGAATAAAAGATTTCTCATTTTTACCTCCATAACCTTAATAGAAATAAATTAAAGATTGAAAAGGGGACAGGAGAAATAATCTCCATCATGATGATAGGTGGAAAACCTAAAAGTGTATAATATGATGCTGGTCTAGAATATTCAGAGGGTCAGTCCTTCATAAGAAATTATTTAGTGCATTAGAATTAAATGTAATGGCCCAAAATATAGGCTGAATATATGTAAAGCTTCCTGAGTGGTAAGTCTATCAGTAATTGGAATAGTTACAAGAGAAGTGCTAGAAGCCGATGTTTTGATAATTAAATTTTACACTGGAAAATTTGTTACAGGAAATGATTATTCCTTGGTTTTTGAATAAACCAGGTTACTTAATAAGACATCTGAATCTGTTGAATATCCATTCACAAGATAATTTCTTTTGCAATAAAGGAAATTTCTCCAGAAAGCTTTAGAGCAGTTGCTGTCTCTCTTTCAGTGATAGTCTTGGGATCACAGGCATCTCATGGGTTGCCACAATGTTACCATTAGTATTTGCTGTAAGTTAGCTGTCAATTGTACAAAAAGACCAAACAAATATCACCTACTGTCACTTTATTAGGGCAGTGAATTCACAACCAATTCTGATCTTCACTTGTAAGCTAAAATTCAAACATGCTGAGTAGATATGAAGAAAAGAAAGGACGATTATAGAAATTTTTTTGATTGAAACAAACATGAGCCCCCTTGATAAAATGAAGGCAGCTAGAGCAAAATTCCCATTTGGAAAGATGCATCCAGTATTTTCCCATCTTCTTTATCTACAGGGTATTTTAAAAATGAATTAGATACTGAAGCAATTAAGTCATAGTGCAGTATTTTCTGAACTACTCATCGGGTAGTCCCAGTCTTAAACAGATAATTGTCAATAACACAATAAACATTTATAGCCTGTGTATGCCCCTTATGAGAAGTGCTTTCCTGTTGTTATATGTGCTTTCCAGGGAAAGTGCACTTTGCCCAAATCCTATTGTATAAATTGTCCTTTGCTGCTGCTTTATGCATAAAAATAAGCACCCAAATTTTATCCATAAAGCCCTTTTGAATTTTGAAGATGCACCATTTTTTAATTTTTCTCATATAAACTAATTTCTGTTTTCCCCATAGCTCCTACTTGAAAGCTAGGGACACTGTGATCCTGCTTCACTTTTTAAAGCATTAATTCTGAAACTTAACATAAGATACCTCTGAGTGACACTGTTGTGCTCCCTCTGAGTCAAATTCTCTCAGATAAATCTGGTTGTCAGTTTTGTTATTGTGTAAAACTCATGTTTTTGACTGCATTTATGTGCTTGCTATGGAATGTGAACAAGAATGTACAGGGATAAAGTTTTACTAAAGGAAAAATATTGACTCTCCAGAGTTTGATAAATGTGAAAAAGTACATGCTTTTTAAGGAATATAATATTAAGGATTTTAAGGCTTTTCTTTCATCTTATGGCACCAGTAAGATCTTACAATAAAGGACTTTCTCTCAAAGACAATAGGCCACACAATTATTTTTCACCATTGTTTTCATCTCATATTAATTTCACTGAAGAAAACTTGTTTCATTAGAGTATCCATTGGTGTGTGTAAGGAAGGTCAAACAGCCAGCGGTAGTCATGAATCTTTACAGAGGTAGAAGCAGCTACATTTGGTCAATACCAGAAGTTCTGCCATCCATTTGTTCTTCCACCTCCCATCCACTCCATTTGTCCAATATACATATTCAAAATGTCTCACAGAGAGAGAGAGAGAGATGCTGCCTTGAAAGATAATGCCTTGCATCTTCAGAGTGCCTGCATTATGTCTCAAAATAACAAATGTGCTTTTTTATCCCAGGGTTCTGAACTAAAAAAAAACACACCCAGAATTTAATATCTGAATGAAAGTGCAGATCTTACAGCTATAAACAACTCATTAGCAATTTTAAATATAATTTCTGTCCCTAAAATCTTTCTTACTTTATCTCACACATACTCTCCACAGAAGGCTGCTGCTGCTGTCAGAAAGGCCAAGGTGCTGGATGTCTGACTCTTTATGGAGGTCAGAAAAAACCTTGTCCAAGTTCACAGATATATGGAAACTGTCAGTATGAGATTTGAGAACTGAACATATGTGTCAGGAAAATAGGCAGAATGGTCTCCTCTTACATGATCATAACCTGAGCAACTCTGGGCATCACAGCCCACTCAATGTAATGAGCGCAGATGACATGGACAGAGAATCAACCCAGGATGGAGGTGTGACATTTCTGACTGGCTGTCAGAAATGTCCCCTATGCAAGGGGACTGACACAGTCTATGTGAGCAACATGAAAGCATGGCCATGTTCAGTAAAACCCATACTGAAAGGAAAAAGGATGGCCATTACAATAGTCTCACAGCACAGCTTGTGCAAAGGCGTTTGTGTGCCTGTGATGAGACTACCTTTGTAGATATATATATGTTTACTAAATTAACTACACATTATGTCATTTATTTCTTTTTCTACTACTTCACTAAACCATAGTGTTGAACTGAACTATATTTTATATGAAATTTGTTCAGTAGTTTATTTTCAAATGTAAGGAATGCATCTCTGTTTCATATTTTGAATGGTTTAAGCCTCTTACAGCCAACTATAGTTGATTAGGGACACTGTCTAAAAGTCCTAATTTAAAATGGAACTAAATGTGATGTAACTTTAAAAGTTTTGGTTCCTTTAAAATAAGAAAATGTTTATTTAAAATTGATAAGTTTCTCTAGCCAGAGGTTTTGTGAATATACAAAACTCAAGAAAGATGAAGGCTCTGGTTTCTCTGCATCACCATCAGTCCAGCCACAAAATGTTCCCATTAGTTTTGCTATGGAGACAGACCTCATGTTGGAAGGAAATTTCATCTCTCCCATACTGGAGATGGAGGAAATTACATCTCTCCCACATATCCCATAGCAGAGATGGAGGTTTTTCCTAAGACCTGACAGCTCTACAGCTGTGGCTATACCTGTCAAACATCTGTCTGGAACAACCTCTTATGGCTGTGGGAAGTTAGCTGCCTAAAGTGATGGGTCTCCTGAGGTGCCCCAGAATGGAAGAAGACACTGTGCTACATTTTCTCTTTCAGCACCACATACAGCCCTGGCAGCTGCCTGCTGCTGTGGCTATGGGAGCTCATCCTTGTGGAGACACACTAAACACAGGTAGTGCCCTTTCCCAAATGTTGTGTTGGTGAAGTAGCCACAATAATTATGATTAATAAAAATTGGATCAGTAAGGTGGCAAATGTTTGAGCTTCACATGTAGGACAGAAACTAGATGCTGAAACTGTGGCAGAGGAAGCTGGGACAGGACAAATTCCAGCTACCTCTGCTGAGGCCACATGTGCATCCAGAGGTAACATGCTCCTGTGCCTTCTTCTTGGGTCAAGCCAGAAGGTGACGTTTGTGTTTTTGGGACATGCTCTTGAGGAAAAACAAAATATCAACAAAACACATCAATAACAAAAATGTATTTCCATGAAAACCTCAAGATTTTCAGGTTGTGCTATATTCAGTAATTGACTGAGAATCATTGGAGATGCTGCTTTTTCATCCAAATAACTCTGAACAGATTATCAGTAGGTTTCCACTTTTAGTTAATAATTTCCAGTTCTGGAACAAGCCATTTTTTAACAGGTGAGTATTGCTCAGGAACAGCTTTGCAAAAATGAAGCACTTGAAGAGCTTACAATTTTCTACTTTCCCCAGGACTGTAGATAAAGGCCTTCCTTCCCTGTGAGAAAATATTTCTCTTTGAAATACTTCAACCTTGTTTTTAATTCACAGCATTGTTATTGAATTGCCATATGGCCTTGGGCATGTTCCTAAACATTTTCTGTATCTTGGTCTATCTATTTAGCAGAATGCTTACACAGCACAGTGCACACATTCTAGCACTTCAGAAAACAGGCAACCCAGCCATAGCCATACTTCTGTTTGAGTACTTTTAGGGAGCATCAGCAGAATTGTTGATTATCATCCTCCTGCTTGAAGAGAGAGAAGGTGAGATGTGCTTTCTGTTTCTCCTCAATCAGTACAATACACTCTCCAGGTCTCTATTTTTGGATCAAAAGGAAGAGAAACAGAGGGAAAATGAGGGGATGAGTGCTCTGTAATTGGATGCTTAATTCCCTAACATTTTAAGTAGTATTGTCTCTTGGCACAAGTGTGTCCCACTTTTGGGCAGATGACCACCTTCTGGAGCCATTGTCTAATGCCTATGAATATATTCTGAAATCATTATTGAGTACCTATCAAGGGGATTCTTAGGGAAGTGAGAGAGGAGAACTCTAAGCTAAGCAGGAAGGTGAGAGACAGTTTTCAGAAAGCACAGCTGTTGGTGGAATTCTGAGCAGACAGAAAGAGGAAGCAACACCTCCTATTCTTAGAGGCAGTAAATACAGCAGGTAGAAGTAAAAGCAAACACAGCCACAAATATTGCATAAGTCGTGTCTGGGACCTGGGGAGAATAAAAGGAGGAAAGTGGTGATTTTGGAAAGATCCCTGCACAGGACCCAGCTCCACCCGGGAATCACAGGGTGCTTGTAGCAGCTGGCTAGTTGTGAGAGCACTGGCTACCTCACTGCCAGCAGCGCTGTGATCCAAGCCTTCATCAACTCACAACACAGTGCATAATAACTTTTGACTTGCAAGAAGTAAAAGAAGAAATCTCAATGAGATCTACAGATCAAACAAGACATAATTAACTTCAGCCTCGCTCTTTCACACTGATCATGCCTACCATTCCTTTTCTTCCCTTTAGGTCAAATTGTAATATTTACCACTGTCCAAAGTGAGTCCTGAGGTGATATGCACAGTATTTAGATTGTACTTGGAAAAATGTTTGACTGTATGTTACTTTACACTCTTTCCAGTGTTCTTTGCATGGATGGCAAAGGGAAAATAACAGTATTTTAGTTTATAAAATTCCTGATGAATTAGCATTTTACAGTATTTATGTCAGTCTTCCTAAAGTCTCTGATGAAGTACCCAGAACTGCGCATTCTTTATTATGCATTCTCTGTTCATAAGACAGGTTGAAGCATAATTCTCTCTTTTAAACGGCCTGTAGTACCAGTTCCTGATATTAAAATAAGATACTTTATGTGGTGGTGACTTATATGCATACCAAGTAGCAAGTGTTAAATGGGACAGGCCCACAGTGAGTGCTGCTCCCTCACTGGGAGGGCTGGGAAGGGGAGGCTCAGAGGAAGAGCTTAGGGGTGATTTCTGACAGAAAAGAATGTGTAACTAAAGTTCATCTTTTATTTCAAAATACAAATTCAATATGAAGACGCAGTAGCATCTGCTGTACTGTCTGGTTCTACGTGTTGAGGAGGCTTTGATGAAAACAACACCCGCTCTTTGTTGAAACTATAAACAAAAACCTGCCAACTTCTTTTAGACAGGAATGTTATACTGATTATGAATTAATTAAAAAAAATATTCTGATGTGCCATGGGAAAATGCGTTCCTTTTGTGGCCACAGGATATTTTGTGTTTTTTGAATAATTAGGAGTGTATCTTGCTTAGTTTAAATTTTTTAGCATTGTTTAAAGACGCAGTTATTCAAGGCTGAAAATAAAATGCTTCATTTCATTTCTATTAAATTTGGACTTTGGAATTGCATTAGAAAGATGTGTTTGAAAAATAGAACTTATTTTGATGTAAGAATGCAGGTATGGATAAAACCTCTGTATAGTAATCATGCACTTTTATTTCCCTTTTCTTAATAACCCTATGATAAGAATAAAGCCAATTTTGAAAATACAAGTGTAATATACTGCTTTGAGATACAAAGTAACTGTGTATAATGCTAGAAAAAAAATGACTTGATTTTTAACCTGTAACTTGACTTATTTGTCTTTATGTACTATTCATTTTAGCACTGTTTCTAGAATGCATTAAATATTTAACATGACAATGCCCACATGATATTTATATGTAAAGATTTAGATCTAGTAATCCAAATCCACATAAAGCTGTTATCTGGAGCTGCAGCTTTCTAATTTATGTACGTACATGCACAACTATACGTACAAACAGGCAATGTTTTTTATATGGAGTGATAACTCTCAGCTGTACAAAGCAGCAAAATATTCCATATTATTGTTACAATAAAGGAATTTAAGAGTCAACTGTTGTAGGGAATAAAAGCTCTCTAATAAAAAAATCCATGTTTTCATTAGAACTAAACTGAGTCTGCTGAAACTAAATAGTTGGGCTGTGAGAAATTAATCTAAGCCATGAGATAAGATTTTCAGGTATTTACTTCTTTCTTTACATCTCCAGCTTTTTGTAATGTACAGTATCATAAAAGATGAAGATTAATAAAACAGGAAAACTTCAAAAAGATTGCCCATAAAGAAAACTCTCAGGAGGATAGCTGTCTCAATCTTGCTTATTTTAAGAAGCTTTTGTCGATTGTTTTTGAAGCATTTTGCCAAGGGGACTTAACACTGCTGCAGACCTTCCAACAGGAAGCACACCTATAGAGATACAAATTTATATTCAGCATGTCAAGGGCCTTCAAAATGTATCAAATGAATCATTGCCTGCAGGGCCCCACCTCCATGGTCCATTTTTGCTGCACTTTGTACCCCTAGTTCTTCTGCCCCAGCAGCCCAGGGAAGGCAGGTTCACATGGGGACAACTTGTAGGGAGAAGAGCCAAGGACCAACATGTGTCTGGATCCCATGGCTTCTGGCTAGTTCAGGCTAGGAAATAGTTTGTGAAGATGTAAGTAAAAACACAACTGTGCTCTATTAAAGCTCCTCATGTTTTTCTAGTGGTGTATTTAAATGGCACATCCTCAGAGCACTTCCTAATTTGTAAGTATAAATGCATGTTAGAGTGAGATCCAGGAATGAAGAGGTCATCTTGCTGTCTTTCCCTAGATCCTGGTTTCCATGACAAGAAACACAGACACAAGGACCAGAAAGAAGCCATGCCATATTTCTGACTATGATCCTTAATACCAACCAGGACCAGTCAATGGATCATACTTCAGAGCTGTGGAGAGGAATCTGTCTGCCTTAGGAATATATATCCAAAACTACAGCTGGAATATCTGTGAGCATCAGTCTTGATGGTGGGGTGTGAGGAGAAGCAAAAAAGGCCTTGATGCTGTGTAAGCATAACTCAGCAATAACTAAATAATTCCTGAGTTCCCAATACTGTTTTCAACACAAGTGCAAAACACAGCCCCATACTGGCTGCTGTGAACAAAATAAACTCCATCCCAGCCAAAACCAGCACAGACAAGTTAAGTATATTCCACTAAGAGATAGCACTGGTTAATGTCTTAGCTTTCTTTAATGACTTCTCATAGTGGCTTCTCAACCTTGAATAACAGTTGACTGAACATAAATACTGAACCGGTTTTGGTAAAAGCTCTGTCTCTCTCCGCACTTCAGTATCTTAACAAATAAAATGAGGGAAACTATATTCTCAAGCCACCCTTGAAAGTGTGTGGGTTCAAGGAACTAGCAAGCCATTAGTACTGGAAAGTTGGGTTCAAGGAACTAGCAAGCCATTAGTACTGGAAAGTTGGCTGAAGGCTTCCTGTTCATCATCACTCATCTCCTAAGCCCTCTTTCATCAAGTAGCACTCATCATTCTCACTTGACAGGAGTCAACCTCTTTTATTGTTTATCTTCCTATCTACATGCATCTAAAAAGTAGTAAATGCTGAAATGATACACAGTGTATTAAAAATAGGTGATGCATGTTGCATACCTAATGGGGGCTCACTTGCAGCAGCTAGCAGAAGAAGAAAGGTGATGAGACAGGTAGGACTGGCATAATTTTAACTTGAGGAGGGTGCTCCAGTACTAGAGCAATGGGTATTGGGTAAGCAGGCTGGTAGTGACTGGGTAAAAGGATTGGAGGAGCACTCACTGGAAGTGAATGTGCGTGCTGAGCACAATAATCCACTTTGTTCTAGTGTGGATAGAAATGTATAATGTAAGAAGTCCAGCACTATACAAACATTTAACACTTTAATACTATATAAATGTATAAGATCAGAATTTATATAAATGTGTAAGATAAGAATTTATATGAATGTATAAGATCAGAACTGTGTCCAGTTCTAGCCCCTCAGTTTAGGAAGGACATTGAGACTCTTGAGCATGTCCAGAAGAGGGGAACAAGGCTGGTGAGGGGCTTGGAGCACAAACCCTGTGAGGAACAGCTGAGGGAGCTGCAGTTGCTTATCCTGGAGAAAAAGAGACTCAGGGGTGACCTTATCACAGCTTCCTGAAAGGTGTTTGTGGTCAGGTGGGGTTGCTCTCTTTCTCCTGGCAGCGACTGACTGAACCAGAGGACACAGTCTTAAGCTGCACCAAGGGAAATATAGGTTGGATATTAGGAAAAAGTTTTTCATGGAAAGAGTGATAAAGTACTGGAATAGTCTGCCCGGGGATGTGCTGGAGTCAGCATCCCTGGATATGTTTTTAAAAAGACTGGATATGGCACTTGGTGCCATGGTTTAGTTGAGACGTTGGGGCATGGGTTGGACTCAATGATCTTGAAGGTCTCTTCCAACCTAGAGATTCTGTGAATTCTGTGAATGCTAGTGAAACTATTAAAAATGCTCTTGAAAACATAACATTGGCCAGGAGGTGAAGGTGGAATTTATCCTGGTCTTTAAAATGCATATATGGGTTTTTATAAGTTATTATTCTCTTTTATATGTGTCTTCTTCAGCAAGGAAGACAGAAGGTAAGTTAGAGGACAGGTAATTCCTAAATGCTACAAGCTAGTCTAAATCAAGTAATCATGCAGTGGTCATCAGGGGTTACCAAGAGTTCAGTCCATTAGCAGACCAGTTAAAAATGAATGGGGGGTGTGTGTGTGTGTGTGTGTGCATAGAAATTCTACTTCTAAGATCATAAGGTGATTGTGGATTGTCTTTTATCATATTTATCATCAATTCTTTCCAAAGCAAGTGACAAAAGGTATTTTCCACTATGTCTTCCAACAAGGACTGATTCTTGTACATAGGTGGTGCTCATCACTACCCATGTTTGCATTGAAGTTACAAGAAATTCAATGTTAACCTCCCTTGTTTAAGAGACAAAGAACAACTCAACATCTTAATTCATCTGACTTATTCCTCAATGTGTTGAAAGGTCTAGTTCCATGCAGTTGCTTTAACAACTCTATTAACAGAGTTAAAATATCAGAAATAAAAATAGAAATCTGTTACATTTCTTATGAGAGAGAAGGTAGCAAAGGTGTGTGTCACACAGCATGACAACAAGGCTGAGTTCAAAGTTGGGTTATTTTATTCATTTTATATTCATCTCATGCAAAGGATATTTAAATATAATTCATCAAATGATAGGTTTTTTCCTGAAGTCAGTGGAAGAATCACAGCAAAAGAAATTCAGACCTTTTTGCATAATTAGCACAAAGGAATTTGTACTGATCTCCAGAAAGGGTATTTTTTGAGGTGCCTAAGACCATCATCTAGTGCACATCCGCAAAACTGCTGCTCAAAACCCATACTAGTTTTTTTTTCTTTCTTTCTATTTTACAGACCCTGCTCACCCTATGGAGTAAGAGGAATTACCAATTGGAGTAGAGGCAGATGCCCAAGTTCCCATTCATCAGTCTTCTAGTTCTTGCCATACCAAATGATCTCTTACAGCACTGTTTTTCCCAAGGGATTTAAATTTCCCTCAGCTCTAAATGGGAACAGAAGCTCCTACTTTGGGGCTGAAGATTTCAGGGGATCACTGAACAATTTTGTTTTGACAATCTGAGCTTTTTCCTTTTTCTTCTGAGAATTTGGCATTGTCAAAAGGCTGTGAGGCTGTGAATCACCCAGACAATTTTAAGAATGCTACCTACACTACCTACCACTACATGTGGCTTTGGTTTGCAAACACATTTGAGGTAAGTGACAGTGTGCGTTTGAATGGCCCATTGAATTCAGCAGGACATTCATCAGGTTAATATGTACCTCCTTGCTGACTCAGATCTAAGCAAGCTATCCTACCAAGGTTTTCTCTTTTTTAAAAAAAATTACTATACTAGAGAATAGCATTGAGACAGTTCCATTGTTGCTTCCTCTGTTATTGTCCACAGCTGGCATGTTTTTTACTATCTTATTTTTCCCTTGATGTTTAAAATTCATTGAGGTTACCTAAATTTGTGAGGTAATAAGGTTTAAAAAAAAACTAGAATTAAATTGCAATGTTCTTCTGGGATGTTACTACAGCAGCTGACTCATCAAAAGGCTGGATTCCCCAGTGTCACTCTAGAATTTGTGTTAGTGGAGCATTTATGGCTATGTATAGGTTTTTCTCTGGAACCATATGAAATATGAAAGCACACAAAGAAATATGTAGAAATTAGAATAAACAGCTGATATAAGGACTAATTTTTAGATCCTCATCTTGCCATACTGTGCCATCTTACTGACTTTGTTATATTTGTTTGATTTTGTAGCAGAGATGAGAGGAAATAGCTATTTCTCATATCAGAGATAATTTTTTTAATACAAGGAATTCAAGTTGCAAAGCAGTTTGCACTAGTCAAATCCAGCAATATTGTTTGTGCTAGTAATTAGAAAGACATATGGTATCTAGCTCTGTTTAAAACTATTTTTCCTAAAGAATGATTGAATTTGTTACTCCATTTTACACTGCAGCATTATTTTGTTTTACACTTTATGGATGAGCACATAGAGTGCAAAGGTAGAACTGGCATTTGGCAATGTTACAGATATAAAACTAAATGTCTTCAGCTTGCAGAATAGAATGTTTCTAATGCTAATATGTCTGAACGGGTTTACTAAAAACATAAATAAAAGAAAGGTGAATCTCACCTTCAGTTTCTTCAGGATGGTTAGGGTGGAGTGCAGACATTTAATTTTATGAAACGAAATAAGGAACCAAGGGTTTGTGCATGTTTATTTCAGGTGACTGGTTAAGTTCTAGATGAAGTTTTCATAAGTCATGATGAAAGATAAAATTATTATAATTACCACTTGAGAAAATGATTTTTTGTTTGTCTTTCATTACAAAATAACTCTTAGAAGTGCTATGACTGAAAAGAGAGATTATTTTAGGATAGGCATCAATTTCCACACCTTAGGGAACTTTGATTTAGAAAGTTCAGGTTCATAAAATATCCTAAGTTGGAAGGGACCTGTGAGGATCATGGCAAACATTTATCTCCTGTCTGCTGAGAGGGAAATGTCTCAGGGTATCTTGTGATGAATGTTTTGGGTACACTCAAAGACAGTTTTTGAACAAGGTGAGATTTTTGGCCAGTCTTGTCCAAAATGCAGGAGAATCCCTATCCTTTAATCTCAGCTTTTGTTAAAGTTTTATCACTGGCAAGCATGAGTTTCTTGCACTGATTGGCTGTTATTGCAGAAGGTGCCCATCAAGAGGGATGGTGGTCATGGAAAGAGGGCTTTGAGTAGTAGGGCAGGAAATCCAGCTCCAGCTCTACATGGTGAAGAACAGGATTAGTTAATTAGGTTACTCAGTACGTGAGGTTCTAGACGGAGAACTTTTTTGTATTAGATGGTTTGATCCATATTGCAACAACCAGGTGCAGTAATCACAATAATTTAAAACACTAGAGCAAAACTTGGTTGAACACGCCCTTTTGTCTTAGTCCTATAAACATCCTGCATTAAAATATAGAAGATCCCAGGCTGCCAACTTATTTAAAAGCAGACAGATATGTTTCATCTAGGGAAAGGTTAAAAAGGAAGTGAGTTATTAAAAATAAATGTCCCACTTTTTGTCATTGCTTCTTATTCATGCCAAAGTTAAGGTTTAAAACTTTGTTCAGGTGGAGTATGAATGATGCTCTGAGGTGACTAGAGATGTCCCTCTGAGCAGCCCTGACAGCTTAGTCCTGGCTTCCTCTCTCTGCGCGTGTTGAAGCACATGACTTATCAAGTCTTATGGGAATGTAGAAGTGTAGGCTTTGGCATAGAAGACAATATGCAAACATAAAATACTCACCTTCTGTATTTTTCCTGTGGTGTTCACCTTGGAGTTTAGTCAATGATTGTGGAGAAGCAGGCACCTGTAGATGATGCAGGGCAGTAGCTTGGGCATGGACACAGAGTTCCTGCCTTAGCAACAGAAAGAGCCAACCTTAAAAAGCACCATGCTGAACCCTGTCAAAGGCACTGAGGACTGACACAGCTGACAGAGAAATCTGATGAATAAGACATTATGAAACTAAATCTATTAGCACACCATGAGATACCTAAACACCCTGACAGTGAAGGCTGCCCAAGTACTTCAGCTAAACAAATAGACATGATCCAATAGTTTGAGGAGTCTGGAGAAAATTATTTCAGAGGCTGTCTGAAGTTCAAGAACATAGGGTTTTTTTGCAAATCAGGTCTGGCTTAATTTAATGAACTGCTATTAACAAGCATCACATTCTGCATCTTTCACTGTCTCTCAGCTGAGTAGTATTCATTAAAAAGAATATATGCAAATTTTAGCAACATAAACAGAATTTCAAATAAGGGATAACACAACAAACACTCAAGAAAGCTTTCTATTTTCGCTTCAGGATGAGTTGTCTGTTTACTATATCCTATCCTGTAGTTTGTCCTTTAAAATGCTGGCACTGCATCAATTATAAAGAAAAGGCCACAACCTCACCACTCCAGCAAGGGTAATGGGAAGAACTTTCCCGGTCTTATCCCATAAAACAGACCTTAGTGAGTGGATCAAATCACGTCTCCACTGGGGTCAGAAGGAGCTTTGCCTCAAGGGCAAGGCTGCTCTCTCTGAAGCCAAATCTCTTCTAATACATCAAGAACTCTTCAGGGTAAAATAGAAGAGCAGATGCCATCTCCTTTCTGTGCTTCTGCAGGCAAAGTGTAAACCTCAGTGCACTCAGCAGTAAATTCCTTTAAACATTTACGTGAGCTAAAATTGCTACATCCACTGACATTTACTCAACATGCAGCACTTCATCCAGCCATGGCTGCACATATTGGATGGGCAGCACAGGTAGAGTGCCTGTGCTATGTGCCTGACTTCAGTCTGTTTTTCTATATGATGCTCTGCTTTCTCTTTCTTTCCTTTTAATTTGGTCAGCTGAGCCTCATCCATTGTCTCTTCCACAGGCTGTGAGAGCTGTTATGGCAATAGATCCCCTTTCTAATGAATGAATGACATGAATGACAGCTCTGTTGCATTTTTTTTTAAATATTTATAATTAAAGGGTGTATGCACCCATCCCCACATCCCCACAGCAGTTAGTAATCGCAAACTGTTGTTCTCTTCGGACAGCAAGAATAATAACTGAGGGAAACAAACCTACTGTATCCCAGGTCCTGAGAAAACAAGATTTGTGGAGGTTTTAATACAAAAAACAATGCCTGTGGGAGATGACACACTTGTAGCTGTGGAGGCAGTAGTCCTCTGATGGCATGGCAGAAAAGCAGCAACCTCAAAGCACAATGCCTGTTGGCGAGCTGCCATAAATGAACTTGTAGTCATGAACCTTGAGGACAAAAGGGCCCACAGTTCTTGTGTGTTTTAGGCCCTAGTCCAAATGAGCTCTGACCTCTTCCTGCATTGAAGGAAGTCAGCAGCATTATTCTGAGACCATAACCAGAATGCATGCTTCGAAGTGCAAAATGGAATTTACCTTACCAACGGGAGGCAAAGATGATGAGGAAGGGAAAAGGAGCAGGATGCACAAATTTTATAGGCGGTTGAAACAAAGCATTGGCCTTGCTTTTTCTTCAATTTAAAATATTGCCTGTTTTAAATCTTTTCTTTTGTGATTTATTTGGCAAAACATTAATTCATCAGTGCCATTTCATTAATGGTAGATTGTACATAATTTTATTTTACCAAGTGAGAATTGGAGCAAAGTAGAAACTTAAGCTTAAAAACCATTCTTGTTGTTTAGGTGTATAATTCTTTCTTCTGCTTTGCATGCCTGGAACTAATGTGGCATTAAGTATATTCTAATTTTAAAGAATTTAATACATGCATAATCTGCTTTACAAGCAGAGATTAGATTTTTTCATATTAAAAGAAATTGGGACAACTGAGAAGCATAACTTAGGGCATATTCATTTGAACAAAATAGGAAAAATCTTTCCTTTTTAAATGTTTTTAAAACATTGCTATACTATAATTAATATTGTGTGAAGCTTTCATAGCAAATAATTCCAATGTTCTGTGACTTGAAAAGAAAAACTACAGCAATACAATTGAACCTCTGTGTAAACTTGTATTTACTGTATGTATTGATGGTTTCAGTGTATTAAAACACAGAGAGCAATGTTTATATAGAGTTCAGAACACCTGACACTGCGGAAACATCTGCTGAAAGCAAGAACAAATTCAGATTTGTGAGATTTTTAGAAATGTTTAGCAACTTAAAATGCCTTCATTTTGGATATGGGATTGCAGCTGGATGTGACACTCAGCAAGGGAGCAGAGCACTTACTTCTGAAATTAAGCACCCTTAGAAAATTATAGCAAGTTCAGCATCCAAAAAGGGGGGCATAAAGAGAGTGGTGGTACATCTCAAGGCAGTTTTAGAAGTACTTCACAGCCTCCACCATCCACAACATATCCTTTTGTTCTCTCTCTCAGTAACAGAAGTCAGCATTAAAGTTTATGAGCAGAAAATAATTTTTCAGACATCAGAACTGATCTGTTTTTTTTGTTGCAGAACATGGGAAAATCCTACCAGATTCTGAATAGGCATAACATTTCAAGATATAAATAGTAGAGCAGTATCAGGCAGCTTGAATACATGGGGACTTCCTTCAAAAGCTCAGAAAATTTTTTCAATGTTCCTTTCTAAGAATAATTTT
The DNA here is from genome assembly GCF_963662255.1 of Cinclus cinclus. NCBI lineage: Eukaryota > Metazoa > Chordata > Aves > Passeriformes > Cinclidae > Cinclus > Cinclus cinclus. The sequence continues at coordinate 116,664,459 of NC_085046.1, read as the reverse complement.
AAATTATTTGGTCTTCAGTGTTTGAGAGAGTCTCAGGTTGGTACTAAAGGACTTTCAGTCAGCTTGGGAGCTTTTTACAGTGTGTACCATTTTATTTGCACCGTATCTCTTTTATCAAATTAACACTAAAAATGCTGTCAGAACAATTTCACATACTTTTCACCTAAGTGACCTTCTCTGGAGTAGATCTTGTCCAAGGAATAATATTACAGGCCTAATCCTGTTTCCACTGATGTCCTTTACAGACTTGCAAGTAAATACACTTGTTTCTGTCTCTCACAAGTTATAAACAACAACCTGACCTGACTCTCTCTCTCACACACACACACACACACACACACACACTTGTGCCTACAGGCACATCTGCATACAAACTGCAAGTGTTTATGCCTCAGCAAAGTCATACCCAGGACACTACCTGGCCTCCCAGTTTCCTTCCCTGTGACAAGGCTATGAAGTTCATGCAAGAGTCTGGAGTGTGTTTTCTTCCCTGCTGTTTGATTGCTTTTCTGCTATACACTTGTAATATCACCTTGTTTGGGCCGAATATGGGTGTATTTTGGATGCAAAGCAGATTTCCTACTGTATCTTCTTCCTGTGAAGTTTGATTCGACTCCTCCTGTTTTCCCCTTCTATTTCACAAAGAAAAGGCTTTTCCTTTTTGTTTCTCTATTAAAAAACTCATTACCAGGCAGACAGGGTGTGAGAGCTGTCTCTTTCTAGTTTGGGCCACAGCAGGACCTACACATAATGGCAAGAAGAGGGATAAGGCTGAAAGGGTTGGAGAAAGCCCCTGAGCCATGTTCTCAGTACTGCAGGGTCCCTGGCAGCCCTCCTCCTGCCTTGGGGACCCCCAGCCCAGTGCCCACAAGGCAGCAGAGACCACCCACCAGATGCTCTCACTGACCACAAAAGGCAGCAGGGGGTTCATGGAAGGAGCATCACCACAAGGCTACTTCAGGTATTTTTCTGTCCTGCATGCTGCAGTGTGGGGGATGATGCCAGGTCATGGCAGGCCAATAAGTTATAAAATATTTTCAAAATGACAGGGTAGTGTTTCTCTGATACTGACAAACAGGAGATTAGCAGTGCTGAGCAGTCTCCAGGCCATTACTCTCCAGCACTTTTGCTACTGTCCAGGAGGCAAGGGAAGCAAGAGCCAGAAGTAGTCAGAGGTGGCCCTTTAGTACCAGAGTCAAGCTGAGTCCTTGCTACACAACTCTTTTATATTTGATGAGTGCTTAAATCTTATAGTGCATTCATTTTGCCAAATAGTCAAGTGCTCACAATCTTCCCTGCAATTGGACCAGTATTACAGCGGGGAAGTGTAAGTTTCCAAAGATGAATAGCTGTCTTCTGTGCAGCAGCTGGCATCAAAATGTCTGGGTTTCTGTCTGATTTTAATATAAGAAGTGTCATATATCATGCATCAAAAATCACAATTTGAATGCATTAAAAAAAAATATCATGGGTGAAGTAGGGATATGCTTTTGTTTTCAGTCTTTCATGCACAGAACACGCATTTCAAGAAGTGGTCACCACCACAGATTGCCCTCCAGATCTCATCTTCCAACACATAAAGTTGCCTGCAGAAAAAGGGTGCTTGTTTTTCCCATTGGAGATTTGCATTTTTCAAGAGAGCATCCAAATGGTGCACACTCCTGACAGTGGAGTTTTTGGAACAGGGTAACCTAGGGTAACTTTCTGGCTACATCCACTGGCTTGGGAATTAATGTTTGTAGACATTAAAGAGATGTTTCTGTGGACAGAGGTGGGCACAAACCATGCACAAAGGAAAATGTGTGCTTAAATATGCTGTGCTGATCATAACCTTTCTAAAATGGGTACTTTTTCCTAGTTATACTTCTTATTATACTTAAGCAGAGAAGCACTTTCTCTCTCTTAAACAAAAAGGGCAATTTGATAGAGAAGTGCAGAGGTGGTATATCCTTTTGAATAGTCTGTTCTGAATAAATCAGATGAGAAATTTGGGAGAGATGTTTAGTGGATTAGCTGCCCTATGGAAAGCTAATCCTGCTCGTATCTCAGACACATTCTTCATTCCTCCATGAAGCACTTATCTTTAAAACAAGTTAGTCAAAGTTTATACATAAGTATAGCATCCATATTCCCATTCAATTATATGAGTCATCTCCACAGGTTAAATAGAAGATGCAGATATTCCAGTCTGTTTTGTAATTCAGATCATTTGTATGCATTGGGTAATGTGATTTATAACCATATTTGCACTTTGAAATAAAAAAAAAAAGATTCAAGAAGGGGACACTAACACCTCTTTAAATATATTGCTTTATTGTTCATGCTGAAACCACTTGACCTGTGCAATACCAGGTTCTTTACCTATACAAATAAATTTAAGGCTTAATCCTTAATAACATATACTGCAAATGTTCAATAGCTGCTTAAGTTACCAAATTAGGATTAGGGAAGAAAGAAGAACAACCCATTTCAGCAACAATAACAAAAATAAACTACCTGCTTTGATTTATTCTTAGCAGAGGAGGCATTTTTATTAAGTGAAAAAAAATCAGGAAACAAAAGAAGGTATTCAAAATAAACCAATACATTACTTTGAATTATATTTGTAAAATATTTAGCTGTCTGCTAGAATGAAAAAAATATAACATTTTTATTAGACATAAATATAAATCATTGTCAAAATGTTTACAGGAGCTTGTGGTAAACATCCTTTATATTTACACTGAGCAAACAATTGTTGCCGTATTAATTTTTTTCATTATTAGTAAAATGACTGTTACCTCCAAAATCTTATTTAAACCAGAAATGCATACATTTCCTAGACATATATATGCAAATACTGTTCCGAATCCAGACAATATTCCTGTTTTTCTTTAATGACTTTCTCAAATGGACTTTTTTCCATCTAGAACGACTTGATTTTGGGACACAGCTTGGAATAAAGCAGCAACATGTTAAGACTTCTATATGATTATATGTTGTCAGTCTGGCATTACATCCTGAATTCTTTTAATCAAATTATCAGATTATTATTGTAGCCAATTAGAACTTAGAGTAACTTTATAAAATACAATTTAATCATCATGCAGCACAAGTTGTAAAATTACTGGAATTTGAGTTCATATGGTTACTTTTGAAAAAAGTTGCAAAACACTGAAGCTATTCCCATGCATCCATGCATGTGTACTTTCTGAACATGAATATTTTTTTCCTAATGCCATGTCGTCATTTTCTTTTAAACACTACATTGTTATCTCATCAATGGAATTACTTCTTTAAGGCTAAACTTGAAATTTAAATAAAAAGTGCTCATAAAAGAAAGCAGTATGTCCACATCTAGTAAAGGTAATGTATTTTTCCAAAATGAGTTCCTTAAATAATATATTCCTATAGTGTTCATATAGCACTATATATGCAAATATATATAATAAAAATATACACATAATTAGTACCAGAGGCAAAATATGGTTTTGATATGCTTTGTGCATGTGAAGTACTTGAATATAGGACATTACATTGTCTGAGCTGTTTATGAAAGTTTTTCATTATAATACAATGGTTTGATTGCAAATCTGAGAGAGGCTTAACTTCCACAAGGAATTGTGCTGAAAATAAATAAAACACAAAACACATAAAAGCTGTTTATCAGCAGAAGTACTTTCACTGGCAAAAGTCCTCCAAATCTTTTCCTTCCATAATCTTTTTTTTACATCCCTCTTAGTGAAATATCCCATATAATGGAAAACATTGTTTTTTACCCACTAAAATCCCATTCTGTAGGTAAAAAGTCAAACAATTTTATGTGATATTTAAGATTCCAGAAAAGTATTTATGAAATATCACAGAGATCAGATCAAGTGGTGTTTTTGAGTAATTATAACCTATTTTGAATACCTACAAACTCTTTATTTCTAAAATTACTAGACAATGTCTGTTTTATATTCACATCTTAATCATTACTAACTTGAATATTTGCTGCCCACTTTTAACACCTGCTTTACTGAATAATTGAAGTTTTAACCGTAATGAGAAAGCAGTATTTTGAATATTAGGGTATGCCTAGGGAAGGAATCCGGCCTTAGTTATAACATGTATAAAGCTATGGATAATGATTTTGAAAACAGTGATTAATAAGTGTCCATTTTCATCTCATCATTGGTAATAGATGCTATCTCACTCAGGCACCCCGCCATTCTGTTTAATACAAGTGTATCCTAGTGTAAAAGGGAGCTTGTCATACTTATCTCTAATGGTGAATGATTTCTCTCCCTTTTCCTGAAGACACTTTGCACCCAATATTCTCAAATCCTATCATGCTACAGCCTGACAAATAAGCTAACAACAATGCAGGTGGCAGGCTACATTTATGTGTAGGTGTATGTTCTCTAGATGATATGCAGAAGATAACTGAATTTTTTTGTTTGCTTGTAAATTGGACAAAATACACATAGGAAGAAATGTGCTTATGGAAAGAGATGCAAATTTTTTACATTTCAATAAAATATCATGCTCTGAGAGAACAATATGCTTCCATGAATCATTGCATTTTCAGAAAGCGGCAGAAAAATTAAACATTGTTTTTCATAATCACTGCTGAATTTCTTCAAAATGCAAAAGAAGAAAGGATCTGTCGTTATACCAATGTTGCAATTATTGCCTGTAACTTCAGCTTGCTCTCACGTATTTCTGTGCTTTCTATGTTTAATTTTATTTTCAAGTGATTGTACTGTATGAAACCAACAACGATTTGTCCTGATTCATGGTTTAGGAGGAATAGCTGATTAATCCCATGTCAACAGTCTCGACCCCATGCAGAAAATAGAAACACAGAAGGTCTGCTTAACAATCTATCAAAGGTACAGTTTCTTGTATTCTCTCCCTTATAAAATTATAAACCGCATGCAAATGCAGAGTAAGTTAGGACAGTGTAGCTCAGTCATTATCACTTTTATCCTTTTAACTTCTTACACGGTTAATGTGTTTTTTTATTTTAAACATTTTAGTGTTAAGCAACCAGTATTTGCCATCATGTTTTTCTGTATGTGATCTGGATACAAAAATGTATCCAATATATCCATGTATGTATTTGTTCATTGGTTTAGGCTCATATGCTCCTGAACTGAGAGACAGTACAGCACAGCAATCCCATAAAACAAAATCACCTTGATTCTTTCCATGAAATGCTTAAATGTCATGGCTTGGTGCTGTAAATGCTGACTCATGTGAGTAGGTTTTACTCTTCCGAGAAAATTTATTAGCTTCAGTCAGACCATTTAGCCTAACAAGAGCTTCCAGCAAGGTGTTCAAAGATTATTTTTTCAGGTTGTAAGGTTTACAGGATATCCTTTTCAATCCTCTAACATTCAAAAGGTTTCCAATCATCCCACAAACATGCATGTTAAAAAAATCCATTCTTCCACTTCTGTTTCTGCTTAAGTATTAACATGCAATACCTGGTTTATATTAGCCTATCCAAAATCACTGGGTAAACTGGGTGAAATAAAACATATATAACAGTCTCATAAAATGTTATCAGGGCAAGAGAGAACAGAACATTTCCATTTTGAGTAGTGAAGCACAGTGACTCTCCCAAGCCAGTCTGGAAACACTAATGAAATTGTAAGGTCTTCTTTTCTATATGGTAGCTCCAGAAAATAATGTTTTCTTTATTCTTGTAAAGCATACACTGCTAGGTAAAGGGAAAAAAAAAAGGACGAAGAAGAAAAAAAATAAAAAAAAATGTACATAACATAACTGAATAAAACCAAAATCTGTGGAAATCTTCTCATGTAAACTGCATAATAGCACTTCAAATGGCCCCTTTCTGTCATCCACTGTAACCATCACTTTCCCATTTCTGCTGCAGTCAGGTGAACTGTCAAAGAGCTATTACGGTTGGCTGCATAGAATTCCAAGGAAAGACAAATCTGTGCAATTTTCTCCTTGGACAATAAATGATTTTTTTGGTGAACTTAGGTTTTCCTAAACAATTTTGGTAAAGGAAAAAAGAGTTTTTCATTTTTTCCCATATTTTTGCATGCATGCGATAATGCAAGGGGCTTTATTTGGACTGAAACCTTTATTATGAATGTGTAGCCCTTTGATGGATGCACATTAGCATTCCAGTATGAGGGTAAGATTTTTTTTTTTTTCCTTTTCTGATGCATAATATATATCTTCAAGTAGATTCTTAAAATTGTACTATGGCATGCTTTATTTTAGTGTGTTTTTGGCACTGTTAAAAGAATTGGTGCACACCAAGTGAAATAACGAAATGTGTACACAAATTCAAAAATCATCCAATCTACTATTAAAAACTAATAACAATGCTAAAATAATAAATGCATTTAGTCTTTCATGTCTGTTTAAAATACTGCATGCTCAGAAGTGAATACATTATTGTGATATGTAATACCACATCTTCTGATAAGGCTTATCTCATAAATAAAAAAGACGGATAAATGACGTGTTTCTGAACGTTTTTTCTTCAGAGGCAACTATTTTGTCCATTCTGGTGAGGCATGTTGTATAAGCAAAATGAGAGTTTGATTATGTCTTTCATATAGTTAACAAACACGTGGTTGTCAGAAACCACAGTGAGGTTTCTTGCTGGTTGTTTTCATCTTCTGTAAAAAATTAAGGTGTTTCAGAACTGACCTCTGCTCTGTTGAGTCATCTCCCTTTTTTTTCAGTTCAATTTGCCTTACTGATAAGAAGCATAAGCCAGAATTTTTATGTACTCAGAAAGAGGGCAAAAGACAACTGATTCCTTTAATTTTTTTAAAGTCGGATTTTTAAATTTCTTTTGTGAATGATTTTGTTAAAATTTCAACATGTTCAAATTAAAAAAAGAAATTGATCATGGATTTTAATTGTAATTCCTGCTTCACCACTGAATTTCCTCAGCAACTGCCTGCTTTTCATCTCTCTAAGTAGTAATTGTTAAATACAACACTTTTTATATTTAATTCAGAACCATATTAAGAGTAGAAATTCAATTGCATTCACTGGTTTTACTTTTTTAGAAAATTAGATTTTAATTTGGTACTTCTTCAGGAAATGCTTTGTTTACTATATTCTATATTTACTATATAAATGCTTTGTTTACTATATATGTAGTTTATAACTGCACCTCCTTATACAGTGTTAAGTGTATAGTACCACAAACAAGTTTATCATACACAGACAATGTTCCTTGCCCTGAAGTATTTACATTTATGATAAAAACTTCTATTTCAAAGCACTGTCATAGCATTCCTGAAAAATAAACCAACATGATGCAGATTAGTCAAAGAGAACCCAGCCTTTAGTCAGAAAGCTTCCTTCTGCTGTTTTCGATAGACAGTGTTACACGGGAAGGGTTTTTTCTGTGTGCTATTCTGAGGATTCTTCCTGCTTTTATTTCCCCCATGGAGGATGTAGCGTCTATAAAGATACTTGAATATTTTTTTCTTTCCCTTTTCTTTTTTTTTTTTCCTTACAGATAGTTCGGTCTGGACAATGCTGTTTGCCAGCTTATTTGTTTTTGTGTTTTGTTTATAAGCAGAATATCATTCATTTCTGCATATCTGCTGGACTGGACAAATCAAGGTGACAATCCATGGTTAACTCTGTCAGGTCCTTTGTCCTGCTCTTCTGAGGATTGAAATACAATGGAAACAAAGTGGAATATATAACCGTCCAGCTGCCTTGTTGTGACAGTGTGGCCCCGTATTACAGTGCCTCAGCCCCTGTTTGCCTATCGATAGCCAGCCCATGAGATGACAATGCAAATCATGTGAAAGCTCTCCTGCAAAATAAAAAAATCACTTCAAGAGAGGGGGAAAAATTAGATCAGGCTTGCCTGAAAAATAGAAACTCATAAAAGGCTCTGGTTTTGATACAACCGCTACATTTAGACATGGGGCCTGTTTTTTTAACCATGGCATGTTTCTAAGGGGTGCAGGTAGGGCTCGTGTTTAAATTTATCATATGGTGTCTGCTTACAGGACTCTGCATTGATGCTACTTTTAAGGCAGTTTATATTTCATTTAAGCATGCAATTAATCATCTTTACAGTGCTGATGTGACTGGCATCAGCAGTGTTATTTAATTAAATTTGAAATTATTTTACAGTAAATACAGGCTTCCAACTAACCAGTCCAAATTAAATGCTGAGGTCTATTTCTTACCCATGGTGTTTCCAATTTAAATGTTCATCCAAAAGGTTACACTTCATGGGTTGAAATAATTTTTATGTTCTAACTGTTGCTAAACCCAAAGATCCACTGTACGTGAGTCCTGTGCATTTATTAGCCGTAAGAATGTGTACAGATTATCTATATTTCTCCTATTCCATTTCATATTAGTGATTTTATGACTGATGCTCCTTTAGCACCATTTTTCTCCTGATACTTTGTCTCTCCTGTCACATCAGCCCAGGGCCCCTTTCACAAAAAAGAAAGAAAAAAAAGAAAGAAAAAAAGAGAAAGTCTTTCCTCCATTTTGTTTCAGTGTGGTAATCAAGCAATTAGCCCACAAAATGGAGGTACTCTGCTTCTCATCCTGCATCTTACTTCTGGTAGGCTTTACCTGCATGCATGCAGCAGGCACAGCACTTTGCTGCTGAGCCTGTGAAATTGGCCCCTGAAGAGCGTTCACACGATGGCCCATAAGTGGCCACTGCTTAGGGGAACTCTGGGAGGAGGGAGACCTTCCCAGTGGGATCACTGGAAAATTACGTACAGCACGTGCTCTACCTGCAAATTCTGCACTGGCTACATGAGAAAACATGTGCCTGTGCTCCTTCCCCTGCAGTACTCACTCCCCGGTTTTATAATGACCTGAAAACATGCTCTGAGCCAAACTTTAAAGAGTGGGAACATCATTGCTTTTCACCATATATTGTCTTTCAAAAAGGAATGAAAAGTAAAAGAAGAAACCAAACCAAACCAAACCAAACCAAACCAAACCAAACCAAAAGCACCATTTGTTTTATGTTACAGCTTTCCACAGACAATTCACAACATGTCTAGCAAGGAATCAGACCAGAAATACTGTCTTACTCCTATCATATATATAATACAGCTTTTGAATGCTGGAAAATCTGTCATCCGTTAAGTGCAGCTCAGGTCTTCTGTGTGAAAAGCACAAGCCCTTTTTTTTTTTTTAATGCAGTGCTGCCGTGTCTGCACTTTTTTGAAATTGCATATTTATCAGGTTATGAATAATTTATGAGTGGGGAAGGGAGGGGGAGGGCTGGAAGGGGAAGGAAGAGTGAGAAAACATATGCTGGGGCAGAGGAATACCTTAAATGAATCCACTATCAAGTCTTTTAAAGGATTACTTGTAATTACATTTTTTTCCTTTTTGCTTTTTTTTTTTTCTCTTATGCTTCTCTTGGTCATCTGCTATTCCTATTGTGTTGTCTGTTGGGTTTATTTGGCTTTTGGGGAGCACAAAGGGATTGGGAATAGTGCTTGCTACGAGTTGGAAGATTTTGCCGCAGAAATGAATTGAGCATTTCTTTGACTTCTAAAGTACAGGGTGTTTAATAAATATTAATCCTTCAACTGTCAGACTGAATTATTGTCAAAAAAAGGATGACAGATTGAGGATTAATGACATGCTTCATAAATTAGAAATGAACTATCAGCAGAATGTCCAAAGTAGGGATCAAGAACAGACCTGATTTGTACCTTAGACCAGTTGAACATGTCATCTATGTCAGACCTGAGCTCAGACCTGTGCACAAAACAAAAACAACCTTCCCTCCCACAAACACACCTTCTGCTCTTCATGCACCAGAATCTGACATCTAGACTCGTTCTTCTTTAGGATCTGCAAGTACTGAAATAGCAAGATTGTCTCAGATGCCAGATAATTTGGTTAGAGTCAGATCCATATCCTTTTTTTTTTTTTTTGCAGTTTTATTAGAGGGAAACTGGGGGAGGTACACTAATTTCTGTTCAAATATCTCACTGTCGTGTTTTCCCACTATGAAAAATGCCACATCACAGAAAGATGAAGACCAAGCATTATAATGGAAAATTGTAAAAATGGTAGCTGCCTCTTCAAAAACACACAGAATTTTCAATACAAATTATGTATTAAAGGAAATATGTTTGTATAAAACAAGTAGCAGTAATTTAATATAAGGTGACAGGATTTTTAAGAGAGGCTAATGTGTGTCAAAAAATATCGTGTACAGTCTTTAATCAAACTCATGATCCTCAGTTGAATTATTGCTTGTAAAGCTGATTTTATTGTATTTTCTAATTCATTAAAAGCAAATCTCTCTCTCTCTCTCTCTCTCTCTTTCTGCCCCTCTTTTTTCCTCTTGTGGTTATTAGAGGAAAATTATGTTTAATTTGTGTAAGACCAGATCTTTTTGGGGTGCCTGAATCAAACAACAGTTATTTGGGGTGCCATTCTTTCTCTCAGCACAGAGGAGCACAATATGAAACTGGGCTACCAGAGTGTATAAAAATGTTTAGCTTAATCACTCCCTAATGACAGCGACTTATGTCCTTAGTGCAGTCGATTTGTTTCCTGGGTTTTAAAAGTAGATTATTTCCATGGTGCAGGCTTAGTGTAAGCTGTTGAGAAACCACAAGCACTGCACTTCAGCCTGAGTTTGGGACGTTCGCCAAGGGTAATCTGATTAAAAGGGCATTTTTTACAACATTGTGGTGCTTTGAAAATTCTGTGCAGCCAGATAGAGTAGGGCCAAAAAAAAATTGCTTTTTCAAAGCTAACAGTTTTGCCTGAGCAGAATTAAAAGCGTGATAAGCAGCATCACTGGAATGATTCTCTTCGACAGTCTTGCAACTGGATAAACAAAGCACCCTTAGTAACACATCTGTTATAGACCCACAAGCAAATTCATGATCTATTTAAAGCAAGGTTTTTGCTTGTTTGTTCTGCCTTTAATCACATTTGCTTGCTGCACAGGTGTGAGGTTCTGAGGCCTTGCTTTATCTGTAAGAATGAAAATGTTGCCTTTTTTCTACAGTAGCTTTTGTCTTCCATGACGTGACATTTATAAATGTTCTGCTGTGAAAGTGGTTATTTGTGACGTGCTCTAAGAACCAATGTTGGGTACCATATTCCTGAGAAGTTTAGCAGCTGTATGTTGTTAAAAGATAATTATCCTATCTAGAATCTTGTATTTCTTATAAGAGATAGAATGTAATACTAATTAAATATGTCATGTTTGCACACATCAGAACATACTCAAAAGAACTGTTCTTGTATAATTTGCCTTGTTGAACTACTTTCGTATTCTTCTGCAGCACTAAATAAGGAAGAAAAGGTAACTGAATTCTCTCCCCTTCTTAACAGCCCTGTATTTCTCTGAATGGCCAGTTCATGCTGGTCTCCACACGTGCTGATACACAGGACTGCTTACAGCAAGACATCTGTATACACAATATACTTCAAAGTCACTGGCTTCAGTGACACTATACAACAAATCAGACTGGCACTACGTTGTAGTATGACAGGTAAAATGAAATTTGTTTTCTACAAAACAGGCTATTTTTAGTTTGCTTAATAAATATTGAATGACAGGACATGGTTTCTTATCTTCTACCACATCACATGGATCTCTGGAAAGGGAAAAATATATAACGAATTAAACTGAATTAAATTTTCCAACTGTTTTGTCTTAATTGTAGCAAGTAAGTGGAGCAAAAGTGCAAAGCATCACATACTACATTCTTTTCCCAAAGAAGCCTCAGCGATAAAATTACCTTTATATGTGCTTCAAAATGGATAATTTTGTCCTGTTTAATTTTTTCCATATAGATCACAATGTCTGTATCTTCCTCTGCGCATGTGGAAAAACATGTTTCTCCTGTTGCCAGGAATGCCTTGATAATTTTTTATTGTATCAGCATTTTAAAACTGGCACCCTTAGGATTACATGAAGCTTTAAGATGTATCAGTCACTGTATACATGAGGTATAGGCAGCACTGCATTTATTCTTAGTTTTACCTGTTGAGATACACATCCAATGTTCACCTATCTATATATTCATACCTTCATGTATGAACATGTAATTATACGAAACTCATTGTTTTCAGTGATGATTTTCATGATATTCAGCATTTCTTGCTGTGCCCCTGACAAACTTACGTGCATTTACATTTGTGAGATAAAAACACATTGATTTTAAATCTGGTGGATGCAGAGCCATAGAGTAGTTCAGCCAGCAGCATTTCCAGTGTGAGGCTGCATGTCCCAGAGCCCTAATGGGCTGAGAATAGCTTTGCCAGGGCAGCTAGGCTTGGGAGCCTTTGATGCTGTGCCTAAGTTCAGTTTAGAGTATTTACTGATATATGTCTTCAGAAACTGTCAAAACTGCTTGAAGCAATGAGATGCAGGCTTTTTCAATCCCAGTGACCAGCCAGTCTCACAAGGCACAAAAAGCTGCTTCAGGGAAGCTATAGCCTACAAATTCACTATGTGTAACCACAAAAAATAACGGGGTGGGGGGCAGAAGAAATTTTACTGGGAAAAAGGCTGAAGCAAGGTGTCATTGTGACACACTTTGTTTGCTGCACTGTTACCACTGTTTCTCAGAAATGGAAACATAGCACAGGCAGAATTGATTGAGAAACACCTCTTTACTATAGCTGTTTACTAGGGATGAGTCAGCACAGCCTGGATTTCTGGCATACTGAATGTTGACAAGCATTTCTCTTCTTTTAATCTTCAAATTCAGCATATACCTTTTCAAAAATTTTCCTTTTATGTGTGGATTTTGTGCCCCTTAAAATGAGATATTCATGCCCAAAAGATGACCTGCTGTTCTCAGGGAGAGAAAGGCAAACCATTAGAAAAGAAGAGGATTTCTTGATAATCAAGGACACCTGTGATTCTGTGTTGCTTTTGAGAGCACAAAGACCTATAGATCTGCTCTTTCTTCCAGAGTAAAATGTCTGTGATCCATAAGAAGCTCCAATCCTTCCTTTCTCAGCCCAAAGAGAAAAAGGGAAAGAAAGAAAATTATGCGCCATCAGATCAGCTGCTCTCCGTTTCTTCTTTAAAAAGCCGAAGATGTTGCTATTTAACATAAAACCTTGTGACCTTACTGCCGCTGCTGCTTTGAAACACCAAGCTATTTAAAGATGCAAATTACAAACAGAGGGAAAACATCAGAAGAACCTGTCTCGAAATTAGTGTGTTTGACTGGAAATTAGCTAGCTTAATCGAACTTGCAGGAAGTGGATTTTCTATTCAGAAACCTGGTTAGAGATTTTGTCCACCGGGGCTATTGTCAAAGCATACAGGACCTTTGGGAGCACAAAAATTAAGGTTCCATGTAACACCCACGGTATTGTGCTTGTGTTTGATTTGCTTATTTTTTAGACTAAAATCCTTCAACACAAGAGCTGTATGTGATGAATTAATAAGCCTTAGTTCAGACAGACTGAGGAAATGATGTGGTTTCAGGTCCCCACTTTCTTAGACCAAGGAAATGATGATGTTCAGTCAGCAAGGGCAGTATGTGTGCAGGGACAATGCATATCCATTCATCCAAGCGTGGAGGGGACCCTCCACAAACACACTTCTTTCTTTTGGCAAGGAAGAAAGACCTCAGCTGCCCATGTCACACTCCTCTATAGCACTGGGATTTGCATTGAGAGGAGCTCTATGGGCAAGGTGATTAAGATGAAGGAGTGGGAAGGCCAAGCAACTGCTGGCAGAAGCAAAGTGCCTTGGTCAGCGTGTGCCCATCCTCACAACTCTGCAAAAGCATCTTGGCCAGACGGTTCTCCCTTGGTTTACTACTTCCAAGAGCTCATTTCTAAGTTTGTCCAGGGACAGAGAGAATAGAGCCCATTACTTTTCCTTTTGTGAGAAAGGAGAAATTGAAGCCACTGCTCCAGGTCTTTCTGGCAAATACCTAAATGCATGCATACCTCTCATTTGCCACTAGCACACAGTCTGGAATTTAGAGGCAGAACAAAGTAGATATACCACGTCCCCAGTTTGGTTCAATTTAAATGTACTGAGTGTGCCATATGGACACAAAATGTTTTAAATATGTGCTTTAATAAATCTGTCTCCCATGTCTCCACCAGTTGTGTATGGCTATGTAATTTATTTGCACAAATTTGTGTTGCTTTCCTGGCATTAAGAATGGGACTCTTCATTATGCTACCACTGGAAAAATAACTTGCAGAGGTAAAGGCTATGTGTTGAGCTTGCAAAGTTCAAAGCTAAGGACCAAAGAAAAATCCTTAGTTAATAAAAACATGTAAGGAAAATTTCACACAGAAATTGTTCAAAACAATGGAAGTGTTTGAAATTAGGACTGTAAATAATCTTACAACATAGACATCTGAAGATTTAGACTTCTGTTTTCTGTTTGATTAGTAGGATTTTTGGATAGGCACAGTTTGAAACCAATCAAGATATTGTAGTTATGTGTCCCTGTTTGGATTTATTAGCCTGGCCAGCACACTGGTTTAATGTCAAGTTCTCAATGAAGAAAATGAGAGCTTTGTCTGAGCAAGGTTAGGTGAAAATTAGCATTCTGAATTTCTTTTGAAAAGATGTGGTTTTAGAAGAGTAGAGTAATTTTCCAAGTCTTATAGGAAGCTGCTGCAAAATAAAAGATTAAATAGTATATTTATGGAATGAAATTGGATAACTTTTCATATTAAAGGTATTTTCATTAGTATCTCAATTTTTAGGTCCAGAGATTTCTACTGTTGCAGCATGTAAGAGTCATTAATTTTCAAATTACGTACCAATATTTTATTTTGTGCTTTCATTTGATTCAGGCACTATATTGCCAACTGTGCCCAAGAGCAAATACATCCACAGAACTGTTCATACCTATAATAATAGATAGAGCCCTGTTGCAGAAGATTCACTATTAGGAAACACACTGATGCTAACTTTATCTGTTCTTCTGCACAAAGATATTTTTAACAAAGAAGTCTAAGGAAACAATTGTATTTTTATAATTCTACTGTCACAGTAAATGTATCTTTCCATTGGCATAAACAGCACAGATAAAATAGATATTTTCCACATTTACTTTTTTAGCACTAAAATTTCTGTGTCTCTAAACTTCCATTAAGGCTTAGGGTAAAAATTCCTGAAAACATTTCCTATTTTTATCAATTCTGCTAGCAGTGTTGTAGAATCACATCCTTTATAGGTATCTGTCACATTGTAATAGTGTGATACCACTTCTTCACTCACTTTAGTTCAGCATGTCATAAATTTAACTTCCAGGAAATAACCTGTATTATAAAGCGCTTCCAAGCTACACATTCACTTCCAAGCTACACATTGAGATGGTGTGATTCTGTTTCCCTCTTTTGTAGGTAAGAAACCTGGTTTTTGTACTATCAATAAATGTCTAAAGGTGTAAGGGCTGAGGACATTGCTCTTACAGTATTTGCCTGATAAGAATGCTACACAAGCACCTCAAATACTAGCTCTCAAAGATTTATATTTTGTAAATTTTCATTCACATAGCAAATATTTTTCATGTGTCTGCACATATATCAGGTTAGCAGGTTACAAACATTTCAGTTCAATAAAGGAGATTTGGTTTTCAAGAAAAAAAAAATAGGAGCCCAGCATTTTCCCTCATAATATTTAGAAGAGAGTTAAACAGTAGGGAAATAATAAATAACTGTATTTCATAGAGGAAAGTTAATTATAGGGTTAAAGTATTTAATTTTTCTTATCTCTTTTTGATTGCTCTAGTCTGCAGCTTTCTCTGTAGAACCCTTAGATGCATGACTTAATTCTGACTACTATTGTTAGAATGAAACAATAATCAATGTATAATTCCTATTTATAATAAGAAATACATCTAAACATTATGCAATTAGAGTTTTGTAAACCAGCAAAGGGTATCCATAATACATAGTTATCAAAACCCACTGTAATAATTTTAAAATCATCCAACACAGAGAAATAGTGAGGACAAATAATGCAGAAATTTAAGAACTTGATTGCCAGTTGGATATAAATTTGAAGGAAGTAATAAAAATTTCTTTATTCTGTTCTATCTGTTACGTGCCTTATTTGTGTTTTAAAGTGTAATTCACACTATTACAATGCACAAATTAACAGTAATCCCATAACCAGTGGGAGTATTATGTTCTTTCCCTTAAGACGAGGAAAGTCTTGTAAAATGTTTGAAAAAATGTGTTGCTGAAATGAACAGCAAATTTTAGAGAATAAAAAAAAAAACCCAGAATATAGAAACTGCTGGTCTCCTAGGTAAACTCAAGTTTTGATAGGTCTGAATTAATAGAGATTGTTTTTCAAAAGTTTCAGTGTCAGCTACATATTGCAATTACTCATTCATCCCTACACTACTCTTTAGGGGATTTCTTGGTTCCTGACCTGTATGACAGAACGAAACTTTGCTGTATAATAGAGAAATAATATCTATTTTGTACTCCTAAACAGAGCCAAATACCAAAGTTCTATCATTTTAGCATTTTAAGGGGATATACAGATGGGCATGTTGGACTCAGTTAATAAAAAAATATTGTGGCATTCTTTATTTTCATCTTTGCTGAGCAGATAGTAGCTCCTGCTAAAGCTGGATTTTAGTCCTGAGCCTCTAAGTATTCAACAGAGGGCAGGTTAAAAAGTGCAAATGAGCACTCACTGTGAGTTATCTCCTGAGGGAGGGTATTGGAGCAGTATGCCAAGGAGCCTTAAGACTATAGTGAGAATATATATTTTGTGTCAAAGTAGCACATCCTTTGCAGTGCTCTGAAATAATCCTACAAAGTATTCTCCTGAGGCAGAGTTTATTCTCAGGACAGATAAGCTGCAGCTACCAAGACCCAACTGAATGCAGAAATGCCTTACTACACTCATTGCACCTGAGTTTTATCAGACAATTCAGTATTCTTTACCACATACAGCCTAATGCAATTTGATGATCACCTTGAGCTGGAGACAACATTTATTAACTAAAGGGTTTTTTTGAAAGCAAAAAATTATGCCCAGAATCTTACACAAAATTAAGAAAGGATGACTTTTCAGACACATAGTTACTGAAAACACAGTTTGTTGTCCCTCTGATATGATTCCAAAATTGTTACAGATTTTCACAGATCAGTTAATGATTTTGATGACAGGAAAAGGTTAGAGACTGTTCAGTTATAATTTGTAAAATTTAATGTGTGTGGTAATCTGTATAATATTCAGTTTGTTTAAAATGTAACAAGTTGTCTGGGGTTTTCTTGTGTATTTTTCTTTTTTCTGAAAAGGTGTTGTGAGCCATATTTTGAACATCAGAAAACCACTGCATCTTCATACAATTAAAAAGTTCAGAGATCACATTCTTGATTGGTTTTGTCTGGTTTTAGCTTTGGTTTTGGGGATTTTTTTTACTTGACATGACTCTTGCACTGTTTTATTTCCTTTATTTATATACTTTAAATTGTAATATGATTGTCACAGTACAGGAAAAATTTCAAAATTCATTCAGATATTTAACTATGAAAACAAAATCATTCTTCATATATAAGACTTTAATATTACATTTATTTAATTTCAGACTCAATTATCACTAAAACAAAAAATATTAATTTTTTTTTTTTGTCCTTTGAAAATACGTTTTAAACAGAATCCACCTGCTCTTTGTCTCACCTCCACACAATTTGGGAAATGATGGAGATTAGAGCTACAAAACTGGATGTTATTAAGCATACATCTAACATTCCTATAGGTAGCTACATTAAAAGTAGATGGTCTGGCTAAATTAGTGAAGCTCAGTGGAGGTGGCATATAAAACTTTGTTACAGTACTTGAATATGTTCTATATATCCTACGTAGGAGATGCTAAGTGACAGGCAAAGATGGTTTAAACAAAATAGTCTGAGATAAAGGATCTTCAATTTAGTAATTATTTTTCATTTTTGTATCCCTCTGGGCTTTTTTTTCCCCACCTCCAGACTGGTGAAGGTTCTTACATATAGACATTGTAAGTGGAACAGTTAATTCGTCTACATGCAATTATTTTTTACAGTCAGTGGAGCTTCTGCCGTGAGTCAGAGTTTGCAAGTTTGTTCTCATCATCTTTCTGGCAAGGAGTACCAACAGTTTCACAAGAAATTTCCCAAATCACAAATCTCAGCCCAATTTTGCTGACAAGTTTGTGCTTTTTAAAGTATTTGAAAGCTGAAGGTTTAAGTTTCATCAGATAAAGAAGCCTGACCCTCCAGGGTTTGCCTTTTACTTGTTTTAAGTAGATGAAACAGTAACTTTCAAATTATTTGCACCATATGACTTCTTCCTGAGCCTATAGCTTTGACGCTGGTGCCAGACTGACCTGAGACATTAAGAGTGCTATGTCTGCTCTCCCAGTTGTGAGCAGGATGAATTTTAGCTTTTCCAATGTCCTGTTCCCAAGCATGGAGCAAATCCAGTGGGCTGTGAGCATCTCATTGTGGGAGAAAAGTTTTGCTCATTTTGTCACTGGTGTTTCAGGACTGTTCTTACATACATGCACATGCACACACACCAGTTGTTGTTTCCTCACTTTCTCTAACAAAAGGAGAGCTGTTGTCACATTTTTTTTTTCTCCTCTCTTGGTTGTATTTGTCGGGCAAAGATCATCATGCTCTGATTTAGTGTTTTCAAATAAGTGTGCCCTCTGGTGCAGTGCTCTATTGAGAGACAACATAGCCCATGCAGGAGAGTTCAGCATGGCCACTAATAAAACACAAGTGCTGCTTTGTCAGGCCACGAGTGATTACTTGAACAAGTGCCAACCAAGAAACCAAACATTACAGCGCAGCTCTTCAGACCCTCAAGACAAAGGGCCAATTGACTTTCCTCATTAGTTTTTGTGCCAAACATGTAAACACAGTTTCCTCTCTATCTTTGATGCTCAAAACATGCCAGCTTGTTAACATCTTGGGTGGTATGGTGGTTTATGAGCTTGTAAAGACTATTATGTACCGGGGGGTTTTGTCCGAATTGAATAGATTGGCTTATCCTAAGGACGCCCGAAACTGGCATCTTTTTGACAATTTAGAAATTCTGTCTTTGCTCCAATAGACTGAAGAAACTGACTGAAAGAAATTTAAAATGCACAGGATTTTTTACTGGCACACACGCATGTTAAAGCTTTGTTACAATTAAGATTGGTCTCTGATTCACTAAAAAAAAATAACAAAAACACCCTGTTGACTTGATAAGAGGAGCTTTGGCTACATAAATTGCCTGATTAAACCTGATATGTAACCACAGTGCAGAAATCTCACTGAGATTTTTTTTCTGGGTATTCTTTATATTACACTGAGACCTCTAACATTTCAACTTCCTGTGCGTTTACTTCAGGTTTTTTGTTTCTAAATGCTGTGACTACACAAGATAATGGAAATTGGAACAATTTGAAACAACCTGAAATGTTTGTGAAAGGTGTTGAATTTTAGTCAGTGCACTGGGAATGTTTTCTGTCTTGGAAATCCCTTTCATATATAGTGCGACTGCTGGCATGAAATTTTATCAAAGTAAAACACTGAGGGTTTCTTAATGTGGCTACTTTATGAATGACTGTGAATGGTGGGCAGCTTAATGAACTGGCTTTCCTTTTCAGTTCTGTAAATGATATCCATACATTTTAGCTAAAAACTGGAGCTTACTTTTTTTTCCATTGTATAAAAATATGATGAGCTTTTAAAAAATGAGGATAATTATTAAGAGAAAAACAAAACAAAAATAAAAAACCCAAACCCTGAAACCCTCTGTTTAACTTGCATTTCCAACAAAAATTGAAAGAAATTAATTTGCCAGCTTCTATTTATATTGAAATACAGAATCATATAACCTCCCATCCATGGGTCTAATCAGAATTATATTACTGTCTATGAAGAAGCGGTGAGAAATAAGAATGAGTAAATTATTTTGAATTTGCTTTTAAAGAACTGAAATATAAGAAAGGGAAAGAAGAATAATAAAGGAGTTCTGGGATTTTCTTGAACTCTTAATCTCTTTCATACATACACACACACACACACACAGATACATATATCTTCTAAATAAAGCATGCGTGGAGCTATCGGCAGTGAGACCAGTGGGAGTCCAGCTACTGCTGGACTCAGTGAAACTAAATGAAAGAAAGGGCTACATTTTTGGTGGAACTTTGGCAGCCAGATCCTTACATTGAGATTCTCAGTGCCAGTAAGAAATGAATATTAGCTGAACAGGAAAACAAATATGTGGATCTAATGGCATCTAATATGATGTCTAATAATGAAACTCCAAGTGTCTCCTCCTAGTCTGTCCCACAGACAGGAACCCCCACTGCCCATGTTTTTGTCTCTGAAATTTATGGCCTGCAGCGTCTTTAGCAGGTGGCTGAGTAGGCATACAGACTCCTCACTTCTTCCCCCTTTGTTGCACGAGGCTTGGAGTTGCAGGTTAAGATTTCTGAGTTCTGTGTGATTTAGATCTTGGTCTGCAAGCTCTGTTTGTTTGAGGTTCCCCTGAATCATCTTAAATTAACCCTAACCCAGGAGTAACAGCTGGGATTAACAGTAACAGTTAATCATTCTCAAGTGGATGGACAGGCAAATAGCTTCCACCCTGAAGAAAAGCTGGTTTTCCAAGGCAGGTCTGTACAGGAATGATAAGGAAACAATCTCTCAGCTACAAATATGAGCCACCTGAGGAGGCTGATGGTGGGAATCCTGTAATAGATTAAGTTTCAGATGCGTTCAAAAAGTGGTACCAGTACTATTTACCTTGAGGGAAAATGAAACAGAGAGCAATGTCCCTTCCTGGAATAAAAACCTCCTCTGGTACACCACCAGGGAAGGATGAGCAAAGCTGAGGGGTATTTGGTCTGCACAAGGTATTAAAACACTGGGCAGAATTGTGGTTTCATGCCCAGGGACACTGTTAGGTGCGTGCACAGGTTCAGGATGGAATCTCAGAGGGCCTTCACCATGGCCTGGGGAAGGGGCAGGGTTAAATTATAAAGAGGTCCACGGGGTCAGTCCTCAGTCCAGGATGGATTGTGAAACAGGAATTTCATTTCCCAAGAAGGTTTTATTGAATTGCCTCCTCACACAAAATTGTACTGAGAGACTCAAAGCCAGAACAGTGCCTGAACTCTTCTGAGACTCTTAAGACTTAAATTGCTCTGGGAGCAGCTGCAAATGGGTCCAAACACTGTAGACTTGTGAGCGTCCAGAATGGAAAATCTCAGCAATTTCTATGACAGCTGGCAGCTAACTCTCAAAAAAGTGCCCTGAAATTTTCTTAGTGTTTGAAACCTATAGCGGCCTTTGGAATTTAAGTTTTCCCTGCAAGTTAAGCTTTTTCCAGGCTTCTCAGTACTACAAGTAAAACCAGCTTTGAAAGCAGATTCTCAGTGCCTGGGGCAGTGACAGATTTAGAGGCAAAGTGCTGGTAAGGTCCATATGAAGAGGGTAGGCAGCTACTGGTGAAATAAAGCAGTCAGTAAGATTAAAGGTACTTGTGGTGATGGTTCAGAGAAATATGGGTGTAGGTCTCTTGTCCTCTTCTTCCTCACACTCCATTTCCCTTTCTCATACCTTCGGTTACAGGAGTCTCAATTCCTCCCTGTGTTCTTCCCTCTTCTTCTTCACAGATCTTCCTCCTTCAAGCTGCTGACTGCCTTCATCCTGATCCTTGCCCAAGAGGAACATCCTCTCCCGTATCAAGGCATATGCTGAGACAGTTCAGTCATTCAAACTCTGCTACATGCTGGCTGTGAGGTCATCATGGTTTACTCACCAATGGGTCTTCTGGATATTCCATATTTTTTGAGATAAATGTGGGCCTGCTCTCAAAATAAGTAAAACTTATTCTCTGAGGCCCATGATAACAGTTTTCGCTCAGGACTGAACTTTTATATATGATGGTCTGTGTCAGACAGCTGCAGATATTGCAGGACAGTCTGTGTTTTTCTTTATATTGTTTTTTCTTCCTCCTGAATTTGATAGAAAATATCATTGTTGCAAACAATGTTTTCTGTGATGTGTTGAATTTGACCTAAAAGTGAATTTGGTTCAGTACTCCTGTATCTAATCTTTATTTTATAACCCTTATTAGCCTTTTCACTAAATTTCCTGTATAGAAATAATAATTTCAAATACGTTTCCAATAGCCATACATTTTTGATTGCCATTTTTGATGTTCAGGGTGAGTACATTAATACTGTTCAAAATGCTGTTTGCAGTTTTTCGGGCATGTCAACACTCTGGAATTTCAGCAATCAAATTTGACCTGCTGAACCCTGCACGCAAATCCCTTGAATCGATCCCACCACACAAAGCAAAGTCTGCTGTAGTTTTGTAGCTACAGTGAAAATTGAAGAGTAGGTTATTGGTGCTCTTTTGCTACCAAGTTCACCATGGCAAAATCATGAGCTCATGATACAGCATATAATGAAACTCTCAGTCAAGACCAATACCTTTCAGGACTAGAAAAATGGATACAGGAATTGTGGAAAATATGTCTGTTCTTATCCTGAGTCAGGCAGTATATGGTTAGATAGGGCCACTATGTACAAAAAACACCATTCTCAATATTTTACAACGGTTTCCTACTGAATTTCAGCATTGTAGTGAAATGGTGAATTTCAGTCAAAATAAATTTCAATCATCACTGTGACAGAGTGATCACTGCATAGGGGCAGGGAAGAGAATCCCTGTGAGAAATCACTTTCTGCTTGTTTTGTCACCAGCTAACTGCAAAACAAAATGATCATCAGTAGGTCAGAAGGAAAAAAAAAATTAAAAAGAAAGGTATAAAAGTATATGTATCTGTCTTGCTTCCAGATTTGGACTTTATCTGAGTGTTACTCATCTGATCATCTGTAGTAATTTGTTGTTAGAGATATTTAGGTTCTCAGAGACAGGGAGATTGCTCAAGCTGTAGCAAAAACAACTGGTCAAAGTACACATTAAATCATATTGGAAGCCTGTGAAATTTACTTCTTAGATCCTTCAAGTTTTTCTCCTGCTGTGTGTGTACAGCAGAGTAGCACAAAATGCCATTTATGAGGTCTACTGGTGAGAAGAACATGTATGACAGTGGATGTCAGATTCTTTTTTTGGTAGGGTTCATCCTCTCTTCTTCAAATCCACAATGATTATGTAGTGAATTATTAATGGCAAGTTAAATGCAGTTATTCTGGTGGAAAAGAAAAAAGATGTGTACTGTTATTATGACTGAGAAATTGTTACATGGCAAAAGGATAGGCTGTCATTTGCAAACCATTTTTTCTATTTAAGGTTCTCTCATTCTCTTGTTCCTCTCTAAGTAGTTTCACACAAAATTGAGAGACTGGGAGTACAATGAAGTTTCTTATTTAAAGGTCACTCAGTGCAGTGGAGGGGCTCCCATCAGGCCTATCCTTGCAATACTGCCTACAGAGTAGGATCATGTCCGATCCCTTTGGGTCAAGGCAATCAGACTAAAGACTATCCAAAGTCATTTGGTAAAGGGGAAAGTTTCACCCTTTTTTTTTTTTAATGAACTAAAAAGATTATGATCTTATAAAAGAAACCAGTTTCAATGAGCCTAGTCAGAGAAGTGAAAGAGAGTCTAAAAATATGAAAGAAAGAAATACTAAAGACAAAAAAAACGGTCTATGACTAATGTTTTTAAAATAATACAGGGACAAAGAAATATCCTATTTTTCTTTAGTTTCTTCCCCAAATTGTAGAGATGTTACAGACATTCCATGATACTGATTGTTTTATTGATTTGAGAATATTATCTCTTTGATGTAAAGAAAGCAGTTAAAATTCTCTATTTCTCTTCATCCCTTTAAAAGAAAAAGTGCAGAAATTAGTATTTTCCTATTTCTGAACACTTCATCACCTGTAGTTTGTGTACCTCACATACTTTTGTCCAATTTCCATCACTGACAGTCTTTGTATGTTGTCTGCACTCAAACCAGGACAAGTGGAACTATGGTGTGAAGTCTTTGTTCATAAGATTATTATTTGTATTCTATTGCCATCCTTACTTCTTGAACAGCACCTGGCAAGATAGGATCCCAATCTGCTTTCAGGCTGTAAGAATGCTCACTACAATGTGGCAACAACACATTTAGTTTCTAGATGCCTGTGCGCAAAAATAAAGAAGTTATGTGGGATTCAGAGTAATAAGGTTCTCTTCTAGAAAAATCTTATTTTTCTCTGAAGCCAAGCTTTTTAGGGACTTAGAGATATTGTCTTTGTTCTTTCTAATGCAGTTTTACTCTTTTCATAGAAAATAATCTTTCTGCTTTATTAAACCTGTAAAAGCTTGAAGGTTACAAAACCTGCTAGAGAATGTTTGCACTCAACAACACTTTTTTCTAAGTAGCAATGAGGATGGCTGCATAGTTAAGATTTCTGATTTGATATTTTATTTAAGCTATTATATGATTGAATTTTGTTCTGGTTTGTATTCAGGCAGCATCTCCAAGTATGTTAGAGATATCATGCACTGAAATTCCAAAGTGGGTGCAGGGCTCCCTACTTTTGTTCTTCTGCACTGATAGTTTTTAAAATGAAGGCTTTAATCTGTATTATATAGGATCATTAATTTCTGCATTTTACACTTGAGCAACAGCATTCTGATTATCTGCTGCAATGAAAAATAAGCAGCCCTGCTCCTGCAGACTTAATTACTTACTGCAGGGCCCATCCCTTCCTAGTTATGGCACGCAATCTGCAAATGGGGTCAAAAACATTATTGAAAACCAAATTACCCACTGGATGGAGAAAACAAACATACAACTGTGACCTAGAGGACCTCACCAACATAAGAGGCAAGCCTAGCCACACACATTGCACAGCTCTGCTCTTAGACAACACAGTAAGTGGCCAAATGAGCTCATCACCCAGGATAGCCATGCATGCTATCATGGTATGAAGTGTGTTCTGCCGAAGTGTTTTATAAATGACCAAAGTGACTGATGTGGAAATGCACCCAAGTGCTTTGGAGAATGTGCCTGCTGAAGAGATGCCTATATACATGGGGGGTTTCCAGAAGAGCTGATTTTGGCATGAAGGACCAGGAGTGGTTCCCTAAAATCTCACTGTGTGGCCCCTTTGAAAATGAAACTCTATATACCAAATCCATGTAAAAGTGTGATTCAGCCTTGAAGGAAACTAGACATAAGCTTTCAATAATATTGTATCTGCTGTTCTTTAGAAATAGTACTGGTTGATTTTAGAGAAGACTACGAGTTATGAAGGATTTGGGAAATTTTAAAAGTGTATAAAATGCCTTAGTACTTACAGAAACACATAAAAATGAAACAGCGAAGAGACTCACTCCTTTTAAAAAATAGTAACTTATTTGTTTAAAATAGTGTAGAGGAATAAGCAAGATTTATGCAATTTTCATAGTTGAATGGATGAAAAAAAAAATCTGAGATGGAATTTTCCATGTCTAAAAGTCTAATGGCTGGTAATAGAATTGTAAACTATAAATGAAATACTGATCCATTTATATTTACAGAGATACAATATTTACTTGCAATTTTTTTAGCAATAGTATGCTAAGGTAATTTATAAGACAATGGGACAAGAAATCTATTGTTTTGAAATCACATAAAAAGCAATAATAAAACAATAAAATATTTAAAGTGCATACAAGGAAAAAAAGTCCCTAAAACACACAATTAACATTAAAAAATCATTCAGTACCATTTGAAATTTATCTATTTGAATATGCTGTATTTAATTAATTGTAAGCATTGAAAATTGCTGAAGCTTAAAAATATTATTCAGTTCAGAGCATAATAGTAAAATATTTTTTCTATGAGATAAAAACATTATACATTCTAAATAATAAAACTCCAGGAAATGGAGAGGATTACAACAAAACAGTAGTAAGTTTGCATCAACATGCAAAAATATGAGAGATGCAAATAGTCTATAATCATGTAGCTATCAAGAGGAGTTCCATAGTAAAGTTTGTGCAGTAATTTAAACCTGAAGAAATATTAAAATAATTTTAAAATTTTCATTTGCTGAATTCCATCTGCAAGTCCAGCAGAATGAATCTTCATGGGGTAGGATTTTTCCCCCCTTTAATCCACTACTAATGTTTTTTTTCTACGACTCTGCGCTGCTCAGAGCTGCTGCTCTGCTTTCCTGACATGTCCATCTGGACAGGTAGCCACGATCCAGACCTCTTGCCCGCTGAACTGAGATTTCAGCCAGAAGGCACACGGACATTTTTCTATTGAATGCAGAAGGGCTTGTCCTCAGCTGGTCAGAGCGCGGTGCAGATAACACCAAACTTGCGGATTCGAACCCAGTGCCCGCCATTCACTGAGAGTTGGGCGATGACCTGATGATCCTGTGGGGTTCCTTCCACATTAGAACATTCTGTGATTGTGACAGAGCGATATCTGAGCTCTGAGCCACCCTTTTCTTTGCTTTCTGGTACTGCAGGTGCCAAGCTCGCTGGGAGCCCCTGACAAGGTGGTGATGGCGAAGGGAAGGGTAGGGGTGTGGATGAAAAGCCGGGGGAGAGCTGCAGTACTCCAGCAATCCAAGGGGTGGCACAGGGAGGTTAGAGAAGGGAAGATGCACTTTTAAGACAGATTTTTATAAAAATGGGGATTTGTCTTGGACTGGGAGGGCTGGAAGGACTATAGGGACTGAGGGTGGCTCTCACCCTTGGAGGACAGCCTTGTCGTGAGGGCAGGAAAGGAGTCATGACAGCAGGGAGCTGGCGCTGTGCTCGGGGGCAGGGGGAGAACAGCCTGAGCCAGCGGAGCAAAAGCACGATGAGGACACACTTGCAGATTCCTCTGCTCCGTGGGTATGGGTGGCAGCTGGCTCCCCCCGAGCTTGGCTCAACACCGCTGTGTGCGGGGTGTCCAGGCGGGCACAGCTTTCGCAGCCCAGCTCCGAGCGGAGGTGTTGGGGCCTGCGGGGTGTAGGGCAGGCAGAGCGGGAAGCTTGGGAACCCCAGCTCCTCCTTCTGCACCTCAGCAGCCCGTGCTGCTCCCCACAGGGACAGCTGCAGGCTGACCTGAGCCGGTGTCTGCTGGCAGGAGCCTTAAAGCAGAGACCCCAGCCCGGCCAGGGTGTCCTGGCCCTGCCATGGCAGGGGACAGCATTCCTGGGGTCACTTGCCTTGTCCCCACATATCCTCCTCCTCTATGTGATTTCCAGAATGGAAATGTGATAGCTCTGCTGAATTGGGCGTGAGAAGAAATGTTTCAGAAACACAAGACGATCAGTGCAATAACCTGAGTAATTGACAGTGTGCTCTCTGTTTTTATTTGCCCGATGAGATTCATTGCTGCAGGAGCAGCCTTTCAAGGAGAAAGCCTGAAGTACTGTTCTTGCTGTTGTTATGAGGGCTACTTGCTTTTCATATTATTTTTTTTTCCATAATTAAGTTTGTCAGGTCCATGTGTGAATTTTCAGGCCAATACTTGATACTCACTTTCAGATTCCTTAGGCCAAGGAAAATGAAAAGCCATTAGGTAAAAGAAATTAATGCAGCCTATCACCAATGCCTGACTATATGCTCCAGGAGGAGCCTTAAATCAAATCTCAGCATTTCCCTAATATTTGCACAGTGACAGTCGATTTTTTTGTTTATACTTCCATTTCAAAGCATTCCTGGAGCAAAATGCACACCAGTGGTTGCAAAGCTGAGTCCTGCAATAGCACTGTGATGATACTGAGATGTTTTTACACATTTTTAACTCTTTCAGAGAAAGAGGAGAAGAAAAATACTTTAGGTTCTTTCACATTCCCTTGGAGGGCTTTCTAAGTCACCTTGGCATAGAGGACCAAAGACAACCTGAACTCCTCTAATTCAGTGGAAACCAGTCACTCCCATTCTTTTTTGTCCTTCAGCAGAACTGGGGTCTCTGGTTTGCTAGTCTTCTAACTCTTAAGATATCATCTTACTGTCATTCCCTTAGATTTTTCCCTCAGTCTCTAGAACAGTTTAGCTCCATTTCCATTCTCCTTGCTGTGGCTTCTTTAAATACACAAAATTTTATCCCTAAATTCCCAGGGTAGGTATTAGTGCCTTTGCTGAGAAAAGCTGATTTTTATTGGCCAGTTAGCAATCACTCACAGTTGAGATTTTTTTTCCCCCATTGCTATCTGTGTATCATTGTTTCAGTATCTTGCAGTATTAGATTGTGTGTTTGGTTTGTACAATGTCACTGGTTCATTGTAATTATTGGCCGCCCCACAAATGAGCCTCTTTAAGAGGTACACTGTTTTGCAGGTAGAACTGAAATTATGTCTAGAAAGCCTCCATGTTTGTGATAACACAGCCTCAAGAAATCAAATTTTTGTCATTAACCTCATCAGCTTTAATGTTTCTTACAAAACATCAAGTCCTATGAATCTGAGAAGATGAGAATCTGGGAAATTTTGAAAACAATTTTAAAAATCTTAAAACATCTTTTTGTGACATAGGAAGCTAAAAATTGCACTGTGAAGCCTCAAAACAAACATTTTAAGAGAGGGATTACAAGGAAGTGGTGCAAAAGTATAAAGACAGTTCTAATCTTGCCATTTGTAAAGAAGTGTATTATGACTTGTAAATACTTGGAGTCATTAAGCTCATCTCAGGAATGAACTATTTGGTGAGTGCACAAAAAAAAGGAGGAAAAAAGCTGTCTGAAAACACTGGCTGCTATGTTTTACTTAGAGGTGTGCTGTGTGTTTTATTTTACACAGAAATTCTTCCTTTCTTTTCCTCTCTTGTTAATTCTGGTGGTCAGTGGTATATGGCTCAATCTCCAAGAATTGCCTTCTTGCGTCACTAGCAAGACACTTTGTGGGTCCTTTTCAGGTTGTCTCCCAGTCATGCCATTTCTAGGGTGAAAGCTCAGCAAACAGCACTGAGACACACACTCTGAGACAGGAGGTCTGAACACAGATCCAGGGAGAAAGAACTCATGGTACATTCAAAGCCAGTTCTTGGTCAGTGGGTTTTGCAGAAAAGAACGTGCAGGGATTGCTCCTCTCTCTGCATGCTCAATGATGTTTTCAATGACAAAACAGCCAGGCTATCTCTTCCACAGATTCCTCACTAAAATAAGACATCTATCAGCTGGACTAAGCCAGGCTTGTTTTTAAAACCTGTACAAATAGTGCAACAGACTCATGGCTTCACACCAAAGGAGAGCATTTTTAGATTAGATATTAGGAAGAAATTTTTTACTCTGAGGAATGCTGAGGCACTGTCACAGATTGTGCAGAGAAACTGTGGATACCTCATTCTTGGAAGTGTCCAGGACCAGGCTGGATGGGGCTTTGAGCAACCTCCTCTATTGAAAGGCATCCTTGACCCATGGTGGAGGGGTTGGGATTAGGTAACCTTTAAGGTTCCTTTAATTTTGCATTGAGCAATTTCTCAGCCTCTGCAATGTCTACCACTTGTATTTAAATAATCTTAATTAGTAATTATTTCCTCTCCAGTCCATTTTATTTAGCACCCTGTGCTGTGATAACTGATGAAACATTCTTTCAAATCTTGGGACTAGAGAGGAAGGAGAAGCAATTTAATTCTGTGGGAAAACTTTGTTTAATGCAATGCTTATAAAGGATGATATTTATGACAAATCAGTTGCCTGAGGTGTTTGAAAAGAATGCAAGAACAATGTCCAAGGACTTAACAAAAATTTATTTGAGGTTTAGATGAAAAATTACCCCTTGGAAAGCTAAAATATCTTCATTGTTGGAATCCAGCAACACTGTTTCAGGAAACCCATTTAGTATTTGCATTAATTTCTTATAGCAACACAGGGTTTTTTTCTTTTTTTTTTTTTTTAAGATGTAAAGTAAAGCCAGATCAAATGAACTTCAAAAATATATTAGTGAAGTTTTATGATAAACTCAAAATTTAAAAGTAATGTAGCCAACTTGCATAAAAGATAAATTAGATCCATCCTAGCATTTAAGAGAATTTCTGCTATGAACATAATGTTTAAAAGTAAAAAGCACTTGAAAAAAGCAGTGCACATTTCAAGCTAATATTTTTAGAATATTTTCAAATGTTTCAGTCCATTAGATACATATAATATGTGAAATGAGATGATGAACCTTGCAAACTGCCTATCTATATACTCCCATAGAACGGACCTAAATAAATTGCCAATAGATACACAATGCACATGGAAGAAAATACTGATAAAGACAAAACCATGCATGTCAACAACAGCATTCAAACTGGTGTACTTAATTAAAAAAGTGAAGTCAATTAAAATCAAAACAACAGTGTAGCATGTACAAATGCTGGAATAATCATTAGGCCTTGCTGAATAATGAAGGAGTAAAGAATTTTTTTCAAGTGAAACAGCAGGGGTGATACATTACACAAAGCAACAATCTACAACAATATGACAATTGAATTACTTCAGCCCCATTAAGCAGGTGCAGAAGAATAATTAACATGAATTTCTTCAATGGAAAAGAAAAAAAATAAACTTTTGTCTAATACAAACTGCTATTATTTTCCCTCCAAAATGATGAGAAAATATGTCAATGAGCAGATGGATTAAAATTAAACCATTATGCTTATCCTCTATGTGAGACCCTTTAATTGTAGAATAAAATATGTACAGAGTGTACTTTCTCTGTCTGACAGTGTTAAAACAGATCACCATGGTTCACATAAGCTTTTGGTCTTCTGCTGAGGCATAAGCATCAAAATTTTAAAAATTTAATATGAAAGGCAAGAGTTTTTGAATTTTCAAACACAGGTATTAAGTCAGGCCTCAGGTCTCATTCAATATCTGCTTTTCCCTTTCAAGTTCAAAATAAACATGTGACCTCCAATTTCAATATGAGCAACAACTGTTCCATGATATGACAAGAAGGAGGGAACAGATTTTGTAATATCTCATGAACTGTAAGTTCTTTCTTAAATTCCAGATGCATCCAGTGTTTTTCCCTTTGGAGTCCTACTGAAATAATTCTATTTAGTTCTTTTGAAAGAGATTGATTTGGGCACAGACAGCCATGCAGTTTACTCAGGGGCATCTGATTTTCTTCCTTTATAATCAAAGAAATGGGTAAACACTAGCTGTGGTCACGTTAGAAATATTTTAATTAAAGATGCAGACATAACATCTCAAGTGATCAAGTTAGCGTTTTGTAAGAAGCTGCTGCTCTGCAGCCAGAGAGACTGTGGAAGGATTAATGATCATTTTATGAGCCAAGGTTGTGTGCTGTGGTAGCTTTAACTAAGCTGCTTTACCTTGCTTATGCAATAGTCTGTGAGGAGCTGAAGACCCCTGGGTCTGTCAAACAATGTCCTGTCTACAGCATCTCCTACCATTCTCTTTGCCCAAAGACTTTGCACAGCTGTTGGGCTGCTGGGGCTGCCCTCTACCCTGAACACATCTAGAACCCACTGCTGTTTGTGCAAGTGTCCCATGAAACTGCATTATGGCTCATCTGGAGCACTGCACTTTTCCCCTCCACTGCTACTTGACGAGATCTATTACCATAGCATAGTTTTGCTGTATTAGCCTAGAGATAGACATATATCCATTCCTGTAAGTCGAGTTGTTGGGATCAAGTATTGCTAAAAACAAATTTCCACTTTGAATTAGGAAAAACAAACTACCACCTCTCAATTAAATGGGATTAATTTTCCTTTGAGAGCTGGGAGTCCCATAAGTACTTGAGGCTGCTGTATGGACTAGTTACATAAGACTTTCTTTATGTTTGTTTTGGTTTTTTTTTTCAATTAATAACTTTCTAATTTCAATCATCTTTGATTTTTCTAAAAATATCAAAGACTAGAGAGCTTTAAAGAGTTAGAATGCTTCTTTTGAAAAAGGAGTGATGTTTTGGGACAAAAAAAAAATTAGAAATTGAATTAAAACACAGTAGTTACCAACATGTAAGCAGATGTTTAGTACTTTTTCTGGTTTGATCAGTTCTGCTGCTGTTTGAATCAGGGGGTCTTCAAACTACTGATTTCTGGAACCATGAGTGCTAATTTTGTAGCTATTCTGCATGTAGTGCTCATTCCCTAAATTTCCATGTTGATATACCTGTGTTCTATGCCTCTACAACTTATGACAGACTCATATCTGGAGTGGTCAGTTTGCTTCAGTGACCTCTAATGTTCTAAGATGCTGCTGATGGCATTTTCCCTTTTAAATGTTGATGAACTTGCAGATACCTCTTATTTTGATCCCATACTTTCAAGTTATAAAAGCTATACTATCAGCCTGGCAGAAACTATGAAGAAACCACCATCAGCAAATTCACGGATTCTACTGCAGTGACTGACCTGGGAATGCCAGCCTGGACAAGGATCTTTTAAAGCAGGTGTTGCAGAGATAAAACCCTCATGATAGTTTACAATGTTAAAAACGTATACAAAGAGTAAGTAGTACTGTAAGTCCTGGTACTACTCTGCAAGACCACTGCCACAACATGGATAGCACTAAAGCCTCTCACTCCAGAGAAGATGAAAGAGCCAAGAGGGGCCAGCATCCCTTCTCTGCATGAGCTCTGAAGCAGCCTACAAAGGACAGAAACTGCCAACCCATGCAGCTGTCCAGCCTGTTGGAGGAAGAGAGGGAGAGACATGGCTGACAGCATTTTGTGCTGCACTACAGAAATTGTGGGCTATAGACGTGTCAGGCTCATTTTGCTCAAGGTAGTAAATGGCTGATGCTATTTTGGTGCTATATGGTTTATTTAGTGCGTCTTAGCCTCCTCCTCTTTTTTTACTGCTCCATCTCCAAAAAGAATCCATATAGCTGGAAGCTATATCTTTTTCTAATATCTACTTCTATATGTTTTTCTAAAAACTACTGTTTTCTAAAAACTACTGTTTTCTAAAAACTACTTTCCACTGTTTTTCTAAAATTGAAATTTTAGAAATTTCTATTTTGTAACTTCTGGCCAAATCATTTTCCCCCCATCCTCCTTTCAGGCTGTTGTATTACCCTTCCAGATAACTGACTAAACCCATTGCTCCCCAGCTCAAGGTAACAGCAGACATCTGCCTGGATGCAAGCACCAGGCAGTAATTCTTGCAACTAAGGAACCCAAGAACTGTTAAGGGGCAAAATATTTATAAGCTCAGCCAAGTGAAAGGAGATGTTGTGGGCTGGTTGCCATGGTGATTTAGACTCACTATGATGACCATTTCTTACATGTCTCAGCTGCTTCATCCAATGCAGATATACTTCAGCCAGGAATATAATCTTACTGGAGAAATCTCTGGGTCAGGAAAAGTTAAAATACTGGACTAGGGAAGGTGTCATCTCTAGAGGAGAGAAGAAGAGGTAGACAAGGCAGCTAAAAGATACAATAGACATTTTAACAAAATATAATTGCAAGAGTAGACACAAAAGTAGGCAATTCTAGAGAGGGCTGTTTCATTCAGAGACCTTGCTCTGCATCTCAGTTATAACCTTATCTAGCCACGCAACTTGCTGAGAAGGATTCAGTCTGGCAGCATCATCCCACTGTTCCAAATTCCTGCTAGAGACTCTTCACTCTCTGCATTTCAGCCAGTGGGAACTCACCTTTGTTTTTATTAGGAAAGACAAAAATCTTTTTGACAGTTTTCTGTCCCTTGAATCCCTGATCTACTATATAAATATTGTTCATATCAGTTTATTATCAGACCTGAGCAGGTATGCATGGATTATTCTAGGGGTCAGGTATTCTACTTTTTCTAGTTCAGGCATTGTAGTTTTTCCATTCAGTTCCAACGGGAATATATTTTTTTTTGGTCATGTGCCACAGAAAAATCCTGTCCTGCCTTTTGTCAGTGATGACTACAGATTTAGTTAATGGGAATTGACATGTTCCAGACTATAAAAAACAGCCAGTGAGAAGTTTTGCTAATCCAACCTTTGAATCCTGCCTCCTCAAAAACTTACATGCCTACCTGAGCACTCTGGGGAATTTCACTGAACAAAGGTACAGTGGGCCAAGAACACTTCTATTTAAAACCATTTCCAAAAGCAGAAGTGGAAGTTTAGAGTGTTTTGATTTGAGGTTCCCTCTTTTCCTCCCACATCTACAGTATATTCCTGAGCAATAAAAAGAACTAACTAGTGCTTCCTTTTGTTTCCAGTCCTCCTTGTTTGCAATGTCCATGCAATCACTGAAAATTTATAGGAACAGACTAAGAGGCCCATAATCTTGTAGCCTTAGGAGGCAAAACTGATGGCGGAGAAGACCTGCTTAATGCATTTTGCCCTATGACCAATTTCATGTAGAATATATGAACCATTTGGTACAACCCTCCCTTCTTCATGCACTCTGTCCTCTGAAGTAGCTGTCATGATCACTAGATTAGAAAGTAATAGTTGCTGGCTTACTTTCCAGCTTTATTTATGGTTTTCTAAGAATAAAAATTATGAAAGTATCTCTCGCATGATCATGCTCTGGGGGTGCAGCTTCTGAGGTGGATGGGTTTGAGTCCCGTTTAATAAAGAAGGGAATTGAATATTGGATACACATCTCATTTCCAACCTTTGCTAGATGAACCTTCTGAGAACAGCTTGATTATTGTGATGAAAGAGAACCAGCACCTGAGCAGGAGATAATACTTCTCTGTGGTGCTATTTTAGTTGGTTTCATTTGGGAATTGTCTGTCAGGAGCCAGAATGAAAAATGGAACTCCATATAAATCAAATGGACACACATTAAGCCTACTTCAGGGTTAGTGCCCCCTGTGCCAAATATTTGAATACAACTGCTATTTCTCAGACAATGTTAGACTGACACACACAGTCTGTATTTGTCTCATCAGAAGTAAATTCTAAGTTGTAATAAATGTGCAAACTCATAGCTGTGGTAGATATTTTTTGCCTTCATCATATGAGGGATCACATTATGTTATTTTTCATGATAACCTAAGCATCATACTCAGGAGGTGAACTACATTTGTTATCTGTGAGCACCATGTCCTTGCTCCCCCCTGTCCCATCCCCAATTTATTTGGAGAATAATAAACAGGCTTTTTAAAACAGAGTGAATAATCTCCTGAATATTTATTCCCATTAAAAGTAGAAGCTTTTTTCTTTCTATTAGTATTTTTCAAATAACAAAGGTTTCAGCTGGTTTGCTTGTAATAGACTTATAAAATTATGATTTGCTTGTAATAAACATTATGAAAAGAATTGGCAGCTTTTATTCACAAGAGAGCTTTCTCTGGAAGGGAAGGAAATTGTTTGGTGAATCCTCTTTCTTGCTTACCCCCAGCAGTTATCACTGCATATAAAGAGGTTGGATGAGCCCCGAAGGAAGTTGGAATGTTTGTCCCTATACGAGCACGTTATAAACGCCAAGTTAGTGTGACTAATGGATAAGACAGAAAGCAAAGCTGGTGATCTAAGATGAATAGAAGCATTAGAGGGAAAACCAGGAATGCAAATCTCACTTTGTTAGAAACACAGACCTTATGTCTGCTCCAGAGTTTTGTTTCATCAACTCTTATAGCTCATGGGCTCCTTCACTGTACAGAGTGACTGTAAATCCTGCAAAAACTGGGAGAGGTAGATCCTGTAGAAGCTGATGTTTGTATTCAACATTGCTTGATGGAAGCTGCTAAGCGATACTGAAAATGCTGGCAGGACTCCCAGAGTTGGGAGGGAATTTCCATGTGCTGACTCAGACATGAATTTAAGCTTGCTGGAGTACTACACCTGATCCTACTGAGGATTATGAAATCTGGAAGCAAGACTGAATTTGAAGTGAACTACTGAAATTCCTACCAACACATCTAGAAGGCACAAAAAGGAAGAATTATGGATGCAAACACATAGCATATAACTCCCTATCATATAAA
Source organism: Cinclus cinclus (assembly GCF_963662255.1). NCBI lineage: Eukaryota > Metazoa > Chordata > Aves > Passeriformes > Cinclidae > Cinclus > Cinclus cinclus. The sequence goes on along the minus strand of NC_085046.1, from coordinate 116,628,686 downwards.
GCAGTCTCTAAGGAAAAATGAGAAAGGCACTCACTGAGCACTAAGTCAAGAAACATCTGGGAACAGGGGCAGCAAAATTCTTGCCCTCCCACACTGACAAAACAGATTAACAGATGTTTAATCAGCCACAGAGACTCAGCTATGATCAAAATATGTTGCTGCTGGAAATACCTTAAATTCAGAAGCCAGTACTGGGTGCTCCAAGTCTTGCCATTTTCTGAACTTGTCTTCTTTAGATGATGATTTTAGCAAAACATACTTCTCTACTTACATGCCAACATGGAAGTTAAAGCTTAAAAAGCTTTTTAAGCTTTTTAAATAAGCTAGTTCAAAATTATTAATGTGAAATCTTTTTTCTAACAATTCTAGTGAAAATGGAAACTATATTTCAGGGCAGATGTAGTAGTAAGATGACTTTTCAGAAAGAGAAGGCCATGCAGGGCCCAACCTAGCCCCTGTGAGAGCAATTCATTTGAGTTGCAGGGCAATAGTGGGAAGATACCCTTTGTTAATAATAATGGTTCTGTATTTCTATGGGAAACTAGCAGACAAATTCTCCCAACCCTGCTTTTACTATTTTCCTTCTTCTTGTTAAGAAAGAGCTGCTTGCTGGTCATATCTTTCTTATGCAATAATGCTTTAAAACACTTTAACATTTCTCAATATATGGGAAATGTCATCTTTCTAAAATCTTTGAAAACTTACCACCAACCAGGAGATGTGTTTTTCAGACTCTGGTTGGTGCTGTTCATGTCTAGAGCTAATGAAACAATTCAGAAAAATTTATTTTATAAACTACATCTTTGCTGTGGCTCATCAAATGCATCATGGCTTTCTCAGATTTCTTGTTGATTTGAAATTTTTGTGAAAAACACCTTACACAGAGTTCTTAATGTTTCAATCATTTCTCAGCAATCTATTGCAAACCCTCAGTGTTTCAGCATCAAGCTTATGATTGGATGTAAACCAGGAAGGTTGCTGAGACTGATTAGAACATCCACCCAGTCTAACCCTTGAAATTACAAATTGGAAATGTTTGTGGCTGTACAGGGTTTGCTTATTTTTTTTCCCCCTTTTTCTTCTTCAAATAAGACCAAGGGAGTTTAATAAGTAGATGATTATGGACATGTTTGGATAAAAGGATGTTGCTCTCATGGGCAAGATTTTCAGAAGGAAAATAGTTTTAATCTGTTGTCAAAATTCTGTTTGGATTCAGTGGCGGCGGGATTTTAAACACTGCCAGCTACTTTCCAGAACCTATGAATTTATTTAGGAAGAGGAAAAATGATTTAAAAGTGGCAGCAGGTTTCAAAATATCTTTGGAAAGTGCTATTGTATGCCCTGCACACTGAAAAAGGCAAAAATCTATTTTTTTCTGAAATTGCACTTATTTTACACATAATAATAGCTAGTTTAAAAGCAAAAGGAAACTGCATTAACATATATAGCATTTTGTCATTTATTTATTTCAAATTCTGTGCCCCTTAGCTTCAATGTCACTTTATTTTCATTGAGCTGCTTAAATTTTATTAAGGTTTCTTTTTACTTGGTGCTAAAATATTTGTGTCGACATAATTAGACCTTATGGTCATGGAGTAACATTTATTCAGCTGAATATTAAGTATTTATTTAGTACATGTCCTTTTTCATTAACAAATTCTGACTTAGAGCTTTTCTCCTCCAGTAACAGAAAGCAGAGTTTGTGATTTTGGGTGGTAGCTGTGGATTTTTTGCTTATAAGCAAGAATGTTTTTTGTTCTGCTTACAATTCACAACAGAATTTCTTCCTAGAAATAGAGACACACTGCATTATTTTCACACAAGGCTGTGGCTATGTTCCAGGACGTTCATACAACTTCTAGAAGTCACATCACGCTTGTGAGTTTAACATAATATTCCAGGGGATAAATAGTCCTGTGCAGATGTGGCACTGCTGTGAGCCACAAGGATTTTCCTATCATGCCCCATCATGAACAGAATGCAAAAAAAAAAAAAAAAAAAAAACCCAAAAAAAAATAAAATTCTGCAAAATACTTCCAAAAATTACTCTTGTGTAAAACAGTTGCTTACTTATGAGTCACCTCCTCGCGTGGTGTAGGCGACCTACTGTAACAAGCTAGTTTGTACCCAGACCCTTTTTAAGTTCTCTCACCTCCTTTCAATCTGTCTAACAGCTTCCAAGAGACAGATGTGTCCCTGTGTGTGTCAGGAAAGGAAAGCATCAACTCATATCAGCCAAGTGGGTATTTGTGGATTTGGGGAGATGGAGGAGACAATACTTGTATGGGTATAAATGCAGGAGGAATTCAGTCTCCAGTGGGCAACTTGTGCAAATTCTGGTGTATGTTTGTTCAGATTAACAGGGGTCTCTGATTTTTGGCTCAGAGAGTTCTCTCTGTAAAGGTCTGTAAAAGGAAGAAAGAGAAACTATGATATAGAATAAGCTTCTGGTTTAACAAAGTACAAACTACAGTGTGAAAACTCACTTATTCCTCTAAGATGAACAAAACTTTAAAATTAATTGGAAAGGAAAAAAACAATAGTAGAGGCAGCATAGCTTAACTGAGCTGTGAGGTTGTGGAAGGGTACATGCATAGAGTATTTTTTCAGGCAGATTTGATCTCGCCCTTTTCTGAGCCAACTGCAAAACCCAAATCTCTATTGGCAGACACATAGCTGTAGCCCTCACAACACTCATTCTAGACTAATAAGCCTGGCAGAGAGAGTATATTATCTTGTTCTTAGTTCCAGCAGCTACCCAGAAGGCATTACAACACACTTGAGATATATCTCATACAAACTACTGATATGCCCACACTGCACAGAAGTGACTGCAGGGAACTGTAGGGACAGCTCAGGCACCAGGAGTTGTGACAGCTCAGAGTGAGGTATTATACCTTACATCCCAGGCAGACTATTGCTGAGTCAAAGCTGGTTTAGCTGTGACTCCTGCAGCTGAACCTCTGAAAAGACTCCAGTTTCTTCCAAAAATAATAATTAAAAAAATCAGTATTCTCAGGTCAGAGTGTGTGTTTCCAGTTTGTGAGCTCAACAAACTGTATTTTAGCCTCAGGTACCTCTGAACATTTCCTGTGTGTAGAATCCGTATAACTTCTAAGAAGTTCCTTACTTACAGTCTGCTAAATCAGGAAAAAACCTCTGTAAAGGTGGGATGAGTTAGTAGAAATTATAATGTATGGTCAGAGGAAAGAAACTGCCACTTTTTCTTGTCCCTAGCATTAAGCTAAAGAAACACACCTTAGAAGAAAATATGCAGAATTTTATTTCCCAGACTCCAGGTAGTGTATCTGGAGCTGTCAGCTGAATTCAGGGCGGAGCTCAGGATTATTGACTGCAAAACAGGGCCACCAGTACCTTTCTTACTCTTTGCAGAGATAGGAGCTGCAGCTGCTCAGGTGGGAGATGATCTCTGCTGGGAGCCTGTGCAGCCAACAAGGCCAACAGCATCTGGGGCTGGACCTAGAGCAGCATGGCCAGTACATCAAGGGGATCATTCCCCTTTTTGCAGCACTCTTTAGAGGGCAGCTAGAGTCCTGTATTCAGTTTCAGACCCTGGTATAAGAAAGATGTAGACTGAGTGGGGAAGGTTCAGTGCAGGCACACCAAGATGGTCAGGGTCTGGGGCACGTGCCCTACAGAGTAGAGGCTGAGGGACCTGGACTTGTTTGTCCTTGAGACGGGAAGGGCATAAAGCAGGGCCTTTTAGGACCATGAGGAGGACTCCAAGAAGAGACATCCAGGCTGCTCACAGCAGTGTGTCAGGAAGAAAAATGGCAGTGAGCATAAATTTCAATAAGAGGAGTGGGGACAGCCCACAAGTGGAAGAGGCAGTCTATGGGCTCATGCAGTCTCTGCATTTGGAGGTTTGCAGCAGCCAACTGTATAAAGTCGTGAGCTGTGTGATGTGGCCTCATAGCTGAGCCTGCTCTGACCAGAAAGTTGAACTAAAGACCTCCAGAGATCCCCACCAAACTCATCCTATTTCTCCAACAGATTTTTAGGAAGCGTGTTCAGTTTTTTTTTTCACCAAAGCACATCCATGCCTCAGACTGCTCATAAAAGCTCCCCTAAAGGTAGCAACGGTAAGCAAACATATCTTGATGAAAATATTAGCCAAAAAAATTGACTGTTTCATTCAGGGTTTTCTGTGAGGTAACACTAGATGTTTTCATGAGTTTCACATGCAAAATCATACATGTGAAAATACATTTCACAACAGATATCTTTGTTTCCCAGTCCTTTGTCACTGCTTAGTTCTCCAAGTGTATTTTCCTTCTCTTACCAGATTTTTTACTTTGTTCTCAAGATCCCTAATATATATATACATAACATTTTTTTTTTTTACTGAAATTCATTGCAGTAGACTGATTCAAAAATACACACGGAAGTAGGAACTGGGGGGATTGGCAAACACCATCTGATCTCTAGCAACCAATTATATATTCTTAGCCCATTGCAAACTTTTCAAGAAGCCTATTAGCTTATGGTTCATACATTTATGGGGAAACTGAAGTCTCGTTTCACCATATCAATGTACAAGAGACTGTGCACTGGTTTCCAATAGATAAGCAGTAAAAATTTAGGGCAAAACTTCTTGCTTTGTGTTTCTGGACTCTTCCTTTTGGATGACTGTAGAACACCTCTAAAAAGGCAAATATGATATATATTCAATTAGGAATAAAGAAAGAAAATTCCTCCTGATATTGGTGTCTTCCTTGGTAAGGACAGTTTATAGAATCAGCCTTATTAATTGTAATATTTATATACTTACGATGTATCTAACTTCATTTATCATTACATGCTATTTCATGCATAATACTCTCAAGTGTATTGTACAACATCAGAATAAGCTGGGTGTCAAATCTTTGAATATTCCATGTACAAGCTGTTTGGAACATTCACTTGTGCTAAAATTGTGAATGATTAAAAAAAAAACAAAAAGACTAGGTGAACCTGAAGAAGTGAGGGGAGAAATGACTTAAGAAATACTATGAGAAGCTGACTATAAAATGGTGCCCTGTTTTAAAAAGCAAGAGTCAGTAGCCTCTCACAACACTGGAAGAAAACACTATATGCTTCACCTGGGCAACCTTTCCTTAAGCCTACTGTAACATTTTTTTCTTGTGATGTCTAAAATGTAACTAAGTACCTCCCCAGCACAGTTCTGGTTACCTGCAAACGGGATTTGATCACACCACTTTTATTCAGTACACAACAAAACTATCTCTAGAACTTGAAATTAGTATTTTCAAAGTAACTTACAGATTTAGCCGTCTACATTCCCTGCATTTTTGTTTGAAATAACAGTACTGTGTTTGGGATTTTTTTATTTTGAGAACTTTAGCCTGAAATCTTCAACTCCCACAGTACAGCTGTGCTCAAAAATAAGCATTTTTTTGGTTGCTGTTGTTGCAAAAAAGCAAGTAATCATTACAGTTAATTTCTATTAAATAGACATGCATCATGAAATGAAGTTTTTCTTTGCTCTTAAGTAAACCCACAGGTACAGCCATTTGTCCTTGGACTGAGATGTTGATTTTAATTCATCTGCCTGCATACACTTATTTAGTCATTTTTCATTCATCATGGGTAATTCCCAGGCCTTTAGGTAACTAGCTAAATGTTGTTGAAGTGAAATTGGGACAGACAACAACTTCAGTTGACTGAATGTCTTGATCTAGTGTACTGGCGTAACTGCAAGGCTACATAACACTGAATCTTTAGTCAGCTGGTCTTGTACTTTGATTTGGATGCAATTAACTGAATTTTATAATCAGGAAATTAAGTACAAAGACTACTCATGGGTTGCTTGTAATAAGAGCTTAGCATTAGGATGTCACCTGGGCTGCAGCTTAACAATTGATAACATTGCTTGCATATAATCATGTCAATAGCTTGAATATGTGGTCATAAGGTTGAAGTGGCAAAGTGGAGCTACTTCTGGATCATACCTTCAGTCCTTGTTTGAGCTCTATTGACAGAAAGCACTCAACAAGGCAACAAAGTAGATGGAAATTTCCCTAAATGAAAAGGACTACCTTTGAAAGAGTTAAAGAAATCAACATTAATTACTTTTGCTCTCAATCAGTGATAAATTTAGCCATTACCAGCTGCTGGGAGAATTTCCTAATTGCTTACTTTTAAAGCTCACAGTTTATAGCAACACATAGACTGTTTTAACCTGTGACAACCTGGTTTTCTTTGGCTTCTACTCAGCCGTCCCCACTGATTAACTTAGGCAGCTCTTTACTGGTCTCACACACTTATATATTTACTGTTCTCAGAAGTTTAATTATTCCCACTTGTGAAAGGATAAGCTGTCTAACTTGGGGCTGTTGACATCAAGATGCTGAAGATGTCAAGATAAACAAAACCCAGATGATTTAAGTCTTGCGTTTAGCAGGCACTACTCTTCAGCTGCAGGTTACCACTCTGTAGCAAAGATACCTGAGTACGTCCTCTGAGCACTTCTCTGCTGGTCAGTTTGAAACCAGGTGGACTCCCACATGCTTTAACTACATCCCTCAGTTGGTCAGTGCTTAACAGATCAACGTCTTTCCTCCTTTGTCTGCAGTCAGACAGGGTTTGTTTTAGTCTAAAGGTCTAGTCATGAGATCTGAGATTTACGTGGACAAACCAGGAGGTGGAGGCAGCAGAGGAATGCTCATCTAGGCTCTGTACAGGAGTTTTGCAAAGTCACCCTTACAGAAAACAAGGAGTAAGGAGGATAGGAAGACTCCTTCTGACAGTTGGCTAAAAGCTGTTTGTTAGGGAATTTAAAATTAGACACACTTAGTCAAACAAAGGCTTACCTCACATAAATATTCAAAATGAGAAACAAGATGTTGTGTTGTGCTGCCCTTCAGACTGATGGAGCAGTAAGGTATTCAGTAAAGTAAGTCTTAGAGTACCAAACAAACAGGAAAGTACCTGAGAAGGCCACGGATCAGAGGTTTGCTTGTTGTTGGAGAATCTATCTTTCAAGCTGCTTATCTGTGCTAAAAATTGGTTTGAGTGCTTCAAATTGCAAGTGCCCAATCTGCACAAAATAGAAGTAATATGCTGACAAAGTTCTGTACAGGTAGCAATCAACATTATCCTGGATGAGCTACAATATTGCTAAGATGTTTTAAGGAGGACCTGCCAGAGAAGCATTACAGTAATTAAGCCTGATTGTCAGAATGTTGGGCAGGCTTGAGTCTCAGAAGCCAAAGCCTTCAAATAAATAAATTAATAAATAAATACTTGATGTGCATCACTGCTTAGGGTTGACAAGTCTGAAACCAGCATCCTGAGTCCATAAAGATAATAGCTTGCTCACAGTTGATGTGAATGGATGACAACAGGAACCTTTGGAGGTGATTTGCAAAGGCAAAAAAAAAAAAAAAAAAAAAGGAGTTGTACCATTTTCCGCAATTGTAGCATTCTTTGTGATGACTATAGAAGGCTTGAAAGCCTCTACCCCTCCTCACATTTCACATCTTATCTGATCTGCTTTTCTGGTTGATTCTACAACAAAGTAGAGGGAAAGTATAATTACAATGCCACATCATACCATGAAAATAATACTGAGTTAGTAGAGAAAAGTACAATTTTTATTATTTTTTTTAAATTAAAACCACTGAGCTCTTTGTGTTTTTTTAAATTAATATTTCTGGGAGCAGCTAGTTAATTTCAAACTGCTTTCTTAGAGGTTTTACTTCTATCTCCTCCAAGATTTAGTACTTCCAGTTCTACAAACAAATGCAGAAAAAAAATGCTAATCGATTTTTTTGTGTACTTCACAGATATCTCCCAGGAAATAAAATGAAACCTGATATTACCAGGATGTTTAGTCAAAAAAAAAAAAATATAAAATAGGTGTGAAGCTGCCACTCTGTTTTGTCACACAGCAAAACAAGGAATGATGGTAAGTGACATAATGCCTTTCTCTCTGCCATTTTTGAATCTGTAAATGTTGCAACATTAAAAGATGTGTGTTTAAGCTCTTAAATGAGATATCATGTAAATAGCATCAATATCTGACACATTAGCATGCAGAAGTTGCTACAGCAGTCTATTTAGCATGAGTAAGTCAACACAATTGAAAGAAACTTGGAGATAAAAAACATGTTCCAGGAAAAAGAGTACACTGCAAAAAAATGCATAGTGCTCAGTTTTTCTGGCAAATTGGATTATCTTCTGTTCTCTCACAAATCAAGATTGGTTTGGGGGAGCTCTTTGGTAACTAAAGTTATTGCTCAGCAACAGCATTTAATGGCAGAGAGGGAGAAGGAATAATCAAAGCTGACCCAAACAGTGTAAGTAGATATTCCACATGGGGTAAAATTTTGAGTGATTTATGATAGACGAAGCATTCATTAAATCTCTCTGAAAATAAGCATAGATAAGGCAACAGTCAGAGATGGCAAAAGATCAATCAGAAAATAACCCACAGGAAGCTTAGTGCCAAAAGTACATTATAATCAAATCAATTTCTGATGGTACAAACACTTCTGCATTCAGTCTGTTTCCGTGTGCTGTAGATCATTTGTTATGTCATTCTGATCACTGTTACCTAATAGGAGCTTGTAATATGTTTGAGAAATTCAGGTACTTTCTGGAGTTTTCTTTCCACATGCTCACAAGGATGCCAGGCTACTCCTTCTGGTAAGTGAGTACTTATATGATATTTACTTTTGAGATTTAGCTTTATCCCCAGATGTTGTCCATTTTTGTATAGAGAGCCTTGGGACACTGTGGACCTTTGTGCAAGATGTTCCTTCACAGTGATTACAAGGGAAGAAATGAACAAACCTGTTTGCTGATAAGGGTTTTAGGCTGTCTTTAGGTCATTAGTCAGAGCAATAACAATGCCTTCCACAGTTCAAAGATTACTCCTCAAAGTCATAATGGAGACCACTTTTCAGGAAAAAAAAAATCTATTATTTCAGCATAACTAAAGTACTTTTCAAAATGTGAGCGAATTAAAAGTAAAAATGGGGTATATTGCCATATCTACCAGAATAAAGGAGAGAGCAAGGAATTCTATCTGGAGATATACACCATGCAGAACTGAATCAGAGTTTAATGTGTCTCTCAGACAGTAGATGAGCCTGAATAGGAGCCAGCTGTGAATAGAAGCATATTTTGTTTGCTGGTATGATCAGTAGAAATCATATGTTAGTAATTTAGAGCTACCTCCCTGCCAAAAAATGCTTATCTGTGCACTACCCAGAATTTTAAATTTGTTTGGAAGCATAATAGTTGAAAAGTGTTTGAGGTATTGATGGATATTGATGTCTGTTCAGCTAAGGAAAGGAGTCCACTGAGTACAAAGATATATTTATTTGTGTGCTTGTACTATATAAGTAACATACTCAGTGTCTTAATTGGAGCACATAATTCAGAAATATTTTATCAATCTAAGAATCTGATATGTTTTGTAACTAGTGGACATTTCTTAGACCTTCACAGAAAAGAGAGTATAATTTGGAAATGTCTGAAGGAAGAAAGCAGGAAGTATCCTAAAGGAGACTTTTGGGTTTTGTTTTTTCTTAAAATTGAGATCCATTACCAGAGTAAAGAAATGCACAATGGATATGATGCATACAGGCAAAGCAGTAATGCTGTAAATAATATATAACTCTGGTTTATATTCCATTTTGTGATTTCACTTATATTTTAAGCCCAGGCTGTTCAATCATGAGTACTGATTTTTGATGTACAAGATGAAATACTGTAATTATTTAGTGTCTGGAAAATCTGAGCTGATACAATTTCCTGATTTCAACCATCCTCTACCTTTCAGCCACTGTCCTGATTTCTTTTAAACATGAGTCAAGAGTTTCTTCTCACATCTCCCTGTCTGCCTGTAAAGGCCTCCCTTTACAACTGCCTGTTGCTGAGGGGATATCTCAGCTCAAAGACTCCTGGTGCAACATCTCAGAACTCTTCCCTCAGAGCAACTGCACTCAATTATTATTATATACTCAATCAGTATTGTTTCCTCACATAGTAAATATGAAAACTACACTTCTTACAAGGAATGAGATTGTATGGTGTCCTTGCTAGGTTTGGTGAATGAACTAACTCCCTCCTCTATAACTAGTAATAAATAGTAACAAAACCTTTTGCTGACATTTTAAAGAATAGTACAGAATGCAGGTAAAACACTGCAGAATTGATTTTGCACTTATCAGACAAGAAGAAATGTAATTATGTTGCATTTCCCCAAGGACTGTTTTCTTTATCTAGCCTCTTTATTTAAAAAAAAAGAAAAAAAAACCTGTAAGAATTCAGTCTTCTTCTAGGGATGGCAGAAGGACTCCAAGCCATTGCAATTCCTGGACTTTTTTTCAGAGAGGCCTGTGCTATGTACCTCTGTGATTTTCTATTTGTATGCTATTATTTCAGCAAAATTCCAACTGGATTCAATTTTTCTGTGGAACTATGGATTTTAAAGTGAAGCCCTTAGATCTCATTTAACAGCCTGCTGCTCTGCAGAGCATTGTGTCACTCTGCTAAGACAAAATCAAGCAATTTTCCTCCTCTTTGGTTCTTGCTACTGATCAGGTAATCTTTGCTATTTTTTGGACCACATGCACACAGGAATGCACCTGTGTTTTACATTTCTGTAGAAGATTTTTTTTTTATCCTACTCATTCTTTTAACTGGATTTTTCTTCCTGGAATGAATGAGACTGTGGGGGATGAACCCTCTCTGATATGAGGTAATAGAAGAAAAATAGAAACATTTTTGATTCCTATTGTTACATGCAATTTCTCTGTATTCCTGAATTTTGCCTGTGTCATACTGTTAGTTGATGATTAAAAAGGCAACTTGATGCTCAGAGAAAAGTGAAACGGTGTTGGACTAGAAATCCAGAATATATTTTTTATTTAAATAAAAGTGAGGGTAGCTGACCTCTTGGAAACATAGTACCACTTCCAGGCTTTTCCTTGTGGTGCCAAGCAGTAGGACAAGAGGCAGTGGGCAGAAACTGCTGCACAGAAAGTTCTACCTGAACATGAAGAAGAACTTCTTTACTATGCTGGTGACTAATCACTGGGACATGTTGCCCAGAGAGGTTTTAGAGTCCCCCTCTCTGGCAATATTCAAGAACCATCTGGATACAACTGTGTACTATGTGCTCTAGGAAGACCCTGCTTGAACAGAAAGGTTGAAACAGATGAACCACGGTGGTCCCTTTAAATTTTACCCCTTCTGTGATTTCAAAAACTGGTTGGAAAAATAACCACTGGCCTAAGTCCATGATTGCTCTGACCTGAGGAATATCCAAAAAAACTTGGATGCTATCAGATTTCAAATAATAAACTGAAATGCCAACCATGATTTAAAAGCCAAACTACTGCAACCCAGTTACCCCTTTTAGTACTACTTTGCAGTTTTTGCAGCATCACAGAGATGGTCCAGTGAGTGAAGTTAGAAAATAATAGATAATTTAAAAAGTCTTAAAAAAAAATCATTTAATTACTCTTCATTTCTCCTACTTGCACTTGATAAATGACCATATTAAACTGTGAAGACTCAGGAGCCTCCAAAAGCCTTTGATGTGTATTAGAATTATCTAATAATTAACCTCGGGTTTCACCAGCATGAGTCATTGAGGTGAAGTGAAAAAGCACTTATGATGAAGGGAATTCCAGATCTGCCAGCCCCAAGGAAGCAAGCTGGTTTCATTCTTCTGCATCTCATCATGGAGAGCTCTGAGCTCCCTGATCTACCTTTCGTTGCATTTCATTCTTGGTGAGAGTCTCTTTTCAGTGCTGCTTTTTTTTTTAAACAGCTGGGCACATCATTTTTAAAAAACAATATTGAGAAATAACATTTGGCTTACATAATATATATGCAAAAATAAGATATATTTTTGTTGGATTGTTTTTTGCTCCTGTACCAGATATTAGACAGCATTGTTCAGCCTGGGCTATCTATTAAATACTTGATATTGATGTGGCTACCTGAACTAAGAGTGAGCCCTTTCTTTAGAGTGAGAAAGCCTATGATCACAACTTCTTCTGCATTTTTGGCTATTACAGCATAGATACCTGCCTAATCTCTGCTCTAGAGAAGGATAGTACTTCAGGTCCTATAAGTACCACAGAAGAACCACTGGTTTTGTGTTAATAAATTGTTTCCCTTGCCTTAAACTACAAGCATAACGATTCATAATAATGCAACTTCTTATTTGTACCAGGGTCAGAAGTGGTCACTGATTTTATGTACTCAGATTAAGTAAGTACTTTCATCCTGAATTTGTAATGTACAGGAAAACATCAATGCCAATTGGATCGAATGGTAAACGAGGGCATCAACAGCTCCCTGAAAATGAACACTCAAAATGAGGAATTGATTAAAGAGTGGACATTTAAAAACCTGGGCAGCAGTTTCTGTTGTCTGTGACTCTCTGAGTGCTTTTATAAAGTGCTGTGGGGAGGCAAGGTAGCCTCAGACTCATTGAACATGGCCACAGTGATGACTGACCAGCCAGGGTCACTGTATTGCTTTCATTCACAGTATGGTTAAGGAGGGAGGGTGTTGACAGAAATGTCTACAGATTTGAGCATGGAAGTTCTGAGAAAATATTACACAAGGCTAGGCTTTAATCTACTGTTTAAAGACTACCTCTCTGTAAGCATACACTTTCTTAGAGCTGCATTTCTAGAGCTCCTTCCAGAGTAAATCAAAATATTCACTAGAACAAGACTCAACAATACTTCTTAGCTTACAGTTTCACAGATTTTACCTAAGTCTTTGGAGGGATTTCTAGGAAAAGACAGGGTGAAGTAGTCTTGCTTAACCTAGGAAGAATTTACCAAGGAGGTAACACCTTTTAAGGTGTCCTAATAGTGCCCCATACCCTTAAACATTAAGAAGTAATTTCTCAATGTTAACAAATATTGTCTTCAACCTATAGTCACAATAGTTCATCTAGTTCTAACCCTCTGCCATGGGCAGGGACACTTTCTACTCAATCAGATTAGTCAAAGATGCTCCCAGACTGCCCTTGAACTTCCAGGGATGGGAACTCCAGAATTTCTCTGGGCAACCCGTTACAGTGCCTGTATTGCTCACAGACATTTGTGTTGCTTCCCCAACAGCCATTTGAATGGTAAGAATGCCCCCTCAAGTTGAGAGCTTGTGAGCAGGTTGCCTTCTGTATCTGGAGTAAGAAGGCTTTGTAGACAGGCTCCCCCTGATCAGGTGCCTGTAGCAGACCTCAACAAAAATGTAGCTTTTTTTGGTCCTGTCCTTGATTTTTACCCTCAAATTCTTAATTTGTTTGCAGCTGGTTTGTAATCTTATCCTTTCTTCTCAGTCAAGGGTTCACCAACAGTGGCCAACATTTTCATTTGCAAAAAACTAATGAATTTCATTGTGCCTCGAACTGAGAGTCAAAGTCTCACAAAATCTTCTGAAAGTATCTCTCAAGAAAGAGGAAGCATGCTCTCTCTCTCTGATAAACTACATTACATATATCTTCACTGTACATCCACTGCCTCACAGTGCACTTCCAAGTCCAGATTTTCAAGATCACTGACACAAAAAATTAATTCATGTGTTTTCCCAACACTTACAGGTCTAAAACATTTATGTCTCTTAAAAGCAGTGCTGTTTATCCAGGCTAAAGCTAGTATGTTTCTTCTGCTGAAGTGAAGCAGCAGACGTATTCAAAATATTACTTGTATTAGCAAAACCTGAGATGCAACTGCCTGGGTGAAATTTCCTTCCATCCCTAGCAAGTCTGACTGAGTCATACTGAAACTGAAGTTATAATTTATTTATTACTGTCAAAGGAACTCCCTTTCCTTTTAGTACTTGAATGCAGTGAAAGTCTCAGATGAACTGTTGTTAATAATAGTTTGTGGTCAACCTGGGGAGGCACTTCAAGCAGTCATGTTTGCTTTTGACCACGTTCTGTTCAATACTCTCACTGTTGATGTGGCCAGTGGAGCAGGGAGAGCATCTACATTAATTAAGAGATTCAGCATTTGAAAGGCTACATAGGATTTCAAAGCCAGGTGAGCTTCTGTAGTTTGGAAGCAGAAAAACAGAGATTTGTAAAGGACAAGTGGAACCTTGAAATTTGGGATGAGGATTTTAAATGGCCTGGTAGCAACTAGGTGGAAAAATAATTCCAAGTTTACAGTTTGCCATAATTGCATATGGGGCTGCTTCAAAAGAATGAATGGCATTCATGTTTTAAGAACACGGCTGGCTCTAAGACAGAGGAATGAAATTATTCTGCTCTACTTGCCCCTGGAGGAGCCTCAGCTGAAGTACTGTATCCAATTTAGGGCATTGCACTTAAAGACAGATGTATACCAAGTGGAGATAGAAGAAAGCAGCAAGACTGAATGAAGTAGCATTATTTCTTTTGATAAAAAGGAAAAGCAAGAAAGAAGGCTGATAATGATCTCTGATTTCATAGAAGTTTTTTTGGAAAAAAATGAGGTGGTATGTGGTCCCCTGACTCCAAGAGAGGAAGGCCCAGAAGAAATAAGCTTGCTTCTCAACAAACTATATTTAAATTATATATAAGGGAGAACAATCTATTCACAAGATTTATGGAAGCATTAGTGCAATATAACAAGATACAGGTCAGATTTCAATTAGTGAAGATTTTTAGGGACAATTTAGGCTTAGGTGTCGTGGGTTAGGTGTAACTGAACCTTGTTCTTTGAAGGGATATGAAGAAGATGACTTCTAAATGTCCCTCCCCACAGTGAAACTTCAAAAGGGTGAATGCCACCTTCCCCTTTCTCTGTGCAGTGCTATGTAATGGGGGTTCAGAGGTGCTGCAAGTAAAGGCAGTGATTTAACTTTAAAGAAAATTATCTCTTGCCATGTGTGCTTCAAACACGTTGTCTCTTTTCATGGCATCGTAAAGATTGACAAGAATTTTTTACCAGGACAACAGGTGCTGCAAGGTTAGGAGCTGGAAAAGATCTATAATCCATATCCCTAGGATCTGACAGTCTGGATTCCTCCTGATTGCCTAATGTCTATCTGAAACAGTAATTAAAAATATATCCCGATGCTGTGATGTTGCCTTTGCTGTTCTTAGTTGGAAACAAACAAATTGTGTCAGCCCTTTATGAGAGGATTGGGGCATGAATTACATGAACTTTTGACACTAGAATCTAAGACTACTTCCCCTTGCCCCCCACCATCTGCAATAATCCTTATGGATTGATTGAACCTGAAAACTTTGCCATGAGATTAAATCATATTTTCATGCAAAAAATATACCTAAACTGACCAAACCAGCCAGCTAAAATGTACAGGATGACTTTCTACTGCAGGGATATTCCACAAGAAAATCTCCACATTTCATAGGCTACACAGCCATGTGAATATTGAAAAGACAAACTTGAAAATGTTTCCCTTCTTATTATTCAGCAGACAAACATGGAATCTCTGACTCAGCACAATAAAGCTTTTTTCCAATCAACACAAATTAATGATTAGGAAGGCTTTGAAAATGTTGTGTAGGATTATTCCGAAAATTGCTGTCTGAGGATGCCTTAATGGGGATATGACTGGTTTTGAATAAGGATGTGTAAGTCACTACCAGTTTTCATCGAGATGGCCCAGGCCTGTTTATCCTCTTACTGTATGTGATGACACGCATTTCAGCCTAGGTGAAAATGTCCTGTCCATCTCCTAGAAAAATTAATTTATTTGTTGCCCAACTCATTCTTGTGCACACTGCTCATTCTCTGCACTGCACAGCTCTCTCTTAAAGCAGCAGTACTGCATGCTTCAAACAGCTTTGCCCGACACCCTCCTGGTTTTCATTATATTGTGTTATATTTTCAAAACAAAGCAAAATCAAGAATCTATACTGAGGATGTTTGGGAGAAATATTGTGACCTTGGTTACAACTGATACAATTCAGCAACCAAGCTGCAAATGTCACTTTCACCTCTCTACCACCAAGGACACAGAGGAAAATCGTTGCTCATGACATAACTGTCCTATAGAGTGTTAGGCTATATATATATATATATATATAAATTAGCAGCATCTCATTAGCTTTCTTCTCTTTTGCTGTTTGGAGTCAGTCTTTGCTGTGTGGTAATGCATATGGCATAGGAAAACAGTGTTTCCCCTTTTTTCTCTGTTAAGGAGTTTATGGCTCTATTTTAGCAAACCAGTATGATGCTGCACTCCACCAAGAACTGGCTCGTGTCATACATGAAGTCACAGGGTGGGGCGGGGGGGGGGTGGGCTGAATGAGGTGAAGCCATGTGGTCTCACTCCTCAGGCTTTCCGCTTTTCTCTTGCTTGCTTTTCTACCTGAGCAGGCAGTCCTGCTTCAGACAGTAACCATCAGCTCTGCATCCAGGCTGTTGAGCTATTAGGGTTGCATCTGGTCTGTGACTCAGCAGTTCTGCTTGCAGCATGTTTGCAGGATCAGTTCCACTGTAGCAGAAGTTATCCTGTTTGTGTGGTTTGCAGCAGCATCCAGCTGCTGGGGATGCCATCCCATGCACGCTGCACTGCTGTTGATCAGAAGCCTCCTGAAATCTGAATTACCTCTGTCTTTATCCCCACTGTTGCTTTTAAAGCACAGTATACAATAGTGGGAAATCTCACTGTTGCTCCTGAAGAGAGGAGCTGCTGAAGACCCAGAAACCAGAAGCAGGTGAGCCTATATCTGAACTAGGCAGGATAGTTTGAGACTGCAAAACTCAGCTGCAGGGAGGCATGTGCAGTCTCACACCAAAACTTGCCCCTTGCATCAAATGAAATTGCTGAATGAAGAAAAAGAGCAGACTGGCAGCTTTGATAACTATGGGTCTGGATAACTGCAACTATGCAAGAAGAAAGGCTTTTTCACATAACAATGTTCTCACTCTCTGAAATCTGTGAGTTTCCCATCCTCTGCCTCAGCTTCTTCACACCAAACTACTGTTTTGCAGATCTGACCACTTTCCTATCCAGGTTCTCCCTTTCTATGGCACACTGGGATTTTTAAGGTTTTGTTCTTCTGTGCCAAAGGACCTGACATTCTGTAATCTTTTTGGAAGAATTTGGTAACTTGGGATGGCTAGGACCATGTGTTTAAATGTAGTCCTTAGGCTTTGTCTGCAGATTATGAGATTGAATTAAGTGGCAGTTTCTAACTCACGAAATTATTTCCTAACCCACATGCACCCTTCTTCTACCTCTCAGTGTTTTGAAAACTTAATAATTACCAGAACCACACACTTTATGCCAGTTTCTGGACTGATCAATGCTGTCTTCCATAATGCAAGATGAGAGAGCAAGCAATATGCATGTACCATTACAGGATAATAGGTTCTAAAATCCAGAGAATCCAGGTTGTTTTTTTTTTTCTTTTTTTTTTTTTTCTCCCTCCGTTAATTTGACAGTTCTTTCAGATCCAGGCCTAGACTACGTTCTTGCTGGTAAAAAGGGCCAGGGAATTTTTCTCTTTCCATTAGTAGCCAGGCAAAAAAAATAATGTATGTTTTCTTACACTCCAAAAATAGCCTTTTATTGTCACCTGAGAATCATTTCTGGCTTGTGATACCTCCCAGCTGCATCCAGCATTACTGGTGAGAGAACCTGACCAAAACAGCAGCAGGATATGCCAGTGACTCAACAGTATGGACACACACATGGCTATACTGTCTGCTTTATTAGTACAGATGTAGCCTGGGGGAGCCAGAAATGGCTGATCCTGAGATATGCAGATACCAGGAGGAACCCACAGATCTTGAGGAAAGGGTGCAAATCTGTATGAAAATGCAGACACACATCTGTTACACAGTGTACGAGGAGTGGTAGCCATGGGCACACACACAGTGGCATTAGCATTAGCTGTGCTAAAAGCCAGAGGAGATGCTGAGAGGGTCCTTAGCAACAATAGGTTCTGCTTCGCATTTTGTTGAGACAGTGCTGTTGTGCCCTTAGTGCTCTTTGTACTTATACCAGTCTTGGCAACCAAACAGAATATACTCTGTCATGCTCTAATTCAGCCCTCATTTTGCTGCACAGGCAGCAGAAATGCTGGAATACCTACAGTGCAAGCAGGAGCTGCCTCATAAGAGCATACTAGCTCAAATTGGAGGTCCCTTTAGTCCACTTCTCTGTCTCTCATAGTCCCTCATAGCAGATGCTCAGGGAGTAGCAGGGCATGCATGAGTAGCAGGGCATGCATCATATATCCCAAAGACAGAAGCTGAGCAAATCTGGGACAAGAAAGACTGGAATGAAAAAGTGTGCTCATCAGTTTTAGTTTGGGCTTCATCCACATGCTCTGGCAAAGGAAAAGAGTTTTCTGTTTACATGCATCACATCACTCCTGCCATAAGAACAAATGGCTCCTTCTGGCCTCTTTCAATGAAGACCAGAAATGTACCATCCAAAGCAAGCTCTGCTGTATAGACCCCCACAGTTGTGCCCCTCCACAAGCCTGGCAGAGCACAGCTCCTCACAAGCTACTGAAACAAGAGAGAGAAACAAGCCTTGCTTTCTGATTGTTTTGTAACAAGACCTGTAAGAGTATTCAGGTCTTGTGGCACCTTCAAATCTGAGGATCACCCAGTCCATGTGAGGTTGGATAGGGAGCATCCTCCTCCATCATGCTTTACTTCCAGCACAGCCCAAATAAGGAGCACCCTGTGTACACAGACATCTCTGCTCAATGTGTGGGTGTCACACATCTCCGAGTGGCCCTGGAAAACCTTGCAGTTCTTGGCTGCTCTGCAACAACCCTGTGATACAGTCCTGCTACCACCTTGTGGGTTTTCTCATTGTTCTGGGGAGCTGAAGGCAGATGTCCCATCACAAATGGAAGAGGATGCCTGGGATGATCCATCCACTTTGAAATATTCTGTTTTTTATCCAAGAAATTGAGAGTAAACAGGGCAGGCCAAAGAGTCTTGCCTGAATATAGAAGAACTTCTGCTACTATGACCTGAGCCCACCCTTGAGAGGTCTGTTTGACTAACAGAGGAGAAAGCAGGTCAGAAAGTGGGTGAAGAAAAGAAGAAGGTGCTAACAGAATAAATCAGTTTCCTAGGACTTAATGGCAACAGCTCATTTACACAGCTAAACATGAACTTTGGGTATCCTCCTGTGTCAGTCCCCCAAAAGAGCATCAGCAATTTAACAGACTTTACTCTTTGTCTGACTTTTCCTCTCTTTTTCATATAGGTGATGCTCAAGTTTTGCTGATAATGTGGTAAAAGAGAGCCACATCCCACACAGAAGTACTTCTTGCCCAAACCCATATGTGCAGAAAGTGTTTTCATCTATGTGTGCATTTCTGCTGTGGTTGCTCACGGGAAGATTTGTGCTATAAAAGCACAATTTTGAGCTTTATCTCAGCTTCAGTAAGTGGAATGCTGCAAACCTTCAAAAACACCATAGCTTTGACGCTGCCTCTGCACCTTCCTGACCGTTTCACTATCCCCCAACAAATATTTGCAAGATCATGTAGTGACAGGATAAGAGCGTATGCCTTCAAACTAAAAGACAGAAGGTCTTTTAGACATTAGGAAACAATAATTTATTGTAGGGGTGGTAAGGCACTGGAACAAGTTGCCCAGAGAAATTGTGAATGCTCTGTGCCTGAAAGTGTTCAAGCTCAGGTTAAATGGGGCTCTGATCAACCTGGTCTAGTGAAAGTGTCCCTGCCCACAGCTGGGAAGTTAGAACTAGATGAACTTTGAGATATTTTCCAACCCAGACCACTCTGTGATTCTATGAGCATTCCCACAGCTCACATCCTATACATAGCCAGTACTAATTGCCTCACTATAACAAGACAGGCAAAACTGATGAAAACAGCAAAAATTACAGAAGGTAGCCCTAGAGCCTGCCAGGTGCAGCCCTGTGGCTGAGAGGTCCAGTTTGTGCTGGAGGCTTGCAAGCCCCAAATGTGTGCCACATCATTTTGCCCAGACTTAGAGCAGAGAGCCAGGACCACATTTTTCCTCACTGCCATACAAAATGGGACACATCCCCAACATGGGATACAAACCCATGGTTTGACACAACCATGCTGCCGATGCTTTTGTGTCAGAAATCCCGTATCTTGTGTGTACCCTACAGCCCATGTCACACAGGTGACTTCCACCTCTGACCACAGGCTGGATGTGGGGAGGGACAGCCTTTTGTGAACCTTTTCTCCCCATCCAGGCCCTACAGCTTGAAGTCATGACGCCTGCAGTTGTTTTACACCTTGCCCTGGTGGGCTCAGAAAGTTGTTTCACACTATGGCCTGGTGGAGTCACTTCCTCCTCTGAAAGAAGTGGATGTCCTGGAAGGAGAGAAGGATGGACACCTGTTTAATATCAATGCTTGGCTACGAGTGTCCCCCTGAACACTGCCAGCAGAGATTTGTCTCCCTGCAGCCAGCACCTCTGTGCAGGGCTGAGCCCTGGCCTCCAGTCATCTTTAGTCTTCCCTATCCCCTCTGCTTTTTATGCTCTCAGCTGTCTTGTCTGTCTTTCTTTCTTTCTTTCTTTCTTTCTTTCTTTCTTTCTTTCTTTCTTTCTTTCTTTCTTTCTTTCTTTCTTTCTTTCTTTCTTTCTTTCTTTCTTTCTTTCTTTCTTTCTTTCTTTCTTTCTTTCTTTCTTTCTTTCTTTCTTTCTTTCTTTCTTTCTTTCTTTCTTTCTTTCTTTCTTTCTTTCCCTGCCTCTCCCCATTTTTTTTCCTTTGGGACTTTGCCTCTCCCCTTCAGGCTTCCCGTCTCCCCTTCACTTCCAACAGCAGGAATTTCAAGATATGGAATGCTCATACATTTTGTATTAGCTCTAGGGGCTCTTAAGCATTCTGACATCACGGGGTTACACAAACTAGTAAGCTCTGTAGTCCAGGCAAGCACCTGGAAGTAAGAGAAAAGGAGGGGGGGAAATTAAATGCTTAGCAACAGGAATGCCACACTTTTGAAGTATTAACTAGCTGCCCATTCAATCGCAAAGGGTTACCGCATTAAGAACTCACATTAGAATTAAATGGGAGAGGAAAAACACTTGCTGGCTAAAGGCTGAGGATAAACCCAGAGTTTCTGTATCACTGCCTAGGGTAAAGAAAAACCTTAATTACAATTCTTGTCTTTGAATAACATTTCGGTCGTAACAGCACATTTCTCAGATTCTGCATGATAAGTGCATTAATATTTATTCATTTTCTGCGACCTTTAGATAATTCCTAAGGGTCTTATTTTGCTAGCACTGATGGTTGCTTATTTTTTTATGCTTCTTCTGTACGGTAGTCCAAACTTTTATCACCATATATCAGCATCTTTCTTGTCTTTGGATACCTATTCCTGTGAACAGGGTGAAAAAAAATGTGGTGCTGATTTTGTTCTCAAGCTTCAAAACTAATATTTAGGTGTAGAGACATTCTGCTATAGTAGACCCTGGTGGACCTCAGACTTAGTATAGAGACTTAAAGAGTACAGAAATTTATTCCTATAGAAACTGTTGGGACTGGTAAAGACTTGCAGTCACCCTTTTTTTTACTAGTTTTCCTTTCAGTCTCAAATGTTTGTCATTCATTGGTGTGTAGTTCCTTTTGACAACTGGAATTCACATCCAGCTTGCCTTACACAGGAGGGCTGCTCTGGAGACTAAAGGAGTGAGACTATGTCCCTTTGATTTCACTATTTAAAAGCATGTACTTTGCACTTCCAACACCTTGGAAATGCTTTCTACACTCTAAAAACTTATCAAAATACTTAGAATTTGCCTTATTCACCCACTGACATTCAAGCTAAAGGGGGTTTGGTAAATTTTTATAACTTAAAATATGGCCAGGTGAACATCCTTTTTCAGTGTTCAGGCCACCCTTTTCCCAAAACATTTGCTATCTATGAAAAAGTTAGTATTCTAAATTACATAAAACCCTGTTGATTTCCAGTTATAAAAAGAGGGTGGAGAAGACTCAATATTCAGACATTGGCACCTGGCCAATAGATTTTGCTGAACTCATTTACAAATTGCATTTTGAGGAAAAATACTCATGCATTAAATAGTATGAGCTAGATAAGATCACCATCAGAGATGAACAGTTTACAGGCAAAGAAAAATCTGTAATCCTTCACCTAATATCTGAGTGCATATTTACAAAAAAAAAAAAAAAAGAAAGAGCGCTCTAAATTTCTAGAAGCAAGTATATTTGAATGAGACTATGTCTCACCTTTCTGGTATGTCAAATACTGAACTCCTAATCATACTGCTCAGTCTTTGGGGATAACAATGCAATTCTGAGAAGAGTGTAAATGCCCTTTATGCAAAGAACAGTCTCTTATCTGCAGTAATTTGGCGAATAGGCTCTGTGATGATATCTGAAGTGCCGTGCTTCACCCACAGAAACTCTGCCTCCCATCTTTAGTTTTTTGGATCAGTAATTTCCAGAATTGGAGAGATAGCTAGGCAGGGAAATGCCAGGGTGGGACATTTACTTATATCAGTGGATCACTGATATACAAGTCTCTTTTTCGACTAAGCAATTTAGAAAAACAAAAGACACTATCTTTCTGGATGGCTGTATTTCTTTCATAGGCAATGTCAGTAGATAAGGCTGTATTTCTGTTCTCAGCTAAGGGGCATTTTATCATTCAAAGGCATCAAAATACTTTCTAGTCATGCACTTGTCCCAGTGGAAGAAAAAAATTTCAGAAGCTGAAAGAGAAAAATACAGCAGCCTTAGTATTTAAAAATCTTCTATTGGTAATACAGGACAATGATGACTTGTTAAAAATAAATACTGGCTTTGGGTTTTTTGTAAATACAAAAGATACAAATCTTAGAATACAAATTAATTTTACCTACATTTACAGACCAAGAAGCCAGAGCAGTTGTGAAGATTTCATTGAGGAGTATTCAAAGAGACAAGAAGAAATGCCTCTTGCTTAAGGCAGCAGTAGTGTAAAGCCTACTTTGTACATGTCCTTGGATTTATGATCTGATTTTTCATCTATTCTTAATATTCACAGGAGCTGGAGAATTTTCTTTAGAAACTGGAGCGGTCACTATTCCCACATCTTAAGCACTATATCGATCAAACCCATTTCCAAGACAGCAGTCCCAAATCCCTCCTAGAGCTTGGAGCAAAGATGCCTCAGAGCACGGAAATGATGGATCTCTTCCTGGGAACAGATTACTGGAGCATAAACTCTATGAACGCCTCCCTAGCAGTGTACCAATCACTGATGCTGGATCTGGAAATAGATTCGATATCTTTGATCATTTCAGAGAATCTTATTTCAAGGACAAACACAAGATTTCTCCCTCCAGTATGTGAGAAACAATATTCTGGCTGACACAACTAAACGTGCTACACTTATCACGGGTGCAAATATCACAGTATTTGTCTCACTAGGAATAGTCATGCCCTGGATCCCATGTAGGAGAACTCCAATAAGAACCTACCTCAGTTACCAGCCAAGTATGATACAGCATTTGAGACTGAGGGCAGACATGCTTCACGTATAGTTCAGCATGCAGTGCATCCTTCCTTTTAGTCACACAGAAATCTAAATTCACAGCCACTGTGAACATTAAAGGGAGGTGAAAATCTATCATTAACCCATGCACTGGCTTTCTCTTGGCTATACTGATGAAGGATAAACACAGCAACCTTGTCTAATATTTTATTTTAATTAGAGTAAAAGTAAACTGCAATAAGCATACAACACAGGGAATTAACAGAAAATTAAACAAGTTCTATGTGTAAACCTGTAAAAACACTCTGAGGCAATTTGAATTCTTCATTAGGCTGGGGACTGTACACATATTTCCTTCTTAATTTATTTTATTGAGTGCTCATGTTTCATTCCTGAGCAGGTCTGCTTGTATTGATTTGATCTCATGTTCAGTAAAGTGTGTGTGTGCACATGTCTAATGGGAGCAAAGACCTGAAGGATAAAATGGTCTTTTTTTGGCCAGACCACACACCCTTGGAGATTTGCCTAGCCCAAAGAGGATGTTATTGCACAAACAGCACAACCTCTTTTTGAAGCCTAGAGGGGAACTCGTGAAACAACATTTGTGCATTGCAGCTGAGAAAAGCTCTAATTTGTACTGCTTATCTCTGATCCATGCACAACAGATCTGAGAGGAGGATTTTGCCCTTAATTTGTTCCCTGGTGTCTGCACATTTTGAGTGTATTAGATCAATGAATGATGCTACATTCCATATGTGCCACAACACGTAGACCAAGCTAGGTACACTGAAGATGAAGAGGCAGCATCAACTTTGAACCTCCTGTTTGTAAAACAACTTTAAACGTTAGGCAGATGAGTTTGCAAGATGAATTAATTAGCAATAAAGACCAAAGGCACACTCTGTGTGAATAAACAACATAGATTTACATCTTAGTTAAAACTTGGTGAATGTCAGCTAATAAGGAGGTCTGGAGAGTCTGTCAGGCTTTGCAAATCCTGGTTTCTGAAAGGAAAAGTATTACTGCTTACAGGAGAAAATGCTTATATAAGGTTTGAATCTGTGTGGTGGAGCGAGACCTGCAGCTCAAAGATTCAGCATCTTTAGCTCTCTGTGAGAAAGATCTTTTTATAGCTGTTTTTTATTTAGCTAAGGTTTTCTCCTGGGAGGGCAGGAGGGCGTTAGCTGAAGAATTCACTTGATAGATTTCAGATCAGCAGCTAATCTGTCACTTCAAGAGGTGACAATGACAGGAGGGAAAGACTTCCTAATTTATTCATAAAATACTTTATCTGTCGATTCAATTTATTTATTTCGTTCTTCATAGGTAAAAGTATTGAAAAAAGGAAATTAATCCTGACCTTGGAGGTGAGAAGCAGAATGCTGATAACTCCAGCTCTGGGGGGCATGAGTAGGCCAGGACTTTCCTCACCCAGGAGTGTAAAAAACATGATAAACTGATATTATCTCATGCATTTTACCCTTTGAATTCTTGTTGATGGCACAATACCACAGAGGCTTTGCTGACTTATTAACAACACTTACTGGAAGCTCATATTCAGTATAGCAAGTCACAGCCTTGTTATTTTGGCATAGCACAAAAATGCCTGTGGTACATTTTGTCTGCCATTGTGCACTTGCTGCCAGTGAAAGGATTACATCATGTCACAAATGTCATAATTTTCTGAAGGAATTCTTTATGCAGTGTAAGAATTCATATATGTTTTTCAGTGAGCTGCAGCTTATTTTTGAGTTCATCACAGTCTGGAAATAATTATTGTGTGAATTGCTGGGCAAAGAGTCTGACCAGCAAGAATTCACTGGCCAAACCCCAATATAAATTTCTTCTTTGATAAGTGTTGAAAAAGCACTTACAATTTAATTTCACTAGGACTCTCATGTCCTTAAATTTTAGGTGATGCAGCATGCTATTGATGGGGGTCACTATGACACTGTTCAATTACATTTTAATTTCACAGTGGCAATATGGAAGAGGTTTTTGTTGGAAAAAGTTAATTCTTCAAAACAGAATAGTGTCTTCTTATTTAGCCACACTAAGTTACTATGACTTTTCTTTTCATTGATCACTTTTTCATTACCAACCTCAGATGCTATCTTTACTAGACATTACAGGAACACTGCACAGAATGAGGCATGAAGATTCAAGAACAGTCTTTCAAATAATGGAGTTTGATCAGGAGCTGAACACCTTATTTATTGATCTAAGGTATGTTCTGAGGTGGTATTTGGTCCATCCCTGGAAAAATTCAAGGTCAGGTTGGATGGGTCTCTGAGCAACACAGCTGAAGAAGTTCCCTGCTTATTGCATGAGGAAGTGGAAGAGATATTATTTAAAAGTCCCTTCTGAATGAAACTGTGTGATGAGTCTGTGCTTCACTTAATATGGTCTTTAGAGACATTCCCAGCCTTTCTCTGACAGATTTCAATCTTCAAAATTCAGATGGTTTACAGTGATTAAGCATATATAGTTTGGATAATATGTAGGGTTTTTTTAACAGCTATTCCAAAACTTATTAAAAGGGAAATCTTCAGAAAATTCTCTCTAAAGAGACTGTAAGGTGTACTTTTCAAAGGTGTGTATTTTTTCCAAGTTGGAGTTTGTTTTTATCGGGTTTTTTAGGAGAACCGTAGAAAGCGCATCTTGACATGATAGTGCTTTCTTGTCAGGTGTCACTTTACATCAAAGCATGGATATGTTATTATTTCTCAAAATGTGGGGAAAAATGTATAACAATATCCCTCTCCTTAATTTCAGTTTTGGGATGGCAAATAGGTTTTTAACTAACATACATTTTTTTAAAAAAATAAGGACAGCAGCTAGAGGTATTTCTCGTGAAAAACATAGGTTGTTCTTTCAAAACCAGCAAAAGATCATTGCACCAGCAGAGAGCTACTGTGAAAAGCAAAGCATGTCACCATGTGAATTGCAGACAAATTCTTCAATTGTTGAGATTTTTGTGTATAAAACATCTCTCTTGAAACATACAGGAATGAATAGCAGCAGTATTTTATATAGCTGGTACTGCTCAGCAGCATTGGGGACCAAGAGTTTTCTGTGAAAACTTCACATTTCTGTTTCCTGACTTTCAGTCTTCCTCTTTCAGAAGAGCAGGACAGAGGGAACAGTGCACAAGTTAGAGTCATCCCAGTACCCACCTGGGATGCAGCTGAAGTGCAGAACAGGACCTTTGAGCTGAAAGCTGTTCCCTGGTCACACAGTTTAGACTGAAATATCTAGCAGAAAATAAAGTCTTAGGTATTTGCCTTCATAATTAGAACTCAACCTCTTGTTACATTTTTCTTCATCCATCACTGTTCAAGTTGAGTTTTTCAACTGTTTCCTCAATCAGGTACTTTTCCCTAATTATTTGGCATGAACTTGAAATGTCTGAAATTGCTAGATTTCATCAGTGAAAGTTTCATTCTTTAAACTAAGCTAATGGACACAATGACTGTGAATATATAATGTGTGGGTTCATATATATATATCCATGCATGAATGTATGATCAGAGTTTTAAATATATAAATATGCAAGTACATGTAAATACATGTATTCACAAATGCTTACATGGAAAGCTAATGAAAGAGAAGTGAAGCAGCTGAAATTACTACTACATCTTTATTCACAGGTCTACATGTCTCAGCACTGGCCCCTCTGCAAAACCTACTTCATGAGTGGCCAGAGCTCCAAGCATCCTAGTGTCACTGGAAACCAGAATTTTGGAGGAAGTTGCTAAGACATGCAGGAACCTAGTTTCCATTAATATGTGAGACATTTGAGCAGGTAATGACCATTGCTGTTAATGCAAATGATGCATGTAGGGCCCTGTGAGACTCTGTGGGAAGCTGTACCATATAGGCAACATATTCGCAGGTGTAAGGCTCACATCTTAATTTAATTAAGTAATTAGATTAATAAAATCGAGCACCATAACTCTTCTGCATGGGAAAATTATTGTTAGCATCCTAAAAATTGGGCAAAACTCAGCAAATGTCTGGAGACAGAAGGGAGAAATACTAGGGATAGAGAGCGGATTTTTACAGTAGCAATGTAACATTTAGGTTACTTTTTCACAGATTTTCTCCTCTGGCTTCTTCAAAATAAATAGTTTTACCAATTTCTTCTACATCTCCTCTTTGCAAAGCATGGTACAGTAGAGAGCTCCTCCATCTGAGCAATTTGCAACTTCTCTTCTGTGTGGGGCACCAGGCAGAGCTGTACAAGCAGTTATGATTTGTCTATTTTTAAGCTATTCAGCAGCACCACTTTGCATTGTATCTGGCTGAGATGGAGTTCATTTTCCCCCAGCAGCCCTCACAGTGCTGTTCTTTGCACTGGTAGCTGGAAAGGTGCTGATAACACATCAGTATTTTGGCTACTGCTGAGCAGATGGCACAGCGTCAGCACTGTTTGCTCAACCTTCTGCACCCCACCAGCAGGTTGGGGTTGGACAAGATCCTTGGTGGGGGACACAACTAGGCCACCTGACCCAATTAACCAAAGGGATAGTCCGTGCTATATGACATCAATTCAAACATAACAGCTATAGGGAAAGGAGGAGAAAGGGGGGGCATTCTTTATTTACGTTTGCCTTCTGGAGGAGCTGCCAGGCATGCTGAAGCTCTGCCTCGGGAAGTGGCCAGACATCACTTGCTGGTAGGAAGTAGAGAATAAAATTATTAGTTTTTCTCTTTACTTGTGTGTGTGCAAACTTTGGCTTTTGCTTTAGCAGACTGCCCAATCTCAAATTACAAACCATTTTTGTCCTATTTTCTCTCTGCTGTTCAGCTGTGAAGGGGGAGAGATAGAGTGGCTTGTTGTCTAGACATGGTCAGTCCACCAAACATAAATAACACACAGACCTAGTCACAGATCTCTCTAGACTGCTGACAGAGTGAAGGAAAAAAATATCACTTGTGCTTTCTCAGGATTTTTTACTCGACATTCCTGCTCCTCTTGGGTGACAGGAGCTGTGTGATGCCCTGAGAAAAGAGGAGCTCAGCTCAGAAAATAAAAGCAAGGGATAATGTGTATAATTTGTAATTTCAGATTTTCTAAAAGATGTAAGGAAAAAGAGTGTCAGTATCTGCTTTGTCCCAGCCTACACATCTTTGACCCTAAGAAATTCAGAGAGAAAGTTTCTGGGAGTGGGGAGAGCAGACAGACTACCTGCAGAAAATGGGTGAGCCTCAGAATGTAACATGGATCCAAAATCAGGGTGATTTCTAGTTACTAAGGAACTACATTAGATGTCCCACTTTGCTTTCTAAAATTCTTTGTTCCTGTTTGCAAAGAGAAACTGAATTTATATAAAGACTGGTTAACTCAAGTCCCATTTTGAGTCATAGAATAATTTGACTAATTTTTTTTCTACTGTGTTATCTTAAGAGTTGATTGCTTTATGCTGGCTGAAGCTCTTGGGCCACTTTAGAAATACACTACTAACTGTACCTTGCTGAAAAATGCAAAATACTTGCTGTAATAGGGAAGTGGACCTAAGAAAGTGAATGATAAATTCTATAATGAGAAATACAAGTGAGGCAGGTGATTTGGTTAAACACAGAAAAATGCATCATGCTGGATTTTCATTTTCCTTGTTTGGGAACTGCATGATTGCGCCAAAAATATTTTTTTTTTTTATTTTAAAATTAGATAAAGAAAACCCCATTCAATTTTGCCTTCAAAATATGAGTGTTTTACCAGTTGTTTTTATATTCATTGAATTCCAGGGTTACATTTCAGAAACAGTAGGATACTCGCTTTGATGTCGAGATTAGAAAAATGTCCACTCTTATTTTTTCCAGCACTGAATTGAACATAAAATGCTTTCTGAAGATTCAGTTGGGATTTTTCAGCCAAATTTACTTAAACATGCCTGTTCATAGTGGAGCTGAGGAAATGAGTAGAGGATGAAGAGTATTGAGGATTGTTTTCTGTGTCTGCAAAACATTTTTTTATAATTTTCTTTTGAAGTCTCTGAAAGTTATCTGGTGTTTGTATTAACTTTTTATACGAAAAGAGAAACTGATTTATCTTTCTAGGGGCCATTTTAAACATCAGAGAATGTGAAGAGCAGGAATGAAATCCACCTGACTAAGCAAAGCCCAGAACAACAAATGCAGCCGTTGGAAGGATTTGTTTTACATTCTGATTTCACTCTTGCAGTAGTGCTACCCAAATCCACCTCTTGAATAAATGAACACTGCAGCTCCCACTCCATTGAGAGAAATTTCTCAATGAGTGCCTTGAGGTTTCTTCCGACTTATAATGGCTGGATTTCAGAGTAGTATCTGTGATGTAAAATAAAAAAAAAATGCAGAAAATACAGGTATGGCATCTTTCATGATGAATAGTTAGTAACAGAAGGAATTTCACTACCTGTTAATGGGTTTTATGAAACTGCAGCAAGTTCTGCATATGTTTCTCTGGTCGATACTGTAAGAGAGCACAATGCTCAACTTAGTTTTACTTTCAGTGAAAGTTAATCCCTCTCTAATTCCAGCCTTAACACAGGGCACCCCAACAAGTTTACTTTATAATCTCATAGATTTGCTTGGTCCTAAAAAGCAGGGGGAAGATAATTGAGTATACAGGATTTAGTCTTTGTAACTCAAATGTCGCAGAAAGTCATAAAAGTCGTGACCTTCTGTGCTTGATTTGCTGATGATATATGACACATATGTCTACCTAATTTAGTGCTTATTACATTAATAATGTTAATGGCTAAGGAGTATAAAGCTTTAATTAGATTTTTCAAGCAGTTAACTACTGTAGCAAAAAGAGCTCTTTATTTGGTATTTACTGCAAACATACCAGAATGTCACCACTGTAATCTGAGAAGACTGAAGCCAATACAGAAGCTGCAACCTTTGTTAAAAACTAATGGGTTATGTGTCATTCTTAAAATTTGATTTTGATGTTATTCACAGGTAGACATTTATTTTTTATTGAGTCTTGAAAATGAATAATTATGGGAGTCTTTAGATGTAAAAGAACCAACTAAGAAGGACACTCAGCATTTTATTTAGAAACACTTCCAATTTGAGCTTCTCTACATCTTTTAAAGATGTTGCATTACTTTATGTGTCTCAGAGTTAGAGCTGTTGGAATGATGCAAGAAATACACTTGCAATTTAGTCACAAATGGGTGACCATAGATTTACTGCTACTCTCACTACCATAACAGAAAATATTTCCAAATATTTGTTGCCCAATATTCACATTATTCAAAACACAGTCTGTGATTCTGTAATATTGTCCAAATTTGTACCTGGAGTGCATTGTTAATTACTTGCTGTTCATTTGTTAGTCATAACTCATTATTTTTGTTAAAGTTTCAGTCAGCTAATCAGGGAGGAGAAAATACACTGTATGACCAATAACATCCCACAAATAATGATTAATCAAAATGAGCAGTTCCTGAACAGCACAGTGATGAAAAATCATTCAGCTAAACCAGTTATCAAAGACATAAAATACTTACGTATTGACACAAATCAAGAGGAGATTGTGAATGAGTCATGAACCAAAAGCCAATTTAATTTGGGTTTTCCAATAGCAGTTGTAAATTACTGTTTTGACAAAACATACTAAATTTAAGTGCCATAATTCCTTCATTTAAATACTACTACACTAAGGCACTACATGCCTTATCAGGAT
The DNA here is from genome assembly GCF_963662255.1 of Cinclus cinclus. Classification (NCBI taxonomy): domain Eukaryota; kingdom Metazoa; phylum Chordata; class Aves; order Passeriformes; family Cinclidae; genus Cinclus; species Cinclus cinclus. Next base: position 116,597,574 of record NC_085046.1, on the reverse strand, counting down.
GAGCTGGGAAATCTACAGTTAGCTATAGAATTACCACTGCCTTTTGTGGGATAAGGATTAACACCTCTATGTGTTTTGTTAAAACCACTTGCTAGTAAATGCTTCCTTATCTTGTTTTCTCTGTAAGAAGCTGTAACTTCTTGTTTCCATGGTCTTGTTCTGGGTCTCACTCACCATCTGGCATCTTCTTATACTATTTCAGCAGAAACTCCATGTTGTTGATTGAATGATGTTTCTGGGGCTGAGAATGTGACCCCATATCATAGTTCTAGTTACGTATTTAAATTGACTATTTCTGTCCAAATTCAAAGTAAAGAATATTTTTTTCATCCTTTAACTATATTTCCAGCACTCTATGCATCATCATTTTGAAAGACCAGAATTCCCTACATTAAGGTAGTTCCATTATACAATGCATTAATGTGTTGAATGGATTATCTACTCCAAATCAGGCTCCAGTAAGTCATGGCCCAATTATATACTGCATCTGAAAAGAAAGTGGTTAAATTTAAAGATGTTCTGAAAAGACTGAACAAAATATAAAGATACAGGATTTACCTTGAAGCTCTCCAAGACCTTACCATCATCTCTGACTTATGTGATTTTTGAAGTGCCAGTTCAAATTAGATGTAATTCTATTGAATAAAAATGGCAGTGGAAGATATGGCTTCAACCAGTTGTATTTATTCTCATGAGAAAGATGATCATGATTCATTGTGCAGTTCCTTTTCTAGAACAGCTACATTGAGATGTTCTGAGATTCCTCTTCCAACTGACAAAACCAGAGATGGCATTTCTCATGAGCCAGGAAGTCTCATTAACTCAGAACTGCTGGAATATGAAAAGCCAAGAGTTTTTAGCATTGCCTAAACAGATATTGTCATTATTTACTGAGAAAGAGAATTCTTATTTTTTGGTCACATCTGGAGTTCTGTAGGTATGAGAGGCTATAAATATGATGAAATCTAGGGCCAGAGGAAGAGAACACCTGCTGTTATCATTGCACGATTTCTACTAATATCCTGGTGAAAAGCCTTTCGCTTTACATGTGACTATACAGCTTTACTGTTATACATTATGTGAACACACAATTTATTAAACATATTTTTCAGAACAACACTGATAATTTAAGTAGTTTTTGAGCAACAAAGAACAAACTAAGAGCAGATTTTTTTCAGCTGTAAACCACATATACAGCTTGCTACATTGCATTTACAATGTAGTAAGTGTTTTTATAGAAAAAGCAAGAACAGTAATACAAAGTGAAGGCATGCAAATGATAAACAATTCACCTGTTACCTAAATCTGGAGGAAAAAAAAGTCCTTAGCATGGATATACACTTGTCAGACCCAGTGAGAATAATTGGTCTAATGAACAGATCTTTCTCATAGGGCTGGAAAATATGTTGGTTCTGCAGTGTAATTCTCCTCAATTTTCCCCCCCTCTCTGAGATCTACGGCCATCATACAGAGCTATTTGTTGGAGAAATTGCCAATTTTTTCCCATTAAAGGAAACTGCTTATCGTTCTAGCTTTCCTAATTTCATGTAGTAGATGATACCATGCATTTAAGAAAGCTCACAGCGACCTTTCATGCATGATTTTGATGCTTTTTGTTGAGAAATGCTTCATACACATCCTTTAAAGCAGAACAAATGTTCATATATATACAAGGAAAAACTCTTAGAAGCTACAACGTGTTGATAGTTTTCATTCTTTAACTCATATGGCAATAGGTTTTGAAGATTATCTACAAATGTCCTGCTTCTGATATTTCACATGTCTTTTGTTTTGCTAAGTGTTTTCATCCATGTTTTCACATGAAAATAGTGTAACAGGACTGGAAAAAAACCGTGAAATAGGATGAATTTTTTAACATAATATTAACAGTTTCTACTACTTAATTGTTTAACAATGGAGAGGTGAATACGAAGAGCAAGAGAGGAAATGAAAGTACACAGTTTATGATGGGAAAATCCATGACCATTGGCTTGCAGAGGAAATAAGTACCTAATCATCATACATAGGAACACTTGCTCATTATATGCTAAAACATAAATTGTAAGGACGTATAAAAACTCTCTTTCAATTGTCTAGCCTCATATTTATGCTCCAAGCAAAATTTGAAGTGCTATGACTACATATGGCCTAACTATGCCTGAAGGGATAAACTCAGATGCTTAGAATAAGAATTTGCCTGATAAATAGTTCTACAATCTGGTGATTTCAGAGCTTTTGCTGGTTAACTCCACATAAAAGAGAAACTCCTTTTAATCCAATGAAATGATATCATTTACACACCATGTCACTGCAATCAGGCCATGGAAGTCTACAAAGTCCTATTAAATATAAGTAAGTCTACCTTGTCCTTAGTGCCATTCTTAGGATAATTATTTCTCTGTGCTTTCTACTCACAAGTGAAAAGATCTCAGCTGCTAAAGAGATTTTTGTTGCTGTTTCAATGGGTTTGCTCTTTCTTTGTTTTATCTTGTATGTTAGTGGCAATAAAGAAGTTTACTGTACTGAAACATGGGTAGCTGTATATCCAGAGTAGCAGAAGGATGCCACAGGTGATGTTCTTTGCTGCATAAACTGTGAATATTTGTGTATACCAGCTATGCCATATAGAATAAGCCAGTGCCTTCAGTAGCTGGGCATGTTCCCAAAGGCCAAGAAAGTCTCCTGCTTGACCCATTCTGCATTTTTCCATGTTTTCCTAAAATGAAAATTAAGGAAAATCACTCTGATTGCATCCAAGTTTTAAGGGTCTTAGAAAGAGGACACATGCAAGGGAACTGCAAAGGCATGGCTGGAGTATGACAGTCTTTTCTCCATAAAACATGAACAGCTTCCATTCAGATGTGAAGAAATCCCTCGTTTGGGCAGTAAAGGAAGATTGGCTTGAGGTCTGCCATCAGTTCTGAAGCATGCATTAAAGATTTGTCACTGTGGGATCTCACTGTGATCTCCGTGGAGATTTGCAGAAACTTGCATTGGTGTGACTGTGCAGAAGCCCCTGTGCATCTGAAGTGTTAATAAAACAGAATGTAGAAAGGAATATGTTTTGGTGCTCAGATTTCCAAACATTGGTAATAAGCAATAAGTCATCATTTACGGCTCATAATTGGAGCCAGAATATTTTCCATTTGAATGTGACCTGTGAGTTTATCCATTTGGAAGTGACTTTCCTGCCAATATATATGCACATACATATATATATATATATACAAAAGACATTCAATAGTATTACTCCAGTACCAGCTTTGCATCTAGGATAGAATTGAGTTCACAAATATGTATCCAGAAGCATATATACCTATAACTCATAAGGATATTGACAGCAGTGGTAAAATTGTTTTCTATTTAGAAATTAGGACCAATATACATGTACATAGAACATTTGTAATTATATTATAAAATATTTTTTATGCCATTAAAAAACAACAGGACTGTAGGTATCCTGGTAATGTTAACATCGACTCACTAGCTGGATTAATTTATTAATTCAAATAAAATTTCATGTTTCTTAGCACTGATCAGAATTTTTAAATTTTCTAGGAAAGCACTTTGATATTGAACATGCTATGCAGACAGTTTGATCTTTCAAAACAACCAGTGAGAGCCAATTTCAAAATCTTGGAGAATATGAGCAATTTGATTTTCAGTGGGAACTGATTGCATGGAATTCTAGCATTACTGTATAAGAGTCATCTGAGGATTTACTGTATTATACAGGACACCTTAAAACAGCAATATATCTAATTTCTGTTGTACATTGAGCTCATAGGATAGTTTCAGCTAAATTCAGGTAAGCAAAATTTATCTGTTTCTGCTTTAGATTATTTGGAATTCACTTATCAATCACTATTAAGCCTGTGAAACTAAATCTGTGGATTTATCCACTTACATGCCGTGCTTTAAGTGAATTTACCCAGTATAACAATGTTAAGGACTGTGGCTTTCACAATATGTGACATTTGGACATCTAACATGCTAGGTGGTATATGGATCATTAAAAGTCAAGGTCAAAAATGGAGTACCTAAAACAAAGCAAAACAAAACAAGGTCTCTGTATCCACTCTCATTAACTGGGCATTTATATTTATTTTTCCTGGTCCTTCATATAATGAAACAGTTCATATATAGAGATGTGTATTTATAGTAATATAATGCCAAATCAGCAGATCATTGCTCTAATGAAAATCTCTGGAGGTATTTTACCCTTCTATTGACACTTTGGAAGTAAAATGTAGATTTCTAACCATACACAGAGCTTTCTGACATAGTTGTCAATGATAGACCAGACCTCTTAAAATACAGAAGTTTTAGAACCTAATTCAAATATATTTCCCATTTTGAAGTTGTGATGGCTAAGTACACCTGCTTACTTAAAAATTATCTGTTTGTAGTTTTCAATAGCTTAATCATAATTTTATTTTCTCAGTTACTTTTGCAGGCAGTTCACCCCCTCTTCGTCTAAACTTGAATATTTCCTGTTTACACATCAGAAAATATAGAAAGATGATAATATTTAGAAAACAAAGAAAAAATGAAAGCTGTGTTCAAACACATTATTTATATAATTATCCTATAATTAAAGTAATTACAGTTTGTGATGCAAAATAGTCTTTATTTTTTTGAAACATTTGCAGGTTTCTTGAAGGGTGTTTACTGATCATCACAGCAAAGTGACATGAAAAATACTTGGAGATGTTCTCATTTCTGCAAAACATTAAACTGCATAAGACATGTTCTTCATGAAACAACTGTGCATCTTTGCAGTCCATTAATTGACAAGCCTGTATGAAAGGGATTTAGACTCATATTCAAAGACATTTTTGAGCTTTTATAATCTTGACTACAGCCACAGCTACTCTACATATGAATTTTTGGAATAAGAGTGAATTTCTAGCAAATAATGTTGCAAGCAGTAAAAAATGGTGTAAATGAAGGATTTCTCGCCTTATGGTATTTCTGAGCTCCTAGATTCAATTTGCTTTCCTTTATAGCACCTGGAAAGCTGGAAGCTTACAAAGTAAAAGCTCTGTGTCCATGAAACTACCTGAACCTAGGATCAGTAGTTTTGCAAAATACCCACTGACTGTTCAAAAATACTGATCTGAGACTCAGACCACGAGGCCGTTACTTAGGAAGCCAACCCAAACATTATTTCTCTCTTTCATTGTTAGATGTCTGTCACAGGCACTAGAATGAGGGAAAACAGGACCAGGGGCCATCTCAGGGTACTTCCACCACCGAGGTGTGCCTGCTCTGCAGCAGTGTTTCTCAGCTGGCAGCACACAGTCCCTTCTTCACAAAGCATGCTCTACATGGACATTTTGGACTGCTGGGGGTCCTACTGCTATACAGTGATGATAGTGGGTGAGGATGGGGTTTTGCTATGGAGCTGTCTTGGGTTTTTAATCCTGGATTAATTTTTTTTTCACCTCACAAGCCATGTTTCACTCTTCACAGAACTACACAACAAAAATCGTTATGGTCAGATTAATCATAGAAGCAATTCACATACTTCAAATAACATATACATGGGACATATTTAGTAAGAAATACTAGTCAGCTACTACATTTGCTTGATTACATTCATGTAAATATCGATATGTGCACAATCAATATCTGCCAGGACTGTGGAAAATTAGGAAAACTATAACTCACAAAGCATGATATTTTTTTTATTGTACAACTAAAGGAAAGTGTATATTGACTTGATCTCCAGAGAAAAACATCTATTTATTATTTGAAATGAGCCATATCAAAGACAAGATGGATTTTTCTGTGATTATAATAGACTTGTTTGAGATTTTTTCTTTCTTTTTTAAATCTAATCTTCAACAAAATGCAATCTTTTATTTTTTCCTATCCAACCTCATGAGGAGGGGCTAAACATAGTGAGCACATACAGGTGTTAAAATAAAGCTTATAAAAAAGTTCATCCATCCAACAACCCCCTGTCATTTTGAGAGTACAATGTGCTTTCACAACTTGCTTCCTGCTATCATCACAATCATCATACATGAGCACTTTTTCTGCAGGATGGACAATGTCAGCCAAGCACCATTTTTGCGTACACAAGAAAATTTCTTTTTCTCAGAGGAACATCTTGAAGCTTTTAGAAAATAAAAAAAAGCAAGTCTTCCATCTTTCTAAACTGTACAACATTTACCTGAATAATTTTTTTCTTTGGAAACCTAGAACTTGTTTTGGCCCTTTGGAAATGGCCCATGAGCAATTCCTGCTGTATCTTCCAGTTTGCAAAAGGAGACCACTATCTATAAGCAGCCAGTGGCTCCCTACCCATTGGTTTATAAGGCATAGATAAACAGGTTTTTTTTAAGCTATTATGCTAGCGTTGTTAGATTTAATACCCCAGCACAAATTACTTGGCAGTTCATGTTTGCACAGGTAACCAGACCCACATTAAATGAGTGTAGTTGTTTTTATGCAAACTATCAGGTATCAAGATCTCTGCAGTTTTTGGAACAGCTTCCTGAGATAACCTGCTTAGGAATAAATTAAATAAAATAAATCTGGCTCAGCTGATTTTCTCAAGAAGTACTGAGAGAAGTTAAGAGATTTGGACATACAGTGCTGACAAAATACTGGAGCTTACATAGGGCTGAGTTCTTGAAAGACTCTGAACCCCTCCTACTAGTCAACAGTCCATAACACTTAGAAAAAAAATCCATTACCAAATAATTGTCAACTAATTCTCAGTAGTTTAAATAATATAACAATAGCTAGGAGACTTCATAGCAAGAAAGTCTTAAGGCATTTTTGTACTCAATGCTTCTACATATGAGAAGACTAATTTTGCTAAGCCTGTCTCTTCCTAAAAGTGCAGCCACCTTGGGCAGTCAGTTCAATTTATAACTAACCTGCTCTTAAAATATTTCCCTAGAATTTAAAATATATCTTCCTGTCAAGATGGGCTTAACAAAAAAAAATCCATAGAATAAGTAAAAAGTATTCTTCCAGCATTTCACAAGTACATTTTTACCACCCTATTGGCATTAATAACACTGAAGAATATTTCTTATATTCTTAAGGGTCACGGATTATTTTTTGGCACAGAATATACATTTAAATATATATATATATGTATATATATATATGTAGAGAGAGAGAGAGAGAGTCCATCTTTCTAACTAATTTGAATAGTTATTTTTATGAGTAAAGTAATTGTTAACCAGAGGAGCTGAGACTGGCAGTTGTGTCAGACCAGCAATTTACACCTTCAGCAGAGGATTTGGGAAAACTGCACTGTTTTGACATGTTTTTTTCACTTTGCCTTTTTTATTTGACTTTATGGATCCTCTCCTTTGTTTTGATTTTGATGTTCTGGAAGGGGTTTTAGATGTCCTTGCTTAAAGTACTGATTTTGTTATTGTCACTAGACGATACCAGAAAACACAGAAAGCCCGGTTATAGTCAAGGATCACTCTTGCACTTTTCCTGAGTTCACCACATAGCTGGGATCTGATATCTATGTGCCCTTCTGAAAGAGAGGACCTTCCTTTGGAGCACAACTTTAAGTCAAGAATTTACAAGTCAAAGCACTTTGAAAAGTTGCTCTCTGTAGATATGACATAACAAGTCTCATGTCCTTACAGGTACCAATACACAAAGAAGCCCTGCCATTTGTTTTTGCTCTAATTATCACTCAAATGGTAAAATATTTTTAATTTCAACTCTTTCTTAAACAAATCATACAGCACATTAACATCTTAAGTGCTCTGAAGTTTCTAGCTGAAACTTCTAGAGAAGCTAAGCCCTTTGGACAGGCACAGACTATTTTCAGACTAAAGAAGATTTAGGAAGCAATTACAGAGTATCGGCTGGTTTGGGTCTTGTCCTGGTTAATAAAGTGGCAGTCACTTTCTGTTATAACAGTTCCTTATTAAGCTAGTCTGCCATCTGTATAATAAAATAATCTGTCAACAATAATTGAGTCTGCTTTTTATTCAGCTTGCAGTGGTGTCTCCATGTTACTCCATGCTCCCAAACTTCCCAACTCACACACTGCTGTGGTGTGTCCTAAATCACACCAAGCACTGCACAGCTCCCAAAAACAGAGCTTGCCTGGGTGGGTCATTGTAGAGCAGCAGAAATGTCCAGCGGACAAGAATTATTCTTTCATACCAGTGAAAATCTTCTCAATAATTTATTATTACACACTGAAGACCAGAATATTATAATTGAAGTCTAAAAAAGTAATTTTTAGGTCTCTCCGAAGTCTTTTGAATAGTACATGAAAGAAACCACATTTTAAATTGTGGTTTAAATTATATCTACTCTTGGTATTATGCTGTGGAATTTGGGCAGATGATTAATTTATACTTTTTTCAGTCAAATAATTATACAAAGACCTTGGTTCTTCTTCAGAAAAACACTCTTTTTAAACCATTATAGTCCTTTAACTGAAGTTCAGAGGAATTACTTGTGATCACCATAAATTTGTGCCCAAAGAGGCAGAGTTCAGCCTGAAACTTTGAGGTACTGATATCAAGGGGAACTCTGACAATCTATACAGTAGTTGTAGGATGTCTAACCATGAAACAGCATCTGGTTATTTGGCTGAGAGCTCAGAACTGAACAGGACTGATCAGAAACATTCTGTAGTGTTTGAACCCATTTTCTTCAATTATTTTTCTTTTCTTCATCTCAGCCTTTGTACGAGTTTAAATGAATTTAAAAATAAGTGTGTGTGCATTAGCACAATCACGTTGCTGATGGAAAGAGTGACCTAATGTTTACCAACTTAAAAAATGGAGGGTTGTGACATCCACAGTGATTTAACCAGAAGTACTTCATAAAATCAGTAGAAAGGCCTGGGTTGGGAGAGACCCTAAAGACCATCCAGTTCCAATCCCCCTGCCTTAGGCAGAGGCACCTTCTATTGGACCAGCTTGCTCAGAACCCCATCCAGGCTGGTCTTTTACACCTCCAGGGATGGGACATCCACAGCTTCTCTTCACAACCTGTTCCTCTGCCTCACCACCCTCAAAGTAAAACATTTCTTTCTGATATTCCATCTAAACCTACTTTCTTTCAGTTTAAATCTATTCCTCTTTGTCCTGTCACTAGTTAGGTCATCCTGAAGCCTTCTCTTCTCCAAGCTGAAGAATCCCAATTCTCTCAACATGTCTTCATAGGAAGGATACTTCAACCCTTTAATCACCTTTGTAGCCTCCCCTGGTCTCATTCCAACAGGACGATGTCCTTCCTGTGCTTGAACCTCAGTGTTTGATTTCACCAAGGTCTTATTGTGATGTGGTGTTTTTTCAAGAAATAAGAGATTCAACATTCTGTGGCAAAGGAATTACGAATTAGAAGAATGAGAAACATAAAATGTTTAAGGATGACACTGAAAACATAGATGCTAATAGTTAATTGCCTCAGCCAATTTTCTGTAGGATCTGAAGGAGTCACACAGACAGAATTTAATACAGAATGAAAATACCTGTGGCAAGCAACCCGATTAGTAAAGTACATGTCTATCATGAAAGGAAACATTTTAAGGTTTTGAAATGCTGTCTGTTCCTTTCTACACATTTAGGCATGCTCCCTTATCCCACCTATTTGAACAGGACTACTTGTGTTCTTGTAGGAATGTATACATCCATATCCTGAATTTCTTTTCCCAAGGAAATTAGAAATTACTCAAGTTGATATGTCAGTGTCCCTCTTTCTTTGAAGATGTTCATGGTGATGCGTGGAGGTGTCTCATTTCCTTATGGGAGAGGAATAAGAGTAGAAAGCAGGAAAGGAATAGAAACACCACTAGCTATCTGAAAAATAAATTCAGTAGTTATGGTTTTAACACATCAAACACAGGTCATTTTGCCAATTGAGATGGGTCTGTATTTACAAGACATCATTTCTGGACAAATACAGATATTGAAAATCTTAAGGCTGGGTCTCTCAGTGTGGCAAATAGGAGTTGCAGAACAATCCCATTAGCTACTAACAGGATTTTCATTCTTCTGTCTCAGGCACCACTTTTAAAATTCACTCTCAGTCATCAGGAAGTAAGGTAATATTCCAGCATTCAAGGTTGCATCTTTCGGATACAGCAAGAAGCCTAATTGGCTATTGTGTACAAAGAATCAGAAGCATAAAGAATTTGTTATGGTTAAAATTTTTATTTAAAGCCTGGGGTTTCCTACTGTCTACATATGAGTCTTTAATAAAAAAAAAATACGAATGGATCTTTAGTTATTTATATCTCAGCTTTATAGTTAGATGGAAATTGTTTCCAAGCTCAAAAACACAAAGACACCTAAAGATAAAATAATTTAAAAAATCTTTACTCATAAAATGGGAACAGTTCAGTTACATAAAAAATCCCAAACCAAAAAAACCACATGTATGTATGTGCAAACTGTTCATTCACCCATCATGTCCCAAGAGTATGTTATATTAGTGACAGTCCAGACAGATACCCATATTTTGAACCCGTAAAATTTAATTCACATAATCAGATTTTATTGTGATGGAAATTCTTTGGCTTTCTCTTAGAAGATTTTGGAATAGTTCTTATTTTCTATCCCACATCAAGAAATGAAACTGGAACATACCAAGCCGATACAGAGGGATGTGACAGGTGGAGACATTGTACCACACTGCATCCATGAATTCACACTAATGATTCACTCAAGTCAAAATAATTTGTGCCAAATCTTCTACTAGCATGACCTTCTACCTCAAGGTCTTTTAGTCAAAAAAAAGATAAATGGACAGCCAGGAGTACAAGCTTAATTCTTCATAAACAGTATTAAATACGCTAAATATCTTGACTATGAAACTTTGAAAGAAAGTGATGTCCAGGAGATTCCTCAAAGCAATTCTCTGTTCCCAGTCATTAAAAACTCTTTTCCCCAGTCATTAAAAAGAAAAGTTACATAGTTGGTAAGTACTCAAGAATTAAAATATACTGATTCTAGTCATGAAACGATGCATTTTAATTTCTAATCGTAATCCTTCATATGATTGAATATGAAGAGTTCATTGACATATATTTTAGCGAGATTAATTAATGTTTTATAGTAAATGCTACAGTTCAAATAAGATCACTACATGCATGAAGAAGTGATGAGTAATACCTGAGGAAAACAAACCATATTTAAATGCAATAAAGAACGTTTTTGTGTCAGTTTGTTTATAGCAAGGCTGTTCCGGCAGTCATTGCCTATTCTGCCAAAATTCTGTTTGTCATACTGGAAGTCCTTCTGACAGCATTGCACTGCCTTTCCTCCAAAACAGCACCTGAAGCTTTGCTTAGCCTTTGGAAAATAAGCTGAAGCCATTATAAAAACCTCTAATGAACCCAGAAAAATTTTCTCTTGTGAAATATTGAAGTCTTGATATATTTGTATTAATGGGTTCTCCTTTTTAGCATGTTTTTTCTACCTCAGAATTTTATCTCTGAAGAGTAGGCATATTCACTGAACAATGCTAACCTCGACAGGCTGTTTGTCTAGCTAAGCAGGCCAGTCCTTTTATAAGAAGATCAGGAAAATCTAATAGTCTTCCCTTGGCTTACATAAGAAAAGAGCAAGTTTTCCAGAAGTTAGCCTTTTCATGTGGTAGGTGGTTATTTCTTTACACTTTAAATAAAACCTAAGTGTTACCTCCAACTTCTCTATTTTTCTTAAAGTGCCAACTGCATCAGCTTAGCCAGACAGTTTAGGTGTGGGACAGCACCATCCCTGGTGTTTGAAGTGAGCTCATGAAGTCAATCCTAGTGAATTCATGGGAGTTGGGACTATGCTGCTTCTTGGGGATGTGGCTCTGCCTGCTAACTCAGATGATATATCTATCTTTCTAGTATTTGCATTCTTTCTGCCCAACAGGAATTTAAGGTCTCTAGGCAGTGCACAGGAGGGCACAGAGTATTAGAACAGAACCCAAACCACTGGAGCTAAGCAGAAAAGATAAAATATCACATACACATACAGACTGTATAATGTGTAGTGCTCAAAGTCTGCCAGTTCAAAATTTTAAGCAAAAGGATATGTTTTCCCCTTATTCAGAGCTGTGGAGAGGTACTTCCATCTACCCTCCTGAAGGTAGGGTAGTTTTCAGTCCAAAAAGTGACTTTTGCAATTGCAACACAAGATCAGGGAGGCAGGGCTGGTTTTAGGTCTTCTTTCACAGCCCAGCCTTAATGATTCATGCCCAATTGAATGGAAGGCAGCCAGGCTTGATCTCTTTTTTCCTGAAGAGTCATCAGCCAGCAGTGTTATCAGGCTAAATAGAGCTACTGCTGGGGTAATGCTGAAGGGAGGAGAAATACTGCAGGGGAACACACTCTACCCTCTCTGTTCAGCCAAATCTGCTCTACAGAAAATAAGAGTCACAGGGTCAAGATACCTAGGGCGTGGAAACAGGAGTCTAGCCCAGGCTTCAAAGACAGTTCCTATCTATTATGTACCACACGTGGTAAAAAATGCATTAGTAATCCTGAAAGCAGTTGTCAGACTCAAGTTTTGACCTGCTGGGTGCTCTTGCAACTATGATATAGAGTCATGCCCCATCTTTGCAGTGCATTTGAATATTCTTATCATAAGACTGAATATGGTTAGTCTTTTGCATATCAAGGCCCTTTTACAGAGCCCTGGGTAATGCAATCTTGGTAAAATGAAAACTGCCCTCAGCTGTTAGCCTTTCCAAAAAGTTTTGCAGACCACCTGAGGTATTTTAAGTGGGAATTATGTAGTCTGAGTATTTCATATTACTAATTATTTCCCACAAATCCTTCCTGTGTCCTCGGATAGTTAGGTCTGTTGTAATTGCTCCACTGCAATTTACAGAAGGTGAAAGAGTGAGTTCACCTTGTTTCAAAATCCTTTCCTATCACAAATTACTCTCTCATTCTGATAGCAATTTTGACCACTGATGGGTAAGTTTTGTTCCTTAACAGTTTGAAATAACCCAGTCATTACAGGTCAGGAGCTTCTGCTGCATATAACTATGCATGTATAATGATACAACTGGTGGACTCAAAACTAACAAAAAATGTTCTTGGCATAGCATAACAAAATGTACGGAGTTGGAAGGAACCCACTTCATGGGGTGGATCCACTTCATGCAGAGCACCACAGTTCCTTACCTTCCTTGTAGGCACAGAATTGGTTCCCCTGATGCAAAAAGAGTTTTAAATTTTTGTTACAGAGATTTATCCAGCTTAAATGCATTTTTGCCTCTGGTTGGGATTTACAGAACATAGTAAATGTCCATGTTTCTACTGTCTCATCAGTGACTTCAATAATACTGTAAAGAGGTTTGTGCTGTTTTAAGGAGTATGCAGACAACATGGCACTTGTATTTGGATTCTAATTTGTGAACTGCTTGGCAGTCTTCTTTTCCCATCACGTATTCATCACAAGATACATTGGTTATGCAATAAAGTATTTTTTAATTGCTCGCTTTAGAAATATTTAAGTACCCAATTATTTTTATCTGAAAGACTATTATGGGAAAAAGGGGAAAAGTTAAAAATGGATATGGCCATGGCTAGACAAGGATTATGAGTTTCACAGCAAGAGCACTGAGCCTTTGATGAAGTTTATAAATAATTAGTAACACACTTTAAGGCATTTTTTCTTGGTTCATAGTACCTGTGCTCATTTAATTCCAGCTGAAAATATGCCCATTCATTGGCAGTGAAGGACAGGTAAGTTGGTAACCAAGTCAATGGGAAAAGAGATTCATGTTGAAGCACCTAAGGCCGATTACTTTCTGCACATACACAGATCAGACATTCACTGAGAGATTAGGCACCAACACAAATTTGTCCTGCCCTGGCAAAAGGTTGCAGAGGACATGAGATAGACATGTATGTGGCAGAGTAGTGCCCATAAATGAAGGCATGTGAGTATGTGTAATAATTTAACATCTAGTTTTTATGTGAATGATTTTTAGTAACCTGAACAAGAGATTAATGTCAAGAAATAACACTCTATAAATAGGCTGTCCCATTTTGCTGTTTTTAAAGTTACATGAATACCCAAATATCCTTTTTTTTGGTTCTTATTTCACAAACATTGGTGGGACAAATTTGGTCAGCATAAATGGATATGAACTTCAAAATCCATTCATATATTCACTGAACGTCACTAACTGCACCTCAAAAACCTTCACAAAAGTATTTTCACATTTGAAGAAGTACTTTGACACCTAAAGATGCAAGCAGGGTGCCTAATGTAAATACACCACCTAATGACTAAAGATAAATGTCTAAGTTCCATTAGGTTCTCAAATCACTGCAAAACTCTGATCTTAGTATACATATGCTTGCAAAGAGGAACACAGAAAGATCTCAGGAGCTATACTCAGACAGCTGTTTATTCATCTCAAACAGAACTGTTCTGCGCCAGTCCGTTGATTTGCAGAGTTCCCTAAAATATTAAGAAAAACAAATAAATATGAAGCCAAGGAAGATTGCGTTCTAACTTTGCTTCTTTTTCTACTGATTTACAGACCACTCCTGCAAAGCTTGTCTTCTCAAAGTTCTTCACGTAACTAATACAAAATCAATTCCTTTTATCAGCATACCCCCAGTTCAGACTGTCACACAAGAGTTTTTTATACTATGTTATGTAAATTAAAATTACTATGAGCTCCATTTTTGATACTTTCCACTTAAGAATTACTCCAGTTGTGATGAAGTGGCTCCACTAAGAGAAGTCTGAAAGATGCCATAGAATTACTTCAATCCCAACAGCATTTTATCTTAGCAATTTTTCTGCATCAACACATATAATTAAAGGTACTGTAACATGCATATCATCAAACAGGCTTACACTTAGGACATTCCTCATATTTCTGAATATATATTATACTCTTAGTGTTCACATGAAAGTCATTAGAGGACCCTCTGTAATACTTCAGATTTTTTTTTCTTTTAAGTAGTAAATACATGGGAGCAAGGAGATAGAAGGACTGGCTTCTTGATGTAAGGGCTATAGTAGAAATTTTTGAAGATATGCATCAAATTGACTGTCATCAACTGTGTAGTGGAGTTCTGCTTGTCAGTTGTGTTGTCACTTTTTCACACCAAAAGGGAAAAAAATCCCTGACATGACTTTACTTTCCCATTTAAATGTGTATAAAGAGGGAAAGCACTGTACCATATTAATGCAGCAATGGAAATACAGTGTTTTTCATAAGCACTTGTTTATGTGAGAGCAACCATGCTATTTGCTTTCCTTTTCTTTTGTTGTCCAAAACCTGGTGAAGAAAACATAATGGGGTTTGAATAAAGAAACTTAGAAAGTAAGCTGATTTTTAGGAAAAATATCCTCATAGCTAGCAACAGCTATAAACCTAAAAGTGCTATTTCATTATCTATTCCATATTTCAGATTTCAGAATTGTTTTTATTATTCATTCAGAAAAGGAGATTAAAAAGTGCAGAGAGTTTTTCTTATTTTATTTTTCATCCACTTTATTGATATTTTTATGTTGTCCTGCAAAGAAAAAATAGAAAGAAAAGAAGTATGGTAAAAGCTTTTTAGGCTCCCAAATCCTGCATAATTGTTACTTTAATTTCTAAAAATAATACTCATAACTTTAATTGAATTAAATGCTCAAAGTGGTACATGCTCGACCCTTGAAGTGGTGTGTGGTGTGACTTCATTTTTTTGTTTGGGGGCTCAGAAACTCTTTGATGAAGCTATCAAACTTCTTTGGTACTGATAAACCTGGAATTGTTGGCTTTTCCATCCAACTGCTCCATACAACCAGAGTGTTGCAATTGTCACTTCTTCTTGGCGGCACCTCTGCACACTATTGCTATACTTTTTTGCCTCAGGAGGCATGTTGTATTATGGATTTACAGTTGAATTTCTGATTGTTTTGATTTTTTTATTTCTTTTTTTGGATTTCACCCGGCAGAAAAAAAATCACAAATGTTTAATTATGGAAGCTATATGCTTTACATTTGTTTTCATTTGCATATCCACATCAAGGCTTTCTGTCTGAGATTGCCAGAGATTTTTGCTATACCTAATTAATAAGTTTTCAGGAGACCTCTGTAGAAGTCCTAAGTGCAGCCAGCCGAAGTACTGTGAATTTTTTCTGTAGCTGGGCCTCTGTGGCTCAAAGCTGATGATAACTTCTGAGAAGTATCCTTATAACCTGTCAGCTCTTCAATGGCTCCAAATTTCCCTGTGGTTTATAAATCACTGGAATGAAGTTTGAGAAACCAAGTATAAATGTAAAATAGATGCAGTGCACAGAGAAGCCATGGATTCTAGGTATGTTGGTCTAAAATTCCCACATCTCTGCATATTACAGTGGATGAGGACCCAAGGCATACTTCATCTAGATCAGGGGCAGCAAAGACCAATTTCAATGGTTCTTACCTTGGGGGAACAGTCTGAGGACAAGATAATCAATGAAAGATGGGAAACCAGTATGTCCTTGGGATGGGAGGCAGATTCAGTAAGAGAATGATGTGTGCTATTGTCCTTGAAAAGTCCCAAAGTCTGACATCTGGAAAGAGAAAAGCTACCAGAATGTACTTCATTTAAATATAAGATTTATTGAGAAAAAAGTTCACCAAAAGTTTGAAAAAGACATAATGGCCAGTAGAAAGGTCTTGGAAATACAGGAGGACACCATCCACTTACCAAAAATATTCTAATATTAAAGTTATGGTCAGCTTATGTTTGGAGTTTCTGAGTTTATCAGAAACATCTCAGTAGGTATTGGTCAGAGAAAGTTGTGGAGCGCAGAAAGCTCTCTAGAAGGAAGCAGAACACTAAACCAAATATAGGGAGTAGAGCTTTGCTTCTGATCATTATTTCAAGGGACCTTCTGGCTGTGCAATGGTAGATTAAAGTGAAGCTGGTTTTAGGCTCCTCCAGCCTGTCACTCTGAGAAATATGCATCAAATGCAAACATCTAATTCAAAATCCTGCTCCTGTTCTTCTTGATCCAAGAAAAGTTTCTGTTCTGAATTGTTCATTAGGGTTGTTTTTCAATGAGTTTCAGGACATACTTTCATCAAACAGTAGATTTTGTTCTTAACTAAAATAAGGATATATTTTTACACATTCACCTGAAGACAACCCTTAATATAGTCTAGTGCCCTGAACACATTGTTATGTTGAACTCCTAGAAGATTTGAATTTTAAAGGGAAAAGTGCTATGTATCCTCATTATTCATGGACCAATAAGGTCAGATACAGGTTTACTATATGTAGAAAACTTGAAGTATAAAAGGCTGTTGAGATTCAATAGATCCCAAGGGTAACAAATAAAGGCACCACTGTTAAAGTGTAGTGTCTCTTTCAATTTCTTATATTTTTCTAAATTACCATTTGTGGGAACTTAATGCTATAGAACAAAATAGGTGAACTTTCTAGCAGTTCTCAAAAGGCCATTTATTGTTTGCATAATTCCAGATATAACTGGATTTGGGTTACAGAAATTTAGGTCTTTTGCACTGTGCATTCATGCAGGGTTTGTTTTTTGGGTTTTTTAAGTATTTGAAGGGGAAAATCATGACAGTGTGTTTTACCAGTTATGCAGATTAAGGCTATTTGCTATCTCTGGAAAATTTAAAAAGACAACTTCTCAAAGGCAAGTTATGGAAAAATTTCTGTTAAAATTTACCTTAAAAAAATGGTGACTTCATGGATTAAAAGAGATAAAGAAACACTTTTTCTTAAATCCTATTTTTATGTTGCATTTTAACTTTATAATAAATAATATTTTCATTTATATTTCAAGTGAAAGTAGTAGGCCTATGCAAGAAAAAATTGTGCATTTCAGTTTGTAACTCAATGTAATAACACTTTTAACTGATTTCTTTTTTCTTTGAAAATACATTTTTGTTGCATAAGGTAATATAAAAATGGCAAAAATTTTCCCTTTCATTTTTATTAAAAATATTTACAGTATTCCAGAAATATATCAGCTACTATATAAGAGTTTAGTACTGAACGGATTGATTAAATAGCTAGTTGGATACATAATTAATATCTCAAGGTTCCTTTTTAAGCTTAAGCATAACGGCCAATGAGAAGTGATGTGGCTGCTTTGGGATAAGCAAAGCTTTTAAATGTTACCCTTCAACCCACACAGCAGTCTCCCTTTCTTCACAGAACTGTGTTCTTGTCCATAATTTTAAGGGCCTTTGTAAATGGTGTAAGCAGCAGGACCTTTGGTTCAGCAGCAGTGATTTTTTATAGTTAAATGTCTAATTCTCCAAACGGAAGGACAGACGCTTTGGAGACATCATTATTCTTCACCTATCTGTCAGGAACTACAGAGGACCTCGCTGGTTTAGTTGCAGTCCTTTTATCTTCAGTCTGATTTCTACGATTTTTCAAATAGATCCACAATGCATTCATCACACCATGAGCAGGAATTTCAGCCTGAGCATCACCAGTTATATAAGTTCTGGGTTGAGTAAACTAATTTCCCCTGATTTCAGTCATGTGAAGCAGTGGGTGGAAAGGTCACCCTCATTAGTGGGGAGAGATGCTGCTGCCCTGGTGGCCAACTGTCTTTGCACCCTTTTAGTTATTGATCTGGGAGCATACAGGAGCAGGCAATGGCTGCAGGGCACAGCTCAGCTTTCTCTTCTTGAGGCTCTCTCAGGAAAGCTACCAAAGGTTTCCTTCTACGTCCTGGATCTCTGCTATGGGTAATTAAGGTTAGGCAAGTGAAATAGATAAAAATGAAAGATTAAGATTACTAATTCCTCCTGAAAAAAAAATCTTTTGGGAGAAGAAATCCAGGAAAAATTTTCTGGGCATTTCAGAATCCCACCAGGTTAAAGTGACTCAACATTTAGTTTTCAGAAAGCAAAATCCCTCTGCATCCAAAACCAAGGAAAATGTTTAATATCCATAATTTTCTAGTGTATTCTCTGTTCTTGACCTTGAATGGCTGATCCAGAGCCAATATGGGATTTGGACCACAATGCCAAGGAAACTGCAGAGACAGTCAACACCATTTCTTCTAGAGGGGTCACCCTGGCGTCTTGCTAGTGAAAATTATAGTTAAGTTAAAAAATGAAAATGAGGAACATCTTCAGCATTCAGAGGAAAATCAGTTCATGACAGAAGCAGGAGGTGAAGCATTAGCAATTGTTTAAACAGAGGTGCACACTTCTGGTGTAGGGGTTTTTCTAAGGCACTCTAAGTTTCAGAAATGGGTCTGAATTATTAAGTTGTTTAAAACATGATTGTTAGTGAGAGAAGGAGAGAGAAAGGGAGGGAGAAAATAAGTGATGCTTCTTTCTGAGGATCATTTAGGAAATAATTGAGTTAATTCTGCAGGTCACCTGGTCAGACAGCCTGGATACTACGTTCTAGTGTGGACACTCAGATTCAACTGATTTCTCCTCTTAGGTTGAAGTACAATGCAGCACAACAGTACAAGGCAGGGAGGAGAATCCAGCAGGAGAAAGGTGAAGATTCCCTCCAAAACAGCACAGTAGTCTATGCAACAAGCAGCCATGGGCAGTCACCCTCCATGGCCAATATGGGGCAGGCACCCTTGTTTTAAGGCAGTCTTGGAAAAAATATCCTGCTCTCAATCCAGACTCTCAAGTTAGGCTCCTGCATGACAAAGCACAGTGTTAAATGGCCTGTGCCCATTGTGACAGCAAGAACCACTTAAGATTAAAGTAAAACAGTATGGAAAGTGTCCCAAACTTCATAATATTCTGTTGCATTCAAATCCACTCTAATTTGGGTAAAAGCACCAACAGCAGGAATCTGGATACACAGACAAGTAGAAGCAACAGCAGTGTGGAAACTAACCTGTGACTTCTGGATTCCATAGGATGCTGGGTCATACTCACCGTGACCTAAGGTCAAATCATCTCACTCCTCCTTCTTTGCTGATGGAGAAATAAGTCATTACAACTTATCATGGAATTTATTCAGGAACAAACTGAAGGCCAAACAGAAAGAAGCCATTGAAAACAGAGTCTTAAAAAGTACCTCAGTGAGTCTCTGAAAGAAATAACTTGCATTTTTTCTAATATGGATACTTTAAGGCTTTCTAATTTTTAAAGAATTCTTTTATATGTCTTTACCCTTTTCTTCTGTTACTATTTCTTTTCTTTTATTTTACATGTTCATAACTGTAATAGGCCAGCTTGTGGAGAGTTAGTACAAAATGGATAAGTCAATTTTTTCTGTTCAAAGCTTTCCTTTCATTTATTAGTGAACCAAACAGTGATTTGCACAGAAGCTTTCCAACATAGATGCCTTGAGCTGATTAGCACTTCATTCTGCTTTCACACATTGGCAAGGTTGTGTTTTATAAAGCAGAAACTCCACTTGTTTTCCTGTCTGGGTTTCACCAAAAAAAAAAAAAAAAAAAAAAAAGAAAAAAGAAAAAAAAAAATCCTTCCTGCACAGAAACTTTAAGATATATGAAATTCTGTTCCAGTGAGAATCAATGACTGCTTTTAAAAATATTTCTTAAAGAGGCTATTCTTTTCAAAGAGAAGCCAATGTCAGAGTTCTGTGAATGAAAGAATGAGCTCTCCAAAATCACTGATGGTGCTGTCTTGCTGTCTTGCTTCTCTTAATTGATTGGTACTTTGGTTCTGAAACCTTGGCCCACAGACCATCTGTGCTCTGCAGAGAACTTGCTAGCAGAGCCTTTAGAGAGGAGCCAGATACCATGATGATAGTTTCTCTGTTTGATAACTACTGTTAAATTATCCTAAAAGTTAAATATTCACGACACCTTTTACTAATCAGATTTCTTCTAGGAAAGCAATTCTAAGTGAGAAAATCCTTTTTTGCTTCTGAAGATGTTCTCTTTTTAAATATACTCTAATAATAATTAATAACTTATTTATAAAGCCCTATTGGCATGGCTGAGGTGCTGGGGTACGATACAACACGATCAAAACAGAATCAAAACAAAATGAACAAAAGTTCATCCTCATTAGAGTCAAGTCAAACACAAGAAAAATTGCAGCCAAGAAAACAAGATCTGCTTCTCTAATCATGCAGTCTCAGAATTGTAGTTTTGAAGTGATGCTGGGTTTTGAAATACATCAGTATAAGCCTCAAAGGAAATACTAATAAGGGTGAAGTCCCTTTGTTCTTCCATAAACTTATTTTCATTTCACACATCCTCATGCATTATCCTAGCTCATCTATTCCAAACATGCATAAAGCTCAACCTGTAAGGTATTCTGCATTACCAAGGCTCTCTGTGTTGCCCCATACAACCTTCCACAAATAAACTGGCAGAGAAAAAGGTGCTCCAGGAGCTTCACAGTAAGTGTTTCAAAATGTGACCCACTATGTACCGGGGAAGTTATAAAGCAAGGAATTTGTCCCTTGCTATCTTTGCATTTGCGAACTGTGTGGCAAAGTTCCCCACTTGCCACCCCTGTGGACAAGGGGAAATCATATTAGTATAAAGATCACTTTTACAGACAGCTACAAAAACTTGAATTTCAGTACCATCTGTCACAAACCTTGAAAAAAAAGACCTAGAAATTAACACATGGACACATACACATTTAGTCATTCAAATGCACTTATAGGAGTATTTTTTAAAGTTCTATCTGATCCATAGTGCAGGGAAACATCAGTTATTTTTTTCTGCCATATTACCAGGTACTATTTCCACAATACAAACTTTCAGATATGCAGACTGGCATAAACAAATGAACTTGTTCTTCTTCTCTCTTAGACACCAGCCAAACTGCCACTCTTTACACATAAATTAAATAGGTTATGGGGGATAAATACAGGAGGAAAAAACAAGAGAAAATACATAGTGAAAGTTAGACTGTCATTACCAGCAGCTCATTTTGATAAAGCTCAGGTCTTAAACTATAGAAATGGGGAAAACAGATTAAAGCTGTTGCTTTGATGCCTTAATACAGTATCTATTGAATTTGAGATTACATAGCTCGTAAGGAATAAATCCCCAAATATATTTGTAAAAACTTTCAACAGCCTTCAAGAATATCACAGTTTCATTTGCAGAATTCACTCTCCAGAGTCTGATTTTAGAAATACATCCATGCATAGAAGATTTAAGAGAAAAAAAGCTGATTTTGGGTTTGATTCTCAAGGTGTAACATTTGCTCTAAGCAATAAGTTTCAAGGAAGCTCAGCTGGGACTGAGGGCAAGTATTAATGGTGTAAGTTCAAAGGCACGGGTGGGAGCAGCAAGGATGGATAGGCTCAGGATTCACTAATGTGCAGTGAGACTGATGAGGGGTAAGCACTCTTTCCATCTGTACTTTGAGAACATCTATCCTAATAAAGCATCTGACTAATTAAACAGTGTTTCACTCAAAGGTGTCCACATTGGATCAGACTTCAGGTATAGAGGCCAGATTCAGTTCCCATTAAAATCTCATGAGAAACACATATCACACTCAGTCCCAGCTATATACATGGCAGGACATACAGACCTGTGGCAGGAGAATACTTTTTCCTGACCTGCCTTCCTGAATTTCATTCTTTTCCAAGAAAAGTGATGTTGAGCATTTCAGAGCATTCATCTTTAAAAAAACCAAACCAAAACAAAACAAAACACACCAAAAAAACCCCACCAAATAAACAAAAAAAATGAGAGCCTTGTAAAAATGGGCTTTTTCACAATGCTTTATGGCTGGCATTTTTGATGTAAAGTCTGACCTCTGATGCTTGGGAATTCTGCAATTCTGAAAACATTTAATTGTATGGGAGGAAAATAAAAACTCTTGAATTGTCTATTAGACTGTATAACTGCTTTGCAAAAGCAGTAGAAGGAAATGTAATATCAAAATTCACATGTAAATAAGAAAACATTAGGTAGCAAAAAATTATTCAACAACTGTCTAAAACTTATGGGCAAATATTTCTTTCTTCTGAAGTCAACTTTTATTATTATTTATTGCATAGAATGTTCTCCATAAAAAAAAAATTAAAAAAAGCAGTTGTTTACTTTTTTGGTTGTTTTTAACTTTTCAGAACCTCTTGCCTGCATAAAACTTGTCATTAAATGCTGACAGCTTCAAACAATATCTCTGGATTAACACAAAACAAAGCAATTTTCTTTGTCCAATCATCTAGCATCTGTTCAAATTTAGGAATTCAAAGTCTGTGATTTACATAGGGTATATTTAAACAAAGATCTGCAGGATCCACATGTACTGTACAATCTTTGACTCTTTCTTGTGTGAAATGAGTTTATGCAAGTCCAGTTCACTGAACAAGGCTATTCAGTTTTGTTAGTCCCTTGAATTAGTTTCTAGGTCAGCAAAGCACTAAGAACATTACAAAAACAAAAGAAAATAACAGTGACAAAAAAGAATCTAGATAAACAAAACCCCCCAGAAAACCTCTGGACCCTAAAAGACTATATCCTTGTTATGCAAATCTTCCTGCTCACACACTTCAAGTTAAAACACCTCCTTTGAAGAACAGAAATGGGATTGCTCAAAGTTAAGTACATGAAAAAGAGGAATCAAGGCTAATGACTGTTTTGCCCAGTGGAAAACTCTCCAAGTTGTATTATTTCAGCTCCTATAAATATCCTAATAGGATTTTCATGCTGCATTGGAAAATTCCACTGCAGCAACTCAGTCTGTTTCATATGTAATTCATTCCCCTCTTTCTTTTATGCCTGGTCATTTTTTATGTACAAACATGACACACAGTTTATCAAAACATTTGGTAATTGTCTGTGTGAATCAAACAGTTGCAAAACCTGCATCATGCAAAAGCTCAAGGCAATACTGAATTTTGCCCTGCTCCTGATCATTTCTAATGCTGCCTATATATGTGTAAGTCATAGACAGCCGGGACCATATAGCAAACAATAGTAAAGCCATTTTTTCCTTTCACTGTATTATTGAAATCAGTTAAGCATAAGGAAAGACAAAAACAAAGAGAAAAGACAAATCCTTCCAATTTTATAGCAGCATCAGGCTACAGTTGTATGTTTATTTTTGAAAAATGAAATTAGTTTGCTCAGCTGTTTTGTTTATAAGTGTATTTCTTGTTTTTCTTAACTTTAATATGATTTAGGAAATTCCAGAGAGATTATTTAGATGCCTTCCACTTGAAGGACTTTGGCCCTAACAAGGTATCATAAAAAGACAAAATCTGGGAGATGGTCCCCCTGTGGGCTGCCTTAGCAGAGTCATCTGCATCTGCATCTTCATCTTCATCTTCATCCATGCCCCCCATTTAACCAGACATTACCTACCATCAATGAACAGACAACAGCAGACACAGGGGTATGTGTGAAAGTTCTGCCTCTCATTCAAAGTCAAATCATTTGCTTCCTGTTGGGACACAGACCTTGCAATTCTCTGAGGCCAGACATCAAAGTAGGCAGAACGGATCTTCTTAAAAAATAATTTCCTGGGGCATAATAATACCTGTCTTTTAGAGCTTTGGATTTTCTAAGGAGGAGTAGTTTCAAAGCATGCAGCTCCCACTGTAGGATGAATCCATCCTAGTCAATACTTGAGTATTGAATATCGCAGTTACCTTGCAGTTAAAGTTTGTTTCTAGCTGATACTGAACTGAAAGCTTTTACTGCTTCAAAAGTGTTTCCAGGCACCAGCCGGGATTCAGTTGCTTTCAGATATAATGTCTTTGTCTCCAAAGGCAGGGTCCTACATAAAAGATTTATGAGATGTTGAGGATTAAAACTATGGAGGATTCAAACAGATCAGTGCTAAAACTGAACCTGTTATAGAAGGAGTCCTTACCTGTCCTACTTCCAGCATGTAGGAAATTATAAAACTGGGATGTGTCCTTTAGCATCTTTGTGCCTTCATTTCCCTGCAGAGGATGGCAGCCAAAATCTTCAGCCACTGTGGTACAGCACAGATTGTGCAGCCTCTCCTTGCCAGACTTCAGGCATACTTCTCAAGGTGACTGCCCTCATTCATACATCTGGGGTTTTCACAATCAAGAACCTGGAATGAAAGCCAACATATTACTGTCCGTGCAATAGATTAAAATGCTGATGCTACAGAAAGAAATAAGTGTAGAAGGTTCTGGATTCATGGACTCATTCAAAAGCAATATAAAATAACTAGGGAAAATGACTATGTGGTACTGAAGCACAGTGGTGCTCATACTGAGAAAAGAGAGCAACTGTTTCTTTCTGCTGATTTAGAGGAAGGCTGCCAAGGCACATCCAGTAAATAACTATTGTTCAGAGTCATCTGAACAATGTTCTCTAAAAGCTGAGTTTGATATACAGAAGAAACACTCAACTGATTGTTATATAATATGAATTGACTGCAGGGGAATGGACTTTTTACAGAAGCTAGGACTTCTGGGAAAGGAGCTTTTTATTCTTTGCATTGAAGCCCTGGGCTTTATTCTATGGGAATTTACTTTTCCGGATGGCTCAGAATGCTGCCTCTCCTTGCAGCCTGTACAGGGGCCAGGTAATGGGACATGGTACTACAGAAACACAAAACAACTCCAAAGTTTCCTGAGAAACATAACTAGGAGGAGGACAAGAAACAGAGTTTACTCAAAAACCAAGTCTGCAAGTAGCTAAAAATTAATCTGGAGAGGGATGCTGTGCCTGTGAAAGTAAAGAGGGAGCACGTGCAAAGCAGTTGAAACAGTTATGGTTTTGTGCTTTGTAGTTAACTTGGTGTTAAAAAAACACACAGCATTATTTTTAGCTCTTAGAAAACCCAAGCAAAATGCTCCAGGCAGCTGCTATCTCTTCTGTCTTGAGTAAACATTTGGTTTTTGTCAGTTTGATGCTCAATCATCAAAATGTGGAACTTCGTACTTTCCCTTTCCTTTTCCTCTTTCCTTGTCCCTGTCTTTGTCCTTGTCCTCATTCATGTCCTTTCACAACTTTCTGGAGCTTGCAGTTTTTAGAAGGAGGAGCTGCCCCAGAACCACCTCCCAGATCATATGTGTCTGAGGTGGTCCAATGTCTGATGCAGCTGATTACCTGTCTGAAAGCTGAGTTTGATTTGCCTTCTTCAGACAAGTATTTCTCACAGAAGGAAGAAAAAAAGAGACAGGGAGAATGTAGGGGAGGTCATGTATGTAGTTTTAATTTTGTTTGCCTCTTTCTCCCCACACAGAGCTTCTCAGTCCCAATAGCTGCACCTGTTAGGTTGCAGCAATTTAATTGCCCCTTTCTCACCAAGGTGGAGAAAGAGGAAGTATGGCTGATTTGTATGTTGTTCACATTCATTCCCTGCTCCTTACTGGACTATTCTAAATGATGTAAAATGAGTCAGTCAATCTGGAGTAGAGCACAAATCACAAGATGTTGTTGAGGATGGTGTTGCACGTCTAGATTTCTGGGACATAGTGTCATCCAAGGTCCATTCTGGATTGTTACCACAATCAAACACTGCCATGGGCTGACATTGAGGAAATTAAAGAAAGAATTTCCTTCATTGGAACTGGTGAGGATTCCTTACAAAACCTTCTGCCAGTAATGGTGAGCAGAATGTAAGTGTTAAATCCTATGCTGTCCTGGGTACCAAAAATGTGGACTGCATATTCTGATGGACTTCAGGATAATTGACATTCTAGTGTGTCACCAGCTCAATCATTGAGGTACAGCTAGATTTTTCAGCCATTTATTTGCACTAAGGTCGAGTACACGACATGCCACATTTCTGATATTTCTCGCAATTGAGAGTTGGAAACCTTGCTACCTCTCTGAGCATCATGTCCTGGGGGCATTAATCATATGGCTCCAAATAAAAGGGGCTTTTGCAACAACTTATTTTCTTTCTGGTGTCAGGGATGAGAGGAAGTGGAGGGCAAATGGTTGTGGTAAAATTTGCAGTCTTTCCTCCATTTTTTAGTCTGCTAGAACCAGCCACCAGTATGTGTCCAGATCAACATGTTCAGAAAGAATTGCTGACCTCAGCAGCAAGGAGAAAGTTCATTAAGGCACACAAACCTCCTTTTTCTGGGATGGGACAATGTGCTGTTGACTCACATGGGCTGCACAGTCTAATCCTAACTTATTAAGAATTCTGGCACTCTGGCTTCTGCTGATTAACATCTTACTCTTCAAGCAGTTTAGTCTAGCTTAAGTGGAGCTGCATCTTCAAATTGATTTTCAGTATAAGAATAATCATGCCGTATAACTCTAACCACAGTTCCAACAGATCCAGATAGGAATTATAACATGCACCAGAAGGAATAAAAATAAATTTGTTCCAGGTTCAGAGTGGTCTGGTAAAAAAAAAAAAAAAAAAAAAAATTAATTCACAATCCTTACTTATATAAATATCACCTGCTTTGATAAATTTTGTATGCTTTTTTTCTGAATTAGTATGCTTCCCAAGTACCACTCTTTTTCAGAACATAAATGACAGGATTGACAAAAAATAAAAAAATGCAGGCTGTTACTATGTATATGTTTATAATCTTTAAGCTTTGCAAGCAATATTTTTTTAATTCATCCAGAAATTCTTAACTTGTGCACAATTGCTGCTTCTTCAGCCACAGTACAACACACAAATATCTGGTTATCTGAGAAGGCTGTGATCCACAGCACTAGTCATGTAC
Source organism: Cinclus cinclus (assembly GCF_963662255.1). Taxonomy (NCBI): domain Eukaryota; kingdom Metazoa; phylum Chordata; class Aves; order Passeriformes; family Cinclidae; genus Cinclus; species Cinclus cinclus. The sequence goes on along the minus strand of NC_085046.1, from coordinate 116,570,045 downwards.
TCCAGATGTGGATAATAGGTCCAGTGCTGCAAGATCTTCATTAATGACCTAATCACTGACACAGGGTGAACCTTCAGCAGGTTTTCAGACAATACAAAGCTAAGAGGAGTGACTGATATGTCATGCTGCCATCCAGAGGAACCTCAACAGCTGGAGAAGTGTGATGATGAGAATCTCATCTGTTCAGTGAGAGGAAGTGCAAAGCCCTGCCCTGGAGAAGAACAACCCCAGCACCAGCACAGGCTGGGAGGCACATCTGGAAAGTGGTTTGGCAGAAGAGGCCCTGGGGGTCCTGATGGATGTGAAGTAGGACACCAATAGCACTGTCCCCTTGCCACTAAGGTGAGAGGTACCCTGGGCTTCATTAGGCAGAGGAATGCCAGCTGGTGGACGCATGTGGTTCCTCCTCTGCTCTTTACTGTGCAAAAGTGACGCTGGAAATGCTGGAGAAGAATCCAGTGAAATGCACAAAATTTATTAAGGCGCTGCTGTATCTTACATACAGTGAGACAATGAGCGAACTGCAACTGGCCAGCCTGGAGAAGAGATGGTGCAGGGAGTCTTATCAGATACGTAAATGTCTGATGGGAGGGAATGAAGAAGAGTCAGAAAAATTCTTCTCATGCGTGCTCAGTGACAGGACAAAAGGCAATGAACACAACTTGAAATACAAGGAAATCCTCCTGAAATATATGAAAAAACTATTTTACTATGGGGATGGTCAAACACTGGCATAGGTTACCCAGAGACGATGTGGAGTCTTCATACTTGGAGACATCCAAAACCTAAGTGGACATAGACCTCAGCAACCCGCTGTAGCTGACCTTGCATGTGACAAGGGGCTCCACTAAAGAATTTGCAGAGGTTCTTTCCAACCTCTTCTGTGATTGCACAATACTTTTCCCACTACACCAGAAATATGGCGGCAGTATTCTTTCAGCTGGCTTGTATTTACATTTCTGACATGTCTGCAAATAACAGACATAGTTGTTGCTCTTAGTGTTCAAACTAATTATTCACTAGTCCTCTTTAGTGTTTGGTAGTTTAACCATATTTAAGCTTTAATGACCAAGAATCAAGATGCCACAGTCTGTGCAAGAAAGCCCTGAAAAGCTCACACTTAGAAGTACCCAGCAGGGTGGATTTAAACAAGCTCTTTCCCTTGTAAGACCACCACAGCCACTCACAAAATGAAGTGATTCAACTCATGGGTGTCTGTCCAGGATTTTTGAAGAGGCTTACAAATTAGACATCACACTAGGTTTGCAATGTTTAACAAGACCCCAAGCAAACCTTGTAAAGCCCACAGGAAGCACGGTTAGTATTTTGATTGCACACTCCTGAAAATGAACAGGGCTGAGAACCACACCTCTATAATGTTGAAGTTGAGATGGGGAACACAAGCTCATTTTTGGCATCTAACTTGTTTTCCAAACATCTAATAACATTTGAAATTGGTCATGACCTACTTAGAAAAGTGAACAGGCTGGGAAAAACAAGTTTAAGCAAAATACTTACAAAATTAGGACAAAACATACATAAGGAAAACTTGCAAAAATTCATTGTAAAGCTCCTTAAAACTCATTTAAAATTTTGCTCATCCACTGAAGTCAAGACAAGAATATTACAGATAACTATTCTATTCAACCAAACCAGATGGGATTCACCCATTGCTACAATTCCAACTACCCAAAGTATATTTGTCTCTTCTCTCTAATCCCTCTTTCTCTGACATTAATGCAATAGTCATTGTAATGTGTAGGCTTGTTATTAAGAACTCAATAGTAATAAAAAATACAAAAAATTCTGTTCTTGTATTCCTCTTGTTGTTGAAGAATAAAATTATACTGTAAATTAAATCTGATTTTATGACAGTTTGTATGCACATAGATCTTCATGTGAACTCAGGGGAGCATACTTTATTTGAGCTCTGTATTTCTTATACTTTTTAATTAATTTTTCTTTGTAATTCAGAATAAGTTTCTAATGGATTTGTGGAACAATATGGGGTCACTTGGGGGTGATTTTAATACCTGCAATTCCCATGGTTATTAATCAAAGACTTTTTAGCCTTTTAGATAAATTATCTGCCTTCTGTTTAGAAGATTGAGATTAAGCATGTGAAAGAAATTGTCCCTACTGACACAAAGGAAAAAAAGTCATGAAAATACAAAATGCAACATTTTGGATATGTAACAAAACTACAGAATATGCTGCAGATTTTCAATTTTCTTTCATCTAGCTTCATGAAAATAATTTGCTATGAAAATAGTAGTGATTCTAAAAAGGGGTGATTTTTATTTACTGCCTATAAATCTCAGAAGCTGTTTTTTTATTTGAGGATTTACCATTTACAAGTGACAGGTTTTTTTAAAAAAATCATTCACTTTTTTAAGCACCTAAGAAAGAAAAAGTGTTAACTTAGCAAGTTTAGTTGGGAATCTAAATTTGCATACCTTTGAACAGTGGTTGTTGCATTCTCATCGGCTGAATGCTGAAGCATACAGACACAGTTTTTGTGAAATTAATTTGATTCCTCTTGACTTCATGGTGTCCAATAATTAAAAAAACCCTGGCTGATTTTCTGTTCACTAAAGAAACAGAACAGTTTGTTTTCCATGCTTTTCCACTTGATCTAGAACAGCATAACTGGAGAGCAATGTCCTTGAGGGGTACCAAAGACGAAAGAACATACACCTGAATGGAAACATTTAGTGTGTGTTTATATAAGCAAAAACATATGTAGCCTAATATCCAACTTCACAGTTCTGCTCATCATTCAACAGTGGTTAATCTGATATCAAGAACTCTCAAAAAACAAGGAATTTCAATTAGCTGTGGACTTGACTTCAAACTTTTCACATAAAAGTATCATTAAAGTGTGTGAAAATTCAATGCTTGTCTCTAGCTCATTTCTGTCCCCCTGTTAAAATGAACTTAATCACATTTCACAAAGGTATTTTAAGTATTTACAACAGCTCTGTTATCATAATGTCTGAGCATCTCACAAATTTTCTTCACCTGAAGAAGGACCTGGTTTATCAGTTTGCTAACCTGAGGCACAGCTGCCTCCAGAGGAAAGTGGTTTTAACTGTCCAGGTTAGGTTGGGGATGTGAAGGAGTTTAGCTATGTCTGTGCATTGATCCAGCTGTGTGGATTCATCTGGACCTATAAAACATTCAGGTGACTCATCAGACTCCATCACCTGCTTCCATTGTACTGCTTACAGACTCCAACTGGCTCCTTCAGTCCATGGTGTGCAGCAAGCCATTACATTCTTTCAACTGCATGAGGTAAAGGGCAGGCTGGTTGTTTGAAGCCATGCAGAAGTTGGTCAGAGGATCTGGGCACTGCTTTCATAAATGTGAGGCTGTTACTCTTTCTGCATCCTGTCTTCTTTCTTAGTCAGCAACCACACATAACTGGGAAAGTAGCAAGGCAAGGGGAAGACAAAGCAGAAAGTCAGTGAAAATTATCAGCAACAAATAAAGAAATCTAAGTGGGCAAACACCCCCCCACACACCCCCCACACCCCCCCAAATATGGGGCCAAAACAGACCTAAGAAACATTTTTCACTTTCATCCCTCAGAAGCAATTTTCTGGAAAGAGAAAATACCTTGGTGAAAGCCACATAGAGAAGTCAGAGAATAGACATGAGATGAATAAAACAGCCCTTGAAGACAGCTCTACAGAGTACATCAGTACAGTGTTCTCTGTAGCAAGTATTTCTTTCCTGTGGAGAGCATTGCACAAGGCTGCATTTCATAAATTGGAAACAATCTTCAGAAAAATACATTTATACACATCATAGGGTACACCATGTGTATTATTGTGATATTATTCATTATTATGATATTATGGATGCTATATGTCTTTTCTTCCTAGAAGAATACTTCAGAAGTATCAAAATTTATTCTGCCAGCAAAGTAGAAAGATTAGCGTAAGTACAAGTTTTCTCCACATAGCGTAGAATATGTAGCACACATTTTGCAAATTCATGGAAGTAAACGGTCAAAATACATATTATATATACATGTATTTATCTATACACTAGAAATGGAAGAAAAGACACACAGGTTTCAAGAACATGCGTATATCAGCAGGTCTTACTAAGGTATGTATGCTACTTGTTTTCAAAACCTGGGCTTAGCATTTTGCAGAGCTGTCTCATTCTGAAAGTGAAGCAATTCTTCATTTGCCATGATCCTTTCATGAACCTGTGGGTAACTTTATGACATTAAACATGGCAGGGGCATACTTGTTTAGTAATTAGAATACTAAAATTGTTTTTAGGAACATCATCCAAATTTTCTATAATTCAGCTCCCAGCTTTTTTCAGGAGCACAAGTGGCCAAATGGCTCAGCCTCAAATGTGAAAAAGAGGGAAGCAGTGTGAGTCACACCAGATGGTTGTTGACCTTAAGGCAAGACAGAAATGGATGGGAAAAACTTTTTTCAGCTGTGTTTCTTCTAGGCACTGCTCCAGAAAATCACCTAGTCTTGGTAATGGAAAAAGTTTTACTTTTTAATAGTAAAGAAACTCTTGTTTAAAAATAATATATTTGTTTTTAATAATGCAGGTAAGTTTTTTTAAATGTCTTTTGAGATACATAAATTGATTGACAATAAGAAAAAAAGCAATGAAACTTACTTTCTTGAATCACAGCATTCCAGAGTTTGCGTGCTATGAGAGCATCATCTCTTCTAAAATCGCACATTGCCAACAATAATTGCCATTCTTCAGAGCTGACCATTGGAACAACACTCTAAAGACAAAAGAACTTATGTTTAAGCTAAATGCATGCTTTCCTTTTGAAACAACTTGCAGTTTGAAGGTTGTCATTCGATACCATATGAAATGTGTTGTGATAGGAAGTTTTCAAAATCTGAAACAAGACTCTGAACAAATCTGAAAATGTCATTATTATTTTCATTTTTCTTTGAGAGAATTAGGTATCTACTGTATTTATCCTAGTTAAAAGAAATCATATTTCTAAATTTTGAAATCCTCTGTAAAATGTCAGTTACTATCAAAACAAATGCAGTGTCTGATTCAAGGTTTGAGTGAAAGACTTTTGAAAACAGTGGAACATGTTTAAGTCTGTGTACTCTGGTTTTGATCCACAAAAGCTAAATTTATAGGCTATGAGATCAAGTTATGTATGGAATCACCTCTCTGTAGCTGTTTATCTTGACAGCTCTAGTGCTTTGCTCTTATAATGGTTTGTCCATGACCTAACAGATAAACAGAATGGAACATAATCAGAAAAATAAAAAATCACAGCTAAGTTACAAAAATATGTAAGTAAACACTTCCTGATTCATTTTCACACACACAAAAAGAAAAAAATAAAAGTGAAATTATTTCTATTTTCTTATTGGGAATTCACTTGAATCATTAATTAAGCATGTTTACTTGAATGTGGTATGAAGGTTTGCAAAGTCTCTTTTACCATTTTGTAACATTCTGGTTTATCTTGCTTTTCAGCAGTTTCTCTGATATTACCAAGATATTATTACTACTGACTGTTATCATGTTGTGTTGTATTCTTTTGAGTGGGGCAAATAACATTTATAGTGCATTTTTAAGGAATCAATGATGCCTAAGGAGTCTGCAATATATGCTGCTGACTGGGAAATTATATTTGTATTTAATTATACTGTATGGAATTCAGAACACATTGCACAAAATGGCTTTGACTGACTGTTACATGCTTTCTGCAAGTGTTATATACACCAGGCTAACATAGTTACCTCCGTGCTATAAGGAAATGAAGGAGTTCAGCACCAGGGGTGTTCTATATTTAGAAGCTCACAACTGTGTAGTTTGTTTTACTGGTCATGCAACACCTCTCATTCAGAGAGACTATACAAGCTTGCAAAAAAATCATATACACCCTGCAGAATTTGATATTTGGTAATGAAAGCCAGGTCTGTTAGCAGACCTGAGAATGTTAGTGTTTTGTAGTCCCCAGAATACATTTGACTGCATGGGACCCCTACTGAGTGGCATCAAATGAGAATCTGGCTTTGTGTGCGCTGTCCCGCAGGAATGTCATGGGTTTGTTACATGAAAACCATAAATCATTTTGATGTTATCTGGACCTGTATTATCATAGGAACTCTACAGGCTGGTAAAATATGTTTCTGAATCATGTAGGAGGCACTTACTACTCCTGGGCATTGAGTCAGATATTGAGACTGCACACAACTGTGCCCTGAAATATATTTTGTGCAGCATGGGTGCGTATGTGGCCAGAAGGAGGCCATTATTTGAATTTTTATTGCTCTTTCATGATATCTTTGCACAGCTATATTGACAACTCTTCCTGCTTCTGTTTAAAAACGCAAACAAAAACTAGCTTACCATGTTTTCCCCTTCGATATTTAAAGATTATATCAATTTGAGAAAATGAGCAAATAATGAGATGAGCAAATAATGAGAAGTACTGCAGTCCAGTACAGAAGACTGAGTGCCAGAACTTTTAAGTGCCAGGCCTAATACATGGCAAACACAGTTTGTGGATGGTAAGAGCAAAATTGCGAGTCTTAAACAAACAAGAAAAAGAAAGAGTTATCTTCTAATCGGTAAGAAACTGAAGCATCCTGACACAAGAAAGATTTATAAAATGCTGAAATATAATGTATTTTAACCCTGAATTCAGTGCCCAGGCACAATGATGAGTTCAACCAAGATGTAGAGACGCATCCCCAGATAAATATATTACAAATCAAAGCTAAAATCACAACTGCATAAGATAGTGCCAGATGCTGAGAGTACAAAACCATACCAGGCACAGTCTTCCAGGAGACTTCTCTTCCAGAATAGAGGGTGAAGAATCAGAAGTCTGCGTATCCCACAATACACACAAATTCTGGAGAGCAAAATTGGATTGCAATGAGACAAAATAAAATTATCATAGAAAATAATATAAATTAATTGCATTGAGAAAGAACAAAATTACTAATTCTTAATCACACCATTAGGTACAAATAAGGTTGAAAACAAAAACCTTAGTAAGAAAATTCCCTTCATGAATTGGTTTTAAAGGAAAAAAAGAACTCACTGAAGCATGAAGTGCTGCTGAACTTAAGTGGCTACTTGATTTTCTAAACAAAGGAGACAAAGGGAACTGTATGGCAAGAGAAAAGGGCAGGAGCTGAAAACAAAGGGATGGAAAGCAAGAAATAACTATAATAATATTTTAACACCTGAAGGCAGCAGCAGAAAATGCAGAGATGAACCAGACAGTGAGCATATGCAGAGGAAGAGACAGACATTTCAGCCAAAGGCATACAGTTTGAATCCTGCTGCAAATTTCTAAACAAGTGACTTTATGCACAAAGTGCATTGTGTTCTTATCAGGCTCAAAAGGTTCTGCTGAATGCTCACTGCTTTGATAACTTAGCAAAGAGACTCAGATTAAAAAGTTACACAGAACAGCAGACCTGCAGATGTGTCCATGCATCTGACTTTCAGTGTCTGGCTGGGAATATCTCATCTATTTCTGTGGGTCTGCCTGCTACTGAAAATATAATTTGCAGTGCTGATGCTTTATGGTGGATCTCTAGTTCTGGTTGCTGTTTTTGAAAATTGCTTTTCCTGGCCTTATTTATAAGATGAGTGCAATGTTTTTGCCCAGTGGTCTGCCTTCTCATGCATACTTGATAAAAATTGCTGCCATAAAAAATCCTATTTGATCCAGTGTAAGAGATTAATATTATGCTTAAATCCTGTTGCAAACAACAGGAGAAAGATCTTAAACTGTAGGAAAGCTCAGATGAAAATCCTTTGCTTAAGTCTCTTTTTTTTTCAGTAAAGAATAACTCAAAACTTGATGTGGAAACCAAATACTACAAATTCTCAATTCCAGATTAAAAAAAATGTGGCTTAGAACTTGTATTGACACAAGGCTAATTCATAATCATGAAAGACAATAGAAGACCTTCCAAGCGCTTTGTAAAGAGGCAGGGCTGCTACCCTTTGGGTCCAGAAGTTAAGTTTTTCTCAAGTAATTTTTGCCTTTCTGGCCAATTAGCAAGTGCACTGAAATCGCATATTTCCATTTTTTTTCTTTTTGAACTCTGTGTTTTCCAACACATCCTGAATTAATGAATGAGAGTGCCAGCTAATTTGTACTACACAGAATCAGTTTCTTAGTACTTTAAAGTATTTTTCCTCTTTTGGTTACACCTTTTATCCTTTTCCCTTTTTTTCTTTCTTTTTTTTTTAATGTTCTTAGCAGGATTGGGTTTTGGTGGAATCACACGAGATGTTAGTCAGATAACAGAACTGGTTTCTAATTCATGCTGTAAAACATTTCTAATTCTGAACTACAATAATAGCAATTATTCTTGTGCTCTGACCTTTGCTGTACTCATTACCACTTACATTCTCCTCCACTCAAGTATTTTTCACTTTGTTAGACTTTCTTCCTTTAGGCACAATTATCATATATCAAAATTCTGTAAGACATAAAAGTGCTACACAACAAATGTAAACTAAGGTAACAGCTTCTGGAATAAGACTGATCTTATTAGCGTGAACCCTTTGGTTTTTTGGTTTCTTTAACATAGAAAACCAAGCCTGCAAGGCCTCATCTTTCAGTGTGTATCACCAACCATTAATTCAAGTATTTCTATTCAGATAAAATGATTTTATTAAGTAGATTTTGTTAAAGTCATTATCAGTTTTCTTCTGTGGATTCCATGTCTTGTTGTTTATTCAGTTACATAAAGAAAAGTGCTTTGGTTTCCACAGAGTACAGAGATTTGATTAAGAAGTGGTTTCCTGAGAAATATTTAATTTGCAGTAACTCTTCATTACTACTATTAAAATAACAGGTGTCAAAAATGTCCTGTTCAATGTCACTCCTTTGTCTTTTTATTATATTCTGTTTTTATTTTTGTTCTGTTTTTACAGAAGAAATGGGTCAGTTGGTCACAGAATGGGTCGGTTTTGAAGGGACCACAGTGTGTCAACTGGTCCAACCTCCCTGCTTGAGCACAGTCATCCTAGAGCACATGGAACAGAATTGCATCCAGATGGTTCTTAAATATCTGCAGAGAGGGAGACTCCACCGCCTCTCTGGTCAATCTGTTCCAGTGCACAGTCACCAACACAGTAAAGAAATTCTTCCTCATGTTAGGTGGAACTTTCCATGCGTTGGTTTCTGCCCCTTTTCTCTTGTCCTATTGCTTGGCACCACTGAGGAGAGCCTGGCTTCAGCCTCTTGACGCTCTCCCTTGAGATACTTTTACACATTAATGAGGGCCCTTCTCAGTTGTCTCTTCCCAAGGCTGAACAGGCCTGGCCCCCTCAGCCTTTCCTCACAAGAGAGATGCTCCAGACTCTTGATCAACTTCGTAGCTCTCTGCTAGACCCGATCCAGAAGCTCCAAGTCTCTACTGTATTGCAGAGCCCAGAACTGGACAAAAATGTGGGCTCACCAGGGCTGAGTATTGGGATAAGATAATCATCAACCTACTGGCAATGCTCTTCCCAATGCACCTTAGGAAACCATTGGTCCTCTTGGTCACCAGGACACTGCTGGCTCATGGACAGATGTTGTCCATAAGGAGCCCCAGCTCCTTTTCTGCAGAGCTGCTTTCCAGCAGGTCAGCCCCCAGTCTGTGCTGGTGCATGCAGCTGTTCCTCTCCAGGTACAGGACCCTGCATTTGCTTTTGTTGAATTTCAGAAGGTTCTTCTCTGCCCATTTCTCCAGGCAATTATTCTTAAAATGCTTAATTAATCACTGTTTTACTAGCTTTCTTAATGATTCTTAATTATTTTTATCAATATGCTTAATTAATTTGCTTTACCTGAGAACTGCCTGCTCACTTACCTTTAAATTTGTACAGTGCTTACTCTTGGTTAACTCACAGTTAGAATTGCTCATACAATTACACATGGTGAAGAGAGTGGCAGGACTGGCACCCCCACAGTGATCACATGCCTAGCTCCAGTAAGAGCTAAGCAAGAAGTTAAAAAAATGGGAATGACAGGAGAGCAGCTCTGCCTCTGCACACGCTCATCTCGTGTGGGATGTCTTCTCGTCAGTGTCAGTCACAAAAGGCAAAAATTTGTATGTGTTAAAATGCGTAATGAAAATATGAGTGTACTTTACGTGAGTTACTAAATAGCCTTTGCTGGTGAGAAGTTTTAGTTATTACTTACCCGAGACAACCAAGGACAAAGTAGCATTCAATGTTTCATCCTAAGTCCTCAGGGCATGCAAAATGTTTCTGCTTCCTTCCCCCCCAAAAAAACACTTTCCAGAGTAGTCTTTAAATTTTCTAATAGTGTTCTGAAAAGGGGATATAATTAGGAAAAGATCTCTATTTCTCTGAAAAGAATGAAGTCAAAAAGAAAAGTCAAAAAGAAAAGTCAAAAAACCCAGCATCTACAATGGTTTGTGTCCTTTGCCTGGTATCTCCTTATCTTCTTATGAAGAGAATTCATGAATGAAAGCTGCTTCTCCTGGAATGTCAGTATCAATGTCAGCTCATGGGATCCAACTTCAGCAGAATTTCTTTTTCGTGGTGTCGCTTTAAATAGCTTGTGTTGATTGGGATTGTTGTGTTTTGAATTTTCTGTTGTCTGAGTTAATTACTTCTTGGAAGCATGGACAAAATAAGGCATGTGAACTACTGAATTAGCTGGAGCTTTATTCTTCTTGAGCCACAAAGCCAGATCTGTTTTTCTTTTCATATGGAAGGATCCTGCAGGGAATACTTACTGCACAGCAACTGTGGCTCCAGCTTCACAGGGAAAAGGAGGAGAAATGTTTTGACACTTTTAAACACAGAGCTCACCTCCGTTGGATCATGGCAGAGGGCTTAAACTGCAGATGTAAATGGCTATGTGCAAAGTGAGCCAGCAAATTGAAGAACTTCACAACTGGGAGACTGAAACATGTCCTGAAAGATAACTGTGTTTTTTATTCGTTGTACAGCAGCTTCCTGGTGTGATGGTAACATTTGGTAAAGGTACTAATTTGCTCACATATGAAGGAAGCTCTGTTACCATGTAAGCACACAGGAATTTTTGCATTGGCTTGGATGGTTACAGGCTGATGATCTGTATGAGCTGGTTCAGCTTAAAGATGAAACTTCAGGCAATGGTGAAAATAATTTATAAGCTCATATTCTTGTTTAAAAACTGATCCTAAGTATAAAAATACTGTTTCTAGCCAAGGCTCATTGCAAACAAAATTAAAAGAAGACTTACAAATGAGATATAGTTACATTTTACTGTCAGTTAATTTACCATCAATAAATTAAATCATTTTTATCCCTAGTGTAATATCTTTGTGGCTTCTGTCTTATGCTTTTGTTTGTTTGTTTGTTTGTTTGTTTGTTGTTTTGTTTCAGATAACCAGGAAAAGCTTATTCCAATGTGCTTCTGAGAGAAGATTTTTGTTTCTGAAACTGCTGGTAACACCTACACCTCTGCTGTGATAAAGCATTCACCTCTTTAGAAGCCCCTTATCTTCATGTTCCTCACAGTTCTGGGAGGCAACTTTTCTAAGACCATGTCTCTGTGTTAACTCTGGAGCTGGAGTTTATATGTTGGGTCTTGGCTCTAATCTCTCTCCTATGAATGCATAGATCTGCTTAGCATGTAGGATCCCACCATTCACAGCCATACCATCCCTCTTCCTCTATATTTATTTATATTTTTATTTATTTATTCATATTTATATTATATATAATGTAAACATATTATATAAATATATTGTATAATATGGTATATTTATATTTATTTATATTTCTATTTATTTATTTTATGTTTAATATAAAATATTCTAGACTTAGTGTGGAGCACACCTTCCTCCTTCAAAAGCTACCTTCCTTATTTAAAAATAAAAGTCATTAAAAACTCTTTTTTGTAAACTTGCTCTCATAATTTTTCTCTATCCACGTAACTATTTGATACAAATTTATTTTACAGAACTCAGATTTTTAAGGTTCTGTCTTCTGCATTACTTACTGCCTTACTGCATTTTTGGGAGGGAAGGGTTTGGTTTTTTGGGGTTTTTTTGAGGGCGATGGGGTGTGGTTAGTGAGTTAGTTAAGAATTACTTAAATTTGTTTGAAAAATAACATTTTTCCCTCACACAGATCTCCAGTGAAAATTAATGGTCACCTCCAAACGATTTAGTAAGGATCTGCAACAGGTCTGGATTTATTTCCTTTTCTCTGAATTCTGCTTCAGATCCTGTTTTCATTTCTTCTGACCGTTTCTGTTCCTAAGGGGATCCTAATGATTTCTTCCCTCTTTCCATGCCACAGATATGATCTCACAGCTTTCATCCTTGGTTTTATTCTTTCTGGTATAATCAGTTAAGTCACATTCAAGAAATTGTAACTTTTTCATAGTCAAAGAAGAAGCTGTTTATAAAAGCAGACATTTCCTTTTTGGAATCCTTTTGTTTTTCAAGAAGGAATATTTTCTCAGTTCTGAGCCCCTGGATGCAACAGAAATCAATAAAGAAAGTGCTTTTGCAGTGCAAAATATTTCTAAATTATTTTCCTGGCACTTTGTCTCTTTAGTTTTCACTCTTATGTCTTTCTCTTTTCCTTATATCACCTTGGTGTTCTTAATATTGGTATGCAAACATTAAATTTAGCAAGAAAATTGAATTAGTAGGGAGTGTATTTATTAGTGAATAAAAGTTATTCAGCTGTAAAGAAAGAAATTTTTTATGTTTGATTTCATCAGGAAAGGTGCAGGCATATCTTCAAAAATATATTAAAAATCAAAATTGTATTAAAATCTGATTTATACAGAATATATGTAAGGTGAAAGCATTTTGTTGGTGCTACAAGTTTTTCTTGAACCATGTGTTGTTTTGTTTTTTTTTATTTCCTGCGTGTAGTCATGAATAAAAATGAACCTACAAGCCAAACTTAACTTTGCAATTGCATGCATTATCTTTATGTAGAATGGTCACATTTAAACTAACTTAACAACTTTCACTAAATATGTTGGCAAGTAGGATTTCAGCTTGATCAAGGACTTGTATTGCTGTAGAAATAGCTAATCAAAATGAAATCCAGCTCACATTCCAAAATAGGCTGTCTCTTTAGAAAAGAGAAATTAAATTATTTAAGTCTATTTGTGGAACAGTAGAGGGTTGAGATAAATTTCAATAATCATTGCTTTCTATTTAGCAAGAACATAATATTTCCATAAACTTAGTGTAAGCAAAAACTTCTATGTTAAATCCAGAATGAATAAACTAGCTGAACTTAAAAGGCTCTGAAGTAAGAGTTATTTCAATTTAACAGTTTTATGTTGGTCTCTGAGTACTTGGGGACTTAGTACTTTGAAACAGAATTGGCATAACAATCAGTGAAGCAATCAGTGAAGTGAATGATGTCATTTCCCAAAAGGCCAATTCAGGATCTCCTTTTCCAGACTGATATTGTATGCTCAATCTTTGTTCTTTATTAAATAGAGATATGTAAACCTCAAGAAGATATTAATTTCAAACTTTTAAATAGAGTTAATACTTGAATTTCATAATTCTAAGGTTAAACCTTCTCTATCAGTCTGATCTGGTTGAGCAAAGAAGGTAAAAAGTAGAATTAAAAACTCTTATATATTCTGCCTACTCCAACATTTTTCTTTGGCTTTATTAATCTCTTCTTCTCTTCTTTAATTTACATTTCTCTTTTGTTCTGTTTATGACCATTCTGGTTTTCAGACAGATTCCTGGACCTTGCAGCTGTTCTTTGGCTGAAGTGATATGGAAATGTAGCTTTGAAGGATTTTCTTGGTAAATTTCATTATTTTTTCCTTCTATGAAGCACTGTTGACAAAGATGAGTTTTAAGGTTTAACATTAGTTGATGAGTCTTCTTAGTTGAGGTACAGGTACAGTGTAGACACTTCACTCTGTCTTGTTCTGTATGTTGAATTACATAGTAAATATAGAAGGGTGCAGTATATGTGTCCAAATCAAGAATTCAAAGAAGTATTTAACTGTTTTAATTATCTTCCAAAGGGTCTCAGAGCACTCCAGCCAAGGTCTAGAGATAGATACTAGGTTTAACAGCATCTTTGCATGATCTATACAAGATGCAAAATATGAGATGAAAAGAAATGAATAATTAAAAAGCTTCATCATTACCATAGTGCTTGTAATTGGCTTAATTTCTTTAATTTATTTGGTGCTAATTTGATTTCCTTTATCTTATAGTCCTTAGCCTGGATCAATTCCACTTCACATCAATCTGTGAAGACTGTGAAACCCTAAGATTTGCTTCCAAGAGCTGTAAGATGAATCATGCTTTGGAGGTAACTGCTTTTTCCTTTAGCTATTGAGGTAGCCAAGACTACTCACTAAACCTAGGTAAAACTCCATTTGTTGTGTAAAAGAACCACTACCCAGCTATGTAATGCTATCACCTGCTGCTCAGGAAAACAAAAATTGTCTGCTGGGACCAGGTCTGTTCCTAAGCTAAGCATTCATTTCTAGGAAAATTCCTTTCTAGGGTGAATGCATTCATACATGAAAGCATCTGTATGATGTGTCCCATGGACATGAGGTAACCACTATAGAAGTGCACCTTCCCTGCCAAACAAGTAAATTCTTTATTGAAGTCTGGTGAGGTTCTCAAAAAGACAAGAACCTTAGCATTTTTTCGTATTTTACCTTGAAGAAACCAAAGTGAGTGGGTCACACACAAATTCACACTTGCCCACGCATCCACTCACATAGAAGGAGTCTCAGCACTGGGGATGTTTGCACTGAATGTAAGGATGCCAACCACTACAGTGAGCAAAATGTTCTGCAGCTGAAATTGCTTTGAGAGTTTGAGCTGGGTGTATTCAAATACAGAAATACAAGAATATGGCCATTGTTGATGCCTGTAACTATTACCTAGTGCTCGGAAACATCGTGTGGTCTTAAAATAACCAGTGGTTGCAGTCCTCTCCTCTCTGTCGTTTTGTTAATTGCCATGTTAATGAATTGTTGACATGTGATTGGGAGGAAATCGTCAGTGATTACACAGCAGAAAGGTGGAAACTGCAACAGTGAGCATGATAAGTGATGCCACGCTCTAGGTAGATGTCTTGATAGCCTTTTGTGGCACTCATTTAAATTTCAATTGTCTTTTTTATGCACAGCTAGGACTGGCAATATTGAATTCATATAAACACTTAATATGAAATACCAGCCATTTATTATGAGATTATTTATTTCAGTACCAGAGTTTTTCTTTAATAATTTATAAAGGGAGAAATAGCTACTTGTGAGGTTGAGAACTGGGTTGTTTTTAAAGATAAAGCCTGAGAAGTAGAGAAAATTCATAAAAAAAATGATATGCAGAAACCTAGTACTAGAGCAGGCCAGTTTTCAGCTAGGCCATCTTAATTCTAAATTGAGCCTAGGGTAAACTCCCTAACTGTGTTGCTGATCCCCAGGTAAATGTAGATTTTGGAACACAGCAAACAAGGACCCACATCTGGAATTCTGACAGTCTGTGTTCAAGCTGAAGAGGGGTTCTTCCTCTGGATCTGATCCCGTGTAACCTCTGATCTAAAGGTAATATTCAGAGATTTGATGGTCCCTTCTCACTGTTATTGGGAAAATGTGGGTGTGAAGCAGTGGCTGAGTGGCAGCCTAACATGAGAACAAAGGACCAAGGTCTGTGAGAATATCGATGCTATCCATTTATGTCTCTGTGTTTATGGAATAACCTGAGGAAAACCCCATGTGGCATTGTTTGGTACCACCCTTGGATGTGGACTGCAAGGCAAAGACCCAACAGGAGGGTGAACATCTGACCTATGAATGATAAGTTGCTTGGAAGGAGACACAAATATACATAACATTTTGCAAATGAGTTGGAAAACAAACTACTTTCCCAAGAAGCTTCCATTTGAGCTAGTGAACTCTTTATGGAAAATAAGAAGAATAAGTTATGTACAACATATGTTCTTTACAAAATTTTGAGAATTTAGTATCCATAAGAGGATGGCAAGGTGAACTCAATTAACTTTTTAACGGGGAAGAGATCTTTGCTCCTACATTTTCAATAGAAAAAGAAAGCAAGAGATTTATTTCCATTTTAATGGAAATAAATTTAATTTTTATTATTTTTTCTTGTTCTATATAACTATACAATAAAATAAAGAGCAAAAAACTTATTTTAAACCTCTCTTCAAATTTTCTTCTTAATGGTTGTTCTCTTTATATTTTTGTTTCAAGAAATATTACTGAATAATAAAGCTCCAGATCTCAGCACAAAATTGCAACTCATCTATACTTATAATAGTGAAACCACTCTAACTATTCTTAGTTTATTAAAAATATAGTAAATCATTCGTAATAATAGTAAGACTATAGTAATCGTATTGAATAATAGCTGCAAGCTATTATCTCTATATTTACTATACTGTTATAATAATTACAATTCAAATATATGGTTTTATTTAATGCAACGCCTAAATTTACAATAGCAATTTTATTCAAGTTTCTTCCTATACATATTTCCTAGAATACAATAAGTAAAACTTCAGGTGTGAATTAGGAAAGCTTTGTATATATTTTATAAAATTGTCATTAAAATTATTGGTAATTAAATTATATAGTTTAAAATTAATAAATTCGAGGCTTTAATGAATGAAAAAAAGTCTTTTGTTGTGATACAAGACATTTTTGCAACATGATGAAACTAATTTTTTGAAACTAAAAGAGGAAATAAATTATATGTTTAAAACATTTTATAGATTTTGTTTCTTTAAAATTCTCCAGATATTTTTTTAAAGAGGCAGACAGGCAAAACAGTCTTCTATACTATCTTGTCTTAGTAAAACAAAAGTTACAAGCAGTGAAACTGGACAGAAAATGGATAGGTTCTGCATGTGTCCATGTATACAGGAGTTTGTACACTCATAAAAGAACATTGCAGTTCCTGCAATTTAAAGGGGACATAAGGAGTCAATTTCACTTATTTTGACAGCAGGATGTGTCTGTGTTAGACACTCCAGTTTCACATATTCAGAGTTTCATGACTCTAAGGCCATTTGCCTTGCTCATATTTAGCTTGCATATTCTTACAGTTCTTGCCAAAAGCCCACTGACACTGTTTTTGTGCATCCCACACTTCCTTCTGTAATATTTCCTGCGTGTCACCCATTACAGGTTATTACTCAGAACATTTAGAAACGGTAATGACCTGCTCTCTGATCAGACAAAAACCTACCTCCCAATCTTTGGGTATCCCTTGAGATTTTATTTCATTGCCCCCTTGCTATGTAGAATTCACAAAATTGTCCACCCACACCTGCCTCCTGGTGGTTTAACTGTCACATCTGTCCATGTCTTCCCTACTTGGGCTCAGAGAGGTAAACTTATAAAAGCAAGATTTTAAATCAGACTAAATCAGACCTGGGCTAGAATCAGACTATTTATGAGCTCTCCCTTCTGATGAAGGATGGGATAAACCAGAAAATAAAGAAGGAAAATTGCACATAAATGGCTAAGCATGGGCAATTTCATATCCTATGGGATGAAGGCAAGAACCTTTCTTCAAGTAGGACACAGCAGATTTAAGCCTATTTTATCTGAATGTTTTAGTTAAATCAGGAAGAATAGGGTATTTGTTAATGTCTCCTTGCTCTTCCACATACAAAAAAATATGTCACTACACAGCCAGCGTGATGGCCTTTCTTAGTGTGAAGAGGGAACTTATGCTATAACGAAAGGGAAAACAGTTTAAGATTGTCCAATAAAAGAAAAGGAATTTTAAGCTTAGGTAGTCACTGTATTAATTAAAGATTTATATATCAAGCTAAGACAAGCAGTGAGACAATGTGGTCAGTCATATGCAATCACAACCCCAAGCACTTCCAGAGAACCTGAATCTGGTAGAAACCAAAGTTCCTGAATTATCTCCACCTTAGCAAAACAGAGTAAAAATTAATTTCAGAACATCTCCCACAAACTCCTAACGTGAAATCTATGTGAAAAAAACTTACTCTTCAAAAAGACTTCTTGTCTTCTTCCTGCAATTTTATGCAAAAGAAAATGCATGGTTTGCTAGATATGAAAATTTTTGCAGCTCTAAGATTTGTGAGTGCCTGAAACTACTTGTCAACATAGGCAAATAATAAATAAAATAATATGAACTGATAAATATAGTTAACAAAAAAAATGAAGTATAATGCATTCATATCCTGATTTGCCTGTCATTCAAGTTCTCTTCATTTAAATAATGAGTTGAACTTCTTTTACTTAGCAGAGTAAAAACAATTTTTTGTATTTATCAAATTATGAAAATTTTAGTCAGTAGCTATACATCTGTGATAAACTGGTTAGAAATGCATGCACATGCAAAGGTAATCAATGCCAGCATTATGGGAAAGAAGAACAAGAAGTGGAGCTGTAGGGAGTTCTGACTCACAAAGAACCAAGATGAAAATATGGCTATGAACAGTCTGAGTGATCCTGTGAGAAAGAGTTCGCTGTGCCGTGACAAAAGAAGTCACAGGGGAACACGATGCTGGCTGGCACAAAGAAATCTAGCAACAGGCAGGAGGCGAAAGTCAAGAACCAATGTGTACGAGGGGTCTAAAATAAATTTAATTCAGAAAGTGACAGAAAACTTCCCCCTAGAGGAGACCTTTGTTTTATGTTATCACAGATCAAGCAGAAACACAACCGAAGGGGTTATTGCTGTGTCTGCCAGCTGGAGGCGGCCAGTTACTGGAGCAGACTTAATCATTAAACAGGATCCTCCACCCACTGGCTGGCTCTGCTGGACCAAATTCTAAAAAAACCTCCTTTAGATTGTGTGTTCAACCACTGCTCCAGCTCTGCAAGATCAGCAATCTGCACGGGATAATATGATGAAGATGGCTTATTTATTATTTAGGCATCAGGAGCAGATGTAACCCTCCACACAGACAAAAAGCCCTTTCTGCACAGCTCCCTAGAACCACACAGGGTCTCTGGGCAGGCCCTGAGGAGCACACAGGCTCTAAGAAGTCTAAAGGCGTCATCAGAGTGGGCTAGTTCATGGGACAGATACAAAAGTACAGACACCAAAAGAGAGATGCAGCTTTGAAAAACGAGTCTGTTAAAGGATGGTGATATGAGCAGCTGCCCTCAACTGTGCCAAACGAGTAGGACTTTGTTGCTTCCTGTGTGCCTGATTTCCCTCCCACATCTACAGTGGAACATGTGATCAGGGTTTGACCCCTGATACTCTTGGAGCACTGGAAGAGCCTGGTGGTCTTCCAGGTGAGTCAAAAGCATCCAGCCGCTGCCCAAGCCAGCAGTATTAACTTGCCTGAACTCCTTATTAAAATGTCAATATATGAGGAATACTGAAGGCTGCAATCCATGTCCTTGAAAGCCTCAGTGGTGGGGGATCGAGTGGCTCTGTCCTGGCACTGTCCTTCCAACAGAGCAAGAGCAGGGCTTGAATAGCGCTCCTACCTACTTGGGCTGCTGTGCCAAGGCACTCGTGCTCCTCTCTGAGTTTGGGAGGCTCTTAGACATGGATAGGTGAGCGAGCAGTAAGGCACTGTCCAGTTTATAAAATATTTATATAAATATACACCACCTCTCTGTAAAACTGGTTGAACTAAATGTGCAAGGCCTTAATTTACCTCTTATTTTACTGAACATGTTAAAAGAAGAGCAGCAGTCATCATGGCATGAAGAAAGCAAAGGAAATAGACTGGGTTGACTGAAAATACCCCTGTTACTTCAACATTTCAGTTTCCAGAACATTTGCCCCCAGCCAGTGGCCATCCCCACAGGCTGCAACAGGAAGGAAAAAACTGATTTTCCAGCTTCAAAATTACAGAATGTCAGCAATAAATCATGTTACTCTTTCTTAAAAATTAAAAAAAAAAGAAGAAGAAACAAAAAGGGTTTTACAATCCATGTTGGGTATCATATTTTCTAGAAAGCTTTTGAAAATGTTTTATCACATCAGTGTTAGCAGTCAAGTCCCTTTACATGAGAATGTAACAACGGCTGTTCTGGGTTAGATGAAGGGTTTATCTAACCCAGGATTCTTGTGTTTAACAGTGGCCAATAGCAAATACCTAGGGAGGAATATAAGAGCAAGACACACAGTGATGCTCCCTGGGTATATGCTTTCAACCACCAGAAATCCATAGCTCAGGGATATCCCAACCCAGAGGTGTTATCTCTATGTTTAGCAGCCTTTGATAAATTTTCTTCCATGAATTTGTCTAACAGCTTTCTGAACCCCTGTCAACTTCTGGCATTTTAGTACCAGCAAAGCAGTAAAGCAAAGGGGAAACCAGATGTGGAAAAAATTTTGATAAAAGGCTCTTCTTAGCAGAGACAAGAGCCTGAAGACTAACAGAGAGACAGCCTCACGTTCAAAATAAGAGTTTTGAACTTAATAGTTTGTGAGCTGCCCCAGAATCCTTGGTCACCACATGGGATTCCTGGGAACTGAAGTCTTCAGGACTGAAACAACATACAACCATTATTGTAACTGAGCCACAAGATAGATTAACAGTGAAAAAACATAAACACAGCAGGCCAAATTGATTAATTTTGAAAGTGCAGACATTTTTTGAGAAAATCAATTTTCCCTGAAATTTTGTATGGAACAGAGTGCGTTTTAGGTAAATACACATTTATATGGGCACCAAGTTCAATCCTAAAGTTATTATGTCTGATAACTGAGTATCTGGTACTTAATATGCAACAGCTGTATCACAAAGGATTTTCTCGCATTCTGAAAAGAATGTTTTCAAACAAAGCACTCATTAGGGCAAAAGTTGTCTTCTATGAAGGAACTGCATCAAGCCAAATTCATCCTTCAAGTAAAACTTAAGCCTTCAAAGAAGAGAATTAGGAAACATTTAAATATGGTTAAATGCTCCTGTAGTTTCTGTGGTATACACAGGAATGCTCAGATGAGTCTCCTAACCTACAGGACATGTTTTGACATCACCATCAGTGTTGTCTCCCAAATATAACGTACCTGTAGGTCTCTATAAATAGCTTTTCCTTGGAATGGTGGCATCTAAATTTTTTTATAACCAGTGCATGACTACAAGCAGTTCTAAACGGCCCTGAAATGGCTAACACAAACTATAATTCCCTTTTTACTCACAAATCAAAATACCAAAAAAAATTCAACAAAATTCTATAGGAAACTAAGAATACAATTCTTGTAATGCTGAGTAATTGTATATGAAGTCACTAGAAATTTGTTTGCTTTAGAAAGAGTGAGTTAGAATTGGACTAGGAGCACCAGCAAACATATTTCTAAACTGAGTCAAGCAAAGAAAGAAATAAGCCAGCAAGCCAAGGGGAGCTCAAGAAACCTAAATATCCCCATATCATATCCAAAAAAATAAATAATTCAGTTGAGTCCCACCATATCATTTTCTCAGTGGATTTAGTGATCTCCCGTGCAATAACGTACCACAGCACATTTTGATCTGCATCAAAATTAACAGTCAGCCACTTTATGAAATATTATCTTTGTTAGCTTTACCACTAACAAAAATACACTTTCAATTCTTCACATCCACATAGCACATCTATTAAAGCAATCTGGGAAATTAGTTTGAGATAAACTGTACAGCAATTTTATTCATAGCCTCCCTGTATCTCACACTGTTAATCTGCATCACAGCTCACTAAATAGTGCCTAATGTTTATTGCATTTAACTGAATGTATACGATTCTGAGGGTACGCCAGAGACCGATTATCATAATTATACATGTTTCTATGGAAACCCACAAGTCTATCAGTTTTGATTCATTATATTGTTATACCTTCTAGCACTTTCTAATTATTAGGTGCCCATAAAAAAGTCTCAGTCTTGCTGTTACTATAGAAATGAGCTATAGACAGGCCTCAATTATTAACCCTTACAGGGCAGGAATGGAAAAAAAAAGAAGAAACACAATGCTGGATGGAGGGGAGCTGTTTTAATAGCATAAAATATAAACTATATTAATTTGCAATCTTAACTTTCTTTAAAGGCTTCACTGAACTTTCTCATTTGTTTGAAGAAAATGTCCAGCTAAGACAACAGAGAAAACAACTTGGCTGTTTGCCACGCAGTCCTGGATTTGGGATGTTATAGTCATGCTCTGCAAATATACCTCAGTGAGAATATAAGATTCCCTTGAAAGACATAAGTGTCATTAACAAACTATGGAAAACACCGTAATGTTTGGTCATTAGAAATCTACAATAAGTCTGATAAACTAAATGGGAATATTTGTACTCTTCTCAGTGGCCTTCAGTCTAAAGCTGGCCTAACTGGCCACGGGGTGATTGAGGCTTGGTTTAAATGCTGGAATTACTGCTGTGTTCAGTGGGAAATCACAGGAAGCCAAGATTTCCTCAGGTGACTTCCATGAAGGAAGAATAATCCAGGAGAAAATGAGTTATAATGAAAGTAATAAAAACGCTATATTTTGATGTGGTTATTTTAGTCTAAGTTAATGTTATTGCTTACTTTGAGATATTATATACCCACTTTGCTCCTCACCCTGTATCTTCTATCATAGCTCCATGGAACCTAAAAGGGACTGAGTGGCTTCACTGTTTCCCTAACCCTCCTTCTATTACAGTTTTCAATTAGAAGTGCCTTTTAGTTTAGATCAGCAAAGCTCTCCCAAAGTGTCTGCTCACCCTTCACACTGCATATCTATTTATTTCAGAAATCAACACACCATTCAATAACCTGAGAACAGGCCTGATTGCTATGCTAATAATATTCAAAAATATGTTGATGCCAACTGAAACAAGTAAACTAGGATTAATTCATAAAGTCAATAATAAAAGAGAAGTGGAAACATTAATACTTTTGCTTCTTTAGCTGAAATTTTATCTTGCAAGCTTCTGTGTTCTCAGGGAAACGGCTAAAACACAGCTCATATGAGATTTCACCTAATACTTCAGTTTTCCTGTCTGGAGCTGGCTTTATGGGATACAGCTGGAAAAAATGCAGCAAAAAATATCACTTCATGTCATTGTGCAATGACCATGACATAGAACTTTTCAGCTCAAATTTATGTACTTTTCATTCTGAGTTACGGAAAAAAGCTGAGAATTTAAAATATATGTTTTAAAAGATTCACATTGTGTAATTAGCTGTAATCTACATACTCTGTTCTAAATCAGACTTCCACAACTTCCAGTCAATTAGAGCTAAATCACATTACATACAACAATGAATGAGATGTACATTTGCATTTATATGTAAGAACTAGCATAAAAGAAAGTGAACAGAGTGTCATTCTATATAAAGGTCTTGGATTTATACTATATTTTCAAGGACCCTTCTGTTCAACTCTTCTTTTACCATTGCCACAGAGAAACCAGATTTGCTGCAAAACAAGCCAAGCAGCTAAAAATTTAATCATATAATTTTAAAAATCCACTAATTGGACTATTAATACGTAATTTATAAGGTATAATATGTTCAGCTAGATTAAAATAAAGATCAGACAGCAGAGAATATGAATATTTACGCAATTTAGCATTTCCAAATAATATGACAATGCACAGGGCCATATCCTTAGCTAAGTTCAGTGGAGCTTTGCCAATTTACACAAGCTGAAGACCTTGAATAATATCTACCTTTTCAGCTCAGTTGCTCGTGGCTATGCTGTATAACTGTCACACACTCCAGTGTGTCCAGCAGTGTCCAGCAGTGTGCTGATGTGGGCAGTGAACACGGCTGACACAGGTACAGACAGTGGTACACCCCTCAGCTGTCCCATATTTGTACACTTACTTGGTCATTCTTTTCCTATCTGCTTTAAGGTGAATAACAGTCCTTCAAAGAAATATACAGAATTTAAGGATCTTGCAGGAGCTCCCATGGTGTTCTTAGTGACATTGTCTTTGTGACAATGGGGCTCCGTATTATTGCTCTGGACACAGAGTCAAGTCCCACCGACCTTCATTTTCAGACATTTAGTGTACTGGAAATGAGTCCATTAAAATTAACATGAATAAATTAATTAATCAATCAATTAATGAATGATCTAATTAATTATTATCTATTAGGTAATTTGTTGTTCAATGTCATTCAACATTTATCATACACACAGTTTAGTGCTACAGGATTATATTTGCAACCTGATATACACTCTTTTTAACATATCTCTAAATATTATTTCACAAGCCACTGAAATAAAGCTTGTACCTAGATATTTCTTTTCCATCTAAATATCAGATTCTTCTAAGAAATGTAAAAGCTGGTCTCACATTTACACGAATGAAGAATACCTAATAGCCAGTACATCTATGGCACCAAAGGGACAATGCATGTCATTGCTGCTTAAAGCAGCATTTTTGTGCCATCACAAGTTAAAAGAAAATGTCTAAAGTCTATGTAACAAGTTCTGTTTCATGAGACTTTCTAGATTTCAAAATATTTCCTACATAATTAAAGAGAAACACCTAAAAATTGCTACAAGCACATGCAAGAACAAAGTATGGGGAAAAATCAAGGGTAGAAACAAATTGGATAGATTAGTCACAAATGTTAGATTATCACAGCCTCTGAGAATTACACAGAACCTCTTGACAACATATTTACTCTTTTTCAAAGGTGTTGAGTTTACAAAGTTTGAAGTTGTTTTTAGAAGTTAGCTGAGGCTAGCGAAAGCTACTTATCTGAAATTGCTTTAGCAAAGATTTTTGCTTATGAATATGTATGCTGTTTTGTACAAAGTACTTTACCAACTGCAGGAATATTAGTATGAGCATACTCTATCACTTCAAGTCTTTAACTTCAGTAGCTGGTTGAATTGGTTTTGTACTACAAACTCCTCAGGGCAGAACCTTGTCTGCTGTGATGCCACGTCCTAAAGACTATGCTATGACTTTCCCTCTCCTCCCTTATCAACTGTATTGAATAGAAATCTGAAGATGATACAGACCTGTGGGAGGTTGTCTGGGTTCTTATGCAAAAACTGATTTAGAGAAGCTAATATTCAAAGTTCAAAGAATTATTTTTTCCTTAGCTACATGGATTCAGTTCAGCCATTATTTTACGCCATTCATTATTTGAAATGATTTCATAATCAAAGGAGGGGAAAGTTCAGCTAAAGAGTAAACAAAGTGTCCTACTAAAAGACATTTGGATATGAAACTAATGTTCAAATTTCGTCTTCTCTAAATCTTCTGATTAGATCATTAATCATGTTTCTTTTTCTATGGCCAGCTGTTGCCTTGACCCAGAGTTTTGAAACATGAAAATTTTCCTACTATTGACCCTACAGCTCAGCTGAATACCTAACTGCAGCTGCAATACCTTTGTCAACAAATTCCTTAATTGTGCCAGGTTTTGGAAAACTCTTAGCTCCTCTTCACATTTATGTTATGGTAATACATAGTAAAAAAATTCAGCCATTAACTACATGGACTGTGAGTGGGATTTTTAAACCCACTGAACCCTGAAATTTCCCTAAACATATTCATTATAAAGACACCAGGATTTATATAAGTTTATATTAAGAGTTTTCATGGAAAGTACATGATTTTTTTTATTTTTTTTTTTTTACTTAGAATGACCCAGTGCATTTGTCTTGGTGAAGTACAGCACTTGCACCTACATTGGTGACTGGATAGAAGTGTGAAAATCAATGAATTGCTGCAGTTTTATAATGAGACTCAAGGAAAAGGGATCAAAATTAAATTCCAAGTTTTCACTGTTATTACAGTAACTAAATAAAGACAGATAATTTATCCATGAGTCTTGCATCTCACTGTAATTGGCAATTGACTCGAGTTACAGTGACAAGGGCCGTAGTTCATTTTGTGTTGGTTTTGTTTGTGTATGTGGAAATCTCTGTGTGGGGTGATGTTTGCCTGAGGCTAAAATCACCCCCTTTTTTTTTTATGCAGTACATTAAAAAAAAGATGTGTACCTCTGAACAAATTCTCCTACTTCTGCTACTAGCAAGGAGCCGCAGTCTAAGGACAGACAAAGGGAAAGGAGGGTTCAGGATGCTCAGATGTCTCAACTGTTTATATGTGTCTAGGAGGTGAGGCAGTCTGCTTAAGTGAACTTACACTCATGTGATGAATGAAATGTTCAGTTTTAGAGCTGTTGGGTGTTGTTGACACACTGAGAGTTACCAGGCATAAAGTAAGGGAGACATATTTGTCATATGACCACTATGCTTGCACTCCAGATTGGGTTTCACCTCTGAGACTTTAAATCTAAAAACAGATAGTGATTTGTGTAGTTGATAAGAATTATGATCATTCTCACCCTAACTTCATGTCAAACATCCAAATGAGATTCAAAACCCGGCCTTGAAGAAGAGACAACTACTGTGTACCTAAGGCACAGGCACTGGAGACGAAGATGAATAGTGCTCAGCAAAAACACTGGCTCTTCTTTTAAGAGGAAGATAGATAGAAATTCTTACACTCTTTTGCATGAAGACCAGAGACAGGGACTGCATAGCCGTAGCAGAAGCCGTTGGTAGCTCTGAACTGTGCCCATATATTCATGCTGCCTCTCCACATTGCACATTGACCTCTTTTGCAGTGATCACCTGCAGCTGCCCTGCTGCCCCTCTTCTTGTTCCCCCGGTGCCTTTACCACACGCACATCTCCTTGTTTAAATCTGTTTTTCACTGGGGTCTTGGGTCTCTTTGAAGGCCCAAGGCTAACTGCTCCTTTCTAAGCCTTCTATTGTCTGCCACATACCAAATTCCTCCTACAAGCCCTACAGATCTCTTTCTGCCTTTGTCTCTAGCTCTAAGTCTACTTATCTCATTCTTCCAAGTCCCTCTCCCTCTCTCTCTCTCTCTTTCTCCCTCTCTCTCTCCCTCTCTCTCTCTCATGGCTTTCTTTCGGGCTGTTCTTTGCTTTAAGCCTCATTCTTGCACAGTGTGGTCTCTCCGCCTAATCAGCCGTGTGGCTCATTGCATTCAGGAGCCCTTTGCTATCTTTTGGGGTTTTTATAAAGTCTCCTGTCACCATGGTATCTTACTGTAGTCTCACAGCTGTGTCCACTTGCTACTTTTTGTATATTGATACATACATGCATATTATAATATTTGGTACAAACAAGCAAGAAGGTTTTGCTTGGGATGTTTGCTCTTCTAGACCCTTCTCAGTTTCTCGTTGTTATACAGATAAAGCTCTGCCATTCATAAATGCGTTTTGAATCTTCATTAATGTCAGTTCTTCATTTCTATTCTCCTTGTTATCAATATGCATCTGTCCTCAGCCAGAAGTTGAGATCATTTTAGAATGAAGGAATTGTAAAACTATTATTATAGCAGCAGGGAGAATGGCAGCATAATTAATAAAGGGGCTAAAAAATTATTTAAAATGTTTTTTGTTGGAAAATTCAGTCTTTGTTGTTTTGACAAAACACTCTACAGGAGTGCCACTTTACTTGGATTATTATTGTTTCTTACATGGATTCATTTCTTCTGTACCCATCCCCTTGCCATCCTCCATTTGATTCCTTCCTCTTTGCTCTGCAGCCATGGCAACTCTTCACCCCTACTGGAGGTTGGACATTTGGCCAGTATCAATAGATCTGCTTCACTGAGTCAGCAGTTAAAAGTCAGGGAAAGGGGGAAGCTCACATTGGGACAGCCTTCCCTTCTATCCACATGTACTTCTGCTTTACCAAATTCTGCCATCTCAGGAAGACCAAAAGGGAAAAGCTCTTTCTCTCTTTTTTTTTCTTGCTTTCCTTCTCTTACTCCCTCCCCGGGATCCAGAGTATCTGGCTTGTGAAAATTCTTTAGGCTTCTTCAAAATTTAGTTGTGTAGCAAATGCCAGTCAAAAAAGAATTGCTTCTTTGGCTTGTGTCATTTCTACAGGGAGAGAAAAGACAATCATTAGCTTAAAAAGAGTCATGTTTCTGAAGGCATCAATGCAACTTTTCACTAAAGTATCTTTAAATAATTTCTATGCAATTAACTAAGTCTCACAACACTGCCCCAGAATTGATGTTATTGTACAGATGGAGAAACTAAAGGAGATTAAGTGACTTATACATTATTATGTAAATCTGTGACAGAGCCAGTCACAGAACCCAACAATTTTCTTTAAAGTCATGTGACATTGTATTTACATTTGAAAATTTAGCATTCTTCTCCAGAAGCCCATTCATAAAGTTCAGTTTAAGATTTTAATGCTCTTCTAGTAGTGATTGTCTTCCTGTTCAACATGGCACTTAAGTGCATACATGCCTTCAAGCATGAAAATTGGCCTGGTTAAGGGATTTTTGTTCTAGTTATTCCACTAAAACTTTTGCCTTAAAGAAAATTGTCTATGTTAAAAAAAAAAAAATAAATTTTGCATGGAACATTGATTTTAATAGATTTGCATTCTCAAAGTAAAAATCAAACACATCTTTCATACCTTATAAGCAGATATATTGATCTTTTTTTCTCAGCACAAGATTGTCTGTCTACTTAACCCTGTTTTTCTTACTTTGGCCTTATGAACCAATAAAGAGCAAAGAGCTCCATTCTGTGCTGGTACTCAAAGGCCAGGAGACAGCATTGTATGGCCTTACTGTGCATGAAGTGACAAAAATCACTTTTAATATGCGAAATGCTAAGTCAGTAACAACTGAGGGGATTGAACATCTTTCAGGAAAATTGTTCAGCACCGAGCAGAATTAGAAATAAACCAGCATATGATGCTGTGCTTATTTGACACATTCTACTATTTGGAGTTTATTACCTAAGGTGCTTTGAATTTAATATTTAGCAAATTCTTGGATATACAGTAACACAGCATGCTACTTCTATGCATCCTTCTAAATATTTATTAAAAAATAATGCACTTGTTCAGCTAATTAATTATTGACTCTTTTCCACTTCATTTCACCACTCTATACACTCATGCAGTATTTGATTTTTTAACTGTATCATGACACTAGTGACTCATACTCAGTTTGGGACCCGTTATGTCTCCCAGCCTTTTGCTACACATCTAAAACTCAGTCTATTGCTTCCCATTTCTTATTCAGTTCATCATGTCTAAGAGCAGATTTATGTATTCCTGTTACTGCATTGTGTTCATTTCTTTCCAGCTGATTTCTTCATATCAATTTAAGTTTTAATTCCATCTCTGGCATGCTTGCAGCCACTCCCACAGTAGTGTTCCCTGTAAATTTAATAAGCAAGCTGCTGTATTATGCATCTTCCAGATTAATATTGAAAATGTGGAGTAATATCAAACTGGTAAGTACTCAAAATAATTTTTGATCAGTTTTGCCCATACCTGGAGTCAAAGAGTTTTGTCTAGCTTCCTTATGAAATGCCTGTGTTAGACAGTATTTGTTTAAGTCCAGAACAGTAATGTCTACTGTTTCTCTTATATCCAGTACGCTCCCCAGTCCTGTATCACAGCTGAACTGGTGTGACATGGTTTGTCTTTGAACCATGCTGACTGCACACCTTTTTATATATTTTGAGATGCTTATAAATAATTTGTTTCGTTATCTGAGACAATCTCTCACAGAGAAGTGAAGTTGGTTAGTGAGCAGTCTCTTGACTCTTTTTACCTTGTTATTATAGTTTTTACATATGGCCTTCTCAACTCTTTTGAATTATCACCTCTGAAAACACTTCAGCATCACTTTAGTAATACAGCAAATACAGTAGGAATTTCATTGCACCCATTCATTTGAAAATGTGTTATCGTTGTACTTTTCTAAATGGTTGTCTTAACCTGCACTTTCACAACTTTCCTTGGTGTTAGTAATATTAAGTTCCTGACTGCTCACAGAATTTATAGTGTAGACATAAGCAGAAATTAACTATGTATACTAGCTTCAATCTCTATAAAGTAATGGTCTTGATTTTCCTTGTCTTGCTCCTACTAAAACTGCTTTCTTTTCACCTTCCATTCATCCTGTAGAAAGTTTCTTGGTTTGTCCTTTGACACTTCTGAATTAATCTCAACACCTTCTTCTATTTTTTCAGATTCATCTGCAGTCATTTGAATTACTCCATACTTTCTAAATTCTTTATTTTATGCTTTTACTGAAAAGCTGATGACTTTGCAAGACTAATGCCTTAGTGTAGTTCCCACTCTTCCTCTGTACTGGAGTAATTAATATTAATTTTTTTACAGGAATTTATTTCCTTACAGTATTGGTTTTCTTTGTTTATCTGTACACTTCATCTTTCTCTGCAACTATTAAGGGCTCCCTATTTGAAATGAACTTTTATATTACAGGGTCATGTGTCTCCTGTTCTTAAAGATCTTGAGCTCTTTGCCACTGTCACTTTGCTTTCAGTCTCCACATTTGCAACTAGTCCTCTCTGAATGATCAGAACCAAATTTAGAGTGACCAATTCCCCAGATACCATTTTTTCCCCCATAACTTGCATGCAAAAGAATATGTTAAAGACAATTAGCAATTTCTTAACTACCAGAAGAACTGCTTGGGTTTTAAGAATGGTTATACATTTGAAGGCCGCAAATGAACTCTGTCAACTTCTCCTAAGGGAAGTCCAACAGTCACCTGCTACCACAGCATTGGTTCCTCAAGAATCCTGCCACAACCTGAATTGTTGAGCAAATGAATTTTTGAGCATCTGCCCTTGATGATGTAGACCATAATGAAGATTAAATCAATATTGGCATGTCCATGGTCTATCCTAGCCTCATGAAATTTACAAGAAATTAAGATTGCATGAGGATAGATATAAATTAATTTGGTTTGTGCTGATAATATAGTAAATATGACACAGATTTTTGTACACTATTCAAACACAATAAAACAACCAATTTGCACTCCAGAGGCTAGGTGTAGTTGTGAATGCTTGGCATTCACAATTACTTAGTAGCAAACATTTCTCTGTGTAAAGGCAGTGAGAAATCAAGGCTTGGATAGCTAAAAAGTAAACACCATCAGGCTAATAAAGATCTGTGCCCAAGCCCCCTGCTTGATACATCTTGGTAGCAGGTCAGATACCCTCAAAGCCATCTCTTTTGAGGCATTAAGTTGCTAATTTCATGGTCACACATATCTGCATATTTACCTCAGGTTATAAAGTACCCGAGGTACTTTCCTTAAGGACTTTGCCTAACAACTTCACTTTTTATTAATAATTAAATCTGCACAGTACTCTTTTCACTACTTTTTCTTTTAGCTTTAGGGATTCAAAGTACGACTTACTGAATGAAACACCATTTTTCTTTGTTTTCTGTGACATATGGAAGGTAGAAAATTTTACTTGTATCTGCTTTCCTAGAAAACAAAATAACTGAATACTGCAGTCATTCTCAAACTTTTTGTCCTAGTAGACTAGACTTTTGGGGTTATTATAGCTTCAAGTAAAGACTAGCACTTTATTAAATTTACTTTTTAGACTTGAAGAAACTATTAAAATACTATGGTTCTGTAAGCCCCTCTTTTATTCTTCCCAGCCTCCCACTAGCTTGTTAGGACCTCAGTTCAGGAACGACAGCTTAGATGGAAAGGGAAGATTTTCAAGATAAGAGAAGCACCTTGCTTCTGACTGAGCTACATGTATCATGGAAAATCTGTTCTTAAACCAGCTGATTCTATAGCAGACTTTCAATAGTGGGAAGGATTAACCCTGGGAAGAAGATCTTGCTGATGCCACTATGAATAGTGGTAGTACAGAAAGAATGGGATGTCAGCGCAGGAAAATTAAAGAAAATACTAATTCTGCATTGCATGGAAAGGCAGGGGACTATTCCAAGTTAAACTATAATTTATATTCCTCTCCAGAATGCTTAGCTCTTTTCCAGGGTCTGATTTCTGCTGTCTGTTAATTCTTGATAATTTTTTACCTTCTTGACAAGAAGAAGAATGGATATCAAACTCCTATGTATTATGCATCTAAGCATTTTTATATTCAAATCCAGATACTGTGTTCTGATTTTCCACTTTTGCTGTATAATTGGGTCATCAGGTTTTTCATTAAAATGCTTAACAGAACATTACAATTAAACTCCAAATCTATTACCTTTTGCCTGAGCATGTTTAGAATGTTCTTCTTTAGTATCTTGGATGAAAACATTTCTTTAAATAAAAGATTAATAAAAAGAATAAGATACAGTTTCTATAGTAATTCACTAAAGTAATTTTTAAAAACCATGAACACCATAAAATGAATTAAATTCATCCTGCCACATTTTGAGAAATATGCATTAATCCAAAATGGCTATATTTGTATTACAGTTTGAAATTGGTACCCATATATTATACTCAAAGTATTCGAGTTTCTTAATCTAGTTTGGAGTTGACTGATCATTACAGTTAATCAGCAGTTTGCTATTTTAAATTTAAAAACTGGTTAGAATACCATTACAGGGTTTACACTACGACTAGCAGATATTTTTGTTGCTTACAGAGATGATATGTTAGCTGCTGTAGGAAATGTAGGCTGTTAAAGGCCTTAAAAAAAGCCTCTAATTCTTAAAAAGGATGAATGCTTAATTAAACAGCTTTGAAATTCACTGACAAAGTCTGTCATTTCCCACAAGAGGAATGTGTGGACACCTCGGTAGGATCCTGCCCTGGCCCCCACTGAGTGTCCTGGAGCTGTCCTCAGAAAGGTGCTGGAACAGGCAGAAGCAGATGGCCAGGTACACAATTATTTCAGCCTGGAATACAGCGTAATAACCAGCCCATGTAGGAGATTGTTAAAGCCAAACTGGCTTGGAGACTGCGAAACAACTTGTGGAAAACCAAATTTCCATCAGTGTGGATTCCCATCTGAAAAAACAGAGGATTTACCAGGTAACAAATTTAAACAACAAAAAATAGTAGATTACACACACCACTCAAAAAGCTTCCAGACAAAATGAAAAACCCTCTAGGTCAGAAAAGGCATGTAACCCATTCTATGAGTCTCTGATGACTTTAGAAAAACATGCATGACACATGACCATTTCTATGAGTTTCAGCTGCTGTATTCTTACCTATAAATATAGAGATGCATGTACATATAAGCATATATATGTGCATATATACATATATACATATATACATATATACTGTATGCATCTCTGTCCAGTCACAGGTGCACAAGTAGGTAGGAGAGAGAGGAAAGATGTAACAGAAAATCACAGAAAGACTCTTCACTTTGAGTTGTTTGTTCTTGGTAGAGCAACCACAGAAATAAATGAGAGGTCCATAGTTTCAACAAGATATAAAAATTGATTTTTAAATTTGTGGTAAAAAGTTGGGGCAATATTTTACAATCCGATTAAAAGACAGACACTTCATAGGCCCCAGATGGTTCTAAGGGAAGATGGCATTAAGATGTCATAAAGGAATAGGCATTGCCTTAAAATGTGGATATTGAAACACCTCAGAAAATCTAGAAGAACCAAGCAGAACCCATTTTATCTGTAGGTTTTTCACATTAGGTATGCAGTTATTGGTTTTTATTATATGCTATCTGAAATTCTACAAAAACTTTTTGCTGAAAAACAAACCACTGCTTTTATGCTTAAAACCAGAATTTAAAATATGATGTAATGAATTATTTGTTTTATTTCACTTAAAGTAATCACTTTCTTCCTTATGTTAAACCCCTGTGAGTAGTGTCCTATACAGCTACAGTTCTGAAGAACTTAATACTGGGGGAAAAAACACCTGGCATTAACTGAGTGAATTAGGCTCATTGTCACTTAGAAAAAAAAATACTTTGGAAATCTAATCCCTAATGTTCTTGGTATCCCAGTTTCAAAGAGCATCTATGAAGTACATAAAATGAATTGACCTTGAAAACAGGAAATAAAGATGGGTGAATTTTAGGGAGTGACATTGGATCCCTCTTGCTGTTGCAAGCCTAGCTTTAATTAGAAAGCTGTTCTGGCTCTTATAAACATTCAGTCAGAGAATTCTGATAAGCTTTCTTAATTTACTCATATCAAACCTTTTTTAAAAACTACAAACCTCAGGACAATGGTCTTGTGAAAATGCATGTTGCTCAGTGCAGCGTTCTTGCCAACTTACATGCTAATTTACTTTTTCATTAAAGTGTGAAAGAAGATAAAATAAAAAAGATTTGTCAAACCAGAGAGTTTGTTGAAGGAGACTGACTTTAATCACTCAAAGTTATCAGAACCAATGTCAGAACTACAGAGAGCAGTTCTAGTCAGAATCAAAGCCAGAGTCAAAACAAAAGATGTCTTCTGGGCCTCAGGAACTGAGGCTATGCAACAAAAATAGAGCTTAAAATGTGACCCTTTTACAATATCTGCTACCTGATGCCAAATCAAAATATAGGTGTAATTTATGCTGTTTGTGGATAACTTCATTTTCCAGCAGCATAATGCCATCACATAAACAAATTAACTGCATTTTTAAAAATATCATTAAAGAGGTTGTAGTATATATCATTGGCGATAGAACCATCTTCTCAAAGCCTAGTTGCTCTTAAAGGATTACATGTTCAAGCACAACCATCAAAATAGCAGCAATAGAAAATAGAAGTGTGACAGCAGAGTGCTTCCATGAAATTCCTATGTTATTTGTGACAAAACCATATCTTAACTTGCTCTTACTCCCCTCCACAATTCATTACTTTACTGCAACACTCATGAAGAGAAGGTTGACAATTCATTCCTGCATTCAGTGTTTGTGACTGTGCAAAACAGTCCACTACTATTCCACAAAACAATAGCATTTTCAAATTAAACAGTCTTTAGGCAGTAGCATTAGCTACATATTTTGTTTGCTGCCTTTTGTGCTAGATTCCCACTTTTTTGTGCTCTGCAGCAGTCTGGGGAAGCACCAGTTCAGCCATCATCGTTGTTATTCACTTTTATTTATTAATCATATTCACGTTGTGTTCTAGCTACATTCCAATCAAAACTGTGAGCTTGTCCAGAAGATGCAGCAGTCATGTCATTTTGTATCAGCAGTCCCTCTTTTATTCCTGTACCTCTCTGACCTTCAGCAATAGTGTCATGTGCTTCTATAATGGTTCTCATTGCCTCTTTTCTTAAGCACCACAGCTCCCTAGAGACTATCTGCATGGGAAGATAACTTTAGGAGCCTCTAGGGGTCTGCTTTCTGTTTGCTCCTGTACTGGCTTAAAAACCAGCAAAAATCCCATTTGTTCAAATTCATTTCTTATTCTTTCTTTTATTTTTATTTTTTTTTTAATTTAGGAGAGGAGAGCAACAGAGCCTCTGCTTTAAGTTTCTCAGCAAAGCTACTGCCTAATTACTGCCTGCTGAGTAGCACAGTTAAACACAATCAGTCAGAAAGCCTTAAAGATACAATATCCTTTTTCATGAACTGTCTGCTTGTCAATTTGAAGTTGCCCTCCTGCTTTAAATCAACCAACCACAGAGCTGTTGTGAACAGCAACTGATTTTCCATGCAGTGCTGCAAAACAAAATCACACCGTATCCTATTTTTAATGGCCACAGTTTTTCAACCGCATAACAAGAGGTAGCTGGCACTGCTGAGCTGAACCATATCAAAAACGGGTTCAAGTAGAAATAGCACAGAATCCTT
Source organism: Cinclus cinclus (assembly GCF_963662255.1). NCBI lineage: Eukaryota > Metazoa > Chordata > Aves > Passeriformes > Cinclidae > Cinclus > Cinclus cinclus. The sequence goes on along the minus strand of NC_085046.1, from coordinate 116,534,556 downwards.
GAAGAATACAAGTACAGACCCAATTACACATGCATTGTGATGCTCAAAGCCAATTACAGGCAAATAACAGTGAAGCATTGATTCCACCTTTATGCTGCATTGTAGATATTGGTTGTTTTTATTTTTTGCATCTACAGGACACAATGAAATAATTTTTAAGGCTCAAATCCTAAACATTATTTTATTAATCCATTGTATATTTATGTACATAGGCTTTTAAAAACACCAGCCTTTATCAAATTCATATCAATGTGGGCAAAGTACATTAACTTTATATTTCTGTAGGTATTTTTCTATTAGAATTTCAGACATACAGGTATTAGGAGCACATGCATGGACACAGCACAGTTACACAGCTCATAAGCTTTTAAAGACTTGGCAGAGTGGGCATTTTCTTACACTCGGGACCTTGGATAGTTACCAGTGCTTGCCAATCTGACCTGTTCTCATCCATGCAGTTCAGCTACAAAGCTCTTGGTAACTGGATTTTTTTTTTAAATTAACTTGGTAACAATTTTAAATACAATGAATAAAGTACAAAATGTACTTGGAATGATAAACAACATGCAAAATTACATTTCCACTACATTTTCCATGCTTAAGTCAATACTCTCAGTATTGCTATTATTTTCAGGTACACTCCTGGTTTTTACTCCATTCTAGTGATGTTGTGTACCAATAAAATGTCACAAGCATAAAACGTTTTTACACCTTTTAGCATTGGTCATCCTAATTAAAATGATCTGACTTACAAACTTTTCTTGTCTTTATGAAATATATTTCTGTAACCATTTACTATCACAACACTACCACAAGGTAAAGAGATTGTCCCATAGAATGGGCAATGTTTAGAACCTTATCTCCACATCTGTAGCAGTGAGTGGGGCAGAGATAGGAGGAAATGGAAAGGGGAATTCCACCATGAGATTGGATGGAATAAAATCTGTACCAGTGGTTCCAGCAGGAGCTATTGGAAGTCCTCTCTTGTACTTCATGTTATTTGTTCATAACCTCACAAAATCTGATTTTCTTCTAAGAAGATCATGTCCTTCAATTTATTAAATGTATAATGTCAGATTTGAAGATAGTAAATATTTTATTCTTTAAAATACTGATTTTTTTAATTCTCATATACTGCAATCTCAAATGGATTTTTTTTCTCAGTCTCAATCAATCTCAAAGAAAAAAAATCTTGAAATACTCAGCCCTGCCTGCACATTAGCATAATCTTTTTGTTGGATACTCCATTTGTTTAAAACTTATTACATATTTAATATAACAACAAAGACACATAAAAATGTAAACCCCCCATACTTCCAGTAATTTGTACTAGCAATAATGCATTGATTACACATTACAGTTAAACTAACATTAACAGAAGATTCACTGATGTGAGATATAAAATCCTGTGAAATTAGGAGGAAGGGTTTCACAACAAAGCACACCATTTTGGTGTACATTAAAATATGTGCATTAAATATGAAAAATAACTTTAGAATGACAAATATATAATGAATCATTTAGCTTCCACTGAAGATCTTGACTGAAATATTAATGGTCTATCAGTAAATCTAGCTAAAAGTAAAAACTCTGAATATTATTGCCATATAATCAGTTGGAAAAGTTAATACCAATGTGCAAGCATGGAACTAATATTAAAATGTAGATTCAGAAGACTACTTATTTTAGAGGAAAACTGGGAAAACCAGTGGGATTCCTTACATAATCACACTTATAACAGCACTATAATAAAGAGAAGCGCTAAACAGATGTGTGTAAAGGACTCATTATAATCTGATTTAGTGGTTCTTAAATAAAATAACTTCAATTGAAATATCCATTACTTCTAGAAAACATTTCAAAGGACTGAAGGTAATTTTAATATTATACAGCCTTCCAAGAAAGAATATTTGTTTTAATTTTCCTCCCCAAAACTTCTAACTTTGCAGAAGCTATAAAGAATGAAAGGAAAAAACCAAGTAACCACCATGTGTAAGTTTCCTAAAATTTTCCTAGGGTGGTTTTGGGCATTCACAGGCCTACAATAATGGAATGCAGCAGAGTCAGAAGGCATTTCCCTACTACACTGAACCAACAAAGGTATCAGGCAGAATAATAGTATAAAATGCATTCACCAATCTGTCTCTCAATATGCAATCTGTCTATATCACAGATTCATAGAATGGTTTGGTTCAGAAGGAATCTTTAAAAACCATTCAGTCCACCCCCTGTGCAATCTTTAACTACATCTTTAACTAAATCAGGTTGCTCAGAAGCCCATCCAACCTAACCTTTAATGTTGCCAGGGATGGGTCAATGTGATTTTAGGTGGTATATTTCAGAGACTAGGACAATTATGGAAGGAGACAAAAACTCAGTAATTTGGACCACCCATTGTTTTCTGCATAGGATCCTCTACTTCTTTGACTACCTTGGATGATCATGGGGTTCACATGAAAAGTTGAGAATAGTTCTCTAGTCATAAGTCTCAAGGACCAATTTAACTACCAGGAAGAATTCTTAAGAAGTTCTTGCAGATTCCTTCAAGCCACAGTCATGGCAACTAATAAAGTCACTGTTCTCCAGTTCTGAAGAAAAGCTATCCTGAATCATCTATTTAGAACTCACCAAAGGATGCCAGCAGCCTATATGAACATGACAGCTTGTTTGAACAATTACTAATTCTCTTAATCGAAACCTCTGTTCCTAAAACAAAGCAATGAAAACATATTTATTTCAGCTTATATGAAAACTCAAGACTTTGCATATTTTTACTGTCACTTGGGAAAAAAATGAAAGTCTGACATAAATGTAAAAATTTGCAAAATACCAAATTTTATGTGGTAAAATAAATACCAGATTTACTTTTGAAGTTACACTATACTATTTATTAAGGACGAGGGTTGGAATTCAGGGCAATGAAACTTTCTTACATTTCTTGAATTCTAGATTAAAGCAAAAACTGAAACTGTCTTTTTGAACTATAAGGGTATGCAGAGGGACCATGTGATAGAAAGGTTTCAGCAGCACAAAAATAATTTCTAATAAAATATTAGCAAAAGAATATGATAAAAGAAATAAGGCCAGAACATTTCCACAAAAAAAAAATTAAAAATTTAAAAAAATTTTAAAACTTCATACCTTGAAATTGCACAAGAGACCACAGTGTTTCCTTAAAAACAAAGAATTTCAAAGTTTAGAGAGAAAATATTACCAAGCTCTTTCCCTGCCTAAAATTCTAAAATTTACTCTTCAGTCATGCAAGACACTGAGCAATTTTTTTCTTATCTGTAAAAGCAATTAAGCTGGAGCTTAACCTGAAGCATATGAGAAATACTACAGAAATCAATAAGAAATAACTGTTTCAGTGCTTGAAGGTAGCAACTATTAATGTGAATTGCTAAATAGAGCTGTGTTTCTCAGATTTTTGAAGAATAAAATTTTTATTTTATAACTGAAAAAGTCTTTCTAAAGCACGGTCTTGCAGTTATAAAAATAATGGCTACAGATCAAAAAAAATGAATACCTGCCTGTTGGTTGTCAGAGGACTCTGCTCTCCCTTGGAAATGATGTCTGGTGGGCCCATGGACAGAGATTCTGAATCCTGCCTTTAGGGAGACCTTGGATGAATCCTGAGACCCTGAAATGTGCCTGTGAAATCATTAACCTTCAATCGCAATGATACAGCTCTAATAAGAACAATGAGACAGGTTTACTTTTAAAATTAGTAAAGACAATAAAAGTCTAAGAGCTGAGTTCAAAGATTCACAAGCATTATTTCTCTCCTGATCTTAATTTGCAGCATCTTTCTGGAAATGAGATTTGAAAGGTAGCTGCTCATTTCCTCAATCATGCTATGATCATCCTGGAGCTGGATGGTTGTTTACAATGTGTTTACTCATCTACATACCATGTAGGAAAAAATATGTAATATGGTGGTAATAATTAGCTTTGACTGCAGGCAAACTCCGAAATAAAAGGCTGTATTCGTGGCATTAAATAAATGGGGGGTGCTGTGACCTTTTTATAACTTACTGGGGAAATTTTAGCCATCACAAAGAGTTATAGCTATTAAGGAAATACTTGTCATACAATCATTTTTTTTCTTCTTATTGTGGGTGTTAATGCTACTATTTAACTTCATACAGAGCCACGTATTGCTAAGCACATCAAAGAGGACAACACATATTCAGATGAGTATGATTAGCACCCTTATCTTAATGACCTGCTTACAAGATTCATAGAGTTAAAATCAAAGGAATAGTAAAAAAGTCAGCAATTGCATGTTTGTGGTTAGTTTAATTTTTTCATTAATAAATGGGACTTTTGCTTGAAAACATTGAGAAATTAATATATTTGCAGATAAATATTTACTTTTAGATTATAAAATTCAGATGATTCTATTTTCTGCAGCTGGGCTATTCTTAACTGGAATTTCTTTATTTCATTTAAACTTAAAGGCCAAATATGGCAATATCGTGGACTTCTTTTTTTAAACAAAACGTTTACTTAGGCAGGTAAAAACATGTAACTTGCTATCCTGGGTTAGAATAAGTTCCACCTGTTATAGTATATGATTTGGAAACACTTAGTACTCCAGAGGGAGTTTTAAAAATCCTGCAGCAGGCTCATAAAAGTTATCTGCCTCATACCCTAAGTCTCTTCCTAATTAATAACCAAATCAAGACTTCTTTTATCTCAAAGTGTAAAGTTTAACACTCATTATATCACATGCTTATAGCTAATTAGGCTGACACTGGAGTGGACTGCTCTACTTAGAAAGTTTGATTCCTTTCTTAATTTTGGTGAATTCTTGATCTTTGTTAACATCTAGTGGCAAAGGGTTTCACAGTATTCATATGGTGGAAAATACATGTAGCTTTAATTTTAACCTTTTTGAATGTTCTCTTGTATATATTACAGTAGAGGCAATGAATTCACATTCTACCTCCTCTACATGTTTGATATTTTATTCACTGCTTTCATGTGTTGCAGGCTAACAAATCCATCTGTCAATATCTTTGTTACATCAATGCTACAGAAAATTCTAGGTCTGAAACTGCAATATCTTTTTCTGTGGCATTAGTTGGTATGAAAGGTTATGAGAGCTTGAATATTTAGCAGTATACTCCTTGAACACATGTCTCTTCATTCTGTTTTTATAGTGTTAAGAACCCTTTGTAATTAATTTCCACAGGTAGAGTCTGGAGTTTCTCACACACAGAAACTTCCAACTGCTATTGCTTTCAGTCCAAGAAGCAAGAATACAGAAAAGCTATATGACAGAAGCAGAAAGAAAAATAAAACTACCAGAGCATTAAACTGTGGACTGCATTTATACAGATAATCAAAACTGATGTGGAAGTTCCAAGGCTGAAGATAACTCAAACCCTGTTTCATGCACTTCTCAGTGGCTCATATATACAAGCCTCTTCAACTGCAATAATGTTGTCAGTTCAGAAACAATTAATAATATTGGCATCCTTTTTCTTGGTCACAACAAGACCAAAAGAGATTAAGGTGGATGTAAACCAGAAATGTTCACAATGTGGCTGAAGGATATTCACAGCTGTGATGAATCCTTGGTCTGCTATTACTGACTCAAAGGCTGCTTTCTTTCTAGAGAATATCAGTTCCAGGGCAATAAATCCAGGCTTTCAAGAGCTCAATATTCTTTAAAGATTTTTTTAAAAGAATGATTTGAAATTGAAAATAAAAACGGAATGTATTGAATTAATACCATAGTTACAACAGGCTATTTTCTGTGGGCAGGAGTATAAGGGAAAACATGAAGTGATTCTTTGGATCACTTCAGATGAAAATATATTTAGATGAATAAATGCATTATTATATATATATGATTTCATACTAAATGAATATGAAAAAATTTCCCCCGTAGAAAAATGCGATATTTTCTCTAAACATTTCATTTCAAAAAATGTTTTACAGGTTTTGCATATGAACCAAAACTGGAAAGCCCTTGCCAAAAGCTTCCTGGTCTCTTTACTAGCACTGCAATTGCAGGTCCAAGCCTAGAATTCAGAGTGGCTTCATGTCACTAAATTTTTGATGTGCAGATTTCAGACTGGCCCTATTTTGAGAAGGGTGTATTTTGTGCAACTTTTGAGATAAAACATATGCAGATAAGCCCTTTTGGAAGATGTATTCAGTGATGGAGTGATCAGTCAACATTCATTTTGTGTCTGGTTACGGTACTAATTTCTTCATTAAGACCAAATTCTTGTTTAAATTCAGTGTTTCAGGCAGCCTTCATACTCTGACTCACTGAATGCTAAATGAAAAGCTAATTTGAAAGCAAATGATAAATCTTCATAAATTCAGTCTTATTCTGCATTCTCCTACTACATTTCCTACCAAGTCTTTCCCGGGGCTTTATGGCTTTCTGTTTGTTTAAAACTTTCTGTACATTTCTATACCAAATATTGCAATTTTCTGTTGAATGGAGAAGGTCCTTGGGTCTTCATTCTTGGGGATAGTGGTAGCTATCATTCCCTCCATGAATCACTAATTGAGAGTATGACTTTGGGTTGAGAATGTCAGGGAAAAATAAAATAATTAACTTTCAGTTTATATCCAAACATGCATTTCCAGTGCTGGAGTAAAATCATCTTTCTTTTAATTCCTGAGGCTGAATATCCCCAAAACAACTGCATAAACCTCTCTCTGAAGGATGATGTGCACAGTTCCATTTATGAATCATCTTTATTATCCCTGCTTAATGGGTTTGAGGGTGCCTTGGACTCTCTTATATTGTTTAAAACCTGTCCGCTCTCTTTTTAGACTCAACAGTGATAAACAGCTAGAGGCAATAATTGGATATTCAGTCCTTTCATATGCCCTTCCTAACCTTCACATTCCACGGGCAGTCTGCATGCACTGCAAATTGCAGCCAAGTGGATGCAGTCAAATGAACAGGCAGGAGACGTGTAACTTCCCCAACACCACCCTGACAAAAAAGGGCTGCTCCTTTTCTCAGCAGAGAGGTCTCATGCAGTCTCTTCTATTTACTGTTCTTTGTTCCGTTAAAGGTCATTTCTTTTTGCACATGATTTGTTATTCCCGTCTGCATCAAGTGTGTTTCTTCTAGAAATGACCTATTTATAATCATAATAATGCATTCCACTTACATATTATTGTCCAATAACGGGATGCTTTGGGGTTTAACAGCATCGCTTCTTTCACTTCCCGTCCAGCAACTACTGAGGCGTGCCGTTATATTAAACTATAACATATACTCCTCTTTAATACCCTGTTGTTTGACCAGCTTTAGATAAACTGCATGCATTACCTGATTGCTTATATATTCCAGGATAATCTCATGAAGTCTATGCTGTTTCAGAGTGAAATGCACTATCTACCAGGATATATATACCATGCAAAATTGTTGACTTGATAACATCTTGATTGTCAGATGTTGTGCTTTTAAATATTTAGATTTTCTTCTAAATGGCAACAGTGCAATTAGAAAATAATCCTGTGAATTTCAGCAACTGAAAATTGTCAGGGAAATTGGTCCTCAAAATTTTTTCTGAAGAGGTGAGAAAGTGTTATGGATCCAAAATATCTCCCTGCACATGCTAGTCTAGTGTCTAAAATACTGACTATTATATGAGGTATTGGGGAAGATGGTATATTCTGGTGGCTGCTTTTTTTATTTTTTTCTTTTTCTTTTTTATTTTTTTCCTAAACCACTACTTTTATTTTAATATTTCCAGACAGGGGTAGAAATTAAGTCACTGCTCTTGTCAGAGAAAGGAGGAAAATAGAAGCTATTTACAGGACACTGAAGCAGTACTGAGAGATACTAAGTCTTCTATAATGTTTTTACAGAACACAAGAATTAAACACAATGCTGGTCGCTTGGAATGAGTTGTCATTCTGTTTGTACCATCAGTTCAGAACAAACATGTAAAAAAACCCCAAAAGTAAATATTTCACCCTTTTCATATATTTCTGAAGAGGAATCAACACATTATACAAGATTATGATTTGTGTCTTATTGAGCAAATTATATTATAAATTTCCAAAAGAAACAGTATTCAAATTACAAATAAATATTTTTTTCATCATCTTATTGGCACATTTTCTCATTAGATTTATTTCTATTATTATTGAAATGCTTTTACCTACTGCAGACTCTTTTTTATATCTAGTTGTTCATGTACAAGCGGCTAAAGAAAAAACCAAACAAGCAAACAAACAAAAACAGCTTTTGAGATAGAATTATTTTAGTTAGAGCCCACAGGAAGAAAAGAACCATTAAGATATATTTTACAAAAGTATCATTTAGAATTTAGCAAGCATACTTGAGCAGAAAAAAATAGATGCAAAATGTTTTTAAATAGAGAAGAACATGAACCCTTCAAACTCATTTTCAGGAGATGCTGAAGTGTTCTCTGTCCATGCTTCATGTAGTATAACAAACGATTTGTGTACTACTAATTTCAGAATACTCTATTCTTCTGCCCCTTAAGGGTGAATAGGCTACTAAAGCAGAAAGGACTTTAGTTTATAAAGTGTCAAGCATTTCCCCCTCCTTGAACATAAAATCCACAAAGAAGATCTTTGAGGCAATCATAAAGCTCTCAATTGGTGCACCTTGTACTGCTTCTTAGTTCATGATAAAATATTTTCTGAAAATTACCCCAGCTTTAAATGTGCCTATGAACACTTTTATTCTATAGTAGTTTTCTTTAGAGTTGGGATACACTCTTCATCACTAAATACATAGTTATGAGTGTTGGGCTTGCTATCTTCTCAATTCCCAACATTTAAAATCTTCACAGTCTCAACCATGAGAGAATCATAAAAAATATAAATCTACTCCATTACCAGTTTTTGTGCATGTTCTCTTTTACATATTTCAAAGGCTGGTCTCCTTTAGTAAGATCTTGAACCGCTGTTCTGTAAATTCTGCTTCCAATTTTTAGTTCATTTACATATTTGGATGAAGAGGCCCCATATGGCCTTATATTTCTCTTGTATGGCCAGAAGAATGAGAATTGTTTATATTCTTGCTTCTTGATCTCCCCATAGGCAGTAGAAAGTCCTGGACCTAGAACCACACTCCTTCTCTACTCCCTAAAAGTTTTCACAAATGAAGAATGAGAACAGATTTGTCATTTTTATATTGAGCCTATTTTCCTCTTCCTGTCTCCTCTGGAGTATGCTGTCAAATCACATGCCTCCATTTTGGGACCAGGAAAAAGGCTTTCCTAGTTTGAGCTGCAATCAAAACCTGCAGCTTTCTGAATTTCTGATGAGCACGTTACCTTAACACTTGCCTTCTCCAGGTTCTCTCCAGGCTCTTGGACTATTCAACAATCTTCTCTCCTTTACATTCATCTGCTTGTGGGGTGCAAAATCTGTAGCTTGAAGTCTCCACTTTCAACCTCTTTGTGTTCTTCTCTCAATTATCATCCACCCTATGTAGAGAAGGCAAACCTTTCAGAATTTTGAAATCCATGACTGAGGCCTATTTTGAAAATATAAGTAAAGTAAAAAAAGTACTTAATGTTTTGGCAGAATGAGCTAACAAGATATTAATACTGAATCAGCAGTGGAACACCTGCTGCTTTTCAGAGGCTATTTATCACATCACCAAAAAAAGAAGAAGGAAAGAAGTTTATTCCCCAAGGGAATTGGCACTTTGTGGTGCTGGGAAGAAAACAAAGTGTTTGAAAACATTAATGGCATTATTATTTAAATTTTTGTAAATTGAGGTTTCTGAATACTAATTACTTATAAATCTGTCTATGTCCCTTACAATGGTTTAAAAGTAAACATCTAGAAATATCACACCAGAAGTTAGAAGTCTTCTAGTGCATGTTTCAGAGGCAATTACAGTCCATGTTATATTCATAGATTTTTCTGGAACATTGGGATAAAAATTATGAACAAAAAGGAAATGAAGGATGAAAGAAATATTTTACCATCACTAAGACATAATTACCATGTATGAGGAAGCAAGACACATTGTCCCACATGCTTTTCCTAAACGCCAAGGAGCTTATAGAAACACTCTGCTTTCCTCTACACTTGTGATAAAATATTTTGCATTTTCAAAGTCAGAAACAAAGAAGAAATATCTTTATAAAATTACTGAAGTGCTTGAAGGAACATTTTTTTGGTCTCCGTAAATCTTGAGTAGCATGACAAGAAATCAATAAAAAGTATATATAATGCAAAACCAAACTAAAAATGCTACCACTTCCTACAAATCTTACTACAACTATTATTGTGCTTTGGCTTAGGAAATATACAGATAAGTTATCCGATTTTCCTCCAGAACACATTGATTTCTTTTAAAGCTTTCTTCTAAAAGATGCAAAAAACTTTCCAACCAGTCACACTTCAAAAACTCTTATTAAAAGCTATGATTTCAATTGCACTGTTAGTCAGCCTTGTCTTCCAGAAAAGGAGCAAATGTCAAACAAGTCCACTTAATTACTAACTTGAAGCGAAAAGGGGCTAAGGAAAAGTAAAAATGTTTGTCCCTAACTAAGGAGAAGAAAGCTAACAGCTAATTGGTCACAAGTTTCTGGATGCTTTTATTTTATAATCTGTTTTGGGTCTAGAATAAAGAGCAGAAAAAATTCCAGATAATAAGGATTTCTTTGTGACAAAAAATTCATACCTGTGATGAAAGATTCATATATACATCTTTAACTCATTTGGTGTTTATCTTGTTTCCATACTATTTATCTTCTAACTTACCTTGTCTGGAAAAAGTCAGCAACTTCAAAAAAATTACTTAAGGACAGCTGAACTACCCAAGAAACTGAAGTACCAGCCTAGGACATATTATAAGAATTGGAGTCCTTTACCTTGGGCTTCCTAGACAGCAGGAATTGTAAGAAGCTAATTTTATTCCTTTCCTCACTACCTTCAAGCTTTATTGATATTTCAAGTTCTTATAAATAAAAGCAGCATTCTACTCACTGGTCTACCTAATAGCTAAAATGAAAAGTTCCCATACTGGCTGTCAGTCCAGAGGGCATTTCTTTTGCTCTCTCAGGCAAGGAGCTCCTCCTGATTCCATAGACAATGTAGGAAGGAATTTCTTGTAGAGCAATTTGGAAGACCCATTTGTTTTGCAAGGAAAAACAACTTGATGATCTCAAAGACTTTTCCAACCTAGTTTATTCTGCAATTATTCTCTGAAAACAACACTAGTTCTATCCCTCCTGTAAGCTTTTAAGCATACTCCATGTAGAATTATATAGCTACTGCTCTGTGCAGGTACAAGACACAGTTCAACACAAACAATGATGATGACTTCATGCTCAACCTTATCACAGGTCTTAGCCAAATTACTTCCAGTTATGTAAGTACACTTAAAGTTGATGGGAATGTTTCAAAAAATCAACCAAGTGAGGAAAGGTACTTGTACTGCCAAGAAATTTGTAAGACTGCACAAATAAACAAGAACTGTAAACTTAAATCTTTTGTTGGCTTTTAGCACATTCATTATTTAACAGGTCTTTGAAATGAATGCTTCTATTGCTGTCTAAACAATTAAATAGTTATGAAACTTTTTGAGCTTCCTTATACAATCTAGGCTTCTCAGCTGCCTGTCTGAGGCCCATTAGCTATTTTAAGAGCCTAATTCGCTTACAGTATTCTATGTGTTAGGAGAATGATGCATATTACATTTTTAATTAATTCTGAACTGGCAAAATAGTAAGAAAAAGTCTTTCATAAAAAAAGTTAATAATTGCAAGAACTTAAAGAAGGACATAAGGATCCCTTTTAACTTCTGAACAAAAAATGCAGTTACGCTTTTTTCCTATTTTTACCTTTGAATGATGCTGAAAGATTTTTGCTAATAAAAAGTAAGAGATTACACAGGCACAGTACCATAAACCTGCTATTTAGGAATTAACCATTTATTAAATTATACATTCCCTTTCAATGCGACATAGGTACGCAATTAATTTATACAGGGATTTGCATGAAAAGAAGGTAAATCCCTGTATTTATATTTACTATATACCTAAAAAATGTATTGCATACCTAAAAGGAAGGTACTTGGAATATACGTATTTTTTAATTGATGGTACTTTCAAAGGGATGTAATGTTTTAAATTAAATTACATTAAATGCTTTTGTGTTTACTCTGCATTAAACCCTATTTTATTTATTGTCATCTTCCCAGCATGGTCTCATCATGGTTGAAGAGGGCTGCTAATGCTATTTATATTATGCTGCACTGTCCTCTAATTGACCTTGTTTGTGCAACGGAATGGCTGCTTTTCTCAAGCTGCCAGCTCTTTATTGCTGCATTTTGACCATGCACTAGTGGCTCTTTGTGCTGCTTTTGAGTTCAAGAATCAATACTGCATTCCCCACAGCCAATAAAAGAAGCTGACAGCATGAATTAACTGAGTGTAGCTAGTTGCATGGAGGGCCATTGTCTTTAAGGAAAATCCAGACGATTACAAGCCTCCATTGCTTAGTGGAGATTTTAATGCAAAGCGCGAGGTTGCTGTAATTTAATTTTGGCCTGCTGCTCTGACACACTCCCCTTTTCTATTGCTTCATGGAGTCCAAGCTATTAATGGCTGCAGACCAAAACACATAGGGAGACAAAGGCAAATAGTCACAGTCACACAATAGCAGTAGTTACTTCTGATTTAACAGCAATTTTTCATTTGCATTTAGTGGAATTGACAGAAACTCTTTTTTTCTTTTTTCCTTCTCAGACTTCTCCCTATTGAATTCATACATGTAAAATAAGCCAAACAAAAGAGAAGCATCCAAACAACACAATGTGGTGGCATGACTTGAACTGGCACCTAAAGGAAGTTTGCACATGGGGCAAAACTGAAAATGTATTCAGTGCCAAGCGGTCTCTCTCCCCTCCAGTCTTACTGAATCATCTAGTAAGGGATACTGCTTAACCACAGCTGTTGCAAAGAAGTATGCACAGAAAAGATATGTTAAGGAAATGTAAAGTTAACAGTAGGACTTCTGCTGCTAAGAGCAGAAATTAAATCACTTTTTATTTTAAAAAGAGTAATGGCTTTTATTCAAGACACTTTGATATTGAAAACTGTATTTCCCTATGACAGACAGTATTGTTGATTCAAATGGATTCAAGCTCAGTTATTCAAAAGGACAATGTGTTATGTACAAACCATTTAACTCAAGCTTTTAACTTGTTTTCTCTGTTGACAGTAGTACGAGAGATTGTCTGAGAGGTAATCTTTCTAAAGCAATGCCTGAAAAGTTTCACCCACTTACAACTTCTATAAGAGAAATCCAAAGCTCTTGATTCCTACTGCCTGTTTACCTGCCATATAAATGTTTCAGGACTTTACCTGAGATAAAAAGTTGAAGCTAAGCTTAGTTTAAAGGATATTTCTTCTAGATTGTGGGTCATGGAAAAAAACACAATGCTTTTGTCTCTTCTGCCATTGGCCATCTTGGCCGTCAAAGAGTTAATCACCTTTTTCTTCTACAGCCTGTGTACAGCAAGGAAGCATTTCAGAAGGATGAACCACCCCACTCCAAAGTAGAAGTTAGAGACAGCTGTTGGACTATGATCAGGAGATATCTATTAGTTAAGTTAATGTTTAGAATGGTAAAACTCTGTAAGTAAAACCCCAGACTAGCTTATTTTAAAATTATACAGTGATAAAGAGAATGGAGAAAATAAGAGCTTGACTAAGTATTTCTTTATTCTTACTGACACTCTTTCAAAGGTGTGTGAACACAATTAATGTAGAGGTACATAAGAGGTATTGGGGCTTTAAAAAGACATATTTCCTGCCAAAATGAAAAACCCCAGGGGACTTATTCCATCAGCAAAGCCAAGAGATGGGAACTTACAACTACCCTGAAAAGAAGAAAGTTATTCTCTTCATCCTGGATATGAGAGCTAAGAGTTGATCTTACATTTTAGGAGATAGTCATGAATGTTCAGAGCAATTTTTCCTGAACCCTCGTATTAAAGGATTTTTATTGACTAATCTTTAACTCTTCCATGACCTTTTCATCTTGCAGTCATGTGCCACAGTTCTTCCTCTCTGAAAACACACATAAATTTACCATTCCAGAGATGCGTCTTGATAGACCACATTTTGCACATATTCACAGAGCAAGGCATAAATAATCCTAAAATTTTCCTAATGTGGAAAGTTTAAAAATTATCAACTCTGAACTCAAATTTTCTACAGTGTAAACATTTCATATAAAGAAAAAGATTTCATGTAAAGAAGAAGAACTAATGAAAAAAATCTAAAAAAACAATGTAAAAGTAATTTGGAATGACCCACAAGTGATTATTAGCCCTTGTACTGCAAAATGATGAAACTGAAAATCAATGGATCTATGAAAGAAAGGATCAATAGATATAAGGAACAGTTAAGCACTGCAAGGGAAAGCACCAAGGTGACAATAAATATAATCTAGGCAGACAAACTGACTCATGGGGAGGAACTCAATTCTGTATGTAACATAGACTTGACTTGGCTCCAGCCAGCAATAATTAAAATGATATGACTGACACCAGAAGGATCAGATGCGGACACTGAATGACTTTTTAAATATTTCAGTTGCTCACTAAGAAGGCATGTCGAACTACTAGCAATTTCAGCACTAGGATACCCAAATACATCTCCCCTAGACTAAAAATAAAGCTACTTTTATTTATTATTGGAAGACAGAACACGGCACCAGCTGTTGAAAAGTATCATCAGTCACAAATGATCAAAAAAGCTAACTCTATTCACAGAAGATTATTTTTCCAGGCTAACTTATTAATAAACTTGAAAATACATTTCAGACCTTGTAAAAATGTTGACAGCTAGGAAGTTTGGAATCATTAGCAAGGCCCAGTTTCCAGGTAGAAATAAGGGCAGAGCACACCAAGCTTAGCTTTGAAAAGAACATATTATTAGGATAAAAACCAGAAAATTATATGGAACTAAGGTAAACTGAATTTGCATTCTTCATTTCAAAAGAACAGTTGCTTTGATACCACTGTGGTATATTTACAGTACATACACATGTTCCTATGAATAAATGTTTATTAAAATTGTACTTCTCCATTCTTTTTTTTAACTGCGTGCTTTTTCCCACAGTCAGGTTTTCAGTAGTGAAGCTATTCCAAGTGCCCTTTATGTATAAAAATACTGTTGAGATTTCAAAGGGAAAAATTAACATAGAATTTGGCAAAACAGCAGTTTTATGAATGCCGGTAGTCATCACTAAATTCTGTACATTTGTAACAGACAGTCATTTCTCTTTTTACCACTAATGAGAATTGAATCAATGATTGTGTTTGCATACATCACAGAATATAGAGTAACTCAAGCAATGTTCGTTGTTAAATCACAAGCAAATTAAAACCTATGTTTTGCAGATGTGTTTATTTGTTACTTCTTGAAACCTTTGAAGCTAATATTAGCTAATGAGGCTAAAAAAGTATTGCTCCTGCTATTATTTTAACCTTTTTACCTATCTTACAAATATTGATTTTGCTTGGATATGCTATATACAGTACAAAAAGGCAGAAACAGGTCCCACCTCAGATTTCTTTGCCATTTCAGTGAGTACAAATAATACTTACTAGAAAGCTGGAAAATAATACTGATACATAATTACTACATGATCACAAAATTTTGAAAAGGCCAAGAGTACCAAGGGTCCTTGTCTATCCCTTAAAACAACATAATTTGTCTAATTTTTGAGAATCAATGCACCTCATTTTTGTGAAACCTGAAGGAAGTGTAGCAAGCTTTTGGTTCCCCTGAAGGGGACCCTTCCCTCAATAAGAGACTGCCTAGGAAAAATATTTTAGAGTTTTTTCATTAAGCTTTTAGGCGTCTATTTTCAAAGCCTAGCAACTGAACTTTCTTACCTGACTTGGTTCTGATAACTGTATTCATATTAATAATAATAATAATAGCAATAATAATGATAGCATCTTCTCCCAAGCAAAAGCTAAGGCATTATCCCTATCAATACATAGACAAAAATGATTTCTTATTTAATGACTTCTCTGTCAAGGTAGATGGGAAGAACATGCTATGCGTATCAAATGTTCTATTTTCTCAAAATAATTTATAGGCTGTATAAAAAGGTTACTCACTTCACTTGCTACCAAAATGGATATGCAAGGTAGCCATATGGTGTGAGTAATACTTTTGGAACAGTTTTTAGGAAGGGAAAAGAGGAATATCTTATCACATAAAAGCCATGGAGATTTTAGAAGGAGAGAATACGATCAACTCCTTTAGAATTTGGAGAGCATATTAGGGTTAACACCTCTAATGATAACTGCCATTTGAGCTTTCATAATCAAATGCTTCAATTTTAGGTCTCATCTGAAAGGCAGATCACATAGAGAATAGTCTGAAACTCTTTAATTGCCTTGTATAACAATACACATTTTTAAGTAAGTGAATGCATTACAGCTTTGACTTTTGTTCTGATCATTTTGTGTTACAAATAGAAGCACACCCATCGTTCTTCTCATCGGTTAGAAATTTTAATGTTGCTGCATAGGATATTCATTCTGCATAATTCCTTTTACTCATAATAGGAAATGTCTGGTTATGCCTTTTATACTGAGAAGAGAACTGAAGTCATTGTTCTTGAAAAGACTGCTTTGGTTTGGGTAAAAAACTAAGTCAGTGTGAACTGGCATTTGTGTCCTTTGTAAATGACAAAGTAGAATAATGCATTTGAAAAAAATGTGTCTCAATGACCAGTGTCCACTTTCTGATATTTTATGTTAATAAACTCTTTTGTACACAGCTTTTATTTATACCTTGATGAGTGTCCACGAATGTATTAATATCAGGAAAGTTACTCTATATTTACATCTGCAAAGCTGAATTTGGTTCTTTGTGGTGACATATAGCTGGTATTACATAGCCTCTCATCAGAGGTTTTGGAGCCTGTACAGAAGCAATGTTTAGAAGGAAATGAAGAGGTAAGTGAGCAAAGGTTGTCCATTTAAGGCAGTGGCAATTCTAGCAAGTTGACACTAATAAAAAAGCTCTAATACCAGTGCTGTTTGTTGACTTGTGCAGTGGAGAGCCAGACACCTTCTTCAGGCTGTTTCCCACGTGCTAAATGAAGATACTGCCACCTACTTCTTGAGATGGTGTGAAATTTAATTAATAGTGTTCTAAAGCACCACATGAATCTTATTGCTACTGGAAATTGTCCACGGCATACATTTCATATTTTGAATCGGCTACAAGTATCCTGATAGCCGTATTTCCAATATTAAAGGAAACATATTACTACAGAGAATGTAGCAAGAAGTAACAGTCTGGGGAGTGTCACAGACTCTCCTTGGCTTGTAGAGGTATCATGTGCCTTTCCATGGATTTACAATCTCTTCTTCCTTACACTTCCTTACATTCATCCTAATAATGATGGGGCGCATATGGCTGTACTTTTAAACACTGGCACAAATTTCAGACAAGCAGTTCATAGGTGGTAAGTCTCAGATGATATCCAGTTCTAGAAGAATGATGACATCAGCAAGCCAAGCACTCCTTTTGGACGAGCAGAGGAGGCCATAGGGGGAACATGACCCTGACTGGACCCTACTATGATGAACTTTTCCAAAGGCAGTGTACAAGAACATGTTCGAGGGAGTATGCAATATTCCAAGTATTGGAGACATCAAGGGTGTTTGGGAGGAACAGAAAATGTATAAGATCTTTTTATCTTGTAAGCCAGAAAAATAAAGGCCATTAGGGATTTCTACCCCAAATAGTTCAATTCAGATCAGACTACTACCTCAGAGAGATGGAAAGGTAGAGATAAACTGGTGTCTGCACTTGGTCAACCAGCCTGAAGAGAGACACACACTGCAAGACTGTATGGTTTTACTTGTGTTAATCAAAGGACATAAACAATAATGAAATAATACATCAGACACAATGTTACAAACCATTCAAGCTTATAAAACACCATATAGCCTTCACTTCTAAATGTTAATAAAAACTTAATTTCTTCAACAAATTTTCCATTGTAAAAATGAAACCAACACTTCTATTAAAAGATTAGCTTTCCAGGCAACAGATAAAATCTGTAATCCAAAAAGATGATATTAACAATGTGTAGTGGCTTTTTGCCTTGTCTGGTCTTCCAGAAATTATATTTTACATTTTAAAGAACCCTATTTCCCTCAATGATAGTGATTTTAGTTTGCATTAGATCATGTAGTATTGATTTTAATTTTTTTCTCATGACTCTGAGCCAAATTCTGTAATCTTGCCTTTTTATTAAACACTTGTGGACATCCTTCTTGAGCTAAAACATCATGTGGTCATTTGGTTTCCGAGGTTTTTAATAATGCATTTTAAGTACAGAATGTTTGACTGGGGAATTCTTTTGTGCCACCATTTTGCTATTGCCTTTTGAAAGAAGAAAAAAACCCTATCAATATTTTATTGAATGTGATGATCTGTGTGGTTTTTGTCTGTGAATATGCAAGGCAATGAACCAGAGTTGTCTGAGACAGAGCTGTGTCAATGCTGTCAAAACCAATGCAGCACCTCCAAATACAGGCAGTGAAATGTAGAGCAGAAAGCTCACTGAAACACATTATTCTTGAAGACTGTGTAGTTTTCAGGCCCGCCTTAACCCCATGCTGTCTACCAAGAGCACCTGGGAAGAAATCAAAAACATTTTCAAAAACAAAGAAGATCTTTCCAAGAACATTTTGAAATAAGTTTCCATGATTCACCAAAGTTGCAGAACAATAGTAAAATCTACTAGATGGAAACAGCCCAGTGAAATATACTAGCTAAATAATTTTTGAGCTGTTACTTTGGGGGGGGGGGGGGGGGGGAGGGAAATAAGTGAAATTTTCAGTTTGTTTAAGGCAAAGGTTGAAAAAAATGAGATGATGTTAAATATTGATTTAGAACCCCCATGCTCATCATTCAAATCTGAAAATGTGAACCTTTCTCTTCTTTAAATGTGAACCATCTCTTCAGGCTGTAATTCTGATTCCATGTGTTCACATTAACGCATTATATTCAACAACAAAGAACAGATAGGCTATTTACTGTGTATATACAATGCATAACAACTGTCTGTCTTGAAAAGCTGATTATTTACAGCTTCAGTCCTTATTCATGTGCTCAATATTACAGACTTAAAGAGTTGAACTGGTAAAAGAGATGCCTTCCTCCATATTTGACAGATAAAGGCCCAATTCCATGGATAATAACAAGGTGAGTGCTTAAGCAATAAAAGTAGAAGTTAATAAGAGAGCAGGGCTCTAACAGGAAGATGTTGCAGCTACAGTAGGTGCATGTCAAGTGTTTTATAAAATCCTAAAGCCATCAAACACATGAGATGACGAATCTTAAGAAATCAACACGTGCTTATTGCTGCACAGCCTGTGATTTTACATGTTGTACCTTAATACCTGGTTGCACATCTGGATGAGCAAGAAGCAAGTGCAGTTTAAAAAGGAAATCATATACCAGGGAGGACTGAAATTATCTGACAGAAGAAAAATATGTAACAGTGATGCAGAACTGTAATTCATGCAACATGACCTAATTATTTTAAAGGAAATGCCAGCAGCATTTTAAAAGCCTGTGGATACACAATTGTTAAAATTTAATGCTGATGTTTGAATGTATCAGAATTTATGGATATTTGTGTGAAATTTTCACTTCTGTTTTATCCAGGTGGACTCTGAAACAAGACTGTGACCTCAGTAGGGTTATTCAACTTAATAAAAATTTTAAATAAAATAAATAAGTAATGCCAAGTCATAGCTCATTTGCAGGACATCAATCATACATTCGTAACTTGTGAATTAAATAAATACAAGGAAGAAAAAAATAACTCAAGGCCCAGCAGAATTAAGCATTTTATATTTGTTATATTCATTTCTTATATGAGCACAACACATTTTCTCAATCTAATCCAGAAATTACCTGGCATCCATCCACAGGTGCAATACCTGTAATGCAGAAAGATGCATTTTTCAGGGTCCTTTTTAATCTAACAATAAATGAATAGAAAATGTTCAGCATATCACTTTTAGTAAGATGTTCTCTCTGAGATGCAGTGTTTCCTCAGTCACCTGTCTGCAGAGATTTCTTAATGGTTTGGCAAGATTCAGCTCATCTGACACCAGTGAGAAACTGGTATGAGGAGACAGTTCATCAGGCACTCTCTGACTTCTCTCTGCATGCTCTGTACAGACCTGCAGGCCCTCCCCACTCTATATAGGTGACAAATTTTACTAGCTGCAGTGGAAGAGGCAGCACATTGGAGGTATCACCCTATCTGCCTTTCATCTACCTGTAAACTCCTTTTTGTGACTGTAGGAGGAAATAAAGTTGGTTGCTAAATTTATGGCTAAGTTATGGGCAATGGCTCATGAGCCAACTCTTACTTTCATGGAAAAGACCTCTACAGACACCTGGATAATTCAGAAGTTGCTCGGACTGGCATAGCAGTGGGATTTGACACTGCCTTTCCACTTGGACTTAAATGGTTCCTACCCAGCAAACAGAGCTAGGGAAACAGGTTGTCTGGGAGGAAAAGAGAGTCCACGGTATGCAAGGCCACCACAAGATGCAATGTTCCTATTGCCCGAGTACTGAGATGAAATAAGGTTTGGAGGGGAACTGCTTCTTATTTCAACTACTTCTG
This sequence comes from Cinclus cinclus, assembly GCF_963662255.1. Classification (NCBI taxonomy): domain Eukaryota; kingdom Metazoa; phylum Chordata; class Aves; order Passeriformes; family Cinclidae; genus Cinclus; species Cinclus cinclus. The sequence continues at coordinate 116,513,886 of NC_085046.1, read as the reverse complement.
TCATATTTTGAGAGCTCTGTGTGGAACTGTTGGCTGAATTTCATGCTCTGAGGCAGTTTACTTCCATCATCTATTACCCAGCAGCCATCTGAGATGATCATGTCTAGCACCACATGGTAAAAGGATACTGTGATGCCCATTGCCTCCACTGATGACACCCGAAATATCATGCCCTCCTCTCAACCTGAAGACAGAATAGAAATGAATGTCACTCCTTGTGCCATGGCACCAAATAAAGTCAGTGACAAATCTTTGCTCTGCAAAGAGAGCAGATAATTAGATAGTAAACATTATTGTGATTGCCTCCTGACCCAGAGTAATCCAAACACTTCAGCTGAAGGACATCTCTTCCCAAAATTGCAAAACTAATGATATGAGCTAAATACTGAAATATATATATACAGCTTATCCCTCTGCATACCCAACTGATGCCGATTTGGTTCTTGCCTTTTTCCTTATATATTCTCTGTATACTTTACATATATATTTGTAGCCTATTGTATTAGCAGCTAGTTTTCCCAGTAATTTTCCATGCCCTTTCCCTTGGCAGAAAGACAAATCTGTCTAGAGCTCCCCTATCCTATCTTGGTTCTCCCTGGCTGGCAAGGTTGGGAACAGCTCTTTGAGACACATTTTCATAAGCAAAGTATAGTTAGTACCAAGAAGGCAGTCCAGAGAAGGGGAATGATATGGGGGGGAATTACATCAGCACTTGTCCTCCTAACTGGTGTTTTTTGTCAATTATGCTAATTTGCCAATTCACCCCTGTGGGGGTGGGCTTTTGTGGACATTCTTCCACAACTGCCCCTGGAGCTCCAATAAAGATCCACTTTCACATTATCTCCTATATTAATATTATCTAGAAAGTGTGTGTTGTTTCATTTCTAGGTTGAAAGAGGCATCCCAACCCTCCTCTGGCACAAGAAATGGTGAATGTCATCCAAAGAGCAATGTCATGCAAGACAAGGTTGTATCTCCTCAGAGATGGGAAACTACCTTCAAAGCTTAAAAGACCAGCTTTGTTACCCACCCCACTCCCTCCCCTTTAGTGGAAGACCTGAATTTGGCCAAGTAATGATAAATAAAATGGAAGAAATAAAAGGAACATGACAACACTTCAGTTTAGACCTTATAATGGCATCCTTTGCTGAACTCACCTAGTAGCTGGCATTACTGCTGAAATGTACTGACCTGTCTACTTCCACTCAATATCTGTGACAACAGCTTGCCATTATTCACCCTAGGGCTGTATTTAACTAATGGAGAGAGTTTTAGTGCTCCTGACACTGAGAGACAGATACCCATGGCTACAGTCAGTCTTGGTGCAGCAACTGTCCATGAATTCTGGCTCCAACATGTGGGTCAGTTAGCATCAGCTTACAGATTTCTTTGCTTTAATTTATTTATTGAGGCCAAATGACTTCAGTAGGAGCTGCAGCTATTCAACACTTCTCAAATAAGGAAATTTTACTTAGAACCCTAGAGAAAGAAGTCAGCATCTGGTTTTTAAGCAGTTAAGTTTTTGTCTGTTGGGAATGAAACTGGTGGCGTAATTTAGGCAGGCATTTTGCTCTTAGCTCCACAGGCTTCTGCTAAACATACTTAGGTCTGACCTGTACCATGCCATAGTTGATTCAGTCTTTGGACTGTCTTGACTTAACATTGCCAGATTAAAGCTAATTTCCACCAGTTGTGTGATAAACATGTTTTTCAAAGGGAACCAGATTGAATCCATGGGGCACCGAGACACTGTGTGCCATTTCCTGAATGCAATGTGCCATGCTCACAGTAGCAGGGGTAAGCAGAGCATCAGTAGTATGGAAACCACAGGGTGTTGAATCGGTGTCCTCATTGCTCAGCAAATGAATCAGCTTTTGAGAGGAAATATGTGGCCCATATTTCCCAAAGCGTAGTCTGTCTGGTGTTTGCAGCTCTGGAAGAATTGTCGAGCTTAGCAATTTAGTCATGATAAATCCTGCAGGCAAATAGATGCAAATCAGAATTATAAAATCATTTAGGTTGGAAAAGATGTTCAAAATCATCGTGTGCAACTGTTAACTTAATGCTGCCAAGTCCACCACTAAGCCATGTCCCTAAATGTCACTTCTACAGGTCTTTTAAATACCTCCAGGGATGATAGCTCTGCCACTTCCCTGGGAAGCCTGTTTCAATTTGTAGCAGCTCCTTCAATGAAGAAAATTTCCTCATATCCAACCTGTCCCTCCTCTGGTGCAACCATTTCCTCTTGTAATTTCTTCCTATTTGGGAGAAGAGGCCCAGCCCCACCTGGCCACCACCTCCTTTCAGGTAGCTGTAGTGAAGTTCTCCCTGAGCCTTCTTTTCTCCAGGCTAGACATTCGCAGTTCCCTCAGCTGCTCCTCACGGGATTTGTGCTCCAGACCCCTCACTAGGTCCATTGTCCTTCTCTGGACACACTCCAGCACCCCAATGCCCTTCTCCCTAGTGAGGGGCCCTGAAGTGAACACAGGATTTGAGATGCAGCCTCAGCACTGCCAAGTACAGAGGGACAATCCTTGCCTGTCCTGCTGGCCACACCATTCCTGATCCAAGCCAGGATGCCTTGGTCCCCTGAGCATACACTGACTCACCAGTCAGCCAGCACCCCCAGGGCATTTTCCACTGGGAAGCTTTCCAGCCACTTCTGTTCAAACTCCTAGTTCTGCCTGGGGTTGTTGTGACCCCAATTCAGGACCCAGCACTTGTTGCCTTACTGGACCTCACACACTCAGCCTTGACCCATTGATCCAGCCTGTCCAGTCCCCTCTGCAGAGCCTTCCTGCCCTCCAGCAGATCAACACTCCTGCCCAACGTGGTGTCATCTGCAAATTGATTGAGGGTGCAACCCCATCTCATTGTCCTGATCATTGTAAAGTATTAAACAGAACAGGGCCCAAGACTGAGCCCTGGGGAACGCTTTTCTGCCAACGGGATGTAACTCCATGTAATCATTCTGTGTACCCAGCCATCCAGCCACTCTTTACCCAGTGAAATTTGCATCCTTCCAAGACAGGAGCAGCCAGTTTCTCCAGCAGAGCTCTGAAAATCCATATGAGGGGAAGCCAGATTTCAAAACACAATCTCCAAACTGTTAGTCTTCTTTCTCCCTTCACAGCCAGTGTTTCCCTGATTTTTATTTTTCTGATAAAACTGTATTGCAGATAAGTCTCTGTCTTCTTGTTATTGCTGTCACGAAGTGAAAACAACATTGATAAATCATTTTTGTATGGTTTAACTGACCTAAAGATTCATTCATCATTGTGGAAATTATTACATATGCTTATGTGCACACACACCTCAACTAGTCTAAAAATCTTTCCAAATAAAATCTGGAAAGAAAGTACTTTCCTTGTTATACATTTAGAAACAGGATCATTTTTCTTCCCAATTATAGGAACTACACAGAGAAGTAAAAAGTCTCAGAAGATTTGTCACAAATTCTCCAAGTCCGTGACACCAGTTTCAAAGAAAACCATTGGTTTCCTTCAAAGCAGTAGTCTGCAGCTGCCTGATAAAAGGCCACAACCCAGTACAAGGTAATCATTAGTCAGACATTATTATTATTTTCCTAATTAGCCAAAAATCATTGGATTTCCTGTGGCTTCTTCCTGCTGAGCAATCATTTGATCTTGCTTATGTTGACAAACACACAAGTCACCAATTGTGTCTCAATTATCACTTGACAAGGACAAGGTTTTCTTCTTCTTGTGTGAAGAAGAGAAGACTAAGAAAATGACCAAGAGGATTCAGAATATAACTGTCCTTTCATTTCATTTCAACTGATCTGGTGACAAACTCCACCAAATGAATAGGATCTGCAGAGAGCTATGCAGTTGCTGTTCAGATCCTGGGAGGGAGTGTTAATGCAGAATTCTACAATGAGCCTCATGTAAAATAGACTAAAAACATTTTCTGCTACAACAAAATGTAGAGAACTCTGTGTTCCAAAAAAAGGGACTCCACAGCATTCCCCCTGCAACACTGTCTAGCTGACAAAATGTGGCTAAATTTAACAGACAGTGTCAGGGCTGGAAAAAAATGTGAAATGTAAAGAGTGAGATAAATTTGCACAATTCAAATCCCCAAATTTAGTTTGAAAGGAATTTCTAAACTCAGCTCCCTACATAGGAAGTATTTTTTTAAACTAAGTACAGGAAAATCTGGCATAAGGATGTGTATATGTGGAAGTTTATTTTTAGTTATTGCTAGTGATGGGTATGAATTTTTTTTGGTCCAGATATTTCTCTTTCAGTAAGCTGGTGTTTAGGTTGCTCAGACATTGTTAAAAAACACTAATGCAAAGTAGAGTGTTATACCAGTTCCTGAATATAAAACCAAGCACTGTATTATTTCTAAGTGAGTTCCAGCATGTTTCTCAAAATTTCTTTTTGATTGTTGCATACTGCAGCTCTTTTACTTGGCAGTTTAGCATATCACAGCATTTTTTGAAAATTCATTTTATGAATTAGTATTACCATCCCTCCAGGGAGGAAATAAATAATGAAATGCTGATATGTAGAGAAAAGAATCACAGGAAGCATGTAGGAATAAGAAAAACCATTTTAAAACTGTAAAATAGTTGAATTTTGGTATTGATAATTTGGAGGAAGACAGACAAGTATCTCACTCAGTTTCCATATATGAGTTAAAATAGGTATGGCAAGATGCTGAATTTATGATATTAACATCTGTGTCATCAAGAAAGCTTCTATGTCAACCTTTAATGACTTTATACTGAAGGGTTTTCATTACCAAAGAAAAATAAAGTAAAACAAGAACAGGCAGAAATGTGTATAAAAAAGAATGCATCCTATCACTGTTATAGAAAAAGACAAATATTTCATTATTAAGGCTTGTGAAAAAAAAAAAGAAACAAAAAAAAAACCAACCAGATTGAAGTTCATCTCTGTTATTTGCTTAAACATATTTTTTTTTTCCTTGGGAGATAATAGTGATTGCTTTACTCTTTTATTTACAGGTAGTTTAAATTGCCTCTCAAAAACACAGCTTATACTGAATGATCTCAGATACTTTGCAAAATTATGAATGTGCTCTTTTTATTGAGCCTTACATATCCTGCAGCAACAACCCTACCATCTCTTTACAGCTTGCTGTACTGTTGCTAAGAATTTAGAAACAGACACGCCAGTTTTAATTTTCAAGAGACTGTATTTTTTCCTCTGCTTTAATAAATCAATCTTGTACTGCAATGTTGGCACTCCTTTAAATGGGTCAGGACAAAGTGTGTCCTTAATTCACCTCATGCAGCCTGATTGCTGATCACCAATAACTTGATTAGCTGCGCCACAAGAAATTATTTGGTTCAATAGATGTAAACATGATCAACCACTTCCAAAACATCAAAGTCAAGAGGATTCCTCTTTTTCCCTAAATTCCCTGAAGCCAGAACAGCCTGTCAGGGTCCTGTGCTCCCAGCTCAGGACACCCTGTCCTCTCTGCCTTGAGCAAATGATTTGTCACATGAAAGGATCTGGGGCTGAAATTTTAAAGGAGCAATAGCTACAATCTCACTTCACAAATACAAAAGTCATTGCAAAACAGAATATTTAGGGCTCTGACTAAGCAAACTCTGGAGAAATTATAGCCACTAAGCCCAGCAACAACCTGCACTGCCAGGATTTCCTCTTTGACTGTTTGAGACAGTGGGCACTTAAAGAATTTCGCATTTGCAAGGACATTCCTAATAGTGCTCAACCATTCGATTCAGGGATGTAAGGATTATTTTTCCCCAAAAATGCATTTAATTAAAGAATGTTTTAAACAAAAAAGTGAGGAAAACTCATCCAGTATCTTTGGTGACTTTTTTCCTCAGGCAAAGCTTGGCTTGCAGAAATGATGACATTTAATATCCCAGCTACTCCTCTGAGCATGTGTGATAAAGCAGAGCTCAATGAAACATGCAGACATTCTATAGGAATATTTATTTACTCTAGCCATCCTTTACACCTTCTGCACATTTGCTTCTTGTACAGTGGGCTGCATTGACAAGGCTTGACAAAGCACTTAAGGCCTTTCCTGGTACAGTTGCTCCCAGAAACTTAATTTCAGCACTGCATAGGGGAATCTATATGTTCACTTAATTTTTAAATTTGCTCAAGCAAGTATTTGGCTTGGAACAGTTTCCTATGCTCACCCAAGGCAAGAAAGGGTATTGTGGGATGGAGCTGAACACTAGAAGTTGAATAGTGGATGACAGATATTACGTGTTTACCATGGCATCAGAGAACAAAAAATCCATAATTGCTTCCGTTTAATAAATATATGCAAAAGACTAATTTAAGAAAATAACAATTTGTTTATAAAGACTTTTGTATCTAATTTTTGGAAAAAAATATTAATTTCAGATTATTATCCTAGATTAGAGCAGTGAGAGAATTTTTTGTTTGTTGAGATGAAAAAAAATGTCAAAGAAAAAACCCTATAAATAAGGATAAAATATAAATAACTTTTCTGACTCAAACAAAATTAAAACCTTATATGCTGTGCCTTACCACAAGATCATTCATTTTAATTTTCTTCCTGGTAACGCCTGGTAACAATTTCATTGTTACAAAAATAAAGTGATGACAAAATGATTGTATGTAAGGAGTAAGGTTTAGGAAAATGTACACAAATGTCCTCCTGATTTGATTTTGATGTGAAATTCCACATTTCCCACTTTTGTTTTTTTTTAGAACCTTACTGATTTTTTATCACTGATTTTTTACTGATTTACTATCACTTCATGCATAGAAACTTTGACAGAGGTAGTTCAGAATGTGAAGAACAGTGGAAAACCAAGTTCCTGAAACAACAGAATTATTCATTTTAAATATGATCGAGTTTAAGAATGCCAGAAAGACATGAAAGCTCTGTTTCTATCTTGCCTGACAAAGAATAAAATTAATGGCTTGGATGAATGCAGCGTAGCCACAAAGGACAATCAGAGTAAATCTATAATGGGCTAAAATTCAGTGAGAGAAATAAAGGGGTCACAGTAGTTTGAAGGAAATGAGAAATAACTTGATTTTTTTTTTTTGAAAAAAAAATCTATAATGATATTTTAAAAAAAAATGTTTACTCTTTGTATCACTTTTTTTCTGATATTACTGTAGCTGTTACACTGATTACATTGCACCATCCTTCCTAATGGTGCAATGACACGTATTACAAGTATGTCATTGCAAACAAAAGAAAATTATTTTATGTATTTATCCTCATTTTCAAGAACAATCTACATAGAAATAGAGGAATTAAAGGAATGTCAGATGTTTATATCAAAGGACACGGTATTTACTGTAGGTGGATTTTTATTCTCCACTTTAATTTATTTCCCACCTACAATGAATGCAGAGAATACTGGACATCTCTGAGCTTTGATTGCCACATTTACTTCATGAAGCAGGACAGAATTTGGGTCAGGGCCCCTGGCAGTCAGTCACCCCCTGCAACAAGAGTTCAGGGTCAAAACTGCAGCTATCAAAACTCACAAAAAGCTCTGCCCTGCAACCCAAGGCAGTTTTGTTGAGCCTAATTTCCCACACGTATCCCTGACCTGTAACATGAGGGCACATCCTTGGGTACCCCAGTTTGTGAGCTCCTTCCTCATCCCCAGGGCCCTGTCTGCACATCACAGCCATTTCTGACCCTGATTATTCTCACTGGGCCTGATCCATACCCCAACCCACAGACCAACCACCCTGTCCCAGCCTCAGCTTATCCCCAGGGATATGCCCAGGGTTGGGCTGCCCTGGTGTCTTCCAGTTTTCCTGCTTCTGGGTGGAATGATATAGGATGGGCTTCCGGGGCCTGCCATGCCACCCCAGGGAGCCCCCACTGCTCCCCAGTAAGAGCACAGTGCCCAGAGGGTCCTGGCACACTTGTGTTGGAGTAAAGTTGGGGTGTGTGATTCACGCTGAGGGTTTCAAGGGAGGTGATTCTCCCCCTCTACTCTGCTTTGATGACACCCCACCTGGAGAGCTGCCTCCAGCTCTGGAGAGATCTCCAACATAAGAAGGATGTGGACATGTTAGAACGAGTCCAGAGGAAGACCCCAAAGAGGAGAAGATGTCTGGAACACCTCACCTACAAGAGAGTTGGGGTCTCAGCCAGGAGAAGAGAAGGCTCTGGGAGATCGTAGAGCAGCCCTCCAGTACCAAAAGAGGCTACAGGAGAGCTGGAGAGGGACTGCTCACAAGGCATGTAGTGATAGGGGAAAGGACAATGGTTTTAAACTGAAAGAGGATAGATTTGGGTTATATATTAGGAGCAAATTCTTCCCAATGAGGGTGGTGAGACTTTGGAAGAGGTTTCCCAGAGAAGTTATGGGTGTCCCACCCCTGTTGGTGTTCAAGGCCAGGTTGGATGGGATCCTGAGAAACCTGGTCTAATGGAAAGTTTCCCTGCCCATAGCAAGGGTTTGGAACTAGATAAACTTTAAAGTCCCTTCCAATCCAAACAATTCTATGATTCTATGAAATGTCAGCTGAGGACACAGCAGGATTTGCCTGTAATGGTAACCCCTACACTGCCAATGCTGCTAGCAGCAGGGTCTGCAAGTGCCTACAATACGAAGTATAGTTTTCAGTGAGTTGGAAATGGGACTTTCCATCTGCTCAGACAGAGACTAACTATCCTCTTTTTCCATTTTGAAGACAGACAATACAGATGAAGCCTTTTGGTGGCCTGGCCTCCTTTCCCAGGCTCTCCTCCAGTACAGTGCCATACTCTGCCTGGTCACTTCTGCCATCAAACTGTGCATGGGAGAAGCAGAGCAGATCTTGAACCGGGGTAGTGAGGGTAGGCAGCCACCAGACTCCTTCCTTCACCCAGCAGCACCTGAGCCACCCAAGCCAGGTCCAGAACCAAGTGCACACCCAGTTCTATGCAATTGAAGCAGCAGGGTGGTGTAAATCCCAGTGAATGGGTTGTGCTTGTGCAATCACACATTAGAAGGACACCTGCAGCAACACAATATCAGAGTACCAGTGCTCACTGTCTGCTTTTAATCTCTTTATGTCACTGTTTTCATACTATGCAATGTATTTAGACAGGAAAGAAGTGGTTGTCAAGGACAAGAGTTTACTACCCTGTAGGAAAACCCTGAGTTGGATGAAATTCAATCCCTCTCTTTTTGGTTGTGTCTTCTATGCTGGTTTTTCACCATGAATCCAGGTTGAACAGACCTAGTTGAACAGACATGTGAGATATTGCCCATTCCTCACCAGCTGGAAAGGAGCAACGTATTCAGCAATTGACATAAAAGTGTATTCAGACACAATATGCACAAATGTACATTTACATTTATTTATGCCACCCCATGACACTTGCATAGAAGACAGTTATTATTTAAATTGCAGATAAGTCACTGAAAATTTTATTTTTTTGTTTGTTTTCTTTGTCTGAAAGGGAAGTCAGTGGTACATGTGCTTTTTAAACTACACAGCTGAACTTCATGGACTTCCTAAGATGATCGTGCTTCAGTGAAACAGCAGAGTTCTAGATAAACCTCCAGAGCAAGTGAGCTGCCATTATTACTACCCCAACTGGTCACTGCAGTCACTTCATACTGGATAAAGGAATGGGCTTGAGGCATATAGTTGAAATTATTATCACTGGGATTTTTCCTGAGATACCCTCTTTAATAATTCAAAAACAAAAATTGGAAATTATCTTGTATCTGTGTTAACAATAGTATCCATCCAATTAAAGCATTTTCTAGATTTCATAAGTAGCTGCAGCTGCCTCAGTTTTGATATGAACTGTCTGCTCCAAAACTGGATCAGCTATAAACAGCAAGGTCGTGTCTTGTCAGTATGAAGAGAATGGTGGGTTCCTCATAAACTTGGATTTACCCTATAATGACCTAGGAGAAGACAAGATAATAAGACAAATATGGCTTAGTTCAGAGGGATTGAGTGCAGAGAGGTGAGCAAAGAATCTACAGCAATTTGAATGGTGCCAATCAAAAAAAAAAAAAAAAGATTGGAAGACCTATGATGTCTGGAAGATCTAAAATGCCCTGCAGAAGCAATGGGCCAAATTGCTATCAAGTAAAAGGTCAGAATGAAGAAAATCACTGGAAGAAAAGAAACCGTACATTTCTGGGTTCCATACTTGCATTTGGATTGAGCTTTGGACATATTTTTTACTAGACAAAAGGAAACAAGAACAAATCAGGGTCTGTATCATATAGATTCTCAACAGAAAACAGTATACAAAATATATGGATAGTATGAAAATAAAAGCAAATCCATCTTGCCCTTGATAATTTTCCATTCATTCACCAGTGTCAGTGAAGTGCCATCTGAGATCTAGGTAAGTTATACCCTTGGAATTTTGTTTGTATTTGTTCTCATTTTGCATTTGTCTTCATGACTATATGAAGTTTCAAATGCTTTCTAAAATCTATCTTAAAACAATCTACTTTGGTTGCCTGGGGTATACTATTTGGAAGTCCACTAGAATATTTTTTTCCATCCTAATCTAAATTTATTAATGATAAATGAGTGTTCAGTCTGATCTTTGAATCATACTTTTCAACCAGAGATTGTTTTTTTTGGAAACCCTGAGATAAGACTACAAATTAGGCTCACTGAAGAGAAAAATCTACTCTGGAAAGCTATGAGTCTATTGCTAAAAGCAGACAGACGTGGTTTCCAAATATACCAAGAGAATTGCACAACTGTTTTCCACAGAGAAACTGTGGGATTTGACTATGTTTTTATGCTCTGAAAACTCTGAAAATGTTCTGCATCCCTCCAAGGATGTACCTTCTTCCCACCACCTCTCTGAGGAATCGCATATACACAGAGAAGAGTAGAGGTAAGGAAAAATCCGCAAGTTTTCACAAGGGAAAATGCTTTGGAAAAGAGGCACAATTGCCTGTCACCATCTCCTGGTTCTGTTTTTGAATCCTGAAAGAACTTCTATACTTTTTACTCTTTCTATGTCATGTAAATAGGTCACAAGCCTTTGTGTCTGACTGTGGCAAAAGCCACAGAGGGAGGTCAAGTCATCTGAGCTCTGAGATTTGGACCTAACTTATTAACTTGAAGGAAGACACCTGGGTGTCTGTTGGGCTGCTCTGTGCTTAAAACTGGTCATGAGTCCAACTCCTAATGGATCAGAATGTTTCATCCTGATCATTATTTTTGTCTCCACGTTCTCAGTGGATTAATTGTGTACGACCACAAGACTACACAGTAGCAAAGTTTCTAAGACGGTGCCAAAAGTACAAAAGGAGGCTGACATATCTATGCAAGGTGATCCACACAGAGGTCATGGCCAAACTGGGACCCCTTACTGCAAAGCTGCTTTGGCAGATACTAGTGCCATCTCACTTGGCCATCCTACTGGGAGTTTCCAAAGAGATGACTTGCAAATGGGTCTTTCTACAGGGCATTCACCTACACCACATGTCAACTCAGAGGCTGACCCAGCTCAAAGGACCTTTACTATGACACAGCCCCAAATATACTATGACAATGGCCTTAAAATATAAAACTGGGTCATTCCTGCAGTCATATTCATATGAGTGACGGTTACGCACTGAGGTAAGTGTCATTACAAGAATGGGCTATTTTCATGAGCAAGTGTTTGAAACTCTCTCCTCAGGAGACCAGGTGCATCACTTCAGCTTCTCACTTCTTCTCGTTGTTTGGTGTAGCATACATATACTTGAACTATAAAGCCCACCTTTCATGCTGTCTATTCAGTTTTCCAATTGACTTTAAAGAAAGGTCTTCATCTAAAGACACTGTAAGAGATTTGAACTCTGTCAGGAATGCCCCCTGTGAGTTCAAATCTTTTTTTGAAACAAACATTACTTTGCCCACTAGGCTTATTACAAAAAGTAAGTTGAACCCACGGCTTTCTGAATTCACCTGAGAAGCCAAGATTGGACCACAATAAAGAAGGGCAGTGTGGTTCTTTTGATAGGCCCAGGTACAGCTCTGTTAACATCCTCTGGAGTTATTGTGTCTATAGATAGAAGGAACAGTTTTCAAATGTGATGCCTGAAACTCAGGTGTCTCTATCTCTGCCAACTTTAAATACTACATTAAACACAGCTTTATGTGTCATGTGCCTAAATTTAGACATCCTAATTTTAAAGATGATCTTATAAAGAGGGTAATACATATCCAAGAGAAGATAGAAAACACTCAGAGTACTTTTGACTTCTAAGAAATACTTTTTAAATCATTATAAAGGCCATGGAAATTTTCTTCCTACTTGCATATGAATAAGACTATCTGGTAAGAATACCATTATCAGAATTTAAGGGGGTGATTTTTATTTTCTACTAATGCCAGTTTAGTAAAGTGTCTTCTTGATTTACATAATATCATGAATAGCACTTCCCGAACTGTTCACCATAGACAACAGGATAACCAGAAAATGCCTCCAATTACAGTCATCACACAATAAAACAGTGTGCAGGCAACAGTTTAATATTCCTCATAATTTTGTGCTATGCCACTCTCACCTAGACAAGGAACCTGGAAACTGCTACCAAATCTGTGCAGTGGAACTTCACACTTTTTCTATGTGGTTGAAAATACCTCCTAAAGTACTCAGCTAAATCACAGATAATTAGGTTCTGCTGTTTAATTCAGCAAAATATAATGCTATTATATCACTTCAGCATAGCTGGTCAACTGGTTTTGTGTCAGAGCAGAGTCACTGCTTAAAAAATGCAAATGAGAAAGCAGTCCCATCATGTGGAGCCAATTCAGAGTATTTTAGTTATAAAAAGCAGAGTAGATGGAAAGGTTAAGAAGTGTGAGATTTTTATCAGGGAATAAAATCAAATCAAATAAATCAAATACATGTCCATCGCTCCCTCTGTGGGTGTGTGTCTGGAGAGGAGGGTTGAAAACTTAATTTTTTGTTATTTCTGTCTCGTAAAAGGAAAGCATGAGCCAAGTACTGACCTCATCTGTATTCTCAAATCTTACTGACTTGCTCAAACTCTTCTGCAAAGTTTGCCAACAAAAAGCTGACATGCAAGACAAAGCTTTAAGAAAATCAATGCCAAATAATTGCCCAAGCCATAAAAAAGAATAAACTTGCCAGTATGTTATGTTCTACCAACACTGTGGTGAGCTGTAAACCTAAAATCTAGGGGAGCGAAAGAACTCTTATTGTGCATAGTAGGCTTTATATAACAGCAGGCAGCACAAATCATTTCTCTGCTGCAGTTCAATAGCTAGTCATTCCTTCCTCTCTATATTCAATTCTGCACCAGAGCCATGACTTAAATGCTATGCTGCTGTCTGTTACTTGGCTGTCCTTTCCTGGGCTGCCAAAGGGGATGCTTACAAATGAAGCTATTGTCCCAGTAATCAGGCATCTCCTGGTGGGACAGTATATGATAAATTTTGAAGGACATAGCTGCAGCATAAAACATGCTGTATTTTACATCAGACATTGTCACACAAGGTTGTCTGTCTTTTTCTTCACTTTTAAGATTTAAGTATTGTTGTACAACTAAAAAGTGTCAGAATTGTAGGAGACCCAAGGTGTACCTTGCAATGTAACACTGTAGGCTTATGGATAATATCAACTATAAATTGCAAGGATACAGATAACCTAATTCCATTGAAGCAATTCTAAAAGGTACACTAAAAAAAGTATTGACAGAGTTTATTAATTGGACTATACCTGCCCTAAAAACTTGGATTCCTTTTAATTCTGTTCCAGGGAAGTTTTATAAATGCCTTATCCAAAGTTAAACATCTTCCCATTTTTAAAGACAAGCAAAAAGCTATTGCTTGACATGTTTTTTGACATGCTTGACCAGTTTTAACTGATATTTCAGGTACAAGTCTAACATATGAGGTAGCTGCAAATTTCTCAAATAAAAGTGTTGAAAACCACAAGGGATAAAACTCATTTGAAAGTCAATATTTCTTTCAAAGAATATTGATTCCAAACATGAAAGCAAGGCCCAGATACCTACTTTCTATCTCCATGGCAGCCACAGAATCTAGGTCTGGGTTCCACCAGTAACAACCCCTCCTCACAGTGTTAAAAACAATTTTACCATAAGCTACTTTAGGAAAAAATGTTACTCACTGATTAAAAAAATCTCTATTGTCAGGATCTTTCAAACTGAGAAATAAAGGCTGATCAACCTATTCAACTAAAATGGATCACAATACAGAGACACAGAGGGCATTCAGTGCCTTATATTCAGTCAGTGCTGGATGAAACAAATGTCATGGATTATGCTGCAAGAGTGCTGTGGTATCAGATCCTGCAAGTCAGTGGATACAACAGTTTTTCTCCCTTTGGGCTAGAAATAAGGCATTCCACTAGTTATATAGTACTTGAGGAATATTCCCCAAATTTCATTTTCCTGTAGAATGGCTTTTGGAATCATGAGTCACACTTACTGCAACTATCAAACCTTCAAGCCCAAAGAATTTTCTTCCTAGGTCAGCTATTATAGCACATAGTAGCGATATTGTGGTTCTTGTCCTATAGCTTTATAGGACTGTATTAAAATAGTTTTGCTAGTAAAATGGGGATTTTTTTTTCTTCAGTATATAACTGCCTCCCTTGCAGATAGACCAGTGACTTCAGGTATCTGATGTGAGATTTAACAAGAAGAGGCTCATGCCCAAAACTGAGTGCTGATGGTCAAAACTGCTGCTGAAAGCCATAGAGGGAAAGTAAAAATTCTGTTCTGTGGGACAAGAGTTATAAGTACTCAATAGATGCCAGCTCAAGCTTTCAGGAGACATACAACAAGACTCTTTGCAGGAAATAACCTAAAACTTAACACTCATTAATACCCTTATGTTCCCTGGGGCATGTATACAAACATAATCAGATATGGAGAAGCAGAAAACTGAGACCTTGTAAATTGTTGCTTGAAACCAAGTAGTTTCACCTACTTGGTAAGGTTAGTACCATGTTCTGTGACTCTAACCAAGACAACATCTAGAAATTTTTAGAACTTCTAGTTCAATTTCTATTCAACTTTCAGGTTGACTTTATGGCTCAGTATTTTCTGACTAACATTTTCTGTTTCACCAGCTTGGAAAGACACTGATTTCATTCTTGACTATTTTCTTATTGCTTTATGATGCTGAAAAATATACTGACAATAATAATCTCTGTCTTTTATATTGCCAAACTGTCTGCCCGGCAAAAATTTCTTAACAATGTGTTCAGTTAAGATTTTAAAAGCAAAGATTTTCTCTGCATCAACAAGCAGAAGAATCATTGTGATTTTCCTCTACATATTTGCTACTCTGATTAAATCAGTAGATGCATCTTTGAATTCTCATGAGACTATCAAAGAGCTTAATAATGCAGTTACATGTGGGTTATAAAAGCCAAAATATTCTTTCAATAAGTGTAGAAATAAGTTTCATCAGTTCTTCTAGTTACTTCCCACACTTCTTAGCCATGTTCCCTACAAATAACATATCTACAGACACATCACAAGTTTATAGAGATTCTGGCTTATTATGTGAATGGTCCTGGACAACTGTGTTGAAAAACATATGACCATTTGGTTAAGCATGAAGTAAGACAAGAAAGGAAGAAATTTTTGAATAGACAACCTGTCTTTAATAATGAGTCTTCAGCATCAAATAGCAGCACATAAACACTCTTACTGACATTTTAGTTCAACATCTCAAATATGACAGACCAAAGACATAATTTATTAACAGTTGGCAGTCTGGCACTGACTGGGGTCCAACTTTTCCTGCAGTGTGCTCTGATTTTTTTCTCTCTGTT
The DNA here is from genome assembly GCF_963662255.1 of Cinclus cinclus. Classification (NCBI taxonomy): domain Eukaryota; kingdom Metazoa; phylum Chordata; class Aves; order Passeriformes; family Cinclidae; genus Cinclus; species Cinclus cinclus. Next base: position 116,498,112 of record NC_085046.1, on the reverse strand, counting down.
CTTTCAGATTATTTTGACTTTCAGAAGAGCTTTGTCATTTGCTACTACACGACTCTAATTGCAGAGTTACTCCTGACTGCATATTAAGTGCACTACTTAGACAATTAAAAATATTTTTAAATATTACTGTAACAGAAAAAGAAATAAGCAATCTTAGGCAAAGCTTAATTCTTTTGTCTTAACTTCCTTTATCTTACAAAGATTAGTGTTTTTGTCAGACTTTTCATTGTGTCCAGCTAGATTCAGTTTTTTACTTAAATTATTTTTAGGTAAGATTTCTCCCCAAATATTTCAAGGTGTTCAACCTCGAGAATGTGGTAACTACAGGTATTTCAAAAATAATTTATAGTGGAATGCTACAATTCCTTATTTTTCCCTCCTGAGAGTAAAGTTTAAGCAATATCTCACACAGACCAGTAGGATTGTAAAGTCCAATGATGATATAAATTACAATCCTGAATTACATAAGGACTGAGACTGTATATGAACTCGCTGTCCTAGACAAGCAAAAAGGATCAGGTAAACAATCTCTCATGGGGCTTCAGATCCTGGACAGGCTACATCATGATATCTCAGTATCTCTTCGTACACGTAGAAGGACCTAAATGACTTCAGAGGTTCAGAAGTTTCTCTTTAGACTAAGAAAACACATCTTCTCTATTTTTCCAAGGAATCAAAGGGGAAAAAGTAAAGGCAAAGCTCAAACTGTGCAGCAAAAAGGAATACGGGTAGGAGGGTGGGGGGTGGGAGGGGAGGAAGGTAGGAGGGGAGGAAGGATAACCTTTTTTTCAGAAGCCACTATTTTGTTTTTTTTTTAATCGTAGGGTATCAAATTTTGGCTTCTAAATCCTGAATTTGCCTTGCCACAAATTTACTGGCCAAATAGTTCTCAGACATTCTAGCAATGCCATGGGTTTTCATCCCTGAGCAGTAAAGAATAATAAAGGCAAGTGCAGATGAAATATACATGAGTGATAAATTCTGGATTTGCCACTCTGGCAGCATATTGCTTTTATGACTGAGATCCAGGTTATTTTAAGCCAGGCCATTTCAATTCAGTTTGCAGAAGAAAGACTGTGAAAAAGACTGTTAACCTATTTTTCTATACTGATAGAATTTTTATATATTGATAGATGAAATGGCTTTGAATCAACAAGTTTAGGACACTTTGATTTGATTTCTTTTCATTTTACAGGGAGGGAGTAAAGAACATCACCAATGATTTGCAGTGAGGTGGATCAATACAAAACAGTAGGCCAGGTCCATTAAATGCTTGAGGTTCAAATATCTATGTTTGAAATGCCAAAGAGCACCACAAGAGTGAATGATACAGTGAACATATCAATTAAAATGCTTTGTTTTTATCAAGTGGTGGCAAGACATCAGTGCTTTTCTCATTCTTTCACTATTTATACTTGATTTAAATATTTTTAAATGGGTTAACTTTGCAATTGTTTTGGTTTTTTTTTTAATGAGAGATTTTAAGAAACAGTCTTGAAAATATCTATCTCTAGTACATAGGAAGTAGGCTTATGAAGATCTCCTCACAATTCTGTTAACCAAGAATTTTTTTTGGCTGGGGCAGTATAATGCTTGAGAAAAATTACCTCAAACTTTTGTGTAATGATGCAGCCTGTGAATAAAATGACCAAGATATCCACTGATATACAAAAATTCTAAGGGACACCTGGATTGGGCTGAAACCCATTGGTCTTGATTATCAATTCTTTCTTTCAATTAAAAGTTTCAGATCATCAAAAATATTCCTTCGAGACCTACTGCATAAAGTATTGTTCCCTTCAATGGAATGATCATTTTCTTCCTCCAGTTCATTTCCCAACTTCAGAAACTTTAAAAATTATTTGCTTTGATTCAATATATTTTCCCCACCTTTCAGCAAAAATGTGATGTTCACAAATATATTTGAATAGTAATTCACTGAATGTTGCAGCACTATGAATATACCAGGTTTAGAAAGCCATTGCAGAGGGAGTTCCCAGTGAGGTCACACAGTACAGTGTGAGTGATACAAGCAAAAAAGCTTCTGTTTTAGTACTCAACAGAAACCAGACACCAGCTCAATGAAGTCACACTCTGCCTAATTCAGGCAGTATCAAGAATGTGCATATGTCCAAGTGCTGTGCTCAGCCATCCATTCATTTTTCCATATGTACACAATGTACTTATATCAACAATTGTACACCCTCAGGAAGTAAGCCCTCCAAAATTTGAATATATCACAAGATTGCAGTCAGAACTGTCATCTATGAGCTAAAAAGCAGATCTCTGTTGCTAGTGGAATACATGCTATGAATTGTATGCCTTGTTATGCACTGCAGATAAGGGACCTGTAATAAGAATGGAAGAAGCAATGCTGTGTTCATTAGTTCTGTATAATATTTATTTTAGAACATAAACATATTCTTCCACCTGGTAGCTTCAAAACTAAAATTTATGTCTGATAAGTACACAGTTGAAAATATATATACTAGCAAATATGGTTTTCAGTTAAGTTTTTTTTTAGTCATTGTCTTTTAATGGCATAGCATATATAAAAATGTTGAATTTTAAATTTATCTTGTTTCACACAAATATTGCAAATGAAGCCTGATTTGAATACACTGGAAACATCTACTTTTTTCACAATGGAGGAACTTAATGAAACATATATGAGTGTATAAAGTAATACGTATGTGTGTACACACACTAACACAAAGATTTTAGAAGTTCCTCTCATATGCAAAGATTTTTAAAATATTCCTCTATGTTACATGGTCTCTTGACCATGTGTCAGTGTGTACTTCAACACTTTCACAGTAAAAATACACTGACTTAAAGTACAGAGACTGTACAAGTAGCAAAGATATTAAGAGATGGAAAATATCTAAGCTGTTTATTGCATCTTCCAGATGATACAAGATTATTGCCTGCATCATGTTTTTTCTTGTTTGTCTAAGTCTAGCTAAGTATCCTTCCACCATATGTTACAGATTATTACACTTCCAAATGGACATCACTCAACTTTTCACTTTACAGACAGAAGTTTCCTATCCTTTAAGTCATCTTCATCTCTCACTTTATTTTTTGTGCTACTCCACCTCTTCAGTAAAAGAGATGCTGTAGCCTGCTTTCTTTCTTTCTTTCTTTCTTTCTTTCTTTCTTTCTTTCTTTCTTTCTTTCTTTCTTTCTTTCTTTCTTTCTTTCTTTCTTTCTTTCTTTTTCTTTCTTTCTTTCTTTCTTTCTTTCTTTCTTTCTTTCTTTCTTTTTCTTTCTTTCTTTCTTTCTTTCTTTCTTTCTTTCTTTCTTTCTTTCTTTCTTTCTTTCTTTTTCTTTCTTTCTTTCTTTCTTTCTTTCTTTCTTTCTTTCTTTCTTTCTTTCTTTCTTTCTTTCTTTCTTTCTTTCTTTCTTTCTTTCTTTCTTTCTTTCTTTCTTTCTTTCTTTCTTTCTTTCTTCCTTATCCCTCCACCAGTTTCCCTTTATCTATGTCATCATGGACTTCTTCTATTCCCTTTCAAGTCTTTCACAGTCTGTGCCCTAGCCATCCTGTCATTTTTTTCATTCAATGAAAGTGGATACACTTTCTTCCAATCAACACATGGTGATGGTCTTCAGCACCAAATTAATATTTTTCCAAAGGTTTTCATGTTTTCTTTCTTCCTGGATTCTCCCTCTTTTTAGCTCACTTGGAATGTGCTTCATACAGACAGAAAATCCTCATAATTTCCCTCCTTTAAGCACTTTTTATTGCCACACATAAAAGGTAGCAGGGAGAAGCGCTGTGTTGATTGATATAATTGCCTTGTGTACCACTACTCTCTTTATTATCCTCTATCCCCATATTCCTTTCTCTCCCACCATTTTTGATAACCCACCGACCCTGTTGCCACTTAGCCATTAAGGTTTTTGGAACACTGTCAAATTTCTGGGTGTTTTCCTCACTGATTTCCTGGGCAGCAACCAAGGATGCTAGACACCATGTCAATACAAACTAGAAATACTAATTATTAATATTCATTGGTAACTCATATTTGGAAACTTATGAGCACAAGTCATGCTTACCATGCGCTATAAGCAAGACAAAATGCCTCATCTCACTGATAGTGATAGGATATTTCTATTCACTTTAAATTATAATCTTCATACCTAATCCAATGAGGTAGAAGCCTGTTAGTTATCTTCTTTTACTTTTGGTGCCCTTATATCCATTCCTGTAGACCTTTTGAGGTGATTTGCCAATTGCTTGTGGCTCCATATTAACTACATTCACTCTTCTAACCTGAACATCCACCCTGCTTTAGGTAGAGGAAACCCAGAAGATAAAATATTAGAAATCATCATTATTAATATTAGAAGTGTTTGTAGTGATACTTTTTCCTCTCAGCCTGAAAGGAAATCTGAGAGGCATTAATAGCAGCACCTCTGCTTCTTCCAGAGAATCTGGAAGTGACAAGTGTCAGATGTAAGTGAACATTTTTTTTTTTTTTTAGGTCAGGGAAACTTTCATGAAAGAAACTCTAGCTGGACTAGCAGTGTAAGTGTTGCTTGGACTTCCCACAAGTACTGCTATTCACATTCCATCACATCAATTGGCACTACTCAACCTTGAAGCTGATGGATCAAATAATTATCTTTCATTCAGGTTAAATATAATTAAACTTTATTGCATGAACTGAGATATCTGAACAAGAGTGAGTCACTTTCCAAGATTATTACACATGCAAGGAATTTCATTCGAGGAGCATGCAGTAACATGAGAGTCAGATTTGAGTAGGGTTATATGATTATTTGGAATAGACGGAAACTGGAGACAAGTAAAACCATTCAAAAAAGTTTGTGCAAAACCAGCAAGAGATCTTACACATGTCATGGCCTTGATTAAAAAGTCTTGAAAAAAAGCTCTGGGAGAGAGTGTTTTGGGACAGAGTGCTGGGAAGAGCAAATCTTGAATCATAGGGAAATAGCCTCCAATAGTTGTTTCTCCCATGTTCAAAATCCAAAGCTTCACACAGTGTAAAACATGGAATTAGAGATAACATGAGCAGAATAACTGAGTTGGCATGAAGCTCCATCTAGGCAAAGTAACTCCCTTGGGATTAATGGGATACCATTGAAAAATAACTAACTTCTCTCTTTCTTTCTTTCTTTTTTTTTTTTTTTCCTGCTAATGAAAGACACTGTACATCACACTCAGCATTGGTCAGCCCCTGAGGATGTTGTGAGTGACAATACTATGTCATATTACATGGTTTACATGCCTAGCACAATGTGGCCCTCAACCCTGAAGGAGGTGTCCAGATACTACCTGAGGACAAATAAATTATAGCAAATACATGTAAATAGAAAGTCATTTAACGGTAGTCGAGACACATTGTTCTGCTTTCTCCATCTTAAAACATTCACTAAATAGTATTTTGAACCATTTTCAAGGTTTTCTTTTTTTCTTTCCTTATAAACAATATCAAAGAGACATGCCAGAAGATTCTGCTTAGGCTATCATGTCATATTTCCTATGACCCCAAGGGAATGCTTTTCTGGCCCTTCCACAGCTGGGGGCAGGGTGGCTTGCAGGGTTTAGCAGGAAGGGCAAAGAGCCTTTTGAATATTGTTTTTCTTTTTTTAAAATTTTACACTGCATATTGCCTCATGCTCACTTGTCTAAGGATGCAATATGCAGAGCCGCTATATCATAGTTTCAATATGACACATTGTGAACCTTCTGGCTTCCAGTCCAGGAGCCAAATGGCATTGTGTATTCCCTCCATTTGGCCTCATTTTCATCTTCCCCCTTTGCACCCAGGCTGACAAGAGGAACATATGAAGCTTTGTCTCGCTGCTGCATCTTGACCTTGACCTTACAGCTTTAGAAAAGGGTACTTGCATGCACAGGGCTGCTATTGTCCGCAGCCGGGTCCCACTTTCTTTTGACATTAAACGAGTAAAAGGCCACGTGACAGAGTCCCTTTGCAGCCCCAATATTTCTGTCCTCCTTTCTCCTTTGCAAATATTTTTGTACTGTCTTTTTTTTTTTTTTTTTCCCCTCGGGTCAGGCTTACAGCGTCTTTTGCATTTTTTTTCTCTCTGTTGCTCCTATCCCCCTCTCCTTTTCCTACACACACGCACGCGCGCACGCACGCAGACACACGCGCACAGACACACACACACAGAGGAAAATCTATATGTGTCAGACATTCAGCAAGGGAAAGACAAAGGCACTGAGTTAATTACCCATCATTTACTGCTGCTGAGAAGAACAGATGGTAGCAGGCGATATGTAAATGGCAAGGGGCAGTGAATTATTCGATTTTTTTAGATTAATCGTCGATGACAAAGGAAGTGATTACAAGCTGTGACATTTATACAAATGTATAAAGTACATAATGCAAGAAAAAAAAGGGCTTAATATTATTATGAGGATGTCAGGCATGTGAACACCATTGTCATAATACAAAGCAACACATTTTGTGAGATCCAAGGATCTGCTTTTCTTTGATTTGCAAACTTTAGTCAGGCCTAGACTCTGGAAATACATATTTCCCAAAATGAATCCATGCCTGGCAATCATGAAAAAAAAAAAAAAAAAGGTTTGGGTGCTTTCGCATATTTCCCACAATGCATAACTGCCTAGTCTCAACAGTAGAGCTTATGAAGGATGAACCTTGATGTCGAATCAGTGTGGACTGTAAAATAGAAAAAGGTGCTAATAAAACACATAGACAGGAAATAGAAAATAAAAGGAAAGGTGATGTTTAAGCTGACAGGCTCTCTGTGAGGACATGAGGGCAAACAATGAGGTGGAAGTGAAGACAGAAGAGAGTAATGTTTGTTTACTGCATGTCTGAAAAATAATCATTTTAGAGACTTTGAAGGTCAGAATGACATAATTTCCAGGCCAGGCCTTGCTGTTTTTACACAAACATCCAACCTGCTCATCCTCAAGGTAGTCTACTGTATTTTCTGCTGTATAAATAATTAATTGGTACATGAGGAAAACAGATGCTTTCTTTTGCAGATCATAGAAACCGCTCTATCATCAAAACATCTTCAATCACCTAATTATTAAATCTATACGGTGCTAATAATACAGATGAGAGATGAAGCCAGTGAGCTGCAAATTTTTTTCCCATTGAAGCATCCCAATCTACTACATTCCTTGTTCCACATCTTGCAGTGAACTAATCTCTGTAACATCAGCAAGGCAAATAGAGGGGAGAGTTTGGTGGCAAGCTTATTTGTCCTGCTCAGAGCTACTTTCCAATCAAGCAATGCAAAACATCACCAAATTTACTGTGAAACACTCCACTGTTGTGGATGCTTTGTTGATTATAGAGGGGTAAGGGAGGGACAGAATAACAGTCTATTAGTCATCAGTACTGGGTAGTACATTTAAATCTAGCAATCCATTTCATCTGAACATTTTCTCAGGAATAAAGTGCAGGTTGTACCAATCTGCCTTGAAGAAAGAGGAGAATAAAATGGTGTAGCACACCAGTATTTCCAGTGTGGTATTATTAAAAGCCAAATACTCAAGATAAGTGCCAGCAGCTAAGCTATTGGTTCCTAAGCTGTTTTTTTTTTTTTTCTTCCTTTTAGATAACCTTACCTCCATGAGATGCAGTTAATGCAATAATGTTTGCAAAAAAGAGTTTCCACTCTTTTCATTGGTGCATATGCAAGGTTGGTTAGTACATTTGTCTTTCCCTAAGCAAACATAACATGGACCCTAGAATAAAAGCACATATGCAGTTACTGAAAAACTGAGCTGCACCCATTTCTCCTGACTGGAGACACTAAACCGAAAGCATTCCAAATCAGTTCCCATTGCACTTATCATGTTATCTATTTATTTCCTTGTGATGGGGGGATTATGAGTTAAAGTTGTAACCTGGAGATGGGGAAGGACAGTCATTTCTCTCTTACAAGGCTAGAAATCAGAAGATTCTCCCTTCCTGAAAATTAGAGAAGGAAAACATCCTTCCAACTGAGGAACAGTGAATGGGACATGACATTGTGAAAATATCTAGGTAAGTGTCAACAGCAGTATTTCTTAAACCTCCCTAGATAAGATGAAATGGTTCCAGTGGGAAAATCCTCACTCTTTTGTCCTCCCCCACCTCTTTTTTTTTTTTTTTAAACAAAGGATAGATGATTTATGACATGGGTATGAGCACAAACAGCTTTCTTGTACCTATAGATTCATATTTATGAGATTTTTTTAAAAAAACATCATAGGTAGACCATACATTACTGCAGACTTTCCATTATTAAGGTGTTATGGATTCCAAAGGACAAAAAAACAACATCAAGAGGGAAACGTATGTTTTTATTTGGAGAAAATGGCTGAATCTGAATCTGCACTATATCTAGACATCTATTTGTATACATTCCTAAACACAACAAATTCATGAGGGAAGAGAAAATAAAATATCCATGTATTTCTACAGTTTTCCACTGCTTTGGAGATATTTATTTATGAAAACCATAGGTAGTCATTATTTATAGTCCTGATCTTTTTGTTCTTTCATTTTTATTTTTTTTTTTAAACAAAGATGAAATTGGAATTGATTTTTTGAGGGACATTTATACTGAAAGCAGGATCATTTTATATTTTCGCAAGTTGAAGTCTGTATTCATTACTATGAAAAAATGTAAGACCAGCAAGCTAAAGTATTTTCATTTGCAGCCCATATTTATTTTATAGGAAGCTTGTCACTGCACCATTGCATAAAAATGGAATTTAAACTATGCTTGCACAATAAAATGAATTTCAGTGCACTGTTTTCATACACACTGAAATTATACACTGGATATATATTTTTCTTATGTATGTACGTATGCATGTAAACACACATTTGTCTAGAGAGGGATTTTTGCTTGGCTAGCTGTAGAGTTTGTGTTTAGGCGAGCGCGCTTAACAATCACAGTCTCCCATTAAGCAGATATGCATATATAATATTTATATGCAGATGTGTATGCTTGCCATCATGCATCTACAAGCATGTTTGTTAGTAGTGATTTCATTTCTTCATTCTGGTGCTGTCCACGTTAAAATAAAGGTGAGTTTCATCTGCTGTGCATTGTAGAACATATACACTGCAGTCTATCTAACCCGTGAAAGCAGGATATGCTGGGAGAGCTGCATCTTACCTGTGACTGGAAAATGGGGAGCAATAATTAAAAAGTGGAATGGGAAGGCCTATTGTGGCAGTGAAGTGGTGAGTCAGAGCATCAAGACCTTGTTTAGTGAGAGAGCTCAGGCACTGGATGGCAGTTAAACACCCAAGAAAGACTCTAGGTTATTTTTCGCTTTATTTTATGGCCTCCTACAGCTGAGACAGTAATATGTTCAATCTTAAGTGGGATATAATAAAAACCCCAACTAGCTAGGAAAGCAAATATTTTCCCTTAAGTCACCTTCCTGTTTATTAGCACAGATTTTAATTTTTTCATTAACATGCATGTGTACCTTTGTGTGTTATGCTTAAAACACACATTGAGAGCAAATATGACTAAAAAAATATTTGGTAAAGAAGTTACAGACATAAAATTTCATTTTTGTTAGGCTTTAAACATTGCAGGTAATTTAAAATTATCACACTGCTGATATGATCCTAAAATTCCTAAAATACCTCACAGTGCTCCGAACTGTACCTTTCTGATAGCAGATAAGCAAGACCACCAGCATCAGTATCCCAAAATACCTAAACAAACCAACGACTAAACAGATAGAGTAACACCTAAACGATGTTCCTTTAGGCATTTCTTTCAATGCACTTCCAGCTGACTCCACTTTTATATAGGTTATAGGATTTACTATAGCAACCTTAACACCCTCTCCAAAAAAGTCTAGCTCCCCCTTCCTTGTGACTTAAATCAAACCAATAGAGCCCTCTATTGGTAAAACCCCAAATAGCTACCGAAGTTTCTTTGCAGTAAGGAGCCTATGCCATCATGTTCCAGCTGAAGTCAATGGCAGATGTTTTAAGACTTAGACAGCATTAGCATAGGCCCTGAGAGAAAAGGTGTGTGTTATCCCCCTGGTATGAAATTTCATCTTTCTTCTTATTGCAACTGCCTTATGCAAGTGGTAATTTTGAAATTTGAGCACATCATCACCACATAAACCTGTAACACACCTAAGAGCACTTTGTTCTCCTCAAAAACATTTCATATTCTGGAAAGGATGCTAATATATTACACCTGGCCCTGATTCAATATTTCTGCTTTGATAAGTACAGGATTTTGACTCGACTCTCAGAAGGTTTTTGGGACATCATCTTCTGTACAATCCTACAAATTAATTAAGGCCTTGGGTACATAATAATTAAGGGGCCTCAGGCCAAGTCATGGCAGCAACCTAAAGATGTATTACTTTTTTCCTTAATAGATGAGAGAGTGTATCAGGAATGGAAGTTATTTCTGCAAAGAGATGCAACAAGCTGAAACAAGGCAGTCTTTACAGAGGAGGACTGCTAGGGACTTCAGAGAGATTTTTCTCAGTTCAGACAGCCAGCGCTGAAAACAAACATTGATAAGTCCTTATGATTTGGCCCATAATTTGTATCTCACAGTCCATATTTTACAGCCCAGTTCATGACAAAACTACCGCTTGTAGTCACGGGGATCCAAGTACTTAAAGGCGCTATTGACTTCATGGACCCCTTCTTGGGGCAGGCTGGAGGGAGGAAGAGATTTTGGAGGAAGATAGACTCTAATATACGTCTGGGTTTTGCTGAGGTAACTGTCTATATCCTGGCTTTAACATAGGGGGATTTCATAACTCCCTTACCTATTTATGTATTTACATAAAATAAGTAACCTTAGCACTTTGTGATGATGAAATGGTTGCGTTTACTGCTTAGTTATTAATGAAAGACACTGGCCTATCCAAAGCTGAAAATTATCATTTCTATTTGGTATACTAAGAACCAAAGCATAAAAACTGATTTATGGCTGCAACCAAAGTGATCTGTGAATCCACAGTATGGCTAGACCTGTCCTCCAGTTTTTGGAAATGGGACCTGGTAGGAGAACATGATTTTTCCCAGAGCTTAAACAGAAGGAGGTTGGTGCACACTGAGGACTAACCCAGATATAGAGATGAGACATGACCGTATCCAACATACAAGCTAAAAATCTTGGAGCCTTCCTGGGTCTCAAAGCTCAGATGTAGTCTAAGGTCAAGGTCACAAGGGAAGGCTTTAGTGGATGCAGCTCCTGAAAACAGAAAATGAAGTCTGGTGCTTCCAACTGCTTGGCACCCCACATGGCCTCTGGCTCCTTCTGCCAGTCCCACATGGTCTAGTCACGTTTCCACTGAGTCCAGAACCTTTCTGAAAGTCAGCATCAGTTTTTCCAGCTGCCAGTGAAGCTGATCTGATACATGGAGGTCTGTCCTACACCTGCTCTAGGGCTGCACAGGAAATATTAAACCAGCAGCAAACTCATCCATCTTCACACATGTGTGAGCCATTCCTTCCTCCTTTCATGTCACTCATGCTCTACCCTTAAGGTCCAACCATCTTCTTTCACCAGTTTTCTCCATGTCTGTTGGTTTTTTTTCTGCTTTCTGTGGGCAAGAAGGGAAAAAAATATTGTATTAACAATTCTAAATGTACAAACAAACATATAATTGCTCAAAAGGTGCAGAAGCTTCTTTCATTTTTCAATTTTTTTTATTTTGCTTGTATGAATTCCATTGAGCAGCAAGAATTAAAATAAGCTGTGGGTGCTCAGTATACTAAAATATGCACAAATAATGCCTCCTTTCAAGTTAATTATTGCATTTGTTTCAAGTTGTTTATTGCATTTCCAATGTCTTCCAGTCACCTTTCTGTGTGACACAAAGATTAACTAGTTCTGGAAGGTTGTGGCATCTACCAGAAAAGGTCAAAACACAAGAAGTCCTTCACTGGACATTTTCTGTCCTCCTGCCCTAATAATTGATGAACATCCATGTATGTTCTGAATGACAGGTATCTCTGTATAACTGTGTGACTGAGTGGGAATTATTTAAATTCTATTTTGGAAAGAAAAAGCCATGTCATACTTCTGTCTGAGTGCTTAGATATCTCTGTAAGAATTACATGAGAAAGTATGAAGGGAAAGGTGGAAGAGGAAAAAGTCCTTGTAAGTCAGCCTGCTCTAACAAATCAGTCTGATATTTTATTTATCATGTCTTGCAAGTGCTCCTTCAGTCTAAGCAAGTTTCTCTGCATTTTCCTGGACAAGGGATCTCCTCTACTCTGCTTGGCAGCACAAAGGATGTGACCAAAAAAGGGAAAGAGACCAGGAGCTGAACGGATGTGCCTTGTTGTATTTTTCTTCTTTGTCTTCAATGCTGTATATTGATTTTCCTTTCTACATTTGCCAGACAAAATCCTGGCCTTAAAGGTCTTGGAGAAGTAATTATATATATGTGTGTGTATGTATATATATATATATATATATATATATATATATATATATGTATATATGTTTTTTTTAATTCACAAACACCTATTATTTAACTAGGCAAAGAATCCTATTTTTTTTTTTTTATGAAGAAGTAATGACTTTCTAAAAATTATGCCACTCCATGATTAAACAGAAGAAAATGCCACTGTGTTAAAAACAGCTTGCCTCACACCCTGAAGCTCTCGATGCTATAAATAGAAGAGGCTGGCAGCCTCCAGCTCGCCATCTTCCACTGCACTGACATGCCATAGTGCCAGAGAGGGATGTGATTGCTGTGTTCACCTGAGGAGAGAGTATTCTGGTGTCTTGTCAGTGTCTGCTGAGAAAAGGCTTCCAATTGGCTGATTTCTGCCCTGTTAAGAAAATTACAGCTGTCCTTGTTAAATCTCTTCCCTTTTTTTTTTGTCCAGAGTGGCACAGGTAACAAATTTGAATGGATACAGTATGGGTGTGACTGCTAAAGAAATGCAATAACAATGACATTAAAGGGAATACAATTTCAAATCCAGTCTTACAGGGAATAAAACAACAGGAATAAAAGTAAATCAATGCAAACACTGCATGTAATCTCAGATTTGTAATGCACAAGAAAAATAATCTAAAAAAAGTAACTACAGGAGACAACCTTACATAGGAAGATATCAAAATTATTCTGAAATTTTTTGACTATGTATATAACTGATGAACTTACTTTTAACCAGTGGAAAAGAAAGGTAACATGAAGCACACATCACACTTGTCCCAGAATAAAAGGAAAGAAAGCTGTTGCCAGGTGTTCCCCCCCAGCAAAATGCTGTGGAACAAGTAAAGGTTAAATCAAGTCACCTGGATTGATGTGTGCTCAGATGTCACCTCTCTCTGAGTGCAGGAAGGCTCACGTGCTTCAGCAGACACGACCCTTCTGCTCAGACTTTGCCAGCAGGGTGCCAAGAACTGGGACAAGGACAGGGACTGGCTGGCAAGATGCATCACTAACCATCCCCCGGATATGTGCAGAGAGGACCTCGCAGGATAGCCTGCCCAATCCCCCTTCTGAGGAAGCCCTGACCTCTGCCATCATTCCATTTGCTCCCAAGAGGTTTCAGGGCTGCTCCATTGCCCTTCTCTTCCACACACGACCTGCTGGAATGGGCATGCTGGTAATTCTTCTTCTCCCAGGCAGGGGTATAACAAGCTTCAGAAGGATTAGACACATCGGTGTCAACAAAATCCAAGGAGAGTCACAGCTTCAGTGAACAATTTACTGAGAGCAAAAGAAAATTCTCTTTACTACGTGCAGTGACAAAGCACCGGGCAGAGGCAGCAACTGAGCTGCAGATTTCTTATTTGTGGCACCACAGCAGCAATTCAGTTCAGCCCCTCTGCACCTCCCTACAGTGTTCCCTGTCAGGCTCATGCTGCAAAATATGGCTGCTTCCAAGAGAAGACAGGGGCAGGCAGGAAACCACAGCTGAATTCCCCACAGATCCCAGGGGGTTTATAATTGCCTGTTGGTAGGCAGGTTCTTCCACGGTGTGCCTGTTGCTTAAAGGTCAATGCATATCGTCCTTAAAATTTCAGGGCACGTTGGTGCTCTACTGTATGATTTTTATTTCCCTTTAGAAACTGGCACAGGAGAAGTAGAGCTGACTTTAGGCTCTAGGAGCAGTGTTTGCACCAGGAATTATGACTATTTTTTCCATTAGGACAGGAAATTTTCTTTTCCAGTCTTCCCCAAACCTTGGGGAATCTTCTGGTCATCTTAGGTAAGAAGACATTAAAATGGATTTTTTCCCCTGCTGTTTTACTGGTTTAAATTGAAATCAACATTGTTTTAACATGTTCATGAGGTTAATACACCGCACTGAGAAGCTGAGGAGGGAAAAGAAGGGCAGTGACCAATTCACCTGCCAGCTTAATAGGCTGTTTGGATAAGGCTAAAAGCAAACTGTGGTTTTGACTGCAAGCAGCAATGTCCTCAGAGTAAGAGATGTTATTACATACTTGTGATCAATACACATTGCAAAGCAATGTCTTTTTATTTTCAGCTTTAGCCTCTGAAAGATGTATTCCTCCAAAACACTATAATAAGTCACAATATTGGTAATTACGGGTTCTGATTTATTTATCTATCATGGCAACAATATGAACGTCATGAAGCCTAAAATTGAAATTATCAACAAGTAAAACATTCAGAAAAAGAACAAATGAAATGTGATCACAACAAATAGGTCTAAATCAGAGCTTACAGCAAATACAAACTGAAGTTACCGTGAAGCTTGGAAAGTGTAGCAGTCTGTACTGACTATTTAAACAAAACTATTCCATATGATTTTATGGGCCACAAAATATTTTGGCAAGCAGCTCTAAACACTCTCACCTTCTAATTGTCCATGGAAACTATTCATATTTAACAATTAACTCACCCAGAACTGAGAATAATTGCATTGATCAAAGGAAAATTGATATTCAAATCAACATTTTTTATTTTAAAAAATCTTTTGTTTGGTGAAGATAAGACAAAGAAGACTGAGCAGGGACAGCAATGGTTCTTTGTATCATCATTGATTATTTCATTTTAACCACCTCTCTCTTTACTTCATTTCCACAAACTTGTCCTTTTTTCCTGCTTCCAGCTCTTCCTCAGAAAACACCACATATTCCAGCACTCTGCAGTTTTTCCACTTCTTCATGAAGAGTACAAACCATTTATCCCCATTAGCTGTTTGTGCAGTTCCCATCAGCAAGGTTCAGACAGAGTGAAAGACTCCAAGTCTCATTGCCAATTCACTAAGTTATCCCGTGCCAACTTCTTTCTGTCTCTAACTTTGCTCCCGTTTTTGGTACTAGTTCTTAATTTTATGGACACATACAGGACCAAATATGGAAGAAGTATGAAACAGTGAAAAAGTAGATCCATGCAATATAAGGAATAATTATAAAGATATAATGTTTCAAACTACTTAGACTGGTTTTGGTGCATAAATTGTGTTCTTTTTCTTAAGACAATGTTGTGATAAATTAAATAGATTCCTATGTGCCCACTTATAACCTGTTCTTATCAAATTCAATTGTTACTTACAAAGTCATATTTACCCTCTTTTGTTTTGTGCTCTCAAGGAGACTGAAGTACAGGCTGCAGTGCTTTAAATTCCAGCTTTTAGTTTGGTAAAATACCAGCAAAAAGACAAATAGAGTTCAGTAAGACTGCAGTATAAGTGTCTGGAGCACCCAGGTGAGCTGCGCCGCTCCATCTGCACTCTGCTCTCTGTGCCAGGCTGCTTGGCAGGGGAAAGGAACGGACAGGACCCTGCTGTCCAAGCATTGCAGAAGACATGAATCTTGTCAATTTTGGACTGAATTCCCTGCCAGTTAACAAGCAAGCAGCCAACAAACTGCAGCACAGCACGCAGCAATGTGCACACCAGCGTTCCTGTGCCTCACTGCCCTCCCCTGGATGGTTCAGGCATTTCGGTGGGCTCCCCGTCTCCAGGTGCTGCAGAGACCATCACCACCACCACCACCAATTCTCAAGGCTTGCTGTATTTACAGCAGCTGAAGCACAAGCCTGTGTTTACATACAACATATCTTAAAACAGCTTTAATGTGTGACTCGAAGTGAAATGTCTTTCTCTGGACAAGTCTATAGGAACTGTAACCTGGTTTTGCAAGGTTCAGGTTCTTTGGATTTCGTTTACTTTAAGGTGCTGAACTCTAGCATTGTCAATTGTATTCTCAAGGGTTTGAATCACTTCCAAGAGATTTTGTCACTGTATACTTCACATTAGGCAGGACTGCAGTTATATTCAAAGCATATTGTGGTGGTTAACAGGGGGGGAAAAAAAGAATCAAAAATACATATTTCTTTGTTTCTAACAAGATTTTTTTTTCTGGATTAAATTCATATTTGGCAGCTAGTCAAAGCATGTTATTTGTTTTTCTCTTAAAATGCTTCCTTTAAGCATCCTGATTCCCTAAATTGTCTACCTCACTTTTCTCCTCTAATTTTCTTATATTCCTTCTTCAGTTTTGTTCTATTCTTCATCTTATCCAGAGCAATTGCTTCCAGTAAAAGTATGAATCAATAACTAGAGCCTTTCAGCATGACACAGAAATGTATTTAAAGGGGTAAAATTTCCTATGAAAGATAAAATATCTTCCTGAGATATTTACTGTCATTTACAGATTATATTCATTCGGTTTTATCAGCTTGCAATCAATGAGCCAGGGGCGTGAAAGCTTACACATAAGTTTATCTTAATGTGGAGAAAATCAGGGAATGGAACTGTAACACTTTTACAGCCTCTAAAGAAGCCTGATTAGAACAGTCACAAACAATATGGGGTCTCTGGGGTTCTCCATAAGGGGCTGTGAAAATCTTAGATTTGCTCGTGAAGCTGACCAGATTTTGCATCTCTCCTCTCAGATTAATTTAGCCGGACTCTGATGATCTCCAGAGCTGCTGTCAAAATAGTCAGGGACAAGGCAGTCCAGGCCACAGTAATGCTGCAGCTGGGTCAGAGAGGTGCTCCCTGGAAGCTCAGCAGCAGTGACTGCTGACAGCCCTTATGGCTTGTCCTTATCCCTGGCTCCAAACAAGACACTGTGACTTCTTCATTACAGAAACAGTGTCTTCAAGGTCATTTATGAGAGTGACCTAGGGTACCTGAGTCCATGCCCACGTTTGAGGAGTTTGCCAGCCTGTTGTTTGCAGGCTGAGCTGCTGTAATCACTGGCTGCGAGTGTACAGTTAGCCCATCCCAGGTGTAAAGTGATGCGGCTTAATTGAACTTTCAATTTAAATTTAATTGAACGGGGTTAATCCTAAACCATATTATCTCACAACTGAAACGGGCCAAGAATGGAAAATTACTGTAGTTCAGCAGATGGGCAACAGCTTAGTAAACCTTCTTAATTTCATTTTGTTCTCAAAGATATCTTGCCCGACAAATATCGTGTCTTCACACAGCAGCTATTTTCCATCAGACCAAGGAAACACTTGTCATGGAAAAAATTTTAGGGGAAAGTTGGACCATGGTTTACATGGTCCTGTAATGGTTTACATACCTGAAGTTTGTTCCTACAGGACTCCAGAATGGCAAAACTGTAAGAAAAGGGGTAAGATTTCAACTTCTGAAAGCAAAGCCTTCCTGTGTATCTCAAAATGGTCACTTGAAACAGTGCCAGAAATTGATAAGAAAAGTAGACCCCAAACACCCCTGCCAGCCCTGTTAAAAAAAAAAAATAATAATAATCTGAGGCCTTGAGCACTTATTTTTTAGGTTTTTTTTTCTGGGAGAATGAGTGACATGATTCAATGAAGAAACGTGAGCATTTCTAGGAAAGATCCATTTGTTATCTTTTGGTTGGAGTTTGAAGCCATTTTATTATGATGCTGCAATGTGAGCAATAATTTAATTCCTAGGCTTTTGTCATGTACACAGACAGAACATCAAAGCAAGCTTAATGCCATTTGAAAGATCATAATCTAAACTAGAAGATTTAAAATGATGCCCAAGTCAACCTCATATGCCAAGAAGATAGGGAGAAAGTGTGATTTAATCAGCTGGAAGACTTTTAAAATATTTGTTCAGCATCTTTTTTTCTCCTAATCAAATTTACCAGTAGCAGGGGAATTAAAATAAAAACTGTCTGTACAGATATATATCTCACTTATCCATATTTTCCAGAAAAAGGACACTTATAGCAGAGATTTTGTGAAGACTCAAAAGAATATTAAGAGCATAAAAAAGCCCAAACCAAACCAAAACAACCCTACCATCATTAATGCAGGTACTGAGGTACCAACATCTCTATATGAGCCAACTGGTTTTGTTGGCACATAGCCCTATCAGAGCTCCTCCCAGAGGAGAGGTCATCCTGACTTAGGAAGCAGTTTGGGGAAAGTCAGGCTTGTTTATGCTGCTTCTGTCTGCCTCTGAGAGAAACTGTGGTGCACCATTAGGACCATCAGCAGGGGATGGGCTGTGTGCCTTCTTCCTACCAACAGTAGACAGATATGTCTCTTTTGTTCAGTCACTTTCCTCAGTCTGTCATTTTTCCCAGGGACCATGACCATTTGCAGTAGCCTGACACAAAGGTCACACAAGGAAATAGAGCTGTGCGTTTGAATTTTGTTTTTAATTAGGTCTCATTAGGAACTGCAGAGGGCTTTTTTTTTGCTTTTTTTTTTCTTTTTCCTGTTAAGTTCTGCTGAGTGAAATCATCCCAGTTGAAACTACATGCACAAAACTTGGGTTTGATACTCAAGAAAAGGCACTGAGGAAGCCTGCAGCTCTGTGGTGCTGTTGGAAATGTCTTATGCTAACTGGGAACTACTACTTCTTCTAACTCCTAGCTGCCCTTTCAGTCCTGGGATAAAGACAGGAGGGAAGAAACACAAAGACATCTTAAACTCTGTACACTGACTGTATGATAATGCAGAGAGGGGACAAGACTGACAAGCATGTTTTCAGACAGGAAGCAATGCAGGCTTCAAAGAGCCTACAATATTTTTTAATTAATAAGGGATCAGTAGGAGCCAATTAAATCATGGCCATTCCAAATAGAGAGGTTTGCTTTGCTCTTTTTCCTGTGCTGCTGCACAGTAGAGTCTTAAATTTGCTGGTTCCTCAAAAAAAATCCAAAAAGTGCTCTGTGCCTTTACAAATTACTTTGCTTTTTTCAGTCATAATTAAATGACAGTTAAGAAGCAAAGAAAAATTCTTATTTCTCAAAATTTAAGCTTTAGTTATCTGGGAAAAGTTTCATCATTGGACTTCATAAGGGTGCAGGGAGCTAACACTTCAAAATATATTTTTCTCGCTACCCATAAATACGTAGTCTACCTTGTTGACACTCAAATAGTTTGATGCTTTTCTCATGTCATATTCAGAAGACAGGCAGTTTAGGAAAAAAAATAATCTGTGTAGCTCCAGTTTATGTAGTCTGCTCCAGCATATCAATACCCTTGAAACTATAATATATTCTATCAGTCAAATCAATCCCCACACCTTTCCCAGGCAGAGGCAAACCTTACCTGAATTCCTAAGAAGGAGAACTTTCCCTTCTGTTTCCTTCAAATAAACAAATTCATCCAATTCATTTTAATTGCCTTGGAGTGGCCAGCTGTGCATCTCAATACTGAAGTTAGGCTGTTCTTCATTGCTGGAGTTACATTTTGATGCCACTCTCATTCTGTGCCAGAAGGCCTGTTACAAACACTGCTTCCTACCCCATCCTTCAGTCTGGGAGCTTAGAAGCTACCCTTCTTTCCTCTACACTTTATTTTTGCTACTCCTGAATCATTTCTGCTTTCTTATCATATTCTCCCATTCTCTGGAGAAAACAATGCTTTAGCAATCCAGTTTTTAATAATCCTTAATATAGAAGAAAATTCATGCTGCTTTCCCAGGCTTTTGTTGACATACTCCTGGGTTCACCATTCCTCCTGGTCAGCCAAAAAAATTGTGTGCTGCCAGGCTTGTATTCTTACGTATAATTCAGGGAGCTTTCATTTTAAAATACAGGTCCCACGCAAGTGTTGTCTGTTTCCCAGCATTTTGTAAAGTCATTAACTCCTCTGCATTAGCAAAGTGACTGTTGAGACAAAAAAATTACAAGCTTAATCAACAATGTGCCTTAGAAAAAGGGCTATAAAAAAGAAGAGTTTTAGATTCCATGCTCATTTTGCCTTGCTTTGCCTCAGAAAGTGCCATCTGATAAAATCAGCAGAGATGGCTGTTGACTTCATTGCATATCTGCTAATTCAGAGATACTTGCTGAGAATGTTGCTGACTTTAATTGCCATCTTGATTTATTTTTTGCTCCTTTACCACCTTTACATATACTAATTAGCAGGCTTGGCCTACAGTTTTGTATTTCACTGGTCTACTTAAGAAGGTGAAAGTACTACATGGGAACAATTATTTTTTCTGGTGCCCCATTCCTTTAGGGCACAGGGCACCACCATGTGTGTGGGCATGATAGAAAGCTGACTCACATGCTGCAACCTTTCTATTACTCATTTGTTTTCCCTTAGGAAACCCTAGTGACTTCACATGATTTCTTCTCTTCTATTCTTAGGATCATTTCTGTGAGGAAAACCATCAGTATCAAGAAGCAGGTATCTCCTGAATTACCTAATAACCGCAACTGTCCCATTTCTTTGCTGTTTCAGTAAGAGAAAAGTGGTGGAGAGGAAAGGGAACTATGCCAACTTGAGTAATATTCACAGTAAATGTCTTTTAAAAAAAGTACTGAAGTCTGCTGACTGCGGAATTTTTTTTTAAAGCCTGCTGTCAGGCTGGCAGTGGAAAAAAGTCCTTCTCACTCTCTCAGATGCACACTCACATCCCCAAAGGATGAGGTGACTAAGCTGTATGTGCTTTACCACTTTAGGCCTGCCCTTTTGGATCTTATCTTTACCAGAATCATTTATAGATGGAAAATTAGTCACTTTATTGCTAAAAAGAACTATTACCAATGAGATTTGAACAGCATGACGAGAGAAAAGAATAAACCTCCTGAAAAAACCAAACCTCCTGAAAAGACCCCAGGACATTCCTGAAGTAACTTTTCTACCTTATTTTCTTTACACTTCTGAAGTGATTAGCATTTTACATGTGAGTTTTTCATGGTTTTTTGTTTGGGAAACACCAGACAAAATTTATTTATTTATCATTTCACTTTCAATTCTCCTTCTTGATCCAGAACATACTTGATTATATGAACTTTGCAACAAGCTGGCCTGGCTGATGAAATCTGCACCACTTTGATGGTAGTGACAAGAACTTGGTGAAGGGTTTTGTTAATTGTAATACAAAATGACATAAAGCAACCAGTGCAATTTCCCACTGTTATTTTTGTATTATGCTTTTTTAATCTGCTTCTTAGGAAAATAAAATAAGATCTTTGTGATTGGGATTATCTCCATTATATGGTTTAGTAGTGAAGTAGTTAACCATGTTGATTTCTACAGTGCTATATTTAAGTTTCAGAGTTAACATCCCTCTGAAACAAATAGAGCTGATTATTCTTTTTAGAACAGATTTTTCTTGTTCTGCAGACTGAGGTATTGTCTACATTAAGAACATTTGCACCATTATAACTACCCTAATTTTAGTCACATCAATCCCACTCCTTGATGTAGACGAATTATACGCAACCACATCAGATAAAGCATTATTTTATGGCTGTGCAGTCTGCTCATATTAGGCATTTTCAATAAAGAACAATCGAGTTCCATTAGTGCAAGGTTCCCCAAACGGGGAAAGATGATATTAATCACTTTGCACTATCTTTACACAGGAAAAAAAAAAAAAAAGGAAAAAAAAAAAGAAAGAAAAAAAAGTTAAAAATGTTTTCTGAAGAAACTGAAGTAATAATTTAAAAAACCAAGACCACATGAAACTCTGTACCTGTCTGGGCCAGTCCCAGCCCAAGACTCTTGGGAGAGTAAGTTCCTGCTGCAGAGGGCTCTATGTTTAATAGATGTGTGCGTGGTCAAAGGCTGAGGATACCAACTTTCAGAGCAGACTACTGACACAGCTAAAAATGCAAACCACTGCCTTCCACACCACCAGCCTCATGTTAAAGAGGCTTATATTCCCTTGAGAAGGAACAGATATTTTCTGTTTGCATATTACCTAACACAGGAGGGTCAGCTACCACAATATAAATATTTAATCCTAATAACTAGGGAGGCAATATCAAGGGGATATGTTAACATGATACCTCTCTAAAGTTCGCAGTGAATAAGCAACCACTCCTCTTTAAGAGGTTGCACAATAGGAGCTGGGCTTTTAAAATATAGAATCAAAAGTTGACCAAAGCTGGAATTTCCATGCCCATTTATTGCTGTAGTTGAAGAACCCGTATTTTAGCATAAGGCATAACATGCAGCAATTTTGCCAGTATAAGGAGTCAGACAATGAAAGAGGGGCTGGCAGCAACAGAAATGGGGGTTTGCCTCTTTCTGCCTCCCCTTTCCTCCCTGGAACACAACATATTTTTATCAGTAACAAAAATAAATAAATCCTCAGTTGTCCTGCTGTGTCAAATTAGTATTCCATCCATGAACTGTCCCATCAGGGAAAAATGCCTCCCTCACACACGTGTTCAGGATAGCACTGATGGATCTGAGGGCCTCTCCAAACACAGTGACCATCTGCTAGGCAAAACATAGGGGTCTGACAAGCAGGAGCTATTCAGCCCTGTTGTTGGGCCACATTATTACATATTTGACAAGGGTAATGAGAGGCTGTCATTAACCTTACATGACAGTCTCCACAATGACACACACTAAAGCAAGAACAAAGAGCAGAACTCAGTAAAAAGGCACCTACTTCTCATTTAACCCCGAAATTGTCAGACACCATTATTGCTAATGGAGGCTGGCGGTCCTGGGGTTAATTTCCATCTCTGTGCTCTGCTTGTTCTCTTTTTGAAATGTACTCCTCATATGGTTAAGGAAGCAGTTTTATCAAGGCTATTGGGAAGGCAATGCATTATTTATCATAACACACTGAGATGTAAGAACAGAGAGGGTCTCCTGGAGGAATGAACAAACAGACATATTTCATGAGCCCTTCTGATGGTCTGAAAAAAAAATTTCTGAGCTCAGTCTCTGATATTTAAGGTTATCATTGCCTAAGTGTGACCTTTCTCTCATCTGCATTTCCTGCCAGGTTTCTGTCAAGCTTGAAATCACAAGGTTGTTTTTCCTGGTGACCTTGTCACAGTCACCTGGCTTTACAGTGACAGGGAAATCCCATAGAGAAAGTTAATCGGTCGCCTGACTTTTAGCTGAACAACAGATGTAGGGTGAGACAGCACTTACAATTTCAGGAAATAAAAGGTCATCTGAATATAAGATCTCTGTCTCAGGTGTGATGATATGAGTTACAGTCCTCCAGCAAGTTATGAAGATCTCATAACAGAGCCGAGCAACACATCTATTTCCATGGTGACCTGCGGGTTTAACCTCGGACAGGGGTCTCTGGGAATGAATGTAAGCACGTGTTCCGATGCTTTGGCATATTAAGGACAAATGATAGAAGTGAAAGTGAAGATTATGCCTCACTGCAGGAGACTCAGAGCTGGTACAGCTGGGCGTTAGCTCACAGGAGTCACAAGGTTTGGGAACAGCTCGAGCCAATGAGAAAATAGGACATCAGGTGGTGGGTAGCTGCAGTATGAGGATGCTCAGAGCCATCGGGGGGGAGGGGATGCCTTCTCTGTGGAGAAGCTCTCTATAAATAGCATACAAAAAACAAATCACTTTCTTTCCACACAAAGAAGCAAATGTAGCGGCACGAAGCTATCCTTCCAGAGGAACTGGCTGGCAGGCTGAGAAGGAAGCTGTATGAACAAAAGATTAATACTCCTGTGGAAAAAGTGGAAGGTAAAAACTGTCATCTGAAGACAAACTATCCAAGAAGTGAGTCCAAGCAAGACTGCATTTTATTAGAAAAAGTAGAATACATGTTGTACAAGCACATTTCAGATTATTGATTGCTTTTCCAAATTTATTGTGGTGTTCCTTTACAGAGCTGGATGCCAACATCATGTGCTACCTTTTCTGATCTCTCATTGGAGACTGTCCTCCACCCAAGCCACCCACAGAGGAGTCTGATGTAAAATTAAATAAGTCTTGTTGCCATTGAATCAAACTTCTTTTGTTATCTAGCTATCCAGAATTTGTTTTCCATTAACATTTGCATGATCAAACAGTTGTTTTACAACTATTCTCAAAGAGCTACTGAAAGGAATGCAGAACACACACAAAACCGAGTTCTGCTTTGAAATGACAAAAATGCCAATGAAGCATTTTTCTTCCTTTACCCAGCCTGTTACACAGCTACAGCTAGTGGCATTCAACGTGCAGTGGAAATTCTCAGCCCCACTGGTCCCATCCCTTTATCATGGGATAAGTCTAACCAAATAGTACTCCTCTCTAAGAGATCTTCTTTCTTAGCTAGCACAGTACTCCATTCATTAATTTCCTCAGTAAATGTGCATGTCAAACCACTAAGGATGACTGAAGCATTGTGCTGCAGTACCATCAATATATGGATTGTACACTGTTCTCTGTCTTTCCATCTCTCTGCCTCCCTGCCTCCAGCCCTTACCCACCTCCACCCACTCCCTCTTGTTGTTTTCTTAATCCATAGTCTAGAAACTACTTGGCTTTAGCTCAAGGCAGAGTAATATGGAAGTCTCTACCTTCATTATCTGAGTTTTAATAGACTGGTATGGTCACTAATAATAATTGTAAAGCAGTATGTTTTAGAAGCCACTGATGGCCAGCCTTATGAAATATGACTGCTTGTCTCTAGCACATACAGAGAGAGCAAAGCCAAATTACCCCTGACTTGAATTTGTTAGGCTAAGACTGGTGGAGATGCTCACCTCTTTTTAGTTCAAACTCTGGTCATATGCCTGTGAACAATGGGAAATAGCAGTCGTTTGAAAGACAGTAATTTCTTGCTAGTTTTTCTGAATATTTTATGTGCTAACCTTATGATAGGCAAAAAAATGGTTTATGAATGTAGCAATATCATTGCTCCTAAGGAAATCTTCAAATGGAGTATATGCACAATATTCTAGTGGCTTTTATTTCTGTGGAGAATTTGAGAAGTCTGTGTTATCAAGATCCCTCAGGACAACAAAGAAAGATTTGATAAGTCTTTCCTTAAAGGGAATTTTAAAAGGGTTCATTTATTCTAATTAGCAAATCCATTTGGGAATTTTCAGAAATAATATTCCATACTCATAAATATAAAAAAAAGTATAATTTTCAAACAAAACAAAGTTTATTTACTGTTTCAAGCACAAATTCAGACTTTACAGAAGACCAGGTTTAATGGCACCATATTAACATACAGTGAGTTCCCTCAATATGTCCAGCATTTAACCTTTTATGAAAAGGTCATCACATTTACCTATAAGAATTATTTCCTTGTGAATGCCATTATTTATGGGCCATTCTCCTTGTGAGGCTATATAAAACTGTTACATTTTTATTTAACATGATAGCTGGCAATTAAATGTTCATTGCCAGAATTGCTCTTCATTTTCTTTTTCTGAAGCTGAGACTAGTTGCTCCTTCTCTCCAATATTTTGCCAGTTATCCTATTTTGTATGACTTTATAAGAAATACATATACCGGGTAAGATTTTTCCTGTGTTATGATATCAAAGAAATAAAGATCATCATTATGTAAATGGTAAAACTGCACTGTTCTGCAGTCACTTAACATTATCTAAAAGCTACAATCAACTTGCTACAAAGTCAGGGAAATGATCATAGAATCATTGAATGGTTTGGGTTAGAAGGGATCTTAAAGATCATCTAGTTCCAATCCTCCTGTCATAGGCAGAGACTCCTCACACTATACTGGGTTGCTCAATAATATCTAATACTGAACTGTAACTGGAACACAAATGAGGAATACTAGTAGAATTTGCATAACATTCAAGAACAGTAATTATTTTTATCACTTGTCCAAGTCACCTTTATATGCCCAGCCTTGGACCTGTAAATCTATTGTGTAGTTCACTGCATATGAAATAGATCTGAATTAAGGATTTACATTATAACTTTGTCTTGCAGTTTTCAAAGAAATAAAAAAGGTAAAAAGGAGAGGAAAGAAGAAACAATTATCAGTGTGAACAGCAATGTCTCCTATCCCAGAAAAACAAGGAATTTGGATATTTTTGGAATATGGAACCACGTAAAACGGTTCATATTTTAATCAGGAGAGAGTTCATTCTACATCCCTGGCATATGCTGGCAAGCCTTGCAAGTATGATGTTCTGCCTTTAAATTAGCTGCAAACACTATCACATGAGTCCGACTAAACTACATTTAATCAGATGCCTGATGAATTATGAATGGGTCTACCAAGCAATTGGACCATTAAGCATTAGATGAGACATAACTGCCCCAGATGCTTTACCTAGGGTAAACTCAAGTATTTGTATTCCAACTTTCTAAAAGTGGAAAGACTTAACAACCAAAATTTGTTGATACCTCAAGAGGCTCCAGGACTGGAAATTTGCTTGCATAAAGTTAAGACAGTAATTGCAGGATTGCAATATGGGGGGGGGGGGAAGCCATAAATTAAGAAATAAAGAAATATACATTTTTTTATTACCTGTGACAGAAATAACCTGACTACAATCAGAGCAACAGAGTTCCAATGAAATAAGTGAAAAAGGTAGTAAGCTAGAAGTTGCCTCTCTGAGGAAGTGGCAGACAGCTTGGACTTAGACCGTATTTCCATATAAAATCATGAAAATTACAATCCATTATGAGCCAGGAATTCTAAGAAAGGACAATAAAACAGCACAGAGATCCTGCCAGGCACTATTAAAAGATT
The DNA here is from genome assembly GCF_963662255.1 of Cinclus cinclus. Lineage (NCBI taxonomy): Eukaryota > Metazoa > Chordata > Aves > Passeriformes > Cinclidae > Cinclus > Cinclus cinclus. The sequence goes on along the minus strand of NC_085046.1, from coordinate 116,471,297 downwards.
AGCAAAACAACTCTGTCACTAAAACCATGATTTTCGCTTTCAAAACAGTAGGCAGCATTGCAGATTTTCAAGGTCAGAAGTAAAATGACTGATTGACAATGGAAAATTCTGACCTTAACCATGGTGAGCAATGACTGCAATGAGAAAAAATGGTCTCACCATCCTGATATCAGGGCACAATGTCATCAAAGGGTAGTGCAAGCAGTCCAGAGTTTAGGCTGTATTCCTGTTATTCCTCTCATGGCTCATGAAAGACTCTTAGCTTTTTATAGCAAGTAGCTATTGGCAGTGTTTCTGCTGCACCCAGTTTCTCAGTCTATGCTGCTGGAGGGAAGAGAGCCCTGCACAAGACCTAAGTACACCGAGCGAGGAAAGCCAGCATGGAAGAATGGTTTGCTTATTACAGCCCTAATATGTAAGATTCAGATGCAAATACAAAATAACAGCTGCTGTGGAGTGCTTGAATTCAAGGCTGTGAAGAGGGAAAAGTAGGTAGGAGCTCCAGCAATTAGGTAGGTAGCAGCAATTGACTAGCAAGGATGTGTGTCTTACAATTCTCTGTGCTAGTGATGGATATTTGCCCTGGAGGAGGAACTTACTGGAGGCTTCTTTTATATATATCATATCAGTACTACTGTCCTGGTTCCCTCAAGCTCTAGAGGAAACATCACATCACCCCCCTAGCCCACAGTGATTTGTTTCCTTCCCACACAGAGGTCTATGAGAGTGTTCTCCCTTTCCAAACGCCCGCTGTGTTTCCAACAGCCCTCTGCAACTTTCCTCAGCACAGTCATGTGTGCTCTGCTTCTTCTGATCCTCACGACAGCTCCCTCCAGCTGCACCTTTTCACCACGCGTCAAGGTGGAGGAAAGTTTTTGTGCCAGCAGCATCTCAGACAGCAGGAGTTTCTGACAGTCCTCGGCTCACTGCTGTGCTGAGGTCAAGGGTAACAAATTGCTTCTCTTGAAGAGTTATGCCTCTAGCCTAGTAGCAGTCCACAAGGACACTGATGCTCCCTGCTCTTTGTGCTGGGAGCTCTGTGTGGTGCAGGAATACTTGCAGCAGTTCAAACCTGCATGGAATTCTGCTCTAGGAAGAAAATAAACCACTTGGTTTACTGAGTTCTGAGGACTTTTCATAGGAAACATGCTTTCTGGTGTTGCCTGATGGAGTCAAGCTTTTAGGGCATTGTTATCTTTTAATTAATCAAAATTGGTGGTTCTATCACAATATAGGTGGAAACTATCACAAAGAGAAAAATACTTAAGAATCAGATAAAGGCCCAATAAACTGTTCAATGAATATCTATGTTGTACATACAGGAAACAATGTGTTTAAATCAGGGCTCAGAACAGGCCTGTACCTCTTCTGAGCACCAGGGCACCAGGGAACTAGATTGATTATTTGTGCCCTGAGTTTTTTTTCCTTTCTAAGAAGAATAAAACACTACAAGGAATCATTCAGTTGACAATAAATGATGGAACTTCCAAAGGTAGGTAAATCTCATTTCTTGCTCATGCTCAAGTTTCCAAAGCAGGTCACTGTCCTCTGTACATGGAGAATTCTGCAGTCTTTTAGGGAGTCACAGGCTGTGCTGAGATGGGTTTCTTTTGTCATTAAATTAAGAGAAATACAAAACACACCCTGCCCTTTCTAGTAATCAAGACCAAATTATTGGAGTGGTTAAAAAAGAAGATACCGCTCTCCAACATGTTTCAATAACCCACATGCAGTCTCTAACATATCCTTTCATTGTTGGGCAGGTATCTCATTTCTGTCCTGGACACCTGCTCATACTATAGTTTTGTAAGTACTGGTACCTTATTGATGGTATTTACACATCTTCCTACTCTGGACCTTCTCCCAAGAGATGAGTGGAGCCCATCTAAGTAGTGACATATCATAGCTGGACAAATCTGTGACTTTGTTAATGAAGTATTATTTTTGTCCTAAGGAAGGCATGGATGGCTGTGTTGTATTTCCTGTTCAGTCACAAAGAGCAAAGTAACCCTGTACCATCTCAAATCATCTGTGTGAGCTGCTAAATCAATTACCTTAAACTTAATGCCAATTTGCATGCTGAAATAGGAGTTATCAGCAGTTCTATTGCTTTTAATAGGAGAGCCATTGTGCTACCCCTACTCTGCCGCTGTTTCATGAATGACTGTCACAATCACACAAATGAAGCCTGATCTCTTCCCCAAGAGCCATCTAATACTGCAAAACAAATGTTGGGATCGCAAAGGATCTTGAGAGTTTCCAGGAATTTATTTTGTCTCAGGCTTCTCACTTCAGTGCCTTTCCTTTCCTCTTCACATTGGCAGAGAAATCATTCAAAGGATGATTGCTCAAATTATTACAGGAACAGAGGCACCAAAACCAGAATTTGGGTGAGACAGAGCACTGGCACTAAATAATTCCTCTCCCGACAGGGTCTGATCAGCTTCACCTTCCCTCATGGGAGGCCTGTACATTTGACTTTGACCATTTCAGATCCCCCTCTGCATCTTCACAACCTTCACAAACCTGGAAGGCTCAGCCCCTGAAGATTCAGAAAGTTGGCACACTGCTCCACAGACTACCCTTCACAGGGACTCAACCAGCACCTGCTTTCAGAGTCCAAGTGTTTGCCCACAGCTGGGTTCTATGTAGCAGAGTTACCTCTTGGTTCTTGAAAGAAGTGATACCAGAGGGTAACATATGCCTGTCTGAAAACCCATGGGGCTAGAAGTCTGACTCAGCATAGGAAAAAGCAGATTTCAGCTTTGTCCGTCCAAGGGGGCAGGACACAATTCTCAGAAGCTTTCCTAAACTTTGCAGCGGTGAAAGGCAGGAAAGCATTTACCAAAATCATCTTGTTTAAGTTCTGATTCCATTCAGCAACAAATGCAAAATGTACTGCACCATGATTTGGCAAACCCCCTGAGGCCTACAGGTATAAATAACTTTGCTTCAAATTGGCTTCTTGGATTGCAGATAGCAATTTTTCCTCATGGGGAAAAAAATGGAAATATTTATTATTAGTAAGTAAACAAATTCTTAGAATACAGAGGAAGGTTTGGTACCTTCATTCCTCACCTTTTATTATATGTTTGTATGTTCCTTTCTGCCAGTAAAGCACTGTAAAGAGAAGATGGTTGTAATCAGATCATTGGCTACAACAACTGATCAATAGCAACTGCATATGCTGCAAAGAGCCTTTAATGGCTCTTAATCCCCATTAGGCTGATCTGGAGGAAGTTGAAGGGGAAACTGCATCACATTTCAACCATTTATAGCAGCATCCTGGTACTTGAGCAGCTTTCAGGGAATGGGAGCATTTGTTCTGAGGTGCTCTGGGACAGTCATCAATAGGATAGGAAACTATTGCATCATTATTATCCAGGAAATGCTTTGGGGACTCTCCAGGGAATTGACTCCAAGGGTTATAATTTTTTAACAGGAGTCTATGTTGGGTCAACCAGCAAAGAAATACCATGTGAAGATTTTCTACCATTGGTAATAAAACATGTTTTGGGATGTATTCGACACTAGGTAAAAAATCAAAAAGGCTGCTTTTTAATTATGTAAGCCACCATACTGTCTTTAGGAATATCTTCCAAACCAACATTATTCATCTTCCTGACAAGCTACAATGCAGACACATAATGACAGAGGTTTCAACATATTCTTGGTTTGCTTCCTCACTAAACTGAATAAAAAGTCCACACCACACTCTACAGTATACCCATAAGTGGTTTGAGAACTTTTTCTTGTGTCTCTCACGTCACTCCTCTGTGCTGAAACAAATCTACATGTTTGCCTTTTCAGCCTACACATTTTGTTTTGCAAAGAGAAAAGACCAACACTAGGAATAAGGACCTAAAATGCACACCACTCATTCCATAGCTACTAGGCATTATCACAAGGTTCAACAGGAATTTGTAATGAATTCACTGTTTAGTTTACCTGGTGATGAATCTTGCCTTTACTGACTTTGAGAAACATAAAGTCTATGAAAACCAAATTGAATTGCAAGGTGTTTAACCTGGGCAGAGTGTTGTGGGCAATCTGCCCTTGGGAATGATCAGTTCTGATTCCAATTGCATTCAATGTGGTAAGTGAGGAAAGCTAGATGAGCTTGTCAGGGCTGTGGCTGTGAGATACAAGGTTAAAGAAACTGTGCTCCCCACGTCAAGGATCTATGAATCTTTTTCCCCTACGCATACTTGGTATGTATTGGAAGAAATTCAATGAAGCCTATTCCTCTGACGAGATCTATAGCTGTACAAACTGCAGTTTCTCTTTACCAAGAGAATTTTTAGTAGCAAGTGGACTCTTGGAATGTCGGTGACTCTGGTGTAATCTAGTGTTAAATGACATCTTTATAAAATGGCACCACTCCTCCAGGTGTGTTGAGTATTGCTTTAAAATGACAACATTGAAATAGCAGCCAGCTCTTGTGTTCTCAGAGGTCCTAATTTTTGCTCATCTTCAGTGCCTAGAAGTGTGCAGGAAACAAAGAGGCAGCTCTGCATCAATGCAATTCTGCTGGCACTACTGCAGGAAAAAACAGCTCATCGAGATTACCTTAACTATCATCTAGCCTCAAGAGGCACCAGCACATTCTTGTGAATTGATTTTGCAGCTGGAAGGGGGAAAGATATTTCCCTTCGCAACTCCAACCACCTCAGAGATATCATCAGACAAGCATCAGCTTTGAGAAGAACATACGTACTTCTTGTTTCTTTAGCAATTCATAGAAAAGGACCCAAAACCAGAGAGGATAGGTGGTTCTGTTCTTAATTTTAGGCACAAAGATGTTAAGTAAGTTTGTAGTATCAAGCAATTAGTATGGTCTCCTAGTGAAATTTGGCTATCATGTCGTATTTTTCAGAGCAATTACTCATCTACTGCTCTAGAGCAACTCTTGGGCACTTATCCAGATATTCCTCTGCACTTTCCATTGAAGGCTCCTATCAAAGCTGTCCTAGTTTGAAAGACAGGTGTTTGCCAAGGAAAGCAGAAGTCTCCCCCTGAACCGAAAAATGTGATCCCCCCTTCCTACAGATTATTATGATTTTGAAATTAAGGGAGCTCTCAGGCAAAGATATGGGGATAGGAATAACAGTTCTTTACTAGTATATCTAACAAAACAAACAAGAACAACAACAGCTATGAAATTACCCACAAACAGAACAGTAACTCAGTCCCAGTGTTTTTTGGCTGCAGGCACCTTTTCCCTGAGCTGCAGTTCCCGGTGCTGGGGGCAGGCAGGTCCCACAGAACTGCAGGACGGCTGGGGGTGGTGGCAGAGCTGTCCCAGGGGGAGAGAGAGATGGAGAGAGAGCTCTCCGCTCACGGTGTGGGTCCTGATGCTCAGTAGAGTGCTGGATGGTGGCAGGTTACAGCAAGAAGGGAGCAGGGCAGGGTCCCACAGCAGTGAGGATGGCTCCCGGCGCTGGGATGGCAACGATGGGACACAGGCAGCGATCGTCCTTCTCGTCCGAACTCCGTGGGGAAAATGGGGCCGAGCCAGAGCCTTCCGTCTGCTCTTCTGGATGTTTGGATATCGAGGGGTTTCCCTCTTCTCTCCCCTCCCCCTTGCCACCAGGGCCCAGTCAACAGGTATCTTAGCATGACAATGGGGAAAATTCCACAGAGGGAAAAGGGAAAGAACCAACCCCCAACAAAAGCCTTATTAAATCAATGGAAAAGCTTTTCAGTAGACTCTGGCTATGACATAGATGAGAGGCACCTCTTTGATTGGTAGACTGGGTTTCTTTGCCTTCATCCTGCAAAATCTGAGGTTCAGAAACTGAGAATCTCAGTGCTCCTAATGCTTATACTGGCAGTTTTACCAAGAAGACTAAATATATAATTTTGTTGAACTGAGCCCTATTCCTAAGGCTTTTTGTGTGTCATTTGAGCTTCTGATGGCTAAATAACAGCTGCAGTAATATGAAGAGATTACAGAAAAGCACCAGCCATTGGAACCAAAGAGGTTATCCCATGGTGCCTTTGTGCAGCTTGTTTCATATCTGCCTCATGAAGTCCTCTGCCTTCCTAAAATAATATGTAATTAGCATTCAAGACACATGTTTTCTACTAGCAAATGGGAATAAGGCATAGCAGATTTCTTTAAGAATGCTGATTTTTTTTTTAGTGGCTTTCTATTTTGAATGACATCTGCTTTGTGAGAGACTTAGGAATCTGGAAGGAGGCTTGCAGAAGAGAATGAAATCGTCTCTCTGATCCTTCTGTATTCTATCAGCTTCAAAATAAATACTTGCCTTCTTGCAAAAATCAGTACAATGCCAACTCACTTTTTGTCAGTTTTATATAACACCCTGCTATGTGGAAATATTTTGAAGTTTATTTTGGTGTTGTATTTCAATTAGTCTAATCAAAACATTTAAGCATTTTTATAAACATGACTGAATAAAACCCCACATCTGTCAGAAAACACCAATGATCTCCAGCTTTACATACCAGGAGTTAAAGATAGCTAATAGAGTAATTCTCTATAGATAAAAGAAATTTAAAAAAAAAACCAAAAACTTTTTAGATAGATTACATATTTCCAGTTTTTCAAGATCTTCATATTAGGGACAAAAAATCCCTCTTTATCTGTGTGGCAATCTGAAAGGGTTTTATTTATTTAAATTACATCCTGTGCAGCATGTATAGAAGAGATGGCTGGGGTCTGTTAAAGTGTAAGGATGTATGAAGACACAAACTTTAATCTTCTAGGCTCATCTTGAGCTCCTAAGGGTAAGACCTGGGTCTCAAATTTCAGCTGTGGGCTGCATCTCTTCAGAGGCTGAGACCAGGGAGATGAGCTACCTGCCCACGGGTGGTGGGAACTGGTGAGCGTCTGTGTGACATCAGAGGTGAGGAAAGAGGTCTCCTGGATTTTATTGGAGTTTTCACAGCGGAAAAGGCCCAACACTACCTCAGTGGTATGACCAAAGCTGGTGATGCATGGCATCCCATGGCAGCACTGAGGGAAGTCCCCAGGGCAGCAGTGGGCCGCAAAGGTGCATTTGCTGGCCTGATCTGATGTCCAGGGAGTTTTGACACTGGGGGCTTGGATGTGGGACACTGCGGAGGCTTCTCTGGCCCTCATGCTATAAGTCCCATTGCTCTTCTACATGGGCACTTACAGCACTACCAGAGGAGGTCTGAGTCATGCCAGGAGTGATTGAGGGGCTCTCAGATGAGGGTCAAGGATATGGACATTCTTTGGCATCTCCTTGGACCTACTAGAGAAGGAGAACTCAGGGAAAATTAGATGGACTTCACAATTCTGTGCATTAACAAATGAACAAATGTTTGTACAGCTGGGGTTGAAAGTAGGGTTTTGAATTCTAGGATCCTAGTATCTTCAAGAACTGACAGGAAAACACAAGACACCTGACCAGGCAGGGAATCTTTGCCAACTAGCTGGCCAGTCTGGTAAGAGTTTTAAATTTGGTCATGATGACATTGTCCACTGGAAGTGTGCACTGTTGTGCAGAGAGATGTGGAAATTTAGTCATCAAAATTGGGCAGAAGGGAGTTCAGCCCAAGTACATGAACACAGGCAAGGAAGTACCCGCAGGATATGGAAGAAATTCTCTTAGAATTTGGGGGAAAATCAGCATGAGTGCTTCTCAGTGCCTGTACACTAATATGTGCAGTATGGGGAGCAAACAGAAAGATTAAGAGTTCTGTGTGCAGGTGTAAGATTTACAGGGTTATACAGATTTCACTGGAATCACGTGACTTGAACAATACAGTGGCAAAATAAAGGCTCTAGGGGAAGGATGGTGAAGAGTCGAGTTCTGTACATGAAAGAGGAAGAGGGATCCATGAAACTCTGCCTTGGGAGAGGTGAGGAGCCAGCTGAGACCTTATGGATCTGTATTAGAAGCAAAACCACATAAGCAACCTTCTCATGGTTGTTTGTTACAGAGCTACAATCAGCAATGTGAATCTTCTCCAGAAAAGTGCTTTACATTTGCAGGCTCTGGTACTCATGGGAGAATAACTCAGTGTCTTCCAGAGGGGTAATCCAGCGGGGCAGAAGCAATCCAGAAGGTTTCAACGATGATGAGTGAATGGAGTAAACGAGACAAATCCAGGCTCTTCTTAGTGACATCCAGTGAAAAGATAAGAGGCAACAAGCACAATTTTAAATATAGAAAGCAAACTTGTTTTTTGCTGCAAGAGTGGTCAAAAAATAGCACAAGCAAGTTGGTTGTCCAAGCAAGTTGTCAAGTCTTCATCACTGGAGTTATCCAAAACCCATCTTCGTCAAATTCTAACCAAGCTGGTCTAGCTGACCCTGCTTTGAGCAAGGGTCTAGATTAGAAAGTCCCCAGGGGTGCTGTCTGACCTCATTGATAGTGTGATTGTCTGGGGCATTAGTATGAGGGCCAGGGGACAGTTTTTGTCTTTTGGGAGGAAGTGTTGGAGGGACTGGAGCTTTACCATAGTCACACCTGAACTGACAGACCCAGGAACTCCTCTAGGATCCCAGTTCTGTGTATATATCCTGGCACTGGCTTGGGTTAGGGAATGCTCCTGAATCCTCCTCCTTGATTTCTGCTAGAAGGGAGCCACAATGCATCACAGAGTTCTGTGAAGTAAATTCTCCTTTGTGTACTAATGATCTTATTTTCCTTCTAAACCAGGAAGGTTTTTAAGGAATCTTACTTTTCTAACCCACTCCAGTATAATTTCCTTGAAATTCCCAGCTGGAGGGGCAGAAAGCAAAAATTCCTATGCAGTTATGTTTCATCCCATAGAGGAGTTGACAAGGCTGAGTGTCTAAGATGAGTCCAACACAGACAGAAGAGCACCAGACTGAAGTACACACAGCAACCAGAAAGCTGACAAGCTGTTGCATTTTGTAGCAGATGCAGCTCTAACAGGGTATGTGGCTCCATTCCTAGATATAATGAGTTGCTAACGCATACTGGGAATGCTGTTTTTGTTCAAAAAATACCTCCTCAGTTAATATACAATATGTGCACTGGATGAATGTGTGCTTCTATTCCCATAAAGCGGTGAGAGATCACAGAGAGGAGCTGTCACACTTTACTGGGCTGATACTGATTATTTTGGCTGTTCATATCATTGCTGTCTATTTCTCTTCTGAACAATACAGTTAAAAAGCAAATGCTCAGAAATCAAATTACGGGATGTTTCTTCTACCGCAAGAAGTACAGCTCCATGCTGTTTAAAGGGATGGATATATTCTGCCTGAAGTTCAAGCTGATAGGATGTGCTCACACTTTCTCTGCAGACAGGCGTCTGAAGATTAAGTCATGTATGCACCAAAATGCAGGTGAGTTGTTGTACAGATCAGACCAGATATGTCTCTTCTGTGTACTCGAGCAAGGAAGCAGAAAGCAGAGAGAACAGTGACCACACATACTGGGATCTACAGAATGTATTAAATGTCATCAAGAGGGCATATGGGGAGAAAAACTTCTTCCTTCAAGACAGCACAAGGGCAAATTCACTAATTAAACATGAGCATGATATCAGGGCAAATAAACAGCACACTCAGGCAGGTACCCAAGCACGTATGCAATTCTGTCAACTTCATTTTACATAATTAAGATACGAATGACAAGCTTCACAAGCATCAAAGGCAAGATGTTCAAAGTAAAGAGTCTGATCTGGAATACAATGAAATATGAAGGAAGAATTTCTACCAGAAACTATGTTGGTTGAGAAGGATGTCTGTGACATTAAGTATGTACACACTGGATTCAAAATCAAAGAGGTAATAAAATAGCAAAATAACAAAATAAGAAAAGTTACTTCCTTTTTTTCCTTCAGTTTGAGGGTCCAAGAAGTTCACGTACTAAGCAGCAATGCCCACTACATTATAAGCCTGTCATCAGCTGCAACCTCCATCTCAAGGAATTAAAAAGTAATTTGAGGCACTAGAAGTACAGGGAGACAAGCCTGTGATCGTAAACTTGTTTTCAATGTTGCCATTAGTGTTCAGATATTGAATTTTTTATTAGCTTTTGTAAGCTAGTTATGACAGAATTAGGTTTGCAGTCTTTGACATAGGATGTCATTTTTCTGCTGCCACAACAAATTGCAGAATCATGTGCCTGTTGAAGTTGCTGAAAGGATCAAAGGGAGTGCAACTTCCTTGTCAGAAGCAACTCTTAAAATCAGCTTCTTAAGGACATTCCTTCTACCCCCTTCATTTCAACTATATTTTGCATTTAATTCTGCCAGCTGGCTCATTTTGGAGCTTGCTAGTGGACTCTGAATCAGATTACGTGGTCTACCCAGTATAAATAAGAAAGATGGAAGAGAAATAAACTAGGCAAACGTTTAAATTCATGGTCTAGGGATAATGATAGCTCAAAGAATGAATCCAGCTGTGGCTTTCTACCTGAAGTTCCTGCTGATTCTGAGAGAGGGAAAGGAATAAGGCGATCACAGAAGAGAACTTTTTTTTTTTCTTTTTTCTTTTTTTAACTTGGAAAACTGTTATTAAGAAGATGAAAAAAAAAACCCAAACACATCAACAAACCAAACCACTGCACTACTGGGAAGTTTGCAAGGTGAAGGACTCAGAATTATGAAATTCCTCAAACCATGTCTATAGACAACTTACAACCTGGGCACAGACATTTGTACATTATCAGGGTATATTTAGTTGTATGATTTTCTATGATAAACACAGTGTGTTCACCTGCAGTACTCCTGCCTTGTGCAATTTACTGGACAGATCATGTCCTAAGGATGTATCAAAGTGAAGTGGACAGTTATGTGAAGGACTCCCTTCTCCGGCTGGTTTCTGAGAACAAGATGCAACTACATGAAACAGGATGAAAATTTCCAGAGGAGAAACTATCTTCCTGATTAAGTCCCTGCACTATCATCTTGATTTCTGATTTTTTTTCTCTGTCTAAATCATAGTTTTTTCTGTGTGATACTGATCATAGCATTTGTGCAAACTCTTTCTCTGTGATCACTCCTGTTTCGTTTTCTGAGTGCCCAGTCTGAAACAGCTGGCACATTGAACTCATAATTGCAAAAGTTTGATATGAACTGTGCCCTGAACACATAAAAGGCAGCAGAATTCACAGAAAGAAATAGGCTCTATTCTTGAAAAGTAGCCTCTAAAAAATGAACTGATATAGGCAATTTCGGCTTTAGTGTCAGTGACTTTGTTCCCAATTTGTAAACCTGAGACACCATTCTATTACCTGGCTGATGTGCTGTGTAAGTTAATTCATTAATATCTACAAAGAAGACACAGATATCAGAATCATATTAATGACCCAGAAAATGGAATCCATTTGTGCTCAGTGCAGCTTTTGGACATTGAGCATTAAATGACATATTGGACCACTCACAAAAGAATGAATAACAACTGTTGTGGATCATGTGGATTAAAGTCTTTATTGTAGTGTATGTACACAGTTGGCAGATACAAGGCTGTAGGATACTTTAACTGGGTGTTTCCTGGCTGTGAAGCTTTACCAGTCTTTCCAGGTAAGATCTTATGTTTTGTTCAAAGATATTTATATACTTGTAAATTTCTGAAATTTTTACATGGACAGTTAAGAGAGCCAGTGATATTAATCCCCAGTACATGAACAAGGAATTGATCTATGCCATATGAGTCTGGATGGAGGAAAAAGATATAAATAATTTGGAAAATTCTAATTTTTTTTCAGTAAATAAAATTCACAGATTACCCAGGTTAAGGGGACATTTAGAGAAGAATTATTTTTAAATTCTCAAATCCCGGCTACAGAAAACATGCCCTGGGCATGCACAGTTTTGCAGGAGACTATGATACTATTTTTTCATGGTGTCCTTATCAGGTCTTTCATATCTGAAAAAATGCTAGTCATGACACAAATATTTGAACCATTGTATAGTTCTAAGTATTCCAAAGAAGAAAAGAGCTCCAGCTAATATTATTCATTTGCTCTGCTCTATTTGCTTCTTCCTGAAGTCAAGTCAGAGCTTATTTTCAAAGTCTTCGATAAACTACAACAAAATTTATTCTTAAAACAAGCTTCATTTTTGGCTGCCCTTGGCCACTTTTGAATTTTCTAATAAGAGAAGATACGTTCATACGCATGGGAGCAGAGGCTCAGCAGATGTCTCAGCAGATACAGATCCGAAGTGCACGTCCCTTCAGAAGGCATGCAAAATGCTCTGGTTTTTATGAACTACCTAAACTTGGTGTATCTGCATGTCTACTGCATCATTACCATTTTTGTTAAAAACAAATGTATTTGAAAGTCTGGAGTTAAAGTGTGCCATGAAATAAAATGTGGACTTTGGGGATAGCATGATAATCACACAGCAACAAGCTGATTATCAGAGTGATGAGCATTGTTTCACTATAGCAGGACTGAAGAAATCAGGCAAAAATGAGATGGGCTACCTTACCCCACCTGAAAGTACTCAGAAGAAATCTGCTTTTGTTTGGCCCTCGGGTAATATCACAGTAGCTGGGGAAAGGCTTCTGAGCTGTGATATAAATAAATAAACTGTGAACAAGATCCATTTTTCCTCAACTGAAGAATAACTCTCATCAAAAGGGCAACAGGACTGTTTCAGAGTTTCTAATAGTCCTTTCCATTAGACTAAAGCCCATATTTGATTAATAGAAAATAAATAAATCAATAAATCTGCATTCTTGATACAACTGTTATTTCTCTTTTTTTTTTACTCACTTACATATTTACACCTGATAATTTTCTTTACAGAGCTTTTCACTCGATGTTCTGTTTTCTCTGCTAAAGTTGAGACATATGCAGTACCTGTTTCATTAGTGTCACTTCACTTTTCATTAGACAAAGAAAATGAGTCTCTAAAGCATTCAAGGAAGAGACCAATAAAGATATATTACTGTCACTTCACTCAATAAGAGCAGATGGGTCATAATAGCAAGGCTGATACCAGTACATTTGTAGAGTGATTCTTTCTTATCAGGCAGTTAATGAAATGAATTTCTATCATAGCATCTTTAAAATATAATACTCTCACAACTGTCTTTAAAGACCTATTTTGAACCAAATATTCTATCTATCAAAATATTCATTAAAATTAGGTGCAGGCCTACAGGAAGAGACAGATTAAATCATTGAGGCATCTGGGCCTCTTATTCCTCTAATGTGACCTCATTATATTGTAATTTGTTATTGCAGAAATTTAATTTTATGATGCCATGGAATTATTGAGGGTCTTCCCATTTCCAGCATTTTCACTCTACCTAATTGTAAACTTCAAGATCATTTGATATTTGATATTGTTTGGCTCCAAGATTGGATTGGAAACCGATAGCCTGTAAATGAGGAAGCACTTAATGAGGAAAACGTGATGATATCTATTGACAATATTCTAAAATAAGATAAATAAATAACATTTTCACTTGAGATGCCCTCAACTTCCCCCTGACACATTTATTAACTCTGTTCAGAGCAGATGCTTCATTGCCTCGATATCAAGGAAAAGAAGCAGATTCAAGAGAATAACCATGACCACCAGCCTACTGGCTCTACCGCTGAGCAGACACTGGTCCCAGGGGTATGAAGGAGAAATTGCCTGACCTGAAAGCCTGGAAGCTGGACTTTAAATATCATAGGACCAACATGACAAGCATTTCAGCTAAAACATGCACCTGTGAATCTTCTTCATGCACTCTCAGGGTTCTTCACAGGGACAGCCTTCCCTGCCACTGAACTATACCAAAAAAACAAATTTATTTCCTGGTACTCTAGTAATCCTTCCCATCTGAGGTATGACACTGGAAGACTTCAAATTTTCCAGGATTTCATAAGCAAAGTTCTATCACCTACCAGTTCCTTACGGCAGAAAATCTCATGTAAACAACGTGACAACATTGCTCCACAGAGAAGGTTCTGTAAGTTTTGGATACTGCATAGCTGTTGCATGCAGGACAAAAAACCAAAACACCTGTTAATGCTGTAACATCTCTGTATTCAAAGCTGTCACAGACTGGGGTAGAATAATGAGAAGGACTTACTGCCAGTGAATGGTATTACAGTGTTCCTATAATTTCCCACAGCAATCACAAAATGCACTTCAAGGGCTTAATGATCAAAATTGGTGCTTGATCACTCTGGGACAGCTCCTCCTGCTGCTCTGAAGTTTGAAAAAACCTTGTGCAAGTCTAAGTCAAAGAAGAATTTCCCTTTCAGGTTTAAAACCAAAATAGCCTTAATTAAACCATTTAAAAAAATATAAATCAGGTATAAGCAACTGAACCGATTTCTCTACAAGTACAGCAATAAAAAGAATGCATTCAAATTGTATGCAATTTGTCATGTACTAATTTACATTTATACTTGTGAAGGCTACAATCAAAAAACTCAAAACAGTTCTAAATCAACAAAGAGTGGGTTAACATCAATATTCATGTGTAAAATTTGGCCAAGGTATTCAGCTTCATTTTCCATGGATACATCAACTTTTAATTTTTTTAGTGAGTGAATGAAACTACATTTGCAAGGATGTTTCAAATTACAAAAGAATTTAAAATACAGAGGTTATTACTTCATAACCTCAACACACTTCAAGAGGAATAATCATCAAGAATATTCAGATTTTTTAAATTAAATTTAAAAAAAAATAATTTTTCAGTCTGCAAGTGGATGTAGTAATTCTAAGAGACGGTAAAAAGAAAAAAAAAATAAAAACCACAGGATATCTCCCCAAGGTAGTTTCTGAAGTGTATTTCAGTAAAATCACTTTTCTTAATTAGCTTGTCACCCAATAATCTAATAGTTATTAATTTCAGTAAAACCATAAATATCACTTAGCACCCAAACTCCATTTTTAATAACTGAAAATAGCCATTCATTGCAAAGATTTTTGAGTAATAATTTTTCATTCTTATTAGTAATGTGGATTTCTAGGAAAATCAAAAACTATATTAATACCGTATCTTCATTATATATTAATAGACTCAGAAACCAAACATTTTGTGCCTTGCAGACTGAGGTGTAATATTTGTATGAGGCTTTGCAGCAGCAGCCAGTGTGGCACTTAGCTCTAATGCTGCTACTTTAGAGTATTGACTTGGTGCCCCTGGGACCCATGAGCTCCAATCCAGCTGGGAATGCAGATATGCTGCACTGAGCCTCCAGAACAGTGTCTTGGGGTTTACACTTCTCACAGGGGTCCAAATTATGCCAATGGATGCAGTTTGTATTTTGAGACATCATTTTCTGTATGCAACGTGTGTGTCACATATCTATTAGAGGCAAGGCTATGGAATTCTTGTGCTTCAACAGGAGAGAGGCCTGAGAAGATGCAGCTCCTTAAGGTCAGCAACATGCAGCTCTTTAAACACAGGCATGCACAACTCTCACACAAAGCTGTGAGCTGAAGTCATTTATCTTCCTCAGAGCACAGGAACAGGAATGCTGTTTCTGGAACTGCATGCAAGGTACTTACCCCACTGGAAAGCCTGGCTGCTTTGACAGCTGGTGGGATGCGGTGTTTGGGTCATTTTCTGGGCATAAGTCGAGAGCAGAATGAACAATTGCATCTCCACAACAGCAGCCTTTGTAGAGCAACTGCTTAAATCAGATGCCAGACTTGTGGCGTTATTTGGTCATCAATGGTTTCTGTAACTTAACTGATTTTTCTGCTTCTTGATCTATCTGTTGTGTGGTCCAAATTGTTTACTTTGAAGACTGCTAAAGGTGACTGTAGCTGCCAGATAGATGAAGTCCATTATTGTCCATATGAATTTTAACTATGCTGCTTTACGCTGCCAAGGATTTCTGTATGTATCCCAGCCCCAGGAAGCTCCATTGAGAGAGGTATTTCTCAAAAGGCACTTTAAGGGAAACCACTTTGACTAATATGGAGGAGCAGGGAGAGTTCATAATAGAACCACTCTGTTATGCTTTGGGTTTGCCAATTGTAATATATTTACCTTTTGCTGTGAAATAGAATTAGGAGTAAAAGTAAAGCAGGCCTAAAACTTAAAAGGGAATAAAGAAAAACTTTATTAACAACACAAAGAAAAATAATAATAAATTCAGAACAGATCTTCAGACCAGTCCTTCTTTCCCCTTTGTTACAACTTATCAACATACAGAGACACTTCAGTCAATTCCTTACTTAAATAATCTTTTTCAGTTCACTTTAGGGAGAGGAGTTTCTTCTTGTTTAACTATAAGGATCTCTTTCAAGAGAGGAAATAACCAGTTCTCTCCTGACTCCACTTTTCCATGAGTAACAGCCGCCCAGGATCTGCTATCATGAATCTCCTCCCACTTCACAGCTTTCCCAGAGCTGGGTTGCAGGCCATGTTAAAAGTTATGGGGTATTACTTTTAAGGATGAGCTCCTCAAAGGCAAAAGTTCTCTTTAGCTCTCTTCTCTCTGTTCATACTTCATTCCCAGGAACAGAGATCCCCCTTTTTCCCTCGGGGCAAAGGATCTTCCAAAACACTTTACACCTTACTCCACACACCCCGCCCCCAAAACCCCCCCACCCCCCCACCCCCCATGTCCTTTTCCATGGTTTAAAGAATTTTTTTGTGAAGTACAGTCCACCCCTATAACTTACAAGAAGATTTTTCAGCCAACCTTCATGGTGTCTCCTCATTCTCCTTCCATTTAGAAACTTAGCTTTTTACTTCATTGACTTTGGTGTATCCTTTCTGTTCTTCTTCCTCTCACCCAAGGAAAGATGGGAAGCCTGTAAGTCTTATATGAGCATGGGAAAAGTTAAAATCTCACACAGAAGCTGCAGGGGCTGGGCCAGGCCATGCCAGAGCTGTGTCAGGATCTCAGGGTGCCCAGGCCACGCTGGAGGGACAGGATGAAAACCGCAGAGTCCATCCAGAGGAGAAATGGGTGCCAAGGCTGTGTCTCCATGGCTTTCCTCCAGTTCCAGCCGCCCCCAGCTCCAGCCGCAGCCCGGGGGTTCTCCCTCTGCCCTGCCCAGCACACAAAGCCCTGGGGGCTCTCCCGAACCGGGCCCGGCTGCCTCCCCCCAGCCCGTGAGGGCGGCAGGGCAGGGCCCCGCCGAGCCACGGCCACACCGGGAAAAGGGGAGAATCCAGCAATGGTCTCTGCTCCCCTCGGCCACTGGGACCCCTGGTTAAAGACGGGGCCCAGCCGCCTCCGGAGCCGCTCCCGCCTGGGCCGGGCCCCGCTAGAAGGACCCGGGCTAGCCCGGGGCCCACTGTGAGAGGCCGGAAATGCAAGAGGAGCTTTCCGGGCGTTTACTTGCTTCAAATGTGATTCACGGAGCGAACCGACTTTTCCAATTGGTTTCTCAGGCTGTCAACAACTAAACCAACCTCCAGTTGGTCCCATCAATCCACAGAGGAAGTTCTCATGGAGAAAACCTTCTTAGTGTGCCCTCACCACAGTGCTTTCAAGGCAAAACCAGCACACACTCCATCTAGCTTCCCACACAAGACTCACATAGAGAATAGGCACCCATGGTATCACTGCCTTTCCCTGCCATATCTTTTCCATGTGTGTGGATGTTGCCGTATGCCTGGACCACCATGACCTTGTGAGATCCCAAAAGAAAGAGAGGTCAAGGATATGGCCCAGTCCTTCTCCTTCCTAAGCCCGGGAGGCTTAGGAAAAGGCAGTGTCATTGCTGGAGCCCATTGGAAACTTCCTCTTACCATGACCTAGGGTGGCCTCATTTACAGGTGAGACCTAACAATCCATGTTCAGGTAGAGGTTCCAGCTCTTTCCCTTACAAAGTCCTAACCCAATAGCAAGTCGGGGAGCAATGTGCCTGCAAACAGAGCTAATTTCTCCCTTCCACAAAAGAAATGGCAGATCCTCATGCCTGGCAACTGCTCTTCATCTGTTTTTAGCTTTTCTAAGTTCATTTTCTTGACTACACCATCCTCATAAGTGTTTGCAGCTCAAGCTGTGTCATCTGAATATGTCATTAGCCACTGAATAGCCGAGTGAGGAACAGTCAGCTGGGGAGGATTCAGAACTATATAGTACTGATCTCTGCCCTCTGAGGATTATAAGCATTTTTCTAAGTGTCTCTAATTTTAATCTCCCAAGCTGTGGCTTGTACAAAAATATATTCAACGCCCTCCTCTCTATTATAATATCTTTATATTAAGGATTTTCTCTTTCACCTCAGGAAGTCAGCTTTTTAGCAGACCATCTCATTTAAAATCTAGTGTAACAAGAGTGGCATTTTTCTGTGTAAAATTGGAAGTACCACAGGTGTCAGATTCAGCTTTTGCCTCTGTCTGGTTACAAGTGTTAGAGATGGAAAAAATAATTTTGAAACACATTGTAGAAAGTTCAGATCTTTTCAGTTAGTGAAAGTAAGTAATTTACTTCTGTCTGTAAGTAATAATTTTCTGTGTAGAAACCATAGTGATGGAGAAAGACAGCACAGCAGGGTAAAAGGAGAAAAAGAAATCTTTGGATTTTCTGAAAGCATTCAAAAGGATCAGTAAGCAATCTGTCTGTACCTCCTTCCTGGCACCGTGCACGCAGGATAAGAACACAAAAGGGAAATAAAAAATTCAATAAAATAAAGCAGACACCTAACAAGTAGAGCTTGTGATCCAGCTAAGGTCAGTGGTTAAAAACAAGATCCAACTGCAAGGAATAGGAAATGGGTAGGCGGACAGAGCCAATGTTGGGTTTAATGCTGGTTTCAGGAAAGTCAGACTGGTTTGGGCTGTCTCTGGGGCTTTGCAATGATCAGACTTTGTGACTATGTGAAAACATCGGGGGAGATGTGAATGAGTTAAACCAAAGGTTCAGAGGTATGTCTGAAATTTTGCCCTTATTTGTTCATTTCCACACTTCCCACCCAGCACACCACAAAGTGAAGGAACCTTTTCATGGGCTTCCCTGTCGTTGCTGACCTACAGTTCTAGTTTGAGGAAGTTCAATTGTTCCCAGTGACCATGGGAATTATTCTCATGTCCTAGGACAGATCACTACTGTGCGATTTCAACCAGGTCCATGGATGGCTTCTGGGGAGCTTATTTTTAGTAGAGGGCAATCACATCCTTCCTTTTTTTCTTTTATTTCACCATCTTCACTCCTTTGTTTATTCAGCAACATACTCCTTTCAGACAGGTAGGAAGGAATGTGGAAGACAGTAGAGACACCAGCCATGAGCAGAAGCTCATGGGAAGACCTTCAGAAACAGAGCAAGTAACAGCACTTCCCAACTATATACTGACTACCTGATACTTTTCCCAGTGCTTTCTCACAAGTGTATTATTTTTTCTTGTTGTGTCATGAGCAGTTTTTCTTCAGTAGACACTCATTTCTTAATAAACATTAAGCTGCATTTACCCATCCTTAGACTTGTAGCTTTCTCTCCAGTGCCTTATCCAAAACTTCCCTCACGCTGCCAGGGCTTCCTGCATGAATTGTTTCTGATCAGCAGTCCAGCTTCATCTGCAGTCAGTGCCCTGAGCACTGTGCCTCCCCTATCAGCCATTTCAGGCAGGAGTGAAAACACACCCTATCCGCCTATGATATCCTCTTTATTTCCTTGTTGCAGCCCTTTTCATTTCTCCCTGGCTGTTCTCTGACAGCTGCAGCCCAGGCTCCAATCTGCTGCAGGTGGCTCTTTTTGCCCTTCAGGCTTTCTTCACCATTGTGATGCATTAATGAAGTAGAGCTCCCTGTCAGACTTCATCAGCAGTCTTGTGAAGGCAGAATGAAATCACTTCTATTGACCCACTGGCATATTTATAGGCTCCTTCTTTTTTGCTGAGTATGGCAGTTATCACCTTTCCATCCCCATGTTGTGTTTATTCAGCAGAAAACTAAATCACATCTGTGCGCAAGTGGAACATTAATCAGTAAACGTAAGGCACTCATAAAGACTGCTGAACCTATCTAATTACCAGAGCTGGGACAGCTCACAGCACCTTCCTCTCAGAGGGGTTCACAACCCCATCAATCCACAGGCCTCAAACACAGCCCAGCAAGCTCAGGGACTTTCTCTGCTCTCCTCTTGCTAGTCAGTCCCCAGAAAGCAGCATTTTAAAGTTTTCCTAGATTTACTCCTGATACTTCTCTTTTCTCCTGCAGAAACAACAATTAACCCACTCCAGGGCAATAATTTTTGGTTTTGTTGTTGGATTTGTGTGTTTTTCCTTTGTTTTCCCCTTTCTTATAACCAAAATTGCTAATTACCAAAATCAAGCACCCTCCATGTTATTGGGGTTGGAGTTAGTCATTTAAGTTCATACTGTATTACAAGAATAAGCATAATACTACACCAATATGGTAACATTTTCATTAATTATGAATTAACAGCAGAAGCATTTATTTAAACTTTGTGTGAAAATAAGTTATATGTTATATGCCTGTGTATGATGGAAAAAAAAGGTGTTGTCAGACAAAGTTTGTACCATTTTTTGATGAAATTCCAAATCTGGCTGCCTAAGATTTCTCTGTGGATAGATATACATTAGCTTCTAAAAACCGTCTGACTCAGTCTTGTTTCATTCTGATGAAATTAGAAGCTCTCTGAGTTTCATTTAAACATTTTATTTTGTGAAATTTTAATGAGCATCATCTAGAGTAGATTAAATGGATTAAAAAGTGGTAAATCTACAAATCTTTAAAAAGGGAAGCATCATCTTCTGTTGATATTTCCACACAGTAATCTTTTCTTTGTCCAGTGCTATATTCAACAGTCAAGAGGAAAATCTTGGAAGTAGATTTGGCCAATAAAAATCTATGGAGTAGTTAAAACTCAACTGCCTTATTTTAGCAATATGCAATTTAACAAAACTAAATATAAGAATCAGGATTATAGGTGGTATTTATAAGAAACAAGAGCAGTTAAGGAAAAGACTTTGGAGTCAGGACAACCAACACAGCTCTTCATTGCAAGAAAGGATTCCCTTGACTGAGAGATCAAGGGAACATCAGTTAGAAAGTAAGCGTTGTTTATACCACAGTGACATTAGCAAAATCCTCTAACTGATAATGACTTCTGAGTTTATCATCTGTGAGAATGTAAAAGGAGAGCTCCAATAACTGTTTTATAGAAAACCTTGATCACTGTGCGAAACTAAAGTACTCTCTTTAGTGTATATTACTCAGAAGAAATACGATCATGTAATTACTCAAAGAGAATGTAGATTTAAGATTGAGTAAAATTATTTATCTAATGAGATTAAAATACAGCAAGAGGCTTGGTCACTTCTGCTGAATCAATGCAATACTGAAATAACATCTAAGATAATTTTAAAATAAAGGGAAACAACAATTGAGAAAAATTACCTGGATTTTCATTGGTTTCTCTGCCACTTATTTAAACCAAGAGAACAAACCCTCCAAAAATAGACATCACATTTCAACTAAGAGTTATTGAATTTGATAGAGAAATCATATTGTATAATTTTAGGTTGGATGATTCTATATCCAAGTAGGTAATAACTCAGATCCTTTGGGGGTGGCCTTTTCCTACTGAACAGTGATCTGTCTTCATGTCCACTAATGGGCCTCACTTGAACTCTTGGAAATTTTACCAATGGAAAAATGGATAATTAAAATTTTACAGGCTTAACTATGTTATCTATGTTATTAAAGGAAATTATTAGGCCTGGGAGGACATAGCTGAGGAATTCATACTTGCATCATTAGAATACAGGTCAGTAGGGATTGGTTGCAAGAATCATGTAAATTGTACACAGTCAGAAATTCAAGAAACTCAAATGTAGGATACCAAAATAATTTTTAATGGATATGCAGTCTTCTTTAATTTACTTGACAGCAGTTTTAATGAAACTCATGATTCTAATTGTGGAGATAGAAACACAGAGAGATTCTGATTAACTTCTTTATTATCTCTGTATTGAGATGAGCTCTTGGCTCTTTTCATCTGAAGGAATGCGTGAACTCTAGTCCTCATGAACTATTTCTGATTAAAGTGTTGTTTTAGCCATATATTCATAGTTTGTTATTTTTTTTCTGGAAAGTATCATTGAACTATAGTCAGAAAATAGCAGATGGCCATGCTCCATCTAAACCTCCCTTCCGAATACCCATTGCTGCAGATTTAATATTGATAGATTTATATGATAGTTTCTCACCATTAATGTTTATTTAACAGGTTTCATTTTGTTTATCCACAGGACAAAAGAGTGGTCTAGCCCTTGAATTATACTAGTTCAAGTGATGTTTCAAACTTCAATTCTGTAAAAAGCTTTAGATATATTTCCTTATACAGGCAAGATAGAAATCCAAGATAAGCCTTTATTTATGGCATCTGAAATCTTTCAAATACAATAGCCTACTAAGTATGAATTAACAAGGCTTTATTATCTTATTGTGAGAGCTAAGATTATTCCAAGAAAAGCCAAATGAAACTAGGAGATCTTCCTCTGGGATCTGAGTACTTAAAAGAAGCTCATTGTGTATGAAGAATTGATTATGCTGTGTTGAAACAAAATGGAAAAATCTAACAATGCATATATTTTCTGTTGGGAAAAAGAACAGCCATTTGCAAGTCGCCTGTGATCTCAACATCCATGTCCTCTACATATGATATACTTTCACTGCCTGCTCCCACTGGTGAGAGTCTATTGAGCAGTAGAACAGATACAACCTAAGATTGTTTATGTTCCCTTTCCTAGCAGATAATAGAGAGGAGACTGTGTCTACATGAATTTGTATAGATACAACTGTAGAATCAGAACCATGGAAACCTCTTTGCCATCATATTACTACACAATATAATCACCACAAAACCAGCAAAGACCTCTGTTTCATGATAAACTTTCCCAAAGGCAATGTCAATTAATTCAGCCTTCAAACAGTGAGGATGTCAGGGAGACAGAGGAGTAAAGACAGCTGTTTCTAGGAATCTTCATTTCTCCATAGATCTAAGTATCATAGAACCATAGAATCATTAAGGTTGGAAAAAAAAAAAAAAACCTCTAAGATGATTAAATCCAGTTGTTAACCCAGAACCACCATGTTCACCTCTAAACCATATTCTCAGATGCCACATCCACACATTTCTAAACACTTCCAGTAACAGTGATTCCACGTCCTTGTGCAGTCTGTTCCAATGCCTGACACCACATTCAGTAAAGAAATTCTTCTTAATATGAAATCTAAACTTCCTGTGGCCCAACTTGGGGCCATTTATTCTTGTCCTGTCATTATTACGTGCAAGAAGAGACTCCCACCTGGCTGCAACCTACTTCCAGGATGTTGTGGAGAGGGATAAGGTGCCCTGTAAGACTCCTTTGTTTGCAGGCTAAACAACCACAGCTCCCTCAGCTGCCCTTCATCACACTTGTCCTCCAGACACTTCACCAGTTCCATTTCCTTTCTCTGGACATGCTCCAGCTGCTCCATGTCTGTCTGTAGTGAGGGGCTCAAAACTGAAAACAGGATTTGAGGTGGAGGCTCACCTTGCTGAGTGCAGGTCTGAGTACAGTCCATGTATCCAGATATGCTACAGCTTTTGTATTGGAAGTAATCCTTCCACTGAATGCTTTCAGAAGAAGACCCCTGAAGAGATCAGGCACTATTTCCTGATCTCACAGTTCCCAGCTACCAGGAGAGGGGTGAGTGCATGTGTATGCACCTGACACGTGAGCTCAAGTGCTCTTTTGCCCTGCTGCCTCCCACTTTCCTGCGTGGTCTGGGACCAATGAATTCAACATCTCCCCTCTTCCCGGCATGGTTCAAGAGAACTGTAGACTTGGACGATGTTTTCTTTGTCCTCATTTAATTACTTTGTCTCTACTTTCTGTCTTTTAAGAATACATCAGGGGAAAATAAAACCTTTAGTGAGGGCTCATAATTCTCAAGATCAGGACTGGAATTATCCTGACAATGCTCATTTTACCTTCAGCAAGACAAACTTGGTGTTAGCAGTATGCTACAGACAGCTGACATGGCCTCAGCTCAGAAGATCTAGTATTCCTGTTGCCCCGGTGACTGCTCTGCCCAATACATCCTGGTTGCTTTTATAGGACACAACACCTTATTTTATATATATATATATATATATATATAGTTCAGCATCTTTCACAAGCCCTTCCAAAGTCCACAAACTTTAACACTGCTGTTATCAATATACATATGTCCCATAACATTAGCTCTTCAAACAGCAGCTTCGATTCCATGTGGACTGATCTACAGTTGTCCTACAAAGTCACACTGTTGCTGAGGCAGTGGATGTTAATACCATATGAGGTATTTTGATTACAAGGAAAAAAGGATGGGGGTAGAAGGCATGGGAAGAAGAAGAAGAAGAAGAAGAAGAAGAAGAAGAAGAAGAAGAAGAAGAGCAAAATTTGACAAATGCTTTTCTCAGCATTATGTCGAACATGTTTACAGAACTGCACAATTAATAATAATAATAAAAAAACTGCACTAGAGTCTCTAATTATTATTCCACACAGGGCGGAACACTTCTTCATTATCCCTTTTTGAATTGATTGTGTACATCAAACAGTCAAGATATAAATAAAATATGCCTGCATGCATAATACCCTCACATTAAAGCAGAAGGCAATTAACCTATGATTTTTCATTAATTAAATTAAAATAGCCCTCTGAAAATGTCTCAAATCAAAACAAGCTCCTTACAGAGTACTTTTTTCTTGCTATGATGCATAGACCCTGCTTGCAAAATCATTGGTCCAATTTCACAATTTCATCAAAGTCTACCAATTTTCTTCTGTGGCTTCATTGCTCAAAGTGTTAATCCCAACTACAATGTTGGTTTTATTTTTCAGTCTTTAAAATAATATTTACTAATGGTCATTCACTATTCAGCATATTGTTGACATTTTAGTTGTGCTAATTATATTGATGTGCTTTGCAGAATTACTTTACTTCTTCATCCCATCAGAAGTTTGGCAAACAAGACTTAAAGAGAGGGTCACTTCTCTTCTCTTAAATGTATATAGATAATAATAAACTCAATGTAAGGTTTTGTTAGTGCTTTATGGTTATCTCCAGTTAACTGAGTTTAGTTTTATTTTGCCACAGAAAGATTAGAGTCAGTCTGCTTCTCGCCCCATACGCAAACATATTACTTTTCAATCTTTCTATTCAGATAGACTGAGTTGTGCTAAAGACACCTTCAGATGTCTATTTGCTTTGTGGACTGTAAGCATACATGACTGTAAAACAAAGAGAAGACATACTTCAGCCAAGAATACACACTGGATGATAACAAAATATCTATTGAAAAATTGCTGTTTCTAAGATATGTCCACATCCATTCCCCAAATATAAGGGACAGATATGAAGGTCACAGATCTCAATGGAAAACATGACTGAGTTTGGTTTTGTGAAGGGTTTTTTGGTGTTTCTTTGTGAAACCTGAGGATAGAGAATTTTAGATAACTCCAGTTATTTATAAAGCTTTGATAATAAGAAGCCACAAAATAAACTACCTCTTTGTTGCCTTGTAAAACTAAATCTTCACACTCTAGAAGTGTTGAATTATGTGTCTGTCTTGTAAGGGGGAAATGAGGTTTTCAAGTACAGGATATATGAACAGTGGAGCTTCAGCAGCAGTGTGCTTCCTTTAAGTCGGAAGTCACTTAGGGCTTTTTAAGGACTCTGTAAACTTTGGATTTACAAGATTTTGGCTGTTTAATAAAATAAAAATTACTTGCTACATTTGCAATACTAAAAACCAGCCTTTGGAATGACAATTTCTTTGGTACAGCTCGCACCTGTCAGGGTAGGCAAAGCATGAAAATGTCATGTTCCTTGATTATGTGTTGCTGAGACCCTGGAGCCTATAGATTAAAAAAGAGATCAGGGAGCATCTACTGTAGGGAGGGAACACATTCAACATTCCAGCAAAATCCAGCATATGTGTATTCACAGCACACATGTGGAAAGCTGTGTACTGAATCACAAAAGCATAAGGAGCAGAATGGGAAGATGTATGCTGCTGTTACAGGTCATCCTTAAGGAAAAAAAAAACAAAAAACAAACAAACAGAACCAAACCCAACAGCAACTTTCAAGTGGGACATGGAATAAGTTACCATTTTTCTTTCAGTTGCCTGCAATCTGCATTTCATGTCCTATAAAACTTTCTTCCTCCCATCAATTATTTTTCTTTTCTTGATCTAGTCTTTCCCTTAAAAAAGCTAACTTGAGAAACTGTATTTGATACAAGTTTGTGATATGTAAGTATCTTTTAGGAGTGAGGCAAAGCAGCTGAAGGTCAGTGCCTCAGACACCATAGGTGTAAATGAAACTGTTATTCTTGTTTAAAAAGAAGTGGAAACTATTGGCTTTATTCCAAGCAGGTGAAGACTTCTGTGTTTTCATGAAATAGTGGGGGGAAAACCCTATAAATAACCCCAAAATATAGGCACTTTTCTCACTTTTGCCCCCATTGCTCCAATAATAAAGACCTTATATATATATATATATAATGTATTGCAATCCAAATGCACACAGGGTAATTTTTTCTTTCTTCAGGGTAATTATTTTCAAAATGTTCCCTCACCAGAGCCCCAGAAGACTTGCATAAATACAGAAAGTGGAATTGGAAACATCTGTGGTGTCATAGGCTATCACATAGATCCCAATGATTATCACCTAAGCAGACAAAAAAAAAATTAAAATCAAATTCAGAAGGGAGAAGGTGTGGTGACTGCCTGACATTTTTCCTCAACAGAGCCATGACAACAGCTTTGCCCAGAGAAACTCCAGTGCATTGAACAGCAGGGGTAGGCAGACAAATCACATGCAAGGGCACTTCTGACACAAGATTTTTCTCTTTTAAGTCACACCTTAGGATACTTCAAGATGAGCTAAGCATTTTAGCAAGTTCATGTATTACAGATAGCTAACTGCACTGCTTTTCATATATTATTTTATAGATGGAAAGAAACAAGGAGTATAACATAGACTGAGGACACTGGTTGCACAGCATTTCCTCAGGTAAGAGTCTGAAGATATGCCATAAAACTCCTTCTGTTTTTCCAAGGCAAATAGGAGCCAGGAAAATAGCCACCTTAAACAGCTGCCACCATAGATAATTTCTGTAAATATGGTAGGGGAAAGCAACAACATAAACACCGACACCTAAATAATTTTTTTAGTTGTAAATGTATGTAAAAATTTTAAAAAATTATGTGCTGGATTATCACAGAGGCACTTCCAAGAGCTCCCCAGATCTAAAACTGACCACAGCATATGAGAAAGCTATGCATACTTTCAGCTCAATGACAAATTGCTGCCAACTGGATGGTTATTCATGTAAAATATCCATCTACAAGCGCAATGGACTGAATTTACTATTAAAAAACAAATAATGGATCACTGGCATTCCTTCATGCTACCCTTATTGTCATGAGAAGGAGAAGAAAAACATGACAGATATGAAAGTGTTCTGCTATGAATAGCCTGAACACAAGCTCTTGTCATCCTGCTACTTGTCAAGAGTGAAGAAAAGAAGTAAATACTAATTTAAGCTAGCCTAAGTACCTTAATAAAGGAATAAATAGATATGATTCCAACAAACTGTGCATTTATTAGCTCTGTCATCTGAAATCAATGCATTATCTGCCTCTACAGTTTGAGAAAAGCAGAAGTATAGGATTACAAATTACAAATTCAACTTGTGTAATGAAACAAATATATCGTCTCTTTCCCACAAAGAAGGATCATGCTGGAATTCAAAGCTATTAAATGAGCTCAATTCTTGTCTAATGCTCTAAGGATACACCTCTAGTCTTTGTTCAGAGCAGGGCTCTTGAAGATTTGAGTGCTGACTTCCATAGGCTAGTTTCTAGCTCTTTGTAGAGTGAAGCTGGGATATGTTCTATGTATTTACACTGAAATGGAGGGGATGTCCAAGCACCAGACATACATCAGCTATTCCTTTATCAGCAGTGCACCAGTGTTATCAGCTGAGAGTACATAAATGAAGAGTAAGAGGTACAGTGAGGTGTTGACAGTGCTGGAGTATCTCACTGTGGAGAGAGCAGCTTATCCTAAACAAACAACTTTCATGCAAATAATTTGGGAGCTAAACTATTTTAGTCTCAGAAACTACAGAATCACAATGCTGATTGGAAGGGACGCTCAAAGATAATCGAGTCCAAGAGTCACACCGTGTGCCCGAGAGTATTGTCCAAAACTTCTTGAACTCTGTCAGGCTGCTGCTGTGACCACTTCCCTGGGAAGCGTGGTCAGCTTAAGCACTATGGATACATTCTAAATGGCACAGAGCTGAACCTGTACTCCAAGGAGAAAGGAAATTATTCATCTCTCAAACTGCTGCTATGACTTTAAAATCCAGAACTACAGTGGGCATCTCTAATATCATTTAGATTACTCTGAGTGTGTAACATAATTACTGTAGTAAGTAGATTCTCTGGAGGTGAGTAATTTTGTATATAGCTTACACTGCCACTAGAGTTCTAGGAGACCAGGCAGCTGAGAGCACACAACCCTCTTTGGCTGCAGCAAGGGACCAAGAGGGGAGGAACAAACAGCTGGAGGGGAAGAAGCTGTGAAATTCGAAAGCAAACAGACTAGAAACTCTCTCTGTTGTGGCAGATCTGCTGTAGGACCTTTCTAATTTTTGTCCCAACCTAAGCATTGCAGCCCCCATCAACTCTAGAGGTTTCCGGGTCTTTGCTGTACTGGTGCAGGACTAAGCACATCTGCAGCTTAACCTACACCTATGGTGGGTTTGGGTGGAGGAGAGACACTCATTTTTAACAATCATGCTTGGTTTAACATCAGCTCTACCTAAGGGGCAAGATTAAAAGCCCCAGTACTGAGGAGCACACAGGCAGATTCAGGCCCCAGGGTATCATGCATGCTCTATGACCCAAGCCTAAAACACATCCATAACACAGTAGCTGTAAGGGTTGTTTCAGTCTATAAGCAACAAGGGAGGCAGCTTTTATGAAAACACTCTGGGCAGACAACAGCCCTCCCCTACTCCTTAGCTTTTTTGTATTGTTCTTTACTTTGCTTTACATGTAAATATAATAAATCACGATCCAAGGCTCTGAAAACATAAATGCCTAAAGGCTTTTAAAGTGTACAGTCCTTGCTTGTGCCATGGAGGCAGTGTAAGAGGACTGTGCTCCCCATGGAGCCCTCCAGCACCTATGTGCTGATTCCCATGGACAGTTTGGGGGAGTTTCAGGGCTTCATTGCCCCAGTCCAGACAGGCACAAACAGTAAGCTTGTGTTCACAGAACACCTGCTCTGTTCTGCTCTCTGACAGAGGAGCACAGAGTCTTCCAAGAAAGAGAATTAAATTGTTCCCTCTGCAATGGAAAGGTCCTTGGGCAGGGAGGCTGTTTCAGGCTCTTTGTTATACCACGTTTCAGCTTGGGTTGTTGTTGGGTGAGAATGAACATGTGATTCTGTCTCCACTGCCCTGTGAAAATCAGCTTCTCAGCTGACTGTACTTGATGTGTTTAACCACAACAAAGCATTATGTTCCAGAAACAGTGGAGTCTCCACATTGATTCAGGGCTTTTTTATTATTTAACTGAATTTTCAGAAAACATACTACCATTCTGCAAAGGTATGTATGCATGAGAGTTCCTCCTAGACCTTGAGGTACTCTTTTTGAGGTATTCTTCTTTACCTTTGCAGCAGAACTCTAAAATGATGTAGGAGGGCCAAGCTGGCAGCTGCAAATGCTGAAGGGAAAAGATTTTGCAGTAATTACCATGTAGAGGTCTGGAGAAAACTACAGTTTGTGCCCATTTGTGATGGACAAGAAAAGATGTAACTTGAAGAGGTTCTTCTGAAGAGACCTTTACCACATGGTTATAATATTGGACTAGAAGAGTCTGTAGGCAGGCTCAGCCCAAACCCGAATGCACAAAATGGAAAGCACCTCGACATTTTCCACAGTGACAGGACTAGGAAGGGATGTACCTGTGTGAGTAGGAGCAATAACTTTGGGAAGACACACACAAAACGGGGATAACTGAGGCATGGAGAACAGACATAGATCTGTGACACACACAGTTGTTGTAATAATGCTTGTAGGAGTTAGATACAGAAT
The DNA here is from genome assembly GCF_963662255.1 of Cinclus cinclus. Classification (NCBI taxonomy): domain Eukaryota; kingdom Metazoa; phylum Chordata; class Aves; order Passeriformes; family Cinclidae; genus Cinclus; species Cinclus cinclus. The sequence goes on along the minus strand of NC_085046.1, from coordinate 116,441,286 downwards.
GAAATAAAGGCAATCTGAAACAAAAAATTAGGGAATCCTTATTAAAAGGATTAAACAAAGCTGAGAGAGAAGAGGAAAAAAAAAACCACCATGAAAAGACACATAGTATTTTGCAGGGTGATCACAGTTTGTAAAGAGTATTCACAAACCTGAGAACCACTGAACAAACATTTTCTGCGATCAGTCAGATTGTTAAGTTTTGATTACTTTTGTGAGGAAAAATATCTTATTTTCTCCATGAGATGTTAGCTCACATTACACAAATATAAGCTTGCTGACAGAGGTCTTTTTGTTTCCCAGATGAAAGAGAATTTCCCAGAGAACAAAACACCATTTTGTGACTGGATTTTAATAATGCCTTCAGGATATTTCCCATGCTTATGTAAATTGTTCTACAGAAGCAACAAGAAAATACAACATATAACTTCTGGTTTTGCTGTGTTATAAATAATAAGTGCAAATTATATACATATAATTCCATACTACAGCAATTGTTGAGGGTTATTGGGAAAGGAGAAAAGCACAAACCCAAAACCAAAAACTAAACAAGGAAATCCTAGTATCAAATGTCAATAACTATCACTTCAGATATAAGCCACCTAAGTTTAAAAATTTCTTTACCACCCTGTGAAAATGCCACAAGCTCCAGGTGAAACAGGAGCACCTGCTATGGGTAATAGATCGCAGCCCAGGTTTAGGCAGAGAAGTAATGACCAGCATGAAATAGCAAATTATAATGAAAAGTGTATTACTTTCACAGAGGAAAATATCCCAGTATATGAAGATAAAAATGGTTTAAATATAGGCAATAAATAAACCAACTTTATCCAGTGTTTAAAGTGCCAGGATAATGAAATTAAAGGGTCATTCACTAACCTCTTGGAGTCCATTCAAAAATCAAGAGTTTGGCAGAATTAAATCCCTCAATGACATATACATTTCAACATACTTCCTCAGCCCTGTTCCATTTAGTTCCTTATGACAAGGTCATATGTAAGATGACTGGATTGCTTTGATTCAGTCAAAAATAATTTTTTTATTCTTGGCTATCATTCTTCAAAACTTATTCCTTATATGGCATGCTCTCTTCACGAAATCCCTTATGGCCATCTGTTGAAACGAACTGAAGTATTTTCCAAGGCTGCATTTAATGCAGAAGAAACAGTTACAGTGTTAAGATCATAAAAATCTGTAAAAAAGAGAAAGGCACATAAACGTGTGCATTAGCTGGTGCAACACTGGGTCCAATTCAGACTGAGAAATGACATCCAGAGGTGCAAGCAGAGAATGGTAACAGGAAATCAGTAAGGTACACAGCCAGGACTACACTTCCTTCGTGGCAGAGTTCATGAATTACAAAGAGTGGAAAACAAAGGGTTGCTGCTTTTTCTTCTGATGCCCACTTTAAACCAAGGACAAGCCTCCATCAAAGAAGTCTGTAAATTATTCTTTAGTTTTTCTACATCTCATTGCTCATTCTTCCTCTGGAAAAGGAAACAGCTCTGGGTTCACATGCTGTATGCTTTTTTGAAAATATTTTGTGCTTTATGGTATTTAAAGGTCTTTTATGGTACTTAATGTTATTTTATGACTCATCATGTTGAATGTACAAAACCATTTTTCAGCTACAACTCTCCTTCCCACGTGTTTTTGAACAAGCTGACTTACCTTTTAGATGCTCTTAGAAAGAACATTATGCTTTCTTGACAGATCCTCAGCAAGACAGCAAATTCAGAATGAAACCAGTGTAAGGCGGTCACACATTTTCATACTTGAAATTTATGCTCCACTAAGCAACTAACAGTGTTAAATTTCTTCCAAATAGTTGGACATATTTAGCTACTTCTTTTGTTTGAAAATAATTCGCTGAAAGATCCAAAGCTTTGCAGATTTACTTGTCAATAAACATTAATCTGCAAATGGTTCATGGAAGCATTGTGCAGCCAATGGGCGGCTCACAATCTGTTTATTGCTCCTATTGCCTGGTAGCTGTTATCACCGCAACTGCTTTCTCATACAATGACTCCTAAAGAGCTTCAAAAGGCCACCACACAGTTTAATTCAAATATCCATGCAAAACCACGTATCATGTTTGCTTCCTGCTAACACCCTTCTGAGCACAGATCCACTCAGCAAATATTGATGGAGACAGGAGAGTTGTTTTTGAAGCATTTGCCTAAGGCCAAAAATTTCAGAAGTGACAAATTATTTTGGGTACCACATCTTCAGTGCTTTCCAGACAGGCACCTGCAAGAAATCTGTGTACGGAGTGGTGGAAATCCACAATAATTCTGGGTCAGACCCAGACCCTTAGCTGTCTCCAGGTGGGCAGCCAAGAATTCAGTGTTCAACATCCTCAGGCATTTTTAAAAATTCTAGTTTACTGTGGGGTTTTCTGTGTTGTATGATTTGTTTGTTTTTTTCCCCTAACAGAACTTGAGTGCTCTTTTCACAGACATCTTCTCTTGGTTTATAAGATTTCCATAACATAAAATTTTGGGGTATCACCTTTCAGCTGTAATTAAATTCAGATAACATGTATCTGATTTTTTTTTCCTTGGGGACAGAAAATTTGTGGTAAAAAGAAAAAGGATAAGAGAAGAAAGGGGACTGTGCATATTAAATGTCAGGGTAAACTCTCAAATTGCCACAGTTATAACATTTACATTTTTCAAGGTCATGTGTCAAATACAAATGAAATAATGAACTTTTGATAGTCTGTGGTATCCCATGTCAGGCAACTTAGGAATCAGCATCAATAAAACATCTTGGATGAACTGCATTTCTGTGCCCTGCTGCTCTAACCTGGAAGTTAAAAAGGCAACAATGAAGTTTTCTAAAAAGGAGCAGGAAAAACAGAGGAAAATGGAGCTAACAGTATTCTTAATTGTGAAATAGTTATTTAATACCAAAGCCAAAGAACTAAAAATGTGCAGACTGAAGGTAAATGGCAAGGAACAGGTATGCTAATGAAAAGGTTGGATAAGCTGCAGCTATGAGACTCACATCTGACCCATGAGACATTTCAAGAGAATAGCAAGGGAAGAAAAAAAAAATAAGTTATTCTTCCAAAAGACACAGGACTGCATAAAAAAATCCCAACTTGGATGATTTATTTTATTCTAAACTATGTCACTGAAGTGAAATCATCAAGTTCCTTACAGAAAGGCAACTTATAGTTAACTATATACTGCAAAGGAGGGTGTTTATTATAATCCAATTTAGGATATGTTATATTGTATCATTAGAGAACAATTTTCACTTCATACAGCTCAAAATGTCTTAATGGGCTTAAAACACATGCCGCTTTTCCTTTTCTCCCCTCTCAGCACAGCATAAAATGAAGCTATAGGTAATATTTCTATTCCGTGTGCCTTCCTGGGAAGTATATGTTACTGAAAATGAAATGGGTGACTCCAGAGGTGTATATGTTAGAGTCATATTTTGGAACTAGTCATTCCAGGAAATGATTAAAATTTTTCAACCATTTCACAAAATGGCTGTTTCATTCAGTTCTTATGTGAAATAAGAGAGAGTTTCACACCTTTAATGAAGTTTGGGAAACAAGTAGGGAGGCACCATGTGAAATGCCTGATACCTTATGACATGAATTAACTTAAAAAGACAACACATGAGGTTTGCAGAATTTATTTACTTCTAAAGCCATATGGACATCTACATTTATTTCTGAAATATTCCAGTCTCACATGGCAGAACTGAACTTTTCTTCATAACTAAGGTAACTGTAATATCAGTATTTTCTCCATTTTGCTTTTCAGTGGTTTCCTCCCTCTGAAGACTCTGCTTCCCTGAGAGCCCTGCCTGTAAAGCCAGCACTGCCTAGGCTCCTGCCTGCTGCCCAGAACAGCTGGCACAGGCAGAGGGCAGCACATGGGGCACAATTGTGCAGGAAGTGGTTGGCATGGCAAAGTGCCTTAAAAGCAAAGGACCAGTTAGGTCATGAGTATTGGTGGGTGGAGAATTTGCTGGATCTGGATGAATCCTTTCTGAGAGAGCTTGAGCTGCAGGAATTGGTCTAACCTTAAGTTTAGTTTAGCAGTGCTTCCCATCTGATTGCCTAGCACTGTGTCAGGCTTGGGGAGCAGTGGGTCTGCTGGGGGTGTGGGTGCACCAGGGTCATCAGAAAGAGCACTGAACACTGATTGCAGATGCTGCTGACTGTGGAGGTGGCTGATGATCGCTGGTAGTAGAAAGGCAGAGTTATGCCCACATCTGGGATTGGTACCGAACCAAGCTGCATACAGTGTGAGGTTTATTCCAGATTGATGGGTGGTGCTTTTGAGAACTGGGCAAAGTGAGTCCCCACAGTCCAGTCCCATTAATTATTGTCTGACATCTGACATCCATGCTAAGAGCATCTGCTTATCATCCCCTTTGAAAGCTCCCTGGGTTTGTGGATATCTTGCTTTTCCATACAACGAACATAGTGGAGGCCACAGAAGCTTCATTTCTTGGATGACTTCAGCAGCAATTTCAGTTCTTTTATCACTCTGCAGCCCAACCAAGTAGGGTTACCAAGATCCAACCAAGAGTTGCCAAGTAGGAGAAAAATGCTGAGAAACTAAAAGGCTGTTTCTGGTTCCCTCTGAGGTAAAGGCTCAGAGAACACAAAATCTAAGAAGGTGGTCTTGGTAGAACACTACTTCCTTAAAATTGCCTTGAGATTAAGCTTGCTGACCAATAAAGTCAGCCTGGCTTCTGATGAGTATTCATTGCTCTAATGGTCAGTTTTTTAGTAAGGCCATTAGTCAAGGATTTTAGCACCCAAAACAGAAAAATCCCAAGAGCTGAGCAGTCTGTCTTTTGATATTTGCATATTCAGATGATAAATGCTTTATAAAAAGAACAGGCAACAATTCTTGCTTTTCTGGCAATATCATGCCTCTCTTCAATTTTCACCTGGTATGTGGGAAATGCTTCTTTAGTTCAGTGTTTTTTGATTAGCTGCTTCTTGTTATCAGCCATAGGATTTCACACCTGTGAGCAGTGGAGGAAATATAAAAGAATTAACCAGCAATTCCATAACCAAAGAAGAGACAAATCATGATGAGAGCAGAAAGAGAAAAAAAAATAGAAAAGAAAGAAAAGAGAGAAAAAAAATATAGACTTACTAGTAGTGCTCAAGTCTTGAATTGAGTTTGGGATCATGGCTTTCTCATACTTTTTTGTAAAGTTCTTTTCTGAAGCTACTTTCAAAATCCAGAGTCATCTCCATCAGTCAGTGCAGAAAAAAAGCAAAGGATCCTTATCCAATAACACCCCTTTTCACAATATGTCTGTTAGTGGGTGAAACAAACAGTCAAACAGCCTGGTGGAACATGCAGCGCGTCAGTCGCTCCGTAGAACGCATGAAACTTTTACTCTCATCTGTTTTACCAAATGAGTGACTGAAGGAGTCATTTGCAAAATGACTGAAAATTTCAGTCGTTTCAGGAAATCACTGGTTTCATGATGCTTGTAACATGGCATGTGCAGACGGGAAGGTTTAGGCTGGAAGTGGGAAGCAGATCGTGTTCTTCAAACCCCCTCTTGTGGCTGAGGGGAACAGCGCCTTGAAACACCGCATTTTACTGCGATCTTTTGTTTAAGGATTGCAGTGCTTGTTGAGGAAGGAAGGAAGGAAGGAGATGGGAGAGACCTTGTTTGATCCCGATGCTAATATTCTTCCTTGAAAATCTCCGTCAAGATAGGTTTTTAGGGTTTTTTCCTCAATTCTTAAGCAATAGTACATGCGATTTGAGCTGGGTACCTCTGCAGAGATCCAGGACAAAGCAATTGCCAGCAAGGTTTCATATGGATGGATCCACTGGCTATTTTATGTGACTATTTAGTTTTAGTATACCTGTAGCTGTCCTATATGAAAGTAAAACCTTCGTTTTGCTTTCTGCATAGGCTTCAGGTAGAGCTGAAACAAAATGAATGTGTCCAGAGAATACTTTCTTAGCAGATAGTTAGCAGTGAAAAAGCTTTCACATTTGCAGGTGAGCAGCTATTCAAATCCAAGCAACTCTGAAGAAAGCTGTCCTTAAGGCCAAACTCCTTGCTTTCCTGAGTAGAAACCAAATAATTGATTTTCTGGTCTGGATGGGACAAAAACCACGAGCTGACTTTGTACATCCCATTGTGAAGGGAGGGCAGGGTAAGGAAAGAGGTGATCGTGGTTTACTCTAAAATTCTTGCTTAATTCCAAAGCAAATTAAATTAATTAAAATGAATTAATTAATTAAGCAAAGCTTAATTCCACTCTTTTAAAAGAGTGATGCAGGTAATGGCAGAAACTTTTGGTCAATAGTGTATATCTGCAGTGCTGCCTTCACATCGGCTTTGGGATGCTGTATGTTGAGGATGTGTTTGCAGAAATAGCACCTTACCTCGTGTTCCTGTCAAAAGGATAATGCCACACAGAGAGTTAAAGCCACCAAATCAGATCCTTACTTGGTTTGGAGCCGCTCAGAAAACATCAGAACAGGTACCCTCTGTAGGACTTCATCACAAAAACCTTTGGACACCATCAAGGTCTGGGATACCTTTTTGATTTGGCCAGCATTCCCCTCTTCGCAAATCCCACATACTTCCCCGTTCTTCCACTATTGTTTCAGAGAATTCTTTTAAATGTTTTTTTAAAAATCTAATTTAAGTAAAAATTATATTTCAGCATAACTACAGCTATTCATTTTTGGGGTTTTTTTCCTTCTTTTATTTATTTTAATTCTGTATTTACAGAGATATTGAGTCAGTGGAGTCATAGCTTCTAAAAACATAGCCTGAGAGAATCTGGTAGAAGTCCATTTTTTTTGTACATTATAATATGGCAGAATGAAAGAGTACACAGATCGACTACAAAAGTATTTTGTGCTAAAACTTAGAGGAAACATGTCTGATCTAATGCAAAAGAAAATTATTGAACGGCATAATTTAATAAAGGCTTATATTTGTGTGAAACACCCAGAGCAAATAATAGTTTAAAAAGAGAACATGGAAAAACATTACTTAATAAACAGAAAGGAAACAATAGGTCATGCTCTCCTTGGGTTTTTCCCCATTATGTAGGGTGCCCAAAATAATGACCATTATTAAGTTCAATATACTTCATTTAATGCATTAGGGAAATGGCTCAGAGAGTTTCTGCTACACAGGTCAGTAAAAACTAAACTGAAATTCCTTTTCACATGAAAAATTAGAGAGACTTTTAGGGAAACATTTTAATATTTCATTTTGAAAATGCAACTATAAAGTCAGCTAGGAAACATTATTTTTCCACAGCTAAAACTGTCATACTTGACAAATACCACAGTATAAATACTGGCTACACATTCTTTTGACACTAGATACTTCAGCAGTGTGGTTTCTCTATATATTTCAAGAGCTCAAGGTTTGGTTCCTGGCTCTGGCACAGTTTTTGCAAGTGCCTTAGGTCAAGGTAAGGACTTGTAACAGTGACTCTGAATCTTCTTGAATGTGTCTGAGTTTGAAACCAGTGAAATTCCACTGTGCTTCATTTCAGAATGTCCTGATGTGCCTCAGGTCCCTAAAAATATCTTTCTGGAAGGGAAAATTTATTAGCTCTTGTGAAGCACCCTTATGCTGTGACAACAGGGAACAGACAGGAGGACAAGGGCAAATAAGGACTGGCCCAATGATCCTCAGCAGGGCAGGACAAAATTAATTTTTTCCATTCTTCAACTTATGTCATACTCATAGGTAATAGCAGCACAACTTCTCCATGTAGCACCCTTCCTAAATTACCCATGGCATATGCTGGCCTAGGGAAAGACCAGCCCTCCTGGGATGCAGCAGCCAGAGTGAGCATTTCCACCTCCCCAGATAGCTGGGGCTCAGCAGCTGCTGTCCTAGTCTGATCCCAGCCCCCTGTAGTCCCTGTTTTATTCTGTGGCTGGAGGAGGTTTTGTCCTCACAGATGGTTGTGTGGGACCTGGAAAGATTGGCTTACACCCTGTCTTGCTTTGAGTGGTGGCATAAGTTTTGGGGCTTTATAATGACCAGGCACAAACTTTCATGGAACCTGCTATAAGCCTGGCTAAAACCTCACACAGCACTGAGCTTTTCCACCACAACAGTTTCAATTAGGCCAGCCAGTTCATACTGTGTGTTTATCACCATTAAACTCAGTATTATTTGCTGAAGTGAATGTAGGCATGCAGAGAAGTCAGGTATTAGTAATCACTGCTAAAGCATACTATACATACAGCTACTTTATTGATTTCCAATATTTAATATTCTACAGTGACCAGCACAGATCTAGCTACACTAATGAAAATACTAGTCTATTATTCTCAGTTCCTTAGCCAATATTTAGGACTTTACCTAATACTGAAGAAAAGCTCTATCCCTAATAAATTAATTTGAGTGAGAAGCTACTTTCAAAGACCACAGTATGTTGCCGATGTATGATGCAAAAAGCAATATGTTTTCAAATGTGACTTGTGTACTTCGTTCACATGCTACTTTTAAAATATATTTTAAGTATTTTGCACCTGTGTTATGCATTTGGTTATTTTGCATTATCAGTTTGCAGAGTGTTTCATTGTCAGGCTGAGGAAGTTGGGGATGTTCTACTTGGAGAAGAGAGGGTTCTTTGGAGTCTTCACAGCAACCTTCCAATATCTGAAGGGGGCCTACAGGGAAATCTGAGAGGCAATCAGGAAGATTGCCTGACAAGACCAGGGAAAGGCTTCAAAACGAAAGAGAGTAAGTTTATATTAGATGTTATGAATAAATTATTTACTGTGGGAGTGGTGAGGCGCTGGAACAAGTTGTGTGGAAAAATAATGGATACCCCAAACATGGCAGTGTTCAATGCCAGGTTGGAGGGGACTTTGAGCAACTTGGTCCAATGGCAGGTGTCCCTGACCATGGAATAGGGGTTGGAATGGGATGAACTCTAAGGTTCTTTCCAACCCAAAGCATTTTGTGCTTCTGTTGTGCTGTTCAGTTGTGCTGAGACACACCATTGTGATTCACATTTCTGCAACAGAACATGAGAGGTTGGCAATTCTTTCCTTTTACTTTTTCTCACTCCGTGAATCAGATTCTACTAAGTTAAATTAATTTCATTTCTCAAAGATGGGTAAGAGGTAGACTTCTAAACCTCCTGACTTTCCAGCTCTGTGTTTCTGACATTAGTTTGCTAGGGAAGGGATCAGATCTCCCCCACGCTCGTGTTTTCAGGCAGTATTAGCATGGGGTTTAGATTTCAGGAAGGCAGATTTTTAGAGAGCACTTCATTTGGGTTGGTCTCACAGACAACAGCTTTTCCTGTGAATTCACCACTGACTTCCACATGAGTAGCTTCCAGTGAAGATTGAGTACATTTGAAGCTCCTCCTTCAATTCAGTGTTTTTTCAAATGGTAGCTATGACTAGAAGCCAAGCTGTGGGTTCAGGACCTGTAACAACTATTCACTTGATCAAAGACTTTAGCATTAGTAGCTACTAGATAATAGACAAGAAAAACTGCAGTGTGGAACAGACTACAGGAAGTAAGAAAATCCAGTTTTGGTGTGTTTAAATATAAATGTGAAGGTGAAAAAAAAAAAACTGAAGGTAAATTGTCAACTCGCTAGAAGATAAAATACTTTTCTTAGCCCTTCCATAACAAGGGAGGATAGCCAGCTGAGAGTTTTTATCAGAACAGAACTTTGTGAATTGAGATTTCCCAGTTCTAGGTCTTCTAAAAAGCACATCAAACTGACATTATTTGTCTATCACATCCATTTACCAAGTGAGATCATCTTGTCTTTTTTTCCTATAGCAGCTTGCAAAAGCATTCAGTCCAGCCATCATATCTATTTCTTCTCTTTCAAGTTTTGCTTCTGTCATTTCCACAGCTTTATGTTGTGACACTTAAAGACCCACACTTCTTCAGAAAATAGTGCTTCGAGGTACAAAATGTTTCTTGAAGATCAGTTTTCTTTCAAGTTCTGATGTTACTCCCAATTGTATCACTTTTCTGTCCTGCCTACTGCACATTAAGTAATAGACAACACAGATAATTTGCAAAACATTAGGAAACTAATCACCAGGAGCTTGATTTGTCTGACCATAAGGAAAATTCTGAAGAGCAATTTGCTTGGCAACAAGCAAATAGAGAAGTTGAACAGAGAAGCTGAACAGTTAAAGATGTCTTAAAGAGATCTAATTTTTAAGAATTAATATGTTTAAAATTCACATTAAATTTTATGAGAATCGCTTTGTTCTTACTATAGATAATTAAGGAATCTAATGCTTCCTAGTGTGAAAACAATCAAGTCTCAAGTAACAAGTGACCTCTGCTTCAAAAGGAAGACTGGAGACTTTACAATGTTCTCAGTCTTCTTTCCTGGCAAAGATCATGTTCTAACAGATGGGGATCAATTAAAGAAACATGGAAAAGCTGACAATTGGCTTCTTGGCTACATTTAAAATGTAAAAAGAGGTTGTTTCAGATGATGCCAAAATGGCCAGAATTTTCTTGGGGAGTGGAAAACTATTGAAAAATGTGACAATCTTTTCAATTTTTTTTTTTATTTCTCTGCGGGTCTTCTTGTCAAGACAATTCAACAAGTTTATCACAAACTTACAAATAGTTCCAGCTGACCTGCACTTACAATTACAGCAAAGAAATCACTCAAGCAAAAGACATTCATCACCTCTGGGAACAACACACCCCTTTTTTTCCATGCATCTTTCCTGAACACTGGTAAGCCATTAACTGTATTTGCTGCTTCCTGCATTCAATTACCAAACACGAAGCGTTTGCCAGACCAGATTTTTCACACGAAAGTATTCAACATAGAGATATTATTTTGCAATTCTTGTCCTATTCTAACAAGTAGGTCTGTTTTTATCCAAACAAGGAGTGGGTTCCATGATCAAGAATGAGAAATGCTGTTTCTACATGCTAAATGCAAAAAGCTTGAAGGACTCAAGATCTCTATCCAAATTATAGCACTCAGATTGATTCTCAAGAGGGCTGAAGTACAGTTTCTTCCCATATTTTAATTTAAAAAAAATACCCATAATACATAATTGTACTCTTGTTTTTTTCAGAGTGACTGTTTCAACAGCAGAAGCACTTCAGCAATGACAAATACTTTAAAAAACAATAGGACAGGTACTTTAATTAATTAATGCACTGTTAGAAGCAGTTTTGGATGCAGAATCTGTGGGGGAAGTTTATGAATATTTTGTCTGAACGGTTCTTCTGTTTTCCAACAATTCTGTAAATATTTTAATATTGTAGCAAAAATGATGCATCCCTGATGAAAAGTTAAGAGACAGGAGAAGGAAAAAAAAGTGTTTTCAACCTTTCAACCAAAATATTCCCACCCCAAAATAGGAGATGTAGCCCGGGGCCAGGCAACTTCAACCTTGTTAACTGAGCCATGAGCATCCTCTTAGGAATGACTAGAATTCATTGCAGGCTCACCAGAGCCCTGTAATGGATTCAACATTAGGCTTCAAATGCAAGGGTTGAACTTCATGGGCCAGCAAAAAACATGGGCTGCAAAAACAGGCAAGCTCTATGTGCAAACTTCTTCCCCTACCTTTAGAAACTGTTTTCTGCTGACTCTTTCTTTCTGCAAGAAAAAATATCTCTTTCAGGATACACTGCCTTCCTAATTCTACTCAAATTAGAGAAATTATCCTGGGAGAGGGGAAAACGTATGACAAGGTTGAAAAAATATCTGTGTAATACTGGTAACGTGTTTTGCACTTTGGTTTGACTTTGGTAGGTTTTTGTAGGTTTTCTGTGTTGTTTTTGCTGCTGATTTTTTCTAAAAGGTTTCCATTCCCATTTCCTTCACTTCCCTCTCCAAAAAGAAAGGGCTCAATTTTTCAGTCCCTTCTTTGCTGAAATCCAGGGAGGCAGATTTCTGTGTATCTTTTTAAGATACCTTGAGCTTTCTGGAAGGAAAGACAGTATTCTCTATCAACCTATAGTGTGTCAATGGTGAAAAGCCTTATGGTAGCTCTCCTGTTTTCATTTTCAATCTGTTCTTGCTGGAAGGGATAATCTGATTAGTCTCTGTTGAGTAGAACTCCCAACCAGTTTGGGAGTTCCTCCATTACTTCTTGTCCTGCAGGATCCTGATGTGTTACCCTCTGAAATTTTGAAGGCTCGTGCTGAGACGTTTGCAAAACCCTTCCCAAAATCTCATTTTTCACCCAGTGTGACACAGCACTAAACCATCCCATTAACGTGTATCTGTTCTCTGAGACCATTCAAGGACTGCCCTTCTCTCACTCTGGCACTATCTGGACTACCTGCTTTACCTTCTTGCCTTAAACAATAGTAAGAAGCTACAGACAACCAGGGAGTTTGCTTCAGGAGGCAAGGTACTAGACATGAATGATGTGAATGTGGGACTCCTAAATCCTTCCTCCTTCATTTATACACACTTTTATCCCCTATATTTAAAAACATGTGGAGGCTGTTGTCCAGCTCTCTTTCAAGGTTATTTGGAAGGTCTTCACTTTCCCTGGTGTCAGCAACCAGACATGAATCGCAGCATTCAGTGAAGGAAGGGCTGCCTGTTGGCTAAAGCACCCCAGAATACTCCTTTCAGACTCGTTCAAAGCACTGCCACAACCTCTAATATAAAATCCCAGTGATAAGCAATAGTTGAAATTAAACAATGTGGATGTCAAAATCATCTGGATCTGTACAAAGGCAAAACCAGTGCACCTCTGAAACAGCAACATAGGGAGAAATCTGTGTGCAAGCTGTCTAACCTCTTATTTTTTCCCCCATTCCTCCCTTAGTGTCTTTCTCCTCCATCCCCAAAGGAAGTTAAAGATATTTTTATAATGTAGATGATAGAGACGACTTATCTGCATAATGAAGCTGAAAACAGCCTGCTTGTGTTGAAGCTCCTCCTCTGCATGTTACATGCCAGCAGAGATTTGCTGTGAAAAAGGAGAGCTGCAATGCAGCATTTTCCTCTGGAACTTTGCAGCTGTATTACAGTTCCAAGCACACCACAAAAAGACTTTTGTTTACAGTATTTAAATTCAATTTAAATGGCAGCTGTTAAAAGTAGGCAGATGAATCACTGTACATCCACTAACATTTTAGTGCTCACTCACACTAAGGCTTTTATTCTAAACAGTATTACTTCATGTTCTCTTACAATTAATTTTCCTGTTGTTTTATCATGCTACCTGCCTAATAATTAGTGGTCCTTAATACTTGGCTATTAGCAGTCCTTAATACTCATAAAAAATAAGATACCTGGGTAAAAAAAATAGTCATAAAAGAGCTCAAAATATACAAAACCACTAAGTAGGGATAAGGGCAGTAGCCTCAGAAGGCAGAGAAACTTCAAGGAAAACTTCACATGGAAGTCATCTCTTACTTTCCTCAAGCACAGCAGTGTCAGCTCACCATTCTGCTTCCCAAACTGCACTATGTCACCAGAAGGTCAGTCAGGATGGCAAGGTCTTACCTCCAGAAGATCCAAGCTACAAGCACGCGATGACTCTGACCCCAGGCAGTGCTGTTCCTCCTTCAAGCCCATATTGCTTTAATACTACCTAGCTTAGCAAGGCAGGATGTTACAAGGTCATTTCCAATATGCATCCCAAGCCCCAAAGCACTGTTCCAGCTTACTCATGAATCTGAATTCCAGATATCCTAGAAAAATTTAAAGTCCTGGTCCAAATTTTCCCCTTTTAGCCCCTACACAGATGTATTCATTTAATCCACCAATATTTCCTTTATAGGTTCAAAATATGCTGCAGTTGCAAGTGAGAAGAATTACAGTGCTCTTAGACTAGTTCTCCATGGAAATAGTCACCAGTCAGCATAATTATCAGACTCTGGTGAAGAAAGATCCTGGATGAAAAACACATCAGTGACAATGATAAAATTCAGCTGATAGAAAAACTCTGACAGAGCTCTGGTGGAAAACTATTCCAATACTCTCTTGCTTTTGACATGATATGAAGGTAATTCATATAGAAGAATTATATTTGCACAAGGTTAGTAATAAAAACCTCAAATTGGATTTCTTCTCTGTGTTTTTTTTTTTTTTACTCAACTTCCTACATGCTGGATTTAACCACTGATTTCAATAAAGCTGGGATTTAACTCTCATTGACTGCAATGCAGCCATTTCTCCCTAAGCTTGAAAAATACTTATCTTCCCACATATGTGCACACAAACAGAACAAAAGAGCAGAAACTACATCTCCACGTGTCTCCTACAACATCTTCTATCTATTGCATATTACAGAATGACGGCTGCGAGCGTGCTTTGCACCAAGCTTTCACTCTGTGTTTGAAACTGTAGCTCACAACATTAAAGCTCTTGCAAACAGCTGTGACTGTCACAAATGATAGAATTATCTCTCCCCTTCATCTTTCTCCTGCTATTTCGCTAGAGAAGGCAGTTTTATGATGGGTTCTTATTTGAATGATCATACTCTGATTTTCTGCATCTTCTGCTGCGATTGACTGGAGATCGATAAGTTGTTGATAAGTGCTGTGAATGTTAAAATACATCAGGCCAGGAAGAGAGACAGATATCTCTACTAGCTGTGTGCATACAGCCCAAAATAGCAGACCTCTCTCACTTGAAGAACTTACACCTTGCTGCATAGCAAACATCAAACAGCAATGAGTTATTTATTGCCCAATCTCTCACTCCCAAACACGACAAATTCTAATGCTTTGCCTGAACTGACCTCTGATGGAAAAAAAAATAATCTGTTTTCACAAAGACTGTGCAGATGTCCAAAATGTGGGATCTTCCTAGATATTTTATTCTTTTACTGAGTAGAGTGCTGAACTGGATAATCCCTAAATCACTGACTGTTGAGAGGGTTTAGCAGGGGAAGGATCACTATTTATGTTCCCATACACTTCCCTAAGTATCTGCCCTCACTGACTGTTAGAGACAGAATATTAGACTTAGAAAGACCTATAGCCCAACCTCTGTCTTGTGATTACAATCAGAGTTTGAATTCAGTGCAGGTTTTGTACTGGAATTTGCATCTAATTTATGGTGCTCCATGCTGGGAAGAGAAGGTACTGGGAGTTTCCCTCTTCCCTCACAGACCCTCCAACCCTCTGTCCCCACATTCCCACCACCAGCACTGGGTGGCCTCCTGGTGGGGTGACATGTGGACCCCTCTCCCAGCAGCAGTCCTGCCACAGTAAGCAAAAGACACTTCTTTGCAAGGTGCAAACCCATGTTTGCTGCAGCAACAGCAGCTGGGATCCTACAGCTCCTCACTGTGCCATGGAGATCAGGTTCTTCTTGCCCTACAGCAACAGAACTCACATGAGCCCTAAGAACTTCCTTCAGCCCCACAGACTACATCACAATTAGGGTCAGGGGAGACATCAAATTTCAGATGTGTGGAAAAACACTGTGGACTTCAGTGAAACTGCTTGGACCTATCTGAACTAATATAGCCACTGCTCAAATGCCAAGCAACTTTGATTCTCACAAGACTGCTCCGTAATTGAAACTATTCAACAAATGTTTTCTGCAACTGTAATTCAGCCAATTGATTGTTTATAATCTTTGGCTGTGATTTCTGCATTCAGTACAGGGAGAATTATCTTGCTGTATTCATTTGCATCTGAGCATGAGCCTTGCAAACAAGGGTATAATGTTTATCAGAACATTCACAGTAAAATGTTAGAGGAACAAATCCATGCTTCCCAATTACCTGGAAAACATCCTCAAAATCACCTGTAACTACTGATTTTATACAAACAACTATTTAAGCCCAGCCTTGACTCTTGGCAACTACAGAGCAATTCAGGGCATAGTACCTTGGAAACCTTACCACCTTGAGATAGCCATAATACCAGCAATGAGCTATCATTAATGAAAAATAAAAATTCCCATGTGAAAAAAAGTCCTTACTTTTCACTGCTTTAACTATTCAATAAGTACTGGCTCAGTACAAGATGCAACACATGCATTAGTGAACTCTGGCCTCACTGGATAGTACAGTCATAAGTGTTGGGCTTTTATTACAGAGGTCTTTCATAGTCAGTACTGATAGAGTGGGATCCCAGTGGCAACAAACCATTAGAGAAACTTTCTTTTTCACCTGTCTAACAAGCCTTGAACCTGCAAAGTACTCAGGATGGTGAAGAATGCCAGAACAGCAAGGACATGTGCAATGAGAGTGCTGGACAATTTAATTAGAACAGTCACAAGACCAAAAACATTCCCACAAACCAAATAATTATTTCATACTCAAATTCTACTTCCTCTCTGTTCCATTATGTTGTTGCATTAAACTACATATTACTATTTAATTTCCATAAATGGGACGGTATTTTCACAGAAAATAAATATCCTCCTGGATCTCCTTTCTGAGATGTAACTGTTATTAAAACTATTAAATTACCCTGTAGTAGTAATTAATCAGCTGCAGATCTAAGCTGTAAATGGCAATAAAGGAAGATTCCACCACTACTGAATTTTAGTCCCTACTTTTAAAATCGGCATTGCTGATTGGATTTAGGTTTGGCTTGCTTGTCACTACTCCTAATCTGAGAAACTAAAATTTGATCAAGAAGAGGAAGTATGGGGAATGCAAGAGGAGAACAGCATGTCCTGATCAAGCAGGAGGCAAATTAAAAATTCTTTATTCTATTTTCAGAAAGTTCTACCAATGAAACATATAAAATCAGAATTTAATCAAGTCAATACAACCCAATATACAGGTATGAAGTCCAGCTGTATAATTTAAGAAACAGGATTTTTCTTATTAAGTGGTCAACTACCTGGAAAAAAACGGATTTATCAGTAGAATTTTTTGCATTAGATAGAAAGATGCCTGTTTTTCTGAAATGTAAACAAATAATAACTAAACACAGGCAAATAAATATTGCAGAATAGACAGACAATGTAGATGGGACTGGATGCTTTGACAGGACAATTATGCTCCTCTGACAACTTGAGTTTCTTTGTTTCCCTGTGAATTTCTAATGCTCAGTTAAGCCAAAAAAGTCACCACTTTAAAAGCCTTGTGACTGCCTTAAAACTGTATGTTTCATTAATCTGTGTTAAGGCACAGATATGCCAGACCTTTCATTCTTCACTCAGAAAGAATAAGGATATTCCATGCTCAGGACTGCTCTTCACTTAGCCAGGAACAGTCAGTTCTACAGTGCAGTGCAGACCAAATAATAATAAAAATTCATGCTTCTAACCCTTCAACAGTCACAAATTTCAGGATGTAAAAATAACACACTTGAGATGCATTAAATTCTCATTAAAATTAATGAGAATGATGTGATTCTTACAAAAAGTGCAGCATTGTCTAGTGAAGGAACTGTTTAGTCTCACAAGTGAACTGAGAGTGTTAAGAAGTCTGGTGGTACCAGATAAAACCCATGACAAAGCCATATAGAAAAATTCACATGGCCACCCAGAAAAATAAGAAAATCATATTTCTGTTTGCTTTATTTTATCAAAGATTTTGACACTGTTTCCATGCTATAGGTAGTTTTCACCCCATGCCTTTTGATTTATTTTTGGGTTTTTTGTTTGTTTTTTTTGTTTTGTTTTGTTTTGTTTTGTTTTGGGGGGGGCGTTGGTTGTTTTGGTTTGGGTGTTTTTTTTTGCAATTTTTTTTCCTCCTTTCATGTAGTACAATCTTTCCTCTGTCTTTTATGACGTAATTTTACCTCTTTGCCCTGGAAAGTCTGTATTCATTAGCAGACAAAATAATGACCAGGAGTAACAGAAGTAGCATGCTACAGTTCTCATGCTTAGATGTAGCTATTGATAACTTTGACTCTGCTGCAATTTTGAACAGTATTTAACCCCTCTCAGATCTAAAATCTGGTGAAGAATTGTGCCAATAAATGAATTTTTCAGAGCAAAAATCTAAGATCAAAAATGGGGTTTCCAGGACTTTGGAAAGTATCTAGGAGGCAGAAAGGAGAGTTGAATTAACACTAATAATGTTGACTAAAACATGAGCTCTTCAGAAATTGTCTGCATAATTAATTTTAATTCCTGGTTTGGCAAAAGTGAGCAAGTTAACAATCATCTCAAAAGATGTAAAAGAACATTAATTAACATGGAACATAAAATCTAGAAATAGAAAACAAATGTATTTTCTGTAGAAAGGATTGAAAGGTGTTAGCATTGCAGTGACATAACCTGTACATTTTACCTAAGGCAGGTCTGCAGTAACTGCAAAATCTCAGGCCAGACTGCAGCCAGATTAATCCTCTCTCTCCTTTGAATCACTGGAGTGTCACTAGAGATTTGTATCCTAAAATGATGCCTTGGGACAGTCCCACCATATAGCTGGTGTCAAGTTACCTGATAGCCCAGCAAGAAAGGACTGTCAATAATCAGATCCCTGGAAGAGAAGTAGCAGCCTTGAATTGATCAAGCACAAAAGAGCTTCTGTAACAGCCATTCAAAACGTTAGAAAGCCTGAGGAAAATGAACAGAAAAAAACCAACAACAAAAAACAACGGCAGCAAGGAAGGTTTGTACAAAGCCAAATGGAAAATTACTAGATTCAGTGGTTGTTTCACTAGGATGTTAGATTCTATATTAAATCTCAAAAGCTGTACTATCATTCATGTCCTGATAACAGTATAACAAAAAATTATGAAAAACATCCAAATGTGAATAAAATATTTTTTATTACAATCCATAGGGGAAGACAGTCTGATATACACTGCTTGGTTTCATTCTTCCTGACATTTCAGTTCCCACTCTCTAGTATTGAGTTATCTTAACCAAATGCAAAAAGTCAGCTACTTTAAAATGCTAAAGTGGAATATTGTATCTAAATTCTGTGTAGGAAAACAGGTCACAGAATGCAGTCCCAGACTACTAAATCTGCTTAATGCAGACACATTCCTTTTCCACTTTGAATCAATATCATGATTTTCAGGAGCTATGCAATGTGCTGCTGCTAAATAAAT
Organism: Cinclus cinclus; assembly: GCF_963662255.1. NCBI lineage: Eukaryota > Metazoa > Chordata > Aves > Passeriformes > Cinclidae > Cinclus > Cinclus cinclus. The sequence goes on along the minus strand of NC_085046.1, from coordinate 116,422,344 downwards.
GTCCCTGTATCAGTAATGCTGAGATCCTATTGTTTCAGGAAAGTCATGAAAGACATAAAAGATATGACTTTGCAGGACCAGGGCCAAACTGTCTTTATGGATATAAAACATTAAATCACATTATATAAATAATGAAGAGAGATTCATACAACAAAATATCCTGAAAGAAAGCAAGAATCTAATTCCTGCAGTTTTACTATAGATATTCCTCTCTACCCAGAAGAATGCAAATGACGGTGCCTTTTTAACTTGACAGCTTCAGCTTCCCTTAAAATGCCTTATTTTTGTTTGTTTGTTTTAGATTCTAAGGATGAAGGGGAGAAAAAATTGTTTTATGCTTTGTTTTGATTTTTTTAATATTTCTTACTTGATAATTCATTTTTAAATGATGAGTTTGCAGCACTGGGAGTAAAGTCAAACTCATCACTGGGGCATTATTTTTCCTTTTTCAGAATTACATATGTGTTTAAAAACCAGTGTTTTAAAATACATGTTATTACTAAAGGGTTATAAAAAATTCTCCTTTTTATCACGGAGCCTGTATTCATAGGTTCATTTACAACATTCATAGTCACACAGAGATGCAAAATCCTGCATAATTAACAGTTACATGGCTAAGAAATAATAACCATGGCTTCAGAGTTGGCATTGACCGAAGTCAGCAGAAGAACACCTGAGTGGAAAATAGAAAAAGCTGCAGGGCAAGGAGGAGGTAAATGCTGGGAGCTCTCCTGCAGCCCTGAGATACTCACTTGTGTGAGGTATGGATGCCCAGCCCAGAGATCTTGCAGTCCCTGCACTGGGTAGAAGAGGCTCTCCAATGGGAATATGCCTTGAGAAACCACCCCGGATGTGTGAGCAGAACCTAAGCCCCCAGGCTGATGACTCAGGCTGCCTTTTGCCTGTTCCCATGTGGAGACAACCTTCACCTGTTTTCATCATTTTGGCACCCATGGCTGTACTCTGGCCTGCTGTCAATAAAAAGAGTGGAGTTAAAAAACAAGCTAGACCAGTTAATAGTTTGGAAAGAGCCTCAAAAAAGTAATGGAGAAACTTGTATGTGTGCCTTTTCTTTTAACCATACACTTCATCACCTTCCTGACATGCAGCTGTGGCAATTCTTATTTTAGTAATAAATGTATTATTGGGAAAAATCACAACAATTCTACTTCTCCTTGTGGTATCCGAATTCCCAACTCAAGTATACAGCAATGAGGATGCTCTTGATGAAGTAGGTTATGATACTTCAGCTGCATGAAGACAGCACATGCAACGCAGAGGGTCATGCAGCCATTATTCTTAAAAGGCTGTAAGGAATCCAACCACTTAGAGAAATTAAGTGACATAGCCTGGCTCAATTTCAGGCACTAAATATGAGGAACCTATGGTCTTGTATTTTGTATCTGTCCTGTTAAATAATGGACAAGGTCAGCTACATTGGACTAGGTTCAGTAAAGAAATTAATGTTTGCTTGTATGGTGCCAATAGAAAGAGAAATACAGAAAAATCACCTCCGGTTCTAACATTTTATTATGACCATAAAAAAAAAAAAAAAAGAAAGACAATAAACCTATTCTAAGTGTTTCTATGGCACAGAGACTTTATTTCTGACTTCATCAAACCTTTAATATGCAGAGTTGATAAAATTACCTACATGGTGAGTACCACTATTCCATAAACAAATTAGTAGCACTATGTAAATTCAGTCTTTGCTAATTATTTCTCAGTCATTGATTGAGAACATATATCTTTTGCCATGTGGCCCACGTGAGGTAACTTACCCTCAGTGAAAGAGGCACTAACCAATTCACAGACAGGCATTAACCACACAGGAGCTGGCCTACAGTGAGACCATGCACTACCTCATAGCAGCTTGCTTGCTGACCATGATTTAAAAACTGAGTGTCAGAGAGAAAGTACTTCTCTGCAGCTTTTCCTGGACACATTATTAAATGAAGAAAAGACAATAACCATATGGAACATGTATTCCTCTTCCTATTTTCTCCAAATTGCTTACCATAGAAATTAAGCATAAGATCTGTGCCACAGTAGCAGATAAATGTGAAGGCAAGAAATGCACGGTTTAAATACATATTAATACTGTCTACAGGAACTGAGAAACAAACAACAGTTTGATTTCTGCACAATGCCTACAGGGACACTTCTAGAGACCATCTGAGTACTGCTGCAACACACTTGGCATTTTGCAAAATCATAAACAAAAAAAGTTTTTCTCATCCCAGCTTTCCTTTCCAGTCTCTGAGGGGATCAAATGCAAATGAGGACAGGAGAGAGAAAATGCACAAGCCAAAGGTAAATACTTGTAAATACTAAATACTTGTAAAAATGAAAACAGAGCTTATTTACCATCAACACCCCAAAATTTTTGTCTAATTAAAAAAAAAAACCCTATCTAGATAGGTGCCATGGTCTCATTCCAGCCAGCAACCAAGCCACACAAAGTCATTCACTCCCTCCCTCCCTTGCTCCCTCACTCCCTTGCTCCCAACAGCTAGCAGGATCAGAGAACAAATTTGATGTGTAAAAGCTGGAAAACCCATGGGCTGAGAAAAAAAAAAAACAGTTTAATAAGGAAAGCCAAAACTGCACATACAAGCAAAGCAAAACAAGAAATTAATTCAGTGCTTCCCATGGGCAGGCAGGTGTTCGGCCATCTCCAGGACAGCAAGGCTTCATAACATTTAATAGTGACTTGGAAAGACAAAAAGACAAATATCATCACTCCAAATACCCCTCCCTTTTCCTCCCCCCCCCCCCCCCCCCAATTACTGAGCATGATGTCCTACGGCCTGGAATATCCCTTTGGTCAGTTGGGATCACCTGTCCTGTCACCACACCTGGCTGTGTCTCCTCCCACCCTCCCAGGCATCCCCAGTCCCCTCACCAGCATGGCAGCACAAAAAGCAAAAAAGCCTTGGCCCTGCTCAGCAGTAATGAAAACATCTCTGTATTATCAGCCCTGTGTTCAGCACAAATCCAAAACACAGCCTCATACTAGCCACTGTGAAGATAATTAATTCTACCCTGGCTGAGCCCAGCACAACAGGAATGGATGGAAGGCAGGATACTGCCTTAGTATGATCATCCCTAAAAATAGCAATTGCCACTTTCTTTCCCTGTTCTGAAGGGAAGATACTTATATCTCACACAGGTGAGATACCTATTCTTACAGGCATCTAAAACCCCAAATTAGGAGCCCTCTGTCAGAAAAGCAGAAATGTAGAAGAGAAGGGAGAGCCTGGGCTGTGATATGACATGCAGCATGCAGATTCTCTTTAATTATCTTTCTGCAAATTAGTACCTCTGTCTCTCATAACTCCTCAAAATAACCACATTTACTGGACTCTAATTTAAGGTGTGTGACTGCTGTTCTGTATGACATTTCTTCCAGATAAGGAAAAGGCCTGTAGAAAGGAGTTGTATCAGACTGTGGCAGGAAAAAAAAAATTTAAAGAATCATCTTCCTTATACTATTTCCTAGGAGTAGTGGTATTATTCAATAATCATGGTAATCATTACAGAAGATATGTGTACCTTTATTTATTTCACCTGAAGCCTACTATGGTTTTCTCAAACCTGTCAACATAACACTCAAAGAGCCCTTTCAATTACTGAATTCTTTTCTATTAAATTAGAAGCAATGTACTTTTTCAAATAAATCATCTATTATTTATATATAAAAGGCAAAGAAACAACTAACCCACAACGTCTTTACAAATCTTACAGCTGAACTGTTAGGCTGTAAACAGAGCCATATTAATGGGCTTATTGTACAACAAAGCACTTAAAGATAGCACAGCAACAACGATAGATGCTAAACTGTTTTAATAAAAACACAGACCTAAACCATTCATGAAAAAATGATAGGCATATAAAGGAAATTCCCCTACTTGCAAGCATCACCAAAATATCTGGTGTGAGACTCAAGTATAGTTCATTGCCTCCCTACCCCAGATTCCTACTGTCAAGACAAGAAGCTCTGATATTTACTGACTCCTGCTATAATATACTACATATATACTAGGCAACAATCAATATTTGCCACACAGTGAGGGGAGAGGAAATTCAGTCCTGTTTTATAGGAAGAAAAAAAATAGAAACCTATAAACCTTATCTGCACCTAAGACCCAGTGTGAAAGGCTTTTTGACACTGCTATTAGCCTAAGTTTAGGCCCATCCTAATAGATCCTGCTCAATAAAAACCCAAGGTTAAGGGCATTTATTGAAACTGTTAATTTTCATTAACAAGAAGAAACTGAGCCAATTCCTTGGAGTGTGACCAAATAAGATAACTCTAAGACAGTTCCTGGAAAAACCCTGGATACAGCAGCACATTGTGAGAGGGAAGACCTGCCCCTAAAACTCTCATTTGTCTCTATCTCTTCTTCTCTTAAACAGCAAATATAAAAACTTAAAAAGGAAAGCCTGGAAGAGGCCTCTAGACTTCACCTGGTTCATCCCTTAGCCTGATACTCCTGTACTGCTTCAGACAGATGGTTTTCCGATATCTTACAGGATTTTACAAGAAGTTCTTACACATTTTTATGAAAGCTGCTCCCCGGGCTTTGCTACTCTTACTAGTTTTCCTTGAGTCCTAATTGATCTACTCCTTGTAGTAATCGAAAATCATTCATTTTTGCTTTACCCATACAGGAAAAGGCAATTGGAACACTAACCCTGGTCAGGCAGCTTTAGTAGTGGCACTGCTAGCAGTACTAGTACTGTAGTACTAGTACTATTATTGTTGTTGCTGTTGTCACAGAGACCAAAACTAACAACAGATCATTCATCTTGCAAGACCACATCCAGCAGACAAGATTTCACATCCCAGCACATTTGCATACTTTTGCCACAGCAGCTTTACTCACGCAATTTGCATCCACTATAACCTGTGGATTCTTTTCTGTAGATGAGCTTGCTCTTCCCCTTGTATTTATGCAGCTGATTATACATGCCTAAAAGTAGAATTTGTAGAATTGAATTGTATCTTACTTTTTCCTTTAGCTTGGTTCTAATTCTAATTCTCTCCTCCAAGGTCTTTCCACCTTGATGGCATCTAGAGATTTAATAAACAAACTTATCATTCACATAGCCATATAACAAATTAAAATATTCAGCAAGTTAAAACTCAAGACAGAAACAAAACAAGCCCCCCAGAGCAATGCAAAACACATTATATCTTGGAAACAAACTACAGTCAGCACAATTTTTCAGTGTTTACACCGGCAATATAGAAATTTTGTCAGAATGGCAATTTGCAGCTAAATTTTAAACATCATGCAAGTCAACATCAGAAGTTTGAATTCTGGAAGTTAGAATATCTATGGTTCTCTCTCTCCCTAGAATATCTGTCACTTTAATAGAAAGGTATTAGAGAAATTTGATGAACATTGTTTCTAACAACTCTTCATGATGATTCCATTGCATCTCACTAATACCTTGCAAATAGCTATATTATGGTTTCTGTTTGTTTGCTTGCTTGTTTATTTTACCAGGAATTGAGATTGCATTAGTTTCTATTCCACAAGCTCCTTCTTTGTATCTTTTGGAAACAGAAATCTTATTTGTCCTTTTCCAGGCTTCTAAAACCCCAAGTACTATTCATGAGATTTCAAAGGTAACCTTTCACTTTTTGGAATTTGCTTCATCTTGCTTTCTAAGGAGCTTTGGATAAATGTTAGATATTTTTGAATTTAATGAATCAGTCTTCTGAATTCTCTCTAACCTGTGCTTTCTTCACGTCTGCGAAATACTTCTGGTTTATCATTCCTTTTTTTTTTGTTAACTGTATTAAAAATCTGAGCAATGTCTTTTTTAGTGAGAACTAAAACAAGAAACTCCAGGATTTCAGACTTCATCACATTTGAGAGTTTTGTCTCTGTTTTGAACAGTGGCGATTCTTTTCCTTGACTGTCTTCTCAATAATAACATAATCTCCTGTTATCCTTTACAGTCTATGTAATATGCATATTGATTTATTGATCTTGTCCTTTTGACATTTTCCTTTCAGGCAAATTTTATTGTTTTATACTTATGTTTAGCAACTTGATCTGTTTTATGAATCTGCACAAGTCCTTTTTCTGTTCAAGGTCATCTAAGTATTCAGGAGTTGGCCATACTTGCTTTTTTACTCTCTAGCCTCTCTCTACTTTCAGTTGTAGCCTCAGACCAACTTCTTTAAAGGTCTGTTGTCTCTCCTGAGAAACGTTTTCCTGAGACTTATTTTCTATGAAGTCTTATCAGTCAGTTTTCTGAGTTGACTCTGTTCTCCTTGCCTTACCTCTGTAAGTTGCTTCAGGTTGTTTGTACAGGAACACATCATAAATCACAAAGAAATATAGACTTGAAATTCTGTCTTTGTTATAATGTGTTGCCAGTTATAAATGTGGCACTTTTCTTTCTTTTTTTCTTTCTTATATGTTCTCTGATTTGGGGTTTGGTGGGGAATTTGGTAGGTTTTTAGGTTTTGGTTTGATTTTTTTGTTTGTTTTGTCGTTTGTTTTTTTTTTTTTTTTTTACTTTTTATGCTACATGGAAAAAACCCAAACAGAAATGGTTATAAGCAGAGGAGCAGCAGGATAAGGGATAATTTTGGTGGGCAGAAACAAGCACTCTCACTCTGTCCTTCTTTGCCCACCTTCACAGTTAGGATACATATTAGAAGGTCAAGGAACAGATACTGAGAGCATAAAAGCAAGCTTTAAACATATCAAGGCAACGATATCACGTTAGCAGTCTCAGCTAGAAAAAGCTTGGCGCAATCAAACCTATCTGCTCAGAGCCCTCCGCAGCACGGGCAGCTCCCAGGCACTCTGCGGCAGTCAGTCCCTTTCCCTGCGCCATCCCTACAGCCACATGGCAGAGCAAGAAAACGCCTCCAGCCAGCGCAGGCTTTTGGTTCAGGCACGCAGAAATCCACCCCAGGAATTCTGCAGCACTTCAAGGTCGGTCTCCGTGGCAAGGGCGAGAGATTTCCACAGCAAAAGCTCGTCAGTGCTGCGGCAGCGCGGTGCCATCTGCCCCGCACCCCCGACTGCCCTGTCCGCTGCCGCCGGGATGCAGGAGCCGGGGCTTTTCGTAATTCCGCGGTCACACGCGAGCTGCCCAATTTATTTAACTCTTTCCCGGCGCTACGCTATTGAAACAGTGGCAAGCTAACCTAAACGCACGGAGCTGGGGGTGTGAAATGCGAAGAGAGCCGAGCAGCGGAGGCGCGCTCTGAGCATCGCAGGCAGGACGGGCTGGGGCGGAGGGAGCTGTGCCAAAAGCTCTCTGCACAGAGCGCGGAGTGCCCGCTGACGTGGGGCTGCTGCTGGCCCCGTGTGCTGCTCGCACCTCACACCAGGCTCCGAGCTGCTACCCACGCTGCCAGGCTCAGGCTCCGGGGGCACACCACAACCGAGGGAGAGGAAAGAGTACCAGCACAGCAAGGTTGTCGACTCTCTTTCCAATTCCTGGCATTTCAAAGGCGTTTTGTTCTGCTCAATTCTCTTCACTTGCAGCCCTGAAGCAGGCACAGGCTAGCTCACCTTTATTTCTAATGCAACGTGCCATCCTGGAGCTGGGAAGTTTGCCCGCTTCTTTGCAGACCCTGCAGAGCGCAAGAAGCAGCACGTAGGTTTTGCACAGCTTTAACCCAGAGCAAATCCACTCCAGGCTCACAAAGGTGACAGCTATCCCAACAGTTTGCCACAAGCTGGTCATGTGAAAATTAGAGGTGGAGGTAGAAGGCATTCAAAACCACAGCCAAGCTAAAGTTCCCTAAAGATTTGGATGAGAGAAGGATGTAGAAGAGGGGTGGGAAGTTTGTCACACAGGCAGTCAAGAGACACAAAAAAATGATTCATATCTCGATTGATCCAGCAAAAGGCCCAAATTTTCCCATCCTCAGTATATTATCCAAAGACGGAGAGTCTGTCCAGCTAGCTGGGAGAAGTTCACTGCATCATTCACTGTTGGCTGCAATTTCAATGCTTTTGCACTTGCGTTAGCCTGGCAACATTAAAAAAATCTCTGAACTGACTTCAAGACAAGCATGGAAGTGCAGAAGTATAAGAAAGGGGGAGTAGGAAGCCTTGTGGCTTCACAGTAAGTACTTCTGCTTTCAAAGCATTGCCTTAGAATTGGTTGGGACATTTAATGTGGGCAGATATTTCTAATTTCACGGCGCAGCCAGTTCATTCCAGCTCAGCCACTAAATACATGAATTTTAACAGCATTATTCCAATCTCCAGGACAAGCACTTTTGCCTTACAAACTGCTTGGTTTGTCACTGCCATACAGAAAGAAAATAAGGAAAGTTTTCTTTTCATAAGAAATCTTAAATATCACAAATTAGATGCCATTCAGGACAAAACATTCAAAAAATTCAGCTCTGATATGAGACAAGACCTGAGCTAAATGGAGACATTTTCATATATCCAAGATTTTCTTCAGTTACTGAATATTGTTCTTTTTTTTTTTTCCCTTTGAAACGTGATGACAGTTCCTGAAATAGCATTTACTGGTAGTAAATTCTCCTAAATTATCATACCAGCTATTGCAACTGATCAATTAATTCTGACTGATATGTTAAAGTGATTATAGAAGGACCAGGCTCCTGAATATAATTGAATTTCAATAGAACTGTGGCACTTAGTTCCTTTCAATATGTAGATGATTCCAGATTTTAAGACTAATTATTAAAGCTGCTTTAAAAAAATGCTACAAAAAATTTCCAAACTGCCCTGCTTTTCACTTCAGAAAGTGCTCTCAAATTTACATCATTTTCCACCACAAAAAAGATGACATTCCAAAAAAGGAAATAATAAGAAACCAGGGAAAGTTTTTATTGAATATGATTCATGAAACATTTGTTTAGCAGAACACATATGGGCAGAACACATAATTTTCACATTTTTGATTAAAAATTCTCACCCACTAATGAAAAATTAACAGATACCTGATCTAAATGAATTTAAAGCTAAGATTAAATATTTAATAATTATCATAACATACCATTAGAGGGTTGTAGATGTTTCAGAGCTTTCTTTTTTCCATCACATGAGCTGAGGTAGATTAATGTGGGGTTTTTGGCACTTAAGAAAATTGAAAATAATTAATCTGTAATGGCATTGATGGAAAAAGTGTTCAAAATGTCAATAAAAGTGCTGCTTTAACGGTACTTCAAATAGTCTACTTACGCAACTTAAGAGACACATTATCTGCCAGACTACACACTTTTCCATTAAAATCCATGAAAATCTGCAGGTGTTTAATTACCTGTTCTCCCATTGTTCCTTGGCTGCAGCAGGAGTAGTTTGAACACTATGTAAAAATTAATGTACAATTTAACATAACAGTTATGCAGATTAAAAACTTTCCCTAGTTTCTGTTTTGTATGAAGAGTCTCAGACAAATAAACCATAAGTTGCTTTTCACCAGAAAGAGTTGTTTAAACATTTTCACTAATTTCAAAACATTCTGGATTTACAAAGAGTTCCACTATTACAATTATCAACATAAGACCATAAAATACCTGGGGAAATACTAGAAGGAAAATTACATCTCATGAGAACAGTTGAAATACACTCTCCTTTTTCCCAAAAATAAATTCTTGTTCAGGAATTCATTTGAGTTTTTACAGAATCAAAGCACGGCTGAAGCTGGAAGGGATTTCGGGGGGCATGTGGTCCAACTCCTGTGCTGAAGCAGGGCCCCACTGCTCAGGCTTCTATCCAGACAATTTCTAAATATTTCCATAAATGAAGAATACACAACCCCTCTTGGCAACCCGTGTCAGGGCTTCATCACCCTCACAATGAAAAAGTATTTCCTGGTGTTTAGAGGGAACCTCCCACATTTCAGTTTGGGCCCATTGCCTCTGGTCCTGGCACTGGGCAGCAGAACCAGAGTCCTCTTCGGCTCTGTCCTCTTTGCACCTTCACGTCAGATGAGATCCCCCTGAGCAGCCATCACTTTCAGCCTTTCCTCATATGAGAGGTCTTTTCACCATCCTTGTGGTCCTTTGTTAATTCTCTCTGGTGTGTTCCTGTCCTCTTGCACTGGGGGAGCCCAGACATGGGCCCAGCCTTGCAGATCACCACCAGTGAGCAGAGGACAGGGTCATCTCCCCTGTTCTGCTGGCATTACTTCTCCTAGTGCAGCCCAGGATATCATTCACTTTCTTTGCAGCAAGGGTGCATTCCTGACTCACATTCAGGCTGGTGCCTACCAAGACCATGCCAAGCTGCTTCCTAGCTGGGCGGCCTCCACCAACGCGTGAGGTTGCTCTTCCCAGCATTCAGGAGTCTGTACTTCCACTTGTTGAACTTCACAAGGCTCCTGTTGGCCCATTTCTCCAGCCTGTCGAGATCCCTCTGGATGTCATCTTGATCCTGATGCCTATCAGCCAGTTTGGTGTCATCAGCAAATTTGCTGAGGGTGCACTCTGCCCCACTATCCAGACAATAAAAGAAAATGTTAAAGGGGACTGGACCCAGTATTGATACCTGGGCATCACCTCTAGTCACTGGCCTCCAACTAGACACTGCACCACTGATTACCCCACTCTGGGCCCAGATGTTCAGTCAGTTTTCAATCCACCTCAACATCCACTCATCCAGGCCATGCTACAGAAGCTTCTCTGTGAGGACCATACAGCAGATGGTGTTAAAGACCTCACTAAAGTCCAGGTAGACAATATGCACTGCCCACCTTTCATCACACTAGCTGCTTCATCGCAGTTTATCAAGTTCATCAAGTCAGAAGTCAGCCATGCTGACTATTCCTGATGATTTTCTGATACCTAATGTGCCTGGAAATGGTTTCTAGAATTAGCTTCTCCATCACCTTCCCAGGGAGGGATCCAAGGTGAGGTTTGGTCTACAGTTCCCTGCATATTCCTTCTCGGCCACCTTGGAGTGCTCTAAGTCTTTTCTGTTAGAGTTTCATCAATGTCAGAAGGACTCACAGTTTGATGGTTTTGGCCAAGAACATCTAGTATCTTGGGTCTGAACAACATACAAAGAAGGTCAAGAAACCTGAGATTTCTTTTGGCATTTTTCCAGGATCCAACTAGCTTTTTTGGCAGGCATCTTTTTCTTTTCCGTTTTATGCGTCATCCTTTCAAGGCAGGCCCACAAAAGGCAGCCAGTATTTAGATGTCTAGTTCATGAATCCTGAATCAAATATACACATGTACTCAAGGACCATGAAGGGCATTCCACTGCATCTTCATTAACTCTGCCCATTGCATGGTCTTTAGTAACGTGCTTTACCCATGTTCACCCACCTCTGGGACGAGGCATCTGCTTGCTTTCCTTACAGAATACACCTCTTCTCTATTTATAACACACTGTAGGGTGAGAAAGAAGGAAAGAAAACAAGCCATATTTTGTGGAACTGCTCAGTGATGTTAAGTTGCATTCACTCTGCAGGTTTGTGTATTAAATTCAGAGCATCACTCTCCAAGCCAACAGGGGTTGAGGCATCCTCCACCCTTGCCACAGAAGCTATCCTACACTACAAAAGAAGAATTAATTAGCAATGAAACAAAGGAAAGAAGGAGTGAGGATAAGAACATGGAATAGTCTCAAGAATGCACCTGGACCACTTTAAGGACAGTAGTTTTAAGTCTCACACACTGGTCCCTTTTAAGCATTTCTTAATCTAACCAAGGCACACCAGGATTTTGCAGTCTCTCTTGAGATTAGCAAAAATCTATCTATCTGCCTCTCAAGTGAACCAGGTGGGATGCCTGGCTAAAGGGACACAGCTCATTTCTCTCAGCCCAGGTCTGTGATGACATGTTGAAGAACCATCTAATGTTGCACTTGCCACAATGCTACACACTGGTTCCACAGCATCTTGCAACCCCAATCCCAAAGTTTATGTTGTTCCTGAACCTTTCAAGATAGAGACTGTCACACCACTACATCTGCATTGCAGACAGACAGGCAGGTCCCTGAGCAAGCTGGTTTTTTTGCAACCTTTTGTGAAAACAGCTCATTGCTTTCAAAGATATCCTGGAATACATTTTGCAGTACTGTTGCCTCTTTAGATAAGAAAGCACAATTAGACCTTTCACTTGGCATATGTCCCTTATGTGGGAATTACTGCCCAGCTCTCAAGATGGTCATCAGAGGTAGATCATGCCCAGATCTCTCACAAAAATGTAAGAGGGATGAGATCAACTGCTTTGTTATCCATGTAGGCTGTCTGATCAAAGTACTATTTTCCCAGAATAGAGAGCACAACATGTCCTATCAACACCATTACAGTTAGTGATGCTAACTTTAGTTTTATGCAAGTTATTTACAGTTTTCTACAGTTCCAAAATGGTTATGTGGAAGTCCTACTTTCCTTGTTTCAAGGCAAATTTCAGGTTTTTCTGTGCTCCAGTCTAAGAAAAAACAAACAAACAAACAAACAAAAAAAACCTGGAAGTTGTGGTCCTGTTAGCAGGGGATTGCACATGAACTAAGAAGCTCTTAAAAAAGAAAAAAAAAAAAAACTCCAAAAGACAACCCAAATTTTCCCCAGTTTAGGTGACAACAAAAACTCCTTGACCTAGAAGTAGCACAGTCTTTGCTGTTCAGGTCTGAATGCCACTCTTAGTCCTAAAAAAGTGCTAGTCCCAGGGTTCCCCACAATATGTCTTGTCACACGTGGATGCTGCATGAGGCAGTAGTAAAAATCTCACAAAGGGAATTTCCTCCCTCTTTATACCTGCTGCTGTTCACCATCAACCCTGACCAGCTGAAAAGACATCATTTCATAGGAGATTACCAGATTTTGCTGATTTTGCTGAAGCAAATCGCCTTACGTAATTTCAGTATTTTCACAAAGCTAAAAATACCAAAATAGGGAGTGGAAGGGAAGTGATGAGGTAATCATGCTGAGAACTTTAAATATATAGAATAGAACCAAGAGAGCAATGCTTGTGCTTAGTAGCTGGAAGAACCTTTTGGAGCATGAGAAAGGAAGAGACAAAGACTTAAATTCAATTCTTTTCTTTTCCCATTATGCAGGACTGCAGCATCAACAACCAGCAATTGAGAGAAGAGATACATCATTAAACTTATTTATAGCATTAACTACTTTGCATTCATCCACACAAGTGAAACTGTAAAAAGAAGAAAAAATTATAAAGGGAGTGTGTGGTTCTTTCATTAGCTTGTCTGTAATGTTGGATTGGTCCATAAATTAATGTTTAAAAGAGGATGGTGGAAAAAAAAAAAGAATTCAAAGCTTTGCCATTGTAATTATAGCTCTTTAAATATCAAAAGACACAAAGAAAGATTCCTTTTGAAAAGAGTACCGATTCTCTTGGCAAGCCACTATTAAATACTTGCATAAATCTACAGTCTGTATCGTGTAAGTAGAGGTGACATTGCTATCATGGCTTACAGGTCTCTTCATATGACTATTGGTGCACTTCAGTATTATTTACATATGTATATTATCAGGACATCTTGATGAGATAAGATTCCTTCTTTCTGCCATGAGTGAAGCAACTGAGAAATCTTTCAAGTAAAAGGGCCTTGATGAAAGGTTACCTAATTGATTTGGGCCGTTCCAGATACAATCTCTGGAAGTCTCCTTGATACAACTCAGACATTCTGGTGTAGTTTCATCACAGATTTACCAGTAGCTCCTCCATAGCAACAAGAAACGTGTCTGCATCACTCTTACTTTCAGTTCACACTGTATTTGAGCCCAGAGAGCCATCAAAACTAACAAAATACAGTAGCAAAACATCTCCTAACATGCAGAGCAGAATGGATTGCTGGGAACTGAAATTTCCACATTAATTGCCCCAAAGCCCAGTTCTTACCCACAATTTATTCCCTCACAGGCAACCTTTCCTCACAGTCTCCCAGCAAGCCTTTTGAAGGGTTTCACAGAGAACAGGTCTCAGTCTTGACACCTGCCAGGATAAATCAATGTCCTTTGGTCCTTAACATTTCACAGATTGCAAGTTTCTTCAGGTCCAGTCCCATATCAGAGGAGCAGCTCCAGATATTTTCTAAAATGGCCAAATCCCACGCTGCATGGGGTCTAATCACGTACTGCTCCTGAAATAAATCAGAAGCAGGCTTTTTATGAAGTCGAACCACTGCTCCCACAAGGCTGAGATCAATACCTTTGTGAGCAGCTGCAGCCCCTGTGGGTTTTTCAAGGGGCTGTTTGTTTCCTCAGGCTGCCCAGAAGTTGCCCTGTTGAGGTTCAATAGTCATAGATCCCACATGGAGTGCAGCATCATTAAGCCTCGGTTATGGCACAGCCTCTCTTCTAAATTGACACTTTCAAACAAAATCCAAGGCACAGCTCATCAAATACACAAAGGAATGAGAGAGTTCTTTGGTAAAAACACAGCAGTTTTCCCCCAGATGCTAGAAAGATAAAACAATGCCCAGAAATAGACACTTGCAGGATATTGTTTATGAAGCCATGGAACCTGGGTGCTCTCCTCTTCTTGGTCCTCAAGCACACAGTCAGAGGCACTATCCTTTCTCACTTCCAGGTATTAACTTTACTTTAAAGGATAATCCAGTTGAAAAGAAGCAGGATGACTTTGTTGGCCCCCTAATGGGAATGAACTGGACTACAGGAGTGGAATACAGGAACAGACCATCTCAGACTTCATAACTGGGACATGGCAGAAATGAAGAGCTCAGAGGTAGTGTGGGGCACACCGCAGAGCCTCTTCCCATGGCCCCTACTGAGATACTGTGGGTGCAACACAGCTAATTTCCAGGTGCAATACATTTACAAAGCCAGATACATGGTGTGGGCAGTATCTCTGCCAGTGGTTCATATTTTAAGGAGACTGGATTTAAGATTCAGCAGGTAGAAAAGCAGTTGCTATCACAGATGTCCTAACCATCCAAAATACACAGTACTTTTTCCATGAACTTGCCTGATTGCAATGAAGAAAAAGTTCAAGAGCAGGCCCTTGAGGTACAGTGTACTGCCTTCTGAGAGTGACTTGACACCATTTAGCACAACCTATACACATTCTTCTCCATGAACTAACAAGCAATTAATTATGAAATGCAACAGGTTTTGGCCTAAAGCCAAATTACAGTAGTGTCATTAGTCTTTGCTTTGTAGCAAAATCAAGAGCCCTGCCTGGATTACATTCTCTGAACTCTTCAGTTCAAGGATAATGTGCTGTGGAACTCTAAGTAGGTGTTAATACTTAGACTCACATCATAATAAAGAGCACAATAATAGCAGTAATCATCCACGTTTGTAAAGGATATTTCTCTTTTAAATGTTCAGAATCTCTTGGTAAAACAGGTGACCTCAAACAAATACCTGTCCCGTGTATCTACCCACCTGAAGATGAAGAAACACCACCTATATTAATACATAAAGTTTAGCCTGGAGGAGCTGTTCCCCCAGCAATGCTCCTACCCTATATACAGCTTGTCCCTGCTCTCAGTACTGCCCCTATTTCTGACTGCCTTCACCTTGGATTTTTTGCAGACTATCCCTACAGACCGATTGGTCACAAATTTAATTTCAAGGAGCATTTTTTTAAAAAAAACAGATTAAGGATGTGTACCTGATTTTTTTTTTTTCAATGAAATACTTTAAATTAGAATAACATACTAAAAAGCAGAACTGCTGGGCCTACAATATACTTTTTAAAATATACAAGCACAAAAAAAAAATCAATAAGCTCTGAAGCAGAGACATAATTTCAAGCAAGATGGTGATCCCCTAAAGATTTTGCCCAATTAGGCTGCACCTCTACCACAACACTTTAAGTTCTTCCTCCTGAGGTATCTTCGCTTTCCACCTCATTTCACCACCCAGCACTGCTGTGCTACCCCCTGGAGTCACTCCCTGAATTGCTGAGCAGGCTGGAGAAGCTGCCATGAGCCTCCCACCCCATGAATGCAGCATGCATGGCTCAGTGATGGCAGTGAGAGAGCTGCAGCCAGACAAGCAAACACTCTCTTCAGAAATGGTGAAGGCTCGGTCTGAATCCCATTCAGCTTTATTTATTATAAAGTGTCATATTTAAGCTGGAAGGATCAATGGCTCGCCTCATCGGATTTCTGTACAATGTGAAACAATGAGAATTCACCCTGTGACTCCTGTGTTGCTGTTGCTGCTTCTGATAAAATACTATACAAACACATTAAGGAAACCAATAGAAAACACCTGAGATGTCTATCTACGTTAAAGTTTTATTACTTCTGGGATCTCAAAAGGCTTAGGAAACATCACCGAACATTGTTTCATACATACTCATGAAAGGGTAACATAATAAAACCAGGTCAAACAACACTGAATATTAAATTTAATATAAAGTATGCAAAATACAGGAGGTTGGAAGAATTATTAAAAAAGAAGGAACTGTACTTGTGATTGGGGGGGCGGGGTTTGGTGAGGATTTTCTGGGGTATTTTGATGGGTTTTTAACTGACACAAAATTATTTTACATCCGTAGAAAGATGAAATTAATTTTTTACTTTTTTTTTCCTGACTAAATTTGGAGCAGATAAGAGGTTGGTTATTTCTATCTTTAAAAATGGACTTATAATGTTGCCATCTGTTGGCATATGACCGATATAGCATCCCACAATTCCAGACAGTCACTAAAATGCAGAAAATTAAAGGGACAGATGTGAGAAATACATGCTCTCATTTGGTTCCAGTTCTCACATCTGTTCTCCTGAAAGATGTTTCAATCATCTAAATCTATCCACAGAAGCTAGTACCTTGAAATGTTATGGCATTTCTGGCAATCATAAAAATAATATTCTAGTAGAGTTTACTGCATTCCAAAACATCACTGAATTCATAAAAATCTGGTTTCCATCAAGAGAATACACAGTACATAGCAACATTGTCTGTCTGCTTAAGTTCCCTGTCCTGGACAAACCACGAGCTGTAACATCATTGCAAGAACACAATTTCACCAGGTACCTGCAGATACTGCTGTGCTTGCACAAGACCTAGAAAGGAAACTGGCATCTCTTTCTCATGGTGCCTGTACATTTCCATGTCCCTGGGGGATCCCAGAGAGCGTGACCCCTGTGCTGCTGGTGTGAGGGATCTTCCTGTCACTGAAATGGATGCCTACCACTGCAAGCACAAATGCCTTTATTTGCAATGTCACCCATTTCTTTTCACCATGCTTTTGACAGGTTTCTTGCTAATGCTTCCAACAGCCACCAAGATTTTTCCCTCTCCCTGCTTCCCTGTCCCAGCTCCTCCAGACACATAGCACCAGCCCCCTCTGGCCCCTTCACTGACTTGGACAGTGTTAGACATCACTGCTCCTCACAGGCAGAAATGAAACAATCACAAAACCAGTCACACAGGTTATTACTCTTCCCTCTACTACCCCAATTTTCTACACATTAGCTGTTTTCCTTTGGATTTGAACTCTGCATATCATTTTCATCCAAGAAGACTAAAAGAGTACAATCCCTACACCCCCTGCACCCCTATTCTCTCCTTGAGAGCGGGGACTAAGCATGCTTGCATATTTGTGAGACACACATATTTTTCCATGTCAAACTTGTACCTCCTTTTTAATTCATGGATAAGCTTTAATAGAGAAATGATGCTCAAATTCTTAATTTATTTTTGGATACGGTGAGCCCATTTTCACCTTAAGTACAACACACCTCCTCTATGTTACACTACATCAATTCTCTCTCAAAATGGCAGCATCATCAAAAATTAAAAGGTATAGTACAAAGCAAACAATATTGGAACTACATAAGCATGTTGATTATCCACATGAACAGTTTTTGGTATTTACAGAAAGCATTGACTGATGCAGCTCACCAGCCCCATGAGCACTATGTTAAATCATTAAAGTGCAAGCAGTCTTTATTTGTATTGCAGTAATTTTCCCTATCCCCACCCCAGAAGCCCTGTGTGCTCAGTGCTTACAAATGACCACCAAATCACGATGTGTATTTGAGAATAATTTTCTTTTCCTTTAAGAACTAATTTAATCTTTGACAAAACCTCATTTTTCTACCTATTTCCAATTATTTTGAAGCATAAAATGACCTGCAGGCTACCAAGTGGAACATAGAATTCCTCCACACATCTCCTAGATGAAAAATCAAAATAAGCAGAAAATCCTAATTATTGCATATTCCAGAAAGTTTAGTGACCTACATAAAATTCACAATACATAAGCAATTACATGCTTAGCTTTAGCTGATAGGTGGTAGTTGACAATAGATTTTCTGGTCCCTCTTGCTGCTCAGGTAAATTAATAAAAATATTAAAATTTAATGAAAAAAATCTTTTCCCAAAAATTTTTCTGAATTTAAGACCAAAGCAATTTTTGTATGAGCTGGTACTTAGCACTGCCTACATAAACATGATAGAAGTTTAAAAATAACAGAAGTAACCATAGATTCTTAAGTTTCAGATGCCAGCAAGCAGTAACACCAGTGATTCAATATTCCCTCTGTGGGTTGCCCTTTGCTTAGATCTTGTGGCCACATAGCAGGGCCATGATTTGTACTGCCATGAGAAGCCAACCTGGGGAATAAAGAATATACAGCAAAATTAAATAAAATTAGGGCTGTCATTGCTAATATGGAGTCTCTCTGAAGCATTTTGTCTCATATTTAATTGCTCTTAAAAGTAAATTATATTTATATAATTACTACAATTCAGTCAGAAGATAGGTTTAGACTAGGATTGATTACAGAGAAATGCATGCTTGCAGTGTTGATCTACAGTTAGCAGTTTCTCCTCTTTTTTTGTGTTTTCCCCCAGACCAATAATTCTGTACAAGACATCCCACTTCAATCAATTACTTGTACAAACACTTGACCCTCAAATTCCTTCTCGAACAAGTTGGTTTTTTGGGGGGGTTCTGCCCCCCCTTTTTTTTCTTTAATTCTAGAACTATGAGGAATAGCTACACAAGTTAATTATCTTCACTCAAAATCCTAGCTGTGGTTGAGGTCCGTATCACCTAAATTTAGTCATCTGACCAAAAAGCCTACACCAGAAGTCTAGAGACTAGAAGTTTTAAACTTCTTCACACAACAAAAGCACAGGAGCCTCTGGGAATTGTTTTGAGGTTTCTTACAGCCCTGGTCATGGCTGCAGACAGCCTGCCTCTTTCCTCCACCCACAGGGAAGCCAGCTCCTCACCAAGTGTAGTGAAGATGAGCTGCTGACTTCAGGAGCTTCTGAACAATGCTTGGTGCACCTGCAAAATAAGGTGTTACATAAAAGAGAGTCACCATGATATCAGACTTTAGCTCCTCAGTAGAAAGAAGAGCAGCAGCAAGAGCCAAATTTGTGGGCCACCCTATTCTGTCAGTCTTGCACCTCGCCCACTGTCAGGGACATAAGGAGAGAAACAGTCAACATTCTGAATCCTGAAAAGGCTCAAGAACAAAAAAGGTACTGGGATGCCTGGCATTTGCAAAATAAAAACAATGCTGGCCTTGCACTGAATGCATTTCAATAGCTTTTATTAACATACAAAGACATAAATTTGTAAAAATCAAAAAATCAGATATCAGTAAACTTGTAGAGTGCAGGTTTAGAGAGCAGTTGAGCAGGGGGGTTCAGTGTGAGACCAAAACACACACTTAGCTCTGCATCTGTGCTTTGGAGGGCAGGACTCGACAGCAGAGCACACTGAGCAAATGAGCATCTCTCCAACCCTGGACCTGAGCAGGAGGAGGTTCTGGAGTCAGGACTGCAGATGGAAGCAAGATCCATATCCACTCCTGCAAACAAGGGGTTAACAGCTCGTTATACCCCCCCCCCCCCAATAAAGCCCCTCCTGATTAACGCAGAGCAACACTTCCTTAGAAATTATAAGTTACCAAAACACATCGATTTCAAATCCTGCACTGTGATGCAAGTAGATTTTTTTAAAGACAAATATATAAATCAGATAATGTTCACCTGGCCCTTTGTAAGAGGAAAAAATGCTTGAAGATGCTCAATGCTGCTGTGTTACTGGGGAAGGGCCACGTAAAAAGTGCTTCTGCTTGTTTCATTAGCATCCATTTTCATCAATACCCAAGACGGTATCATTTCACACACTAGAAAGCAATTGCCAAAAACACGCTTTCAAAAATGTATCAATTGATCAGAAAGTGCTGATGAGATGAATCAACTTATGCAGACCAAGGAGAAATATGCTCATAATCCCCTCGCAGCTGGAAGAGTCTGAGTACACAGCAGCCTGAAAACAGCCGTAGCAAAGCCCTCGGGTTTTTTGCTGGTCGTGCTTAACACTCCTACACCAGTGCCACCTGCTGGCAAACAGAAAGGTACACATTTCATTCTAAAAGAGGCAAATAAAACATTCGTAGTATTTTTAACCATGAAGTGCTAATGCTAAGGCGTTTGCAAGATCCAGAGCTGCAGCAAGGCACCTGTGTTCACCTGGAGACACCAGAAATTCGGAAAGCACATCACCCTCCACCAGCAGCATCAGCAGCACTGATTGATGTTACTGCTCCCTTTTTGAAAGGATTATCCTTTCCACAGGAGAAATCAAATCTTAAATGTTCCTTCGTTAAAGACAATGAAAAACTTCCATTGACTCTGGTGGGAATCTACAGGTGACACTCAAAAAGCACTGACCTGTTGGACAATACTTTTTAACAGTTTTTTTTACAGCTTATCTATGCAATCAAAAGAAGAAACAAAAAACAAAGTACAACGCGAAGCCAATACACCACAACGTTTTCTTCCTCTTGCTAGTCAGTTCAGGTTTTCCATGAAATCCAGGGGTGTCTTTGGTGGCAGGCACAGCAATACATGCACACACCTCAAAATACCTTCCTGGCACCTCTTTGAGTGCCAAAGTGCCACACTGTTTACACAAAAAATTTACAGTGTGAGTGCTTTTTCATTTCTCCAGGCCAAAGGGTGGGTCAGCTGGTCAATACAGATTGGAACACCAGCAGTGAGCTTTCCTGTGCATTTCTTTGGGATAACTGAGGAGAAAGAAAAACGTTCTGTTCTGAAAACTCAGGTATCATCCCCAAAAGCAGAGCACCTTTCACAGGTCTAGAACAGGTTAAAATTTTTCAATTAAAAATTAAACTTTGGAGATAGAAAAAAATAATAGTAATAACAGCAAACAATTTACTGCCAATGCAGTGATATTCATTTAGGAAAGAATGTAGATTTTGTGATTTAATGAGTCTTCAGTATTTTTCAATAGAACAAGATTGTACCTTAGGAAACAACAAAAAAAAACCCCAAACAAATATTTGTTCTATAATCATTAATGTGAAAACTATAAATCCATAAACATTAATCTATAAATTGACACGTCTATTATTCATGCTATTACAAGATCTAGGTTATGGAGTGAATTTCTTTTAGCAGCAGGACAATATAGGAACCAAGAAAACTTCTAAGATAACAAAAGAAGAAATCACAAATAGAGGATTTAATCCATCAGTTGGCCAGGGAATCATCTTGGTAGCAATAGCAATAAGTTTATCTGAGCTGCCTCTGTGATTCCCATCACAGAATGCAGTGAGTTGCCCTCATTCCTTGCCATGGGCAGCAGGCTCTCCTCAAGGGATGACTCCTTCAAACCAGGCAGCACTATAAAAACCAGCTGAACCTCACCTCGTGGTGGGGTAGGACAAAGGCTTGAGCTGCCTGCCTCTGGTCAGCACCAGCCTTTCTGCTCACATCACCTAACAAAGCTGCAAAAAGGCAGAGAGAAGATAAAGATTTTGAAGGAGGGTAGTGAGATAAGATGGCACTATGAAAAGAGAGTGACGGTATTTTTAAGAAAATTAAAAGAGAGAAAGAAATTGGCACCTTAGGTTACTTTGGAAGAAGTTGGTACAGTCACAGTGGAAGAAGTGGTGGGTAGGAGCTGGCAAGGAGCTGTGAAATGGAGTTTGTGTGCAATGTGCTAAAGAAGTGATGAAGACTTAGCAATGGCCTGGGGTAAGAAAAAAAATCTTGACAAAGTTGGAAACTGTGTCCTGCACATTTAAATAAAGCAAGGCAGCAATTCCCATGCCAAGATAGATGTTATGATACACAATACAAAAAATTTGAAAAGGGTTACCTGTGCAACTGGATGGGAAATATCAGAAAAAATCTGCAACAATTGGCTGTAGCATGTAGGACAAGCAAAGACAAAACCCAAAAATATAGTGCTCTTGATAGGTCTGAAAACAGTTAAAAAGCAAAATTGCCTTGAAGATAAAAATAGGTTATGGATCTGTGGATATAGAACAGAAAGGATGTTTTTTTTCTTTTCAGTATATTACCCATATCCTTATATATATGTGTGAATGCATAAAATAAAAAAAATGTATTTCTAAAAATGCAAATACTGAAAATATAGACCCTTTGGGGACTTCAAATAATGGCTGGCCATTCTTGAAGTGATATCACACAGGTGAGATGGGGGTGGAGAAAGTAGTTTGAAAACAGAGAGTAAGTCTGCAAGTATAGAAATAACACCAGTCTCTGAAAAAATAATAATAAAAAAAAAGGACAGAGGAAGAAAAACTGAAACTAGTCTGGGTTTGCAAAGAACTTGTAGTCAAAGTCAGTATTACGACTCCTAGGAAAACAAGAAAGAAATTATCAGGAGATCATGGGCATTGCTTGAAGGGAGAACAAGGAAAAGAAGCAGGGAATGGCCTAGCACAGAACTGGAAAACAAAGTGACAGACAGGATTTCCAGTGATTTTGGAGAAGTGAAAGTGAAGAAGGAAGCACAAAACCCAAGAGCTGAAATCAACACTGACAGATCTACAGTCAGAGAGTGAGCAAGGGAAACAAAGCACGCAGTACATAGAGTGGGGAGTTGATGCCAAAACAAAATCTGAAGTATTAATTCACATTCAAGTCAGAGGAAAGCATGGCTTTAGTTCTTTGGCCTGTGATCTAGGTGATCTCAGGAGATGAAGCCTTCTCTTTGCCCAGGAGCCCAGCTTCCATGATAAAATATTAAAGCCTGTGTGTTATAGAACATAACTAGATAAATGGAGCATCATAGAGAAGTAAACAAGCAATATGGCATTGAGCAGAGATCTTGTAAATGGTGGGGGGGGGGGGGGAAATATCAGCATTTTCTTTCCATTTGGGTCCGGAATCCATCCTGAATTTGAATTAAGTGTGAAGATCAAAAGTCAGTGTAGTTAATATTTAAAGATATGCTTTGGGGGAAAACCTTGTTTTTCTGATTATTTGTGACTAACTTTTAAGCTTTAATTTTTTTTATTACATTTTCTGTTGAATAATATTTTAAGCAGTGTGTCTTCTGAAGTTCCCCTGAGCTCAAATTTGAGTGTGATAAATAACATGCTTTAGAACTCAGAAATTATCTTCAATATTCAAAATATTACAAACTTGAAAATGTTAGAATATGTTTTTTTTTTCCTTCTCTTTTTTGCAGTTTCTTTTTCTTCTTATAACTTTGGGGGACTTTTTTGGGTGTAATGTGGAGTATCATCTCACTTGCTGCCCACGCAGGCTCCTAAGCTGTATACCTTATAGAAAAACAAGACTAAAAAATGTAATAAACACTAAAAAGGCTTATCTAGGCTAAGCATATTATTGTTTAACCCCCTTATCAGCATAACAAGTGTGGTTATTGGTTGATTACTTATTTCTAAGGCCTTTCATTCAGAAGGATCAGCTTGCTCCCCTAACTGAGGTGTTGCCATTCCCATTCAGAAAGGAGTTAATCTAAGGCCTAAAACACTGAAGTAATAATGTCATGCCAAATATAATGGGAAAACAACATCTCATGATGCTTCCACTCCTACTCTGTCCATTGGACCACATAACCTCATATTTCATGTGATGCAATTTACTAGAGATTTTTCTACCCCACGTTTTGGAAAGCATTGTTTTACAATACTAGGAAAAGGTCCCTACATCTAGTATTCAGGAAGCAGCCACCCTAATTGCATATTATTCATATCCTTTTTCAAGTAAATAATATGAGCTATCTCTCACAACAAGTATAACAGCAATAACTAACATGAAATGTATTATAATTTCCTCAATAGCTACTGGTTTAGATCTATTGCTTGTTGTAAATCAGAAAAAGAAAACAAATTTCTGAAGGTAGATAGTATCACATTGTGCTTGGCCAATGGAAAGCCATTTAACTGAGAATTTCATTCCCACATACTGTTTTATCTCTACAAAGTGTTATAAAATTATCCAGCTAAAAAATAATATTTTTTGAAGCCAGAATGAATCAAATTAATACGAACTTGGTTACAAGCAAATATTTCAATAATGAAGTAATAGCAGACTCTAGGAGAGTGAACAGATTCGAACTTCATTCAACTGCCCCTGAAGTAACAATCAGCCATTTTTAATAGCATTAAAGCTACAGGACATAAAAAATTACATGCCTGAGTAATAATCTCTGAGAAATTTTTCTGCAGGCATCTGTAACCTTTGATATCACTGGCGCAGGGGAGCTCTCATTCTTCCTGAGGAGCAACACAGGTCTCCAATCATCAGAGGAGCATTCTATTTCAGGCTGGAAGATCTATCTTAGACACCTAACAGCCAGCCACAGCTCAATACCCACAATGAGGGACCATGGTTTACAGAGCAGACTACTTCCATGAAGGAAGTATTCCATATTGTGGAGTGCACTGGTACTTCTGTGTACGACACCTAAAAATATTATCCCAAACACAGCCACAAGCTGGTTTGCTCAGTTGTTGGCTCGGTTTGTCATTTCTTTTTAATATTTTCCTAATAAGCAGTTAAGTTGTCAGAGTTCATAGAGTGACTTCAACCTGATGATCTCATGAGTGTACATCTGCCCACAGGAATAAAAGTGCCAACAAGATGAGTTGTTTATCTCTGGTCCCCAGTGGCAGAGTACAGCTATGAAGGTCAGACATTACATTTGCAAGAAGTGACAGAGTTTCTGCATCTACTTCATCATTTCAGCACCCACAACTCAGAACTCTCCACACACGTGAATGGCAATCAGGAAGGACAAATACATATGGGAAGATGAAGGTTGTTATAGCACATAATACCACGTTGTCATGTATATTACTGCATGACAGCTGGAACTTCAGAAGGTCAACCCATCACTAAAACAAACAAAAAAAATATTAAGAAAGTAATTACAATGGACAGACATGCCAGGGTGCCCCTGCATTCATTTGATGCTGTGTCTAGGAATTAAGAATGTCATTATTAGATTGCAGAAAAGAATGAATGATAGAAATGAAAATGAAGTGAAAGAGAGGTTAATTTACTGCATACTGGAAGTGTGTATCTTAACCCAAATGTTTTTAAAAACAGTTTAAAAGCAATCCAAAGTCCTCAGCATTCCTTTCTCCACATTTTTAAATTTCTTCTTCTACTTACATGTTTAAATTGTTTGTAAATTCCTATAATACCAGATTAATAGACATCTGTATTTTTAACTCAGGAGCTGTTTCAAATCAACTGTAAAGATCCATGTAAAGAATGGTGGACATAATTTTTCTAGGAAGACACTAACATGGCCAACCTTCCAGAAACAAATGGATAATTTGAATGAATGAGTGGGAGCAAGAGTGAAAAACAAACCATAAGGATTGCACAAAGGTTGTTTTAGTTTAAAATGTTCTCTCGTACATAAACATACAATATAAGATTAAAGTAAAAAAAAAAGTTTTACTATTGCAAACCCCATTTTATTAACATCAGAAAAATTTCAAAATCAAAACACTAAGGAGATTAGGAATATCTGTAATGACTCAAAGGTCTCAGTGACCTGAAAAAATAAAATACACTTCTGAAATGATACTTTAATTCAGGCATTATACATTCAAGTAAAACATTGATAATCTCAGTTGAGGAATTAGCTGGTATAACAATTTGAAATGCAATTACTATACATAGTGCAGATTTTTAATTTTGATTCAAACAGTGTCTTAGGGTGCAGTTTAAGAAAATTATTTTTTAAACCTAAAATCTAATGTCCCCAGACTTTTGCACATCCCTTTGAATGAACAACAGTGGAAAGTTTGCTAAGGCATATAAATTGTTGCCATTAGATTTCAGAAGGATCAGTCTTTAAAAAGACAGGAACTTACTGTTCCTTCCTTGATGTCCAAAGCAAAATCCCATCAAGTTACAGCTGTAGCAGTTATTGAATTAAAAAAATGAAGAGACTACTCCTTCTGCTTTACTCTAAATTTTGATAAGCCTAAATCTCAATATATTCATTATTAATTCATTTTTAAAAAAAAATTCACAAGCAAGAACAAGTTCACGTTTTGATGTTTCAATATCAGAGGAAATACCCAAATCCAGGTAAAATATAAGACTGTGCTTTTATTTTTAAGTCAGTGCCATACTTATAGTAACCTAAGAGTCTATAAACACAGACAATTTTGCTTTTGACTGTGTTTTCTTTACAGAGCTCTATCTATGTATACAGATTTCTTCCTGGAGGTGTCATATTGTTGTTTAGAGCAAGGACTACTAGATCCATCAAAATAAGAAGAATTTCTATTATTTCTGTCTAAAGAAAGCAGTCATTTTTTGTGAGTACAGAAATATTGCAGGATCATACCAAACAACACTCATCTCATTGATTGGAATCCTGTTGGCAAGTATGAATTTCTTCCCTTCTTGCAGATCTTTTAGTTCAATTAGCAGCTATCAAAAAAGTTAACCTTATCAAGGGAAGAGAAGAGGTTGAATGCACCTCAGAAACTGGTGTAAGCAGGGCCCTGGCTGCCCAGATGTAGATTCAACACACCACAGCACCACAGAGGCACCAGGAGCAACCCGGGTAGAGGGACTCTCTAAGACCAGAGAAGGATTAAGACTTCAAAACTCTCCTCTTTTCACACCACCTCTGTGCACCAGCTCATCTCATCTACTCCACAAAGGCTTTCCACAGACCTGGAAGTTGCAAACAGCAGATGTGAATATACAATGTACTTCAAAGAGCTCACAAAGCTTAGTTTACCATCTGATTTTCTGTGTTTTGGGACTAGTGTCAGCACTGACATACGGGGAGGTGGCCACTACACAGAAGGGATGGGGTCAGCAAATCTGTCCCTGCTCATGATATGTTTAGATCTACAGGTGGTACAGAAGCAGCAGTGCTAGCATGAAAACAGTATAAAGCTGTCTGGCTGCAGTTAGGGCTTCTAGCTTGTCCATGAAGTCTCTTCCATTTGCATTTAGTCTCTGGACTCATTTTTGTTTGTGTGTGTGAGTCTGTTTGCTAAACTGAGAACACAGCCTTTGGTTCCAAGTACAGTTCTGTCTTCAGCTAAAGCTCTTTCCACAGATGCCTAACAACCTCCAGTTAAATCTATTATTATTGAAGAGGTATACTGCACTGAACTCTGACAGATCTACACAGAATTTTGTGCACCGAGAAAATGGCTATGAACCATCATTTAAAGGACCTAGCAGTTTTCACCACTCTTCATATGCAAAACTGAAAACCTTCAGCATCCTTTGATAAGAAGACAAATTTGCTTGCTCTCTGCCCACATCGGCAAATGTTCAAAAAAGAACTGTGTTGAGGTGCAAGGTCCATTCCAATATCCACGTTTGTCAACGTGCATCCAGTGGTTTTAGAAGGTACATCAGAACAATTGTGAAGGTGAGATACTAAGGTAAGAATGAAATTATAATCTCAAATACATGAGGAGAGTTCAAACCTTGAATCAGCATTGCAGCTTAGGTATTCTCATAAAAAAAAGAAAAAAAAACACACAACGGCAAACAAAACAGATCCCCCCAAAAAACCCGCAAAACAAACAAAAACCTCCAAAACACAAAAACCCCACCACATCTGTGAACTGAAGAAGAATAGCTCCTTTCAAAGACTGATGCACATTCAGGATGTAACTACATTGGAATCATCATGAAGGGTAATGTGAAACCCCTACTGCTGCTATTCAACTTTATTTTAGGCAACAGGTGTTGTGTGATAGCAGAGTCCTGATGCAAACTCAAGGCAGTAGGCATGGCAAACACAGGTGCTAATGCAAACATTACCACCTAGCTCTGGTGTAAAGCAGCTATGATGCCTGCAGTACAGTCTAAACTGGCATCGATCTGCTGTAGGCAGCTCACTTCATCTTCCCCCCTCCACTTTCTCCTCCCACAGCACAGTTTGTGCTGCACCCTTCCATTCAGGGACCACGTGCTGCAGTGTTTGTGGAGACACCGTGTAGCACTGTGAGCTTTCTTTTTTGTTGTTGTTGTGATTTCTAACAGGTAATAGGGAGAGTCAATAATAAGAATTTAATCTCATTTTTCTTCATAGCCAATTACCACAGCCTATCAGTTAACAAGATTTCTGAAAATACAAAAAAACATTTTGTGCACACATAGCTTGCTTTTGGGAACTTCTGTTAACATTCTTGCAAAGCCCACACAGCTTCAGGCACTGTGCAAACATATGGAAGTGTACAGACTGAACTAAACACAAAACAGTAGAAAGAAATATCAGTAGATGTAAAAAAAAAAAAAAAAAGAGGCCAGTAATAAATACAGATTAAAAATAACACGGATTTCTACTACAGATTTTAATAACTAACACTGCACGTTCCAGTGGAGGCTTCACGCATTTGATACACTAATGTTATTGCTTGCTGCACAGTTGTGTTCCCATAATTTCTTTAGGAAGATGCCCAGAAAGCTAATATAATCAAATATCTGGAAGCATCTCAATACCACAAGTGGTACTAGTGTAAAATGCATTGAACTAACATGGATTTCTACTCCCCACCGCATTCTAATTCAATTAAATGTGAAGGAGAAAAGCGCTCTGTAACTTGACGTCCCTTTTTTTTTTCCTTTAAAAGGGAACCAAATAAACCAAATCTCAATGGCTCCCTCTGCTGTCATATCTTAGAAGTTTCATTATATTTAATTATAATTAATTAATAATATTAATTATATTTATTTTTTTTCCTTCCCCAGTCAGTGAATATCTGGTATTTTTACAACATCACACAGCATGCCAGCTCTAAAGAATCAAAGACACCTTTATCCAATAGCAAATTTCTCAAGGTGCAATTCAACGCTTGCTTATCAAGGCTGTAATAGTAGCATCCCTTCCTGTTTTCATGACAGCTACATATAGCACCATGAAAAAATGTTTAAGAATGGTTTATCATCTTTGCAATCAGATTTGGGTTGATCTGGATTCAACTGCATAGGTGTGGATTTTTACTCTAACAATACCAGACTACTTTGCATGAAGCAACTATATCTGTAATGAAACAACTGTAACAAATATTTCAGAGCTACGGTAACAGTCCTATAGAGAGAACATGTTTCTGCTAAAACAAAAAATACTCCACACTAACCAAGCTGGAGAGCTGTACTGCCCCTGGCAAGCATTCTGGATTGCTCTTTGCCAGCCCCCAGGGACAGACAATGGTCATTACCTGGCACAGGAGAGCAGCAAAGCAGCAGTATCTGGGTGCCTTATCAAACATCTGACAACAACTTGTCTGCCTCTCAGCATCCTGGTAGGATGTTTAGGAAGAAATACTTCACTGGGGACTTAACTCCAAGCCACAGGAGTCAACAGGTCGCTGAAAAGAAGAAAAAAACAGAACCCAGGGTCTGCCCTCCTACACTTATAGAACTCTGCAGGATATAATTTATTCTCAGCCATGTACAAAAAAGGGTGGACAACAAAAATCTGCAGTGCTCAGTCAAAACACAGAGGAGCAAATTTAAGAGAAGAGCAAAATGCTTCAGAACTTCACTTTCCAGTGTGTGGAAGCACCTCCCAGACACAGAGCCTGTGGGGGGAGGCAGCTGAGGAGGGACATCCCCCCAGCAATGCTCCCTTCTCTGTGGCTTCCTGGCAGAAGCATACACTGCCGAGTGACAGTCCCTCAGTGCCCCCTGAAAGTTGATTTGGTGCCTGAGGTTAATGGAATGACAGCAGAGAATATTTCCATACTAGTCACAGAATTTGTCTCAATTGGCTCTGTCTTCTTTCTGCTCTGAACCCGCTGCCTCCCAAACCGGGAGCTATATTTATCCCTCACACACAGGGATGTTCTCATGGTTCTAAATTAAGCAGCTTCTGTCATGCCCAGGACCAGCCACAACCCTTCTCTATTGGTTCTCCACACCAGAGCTCTTGGTGTGTTTGTGGTGCCCTGTCTAAACCAACCACAGATGCACACACTGAAATAGTCACCTCACTCATCTGGCAGTGAAAGCTGAGATTGCTGCATGTCCCACACTCTACACGTCCACTTTTCACACAGGATGCATTTAAACTGGTGAGAGACAACCTTTCCTCAGAACTGCCAGGCTATCACTGACACATACAGCCTAATTCTGCCTAAACATTACACCCACTGCATCTACCTCCATCACCTTCCCCCAGGAAGCATGCTGAAACACCACATTTCCAGTCTTCCCATATCCTTGACAGCGTAAAAATCCTCTAGATTTCAGCTGTTCTTTTTTTTTTTTTTTAACTTTTTCCCAGCACATTTTTACTGTGATAGTAGGCTAATTCACTTACAGGCGGGAAGTTTAATTAATTTTTTGTAAAGACATACAAACACTAATTTATTACTAACAAACCCTTAGCATGAAATGGGTTTGGTCTTGTTTTGCTAGGCTGGGCCCACACATTAAATTCTACCCATCCAAATGCAGGTAATATTTGTAACATCCCAGATTTATCTTGGAGATACACCATCCTAATCTGACAAAAGAAAATCTGAAAGGGCTTTTCAAATATTCCAAGTGAAATCTGCCCAAGTAACACCAAGACAGCTCCACATTTCAAACTTCCCAAATGCCTTCAGCTTATAATGATAGTTCTTTGCTATAGAAGTCCATGCCTATTGAACATCATACTGGTCTTATTCAACTAGATTGCAAGTATAAAATACTTAATCAGCTTCTTTGAGGCAGATACTACATACCAGTATCAGGGAAAAAAAGTTTAGCAGAATGTCCAAAAAAATTAAAGAATGACTCCTTGTAAGGAATTTTGTGTTATCAAATGCACAGTTATAAAAGAGTGATTTATGTATTACATACCCTCCAGATTAAATATTTTTACACTCATGTTTGTAAGAAGTTGCATCTTTCTTTCCTCAAGTTGGGCCCAGCTGCTACAAGTTTCTGGTTTACTGGCATTACTTCTAGTACTTTCCTGACTGGCAGGCTTGGAAGGAGCAATTTTCACAGAAGCATTGCTGATATTACAGAGCAAAGGAGAAAGAAAACAACCACCATTTGGCACATTTAAACCTGTCACTTCAATGTATTTGATGCTGGAAAGCAAGGGGGTAGAAGATGAATACACTTAGTTAATGGGAGCAGTGATCAACCCTATTCTTTGTGCTGTTTTAGACAGAGGAGAGAACACAGCCTTCCAAAGCTCCTCTTGCGTTTATTCCAGACTCTGCCTACAGAGCTGGAATAGTTATCTTGACTTGGGATCAGCTAAGTGCCAGAAAGCCTGAAACAAAAGAAGTTTGTTAAACTTAACAGTATTTGCATGCTCAATTAATTTATTTCCTAACCCCTTCTAGATAAAGGAGAAGCCACATCACTGACATGAAACCCCATGGTATGAAGGCCAAAGGATGTTTGCTGCTTTACAGAAAGTCTGAGGCACCAAAAACCCTATCCCCTCCTTTTCTGTAATGCTGTTAATCCATGAATTAAAGGCAGATCTTCTCATTTCAACCCCACTGCAGATGCACTCACTGTGTCAGATGTATCTTTTTGCTTGCTTTCCCAGTAGATTTGAACTGATCCTTCTTTGAACTTCACAGATGTGATCCAGCTGTGAGTCAGAAACCTGCAGCAAGCCAGGGGTACTGCTGAGCTGGTTAGCTCTGGTGGAGAACAATCCAAGCAGCAAAGCTCTGGGCCAGAACTGTGCTGTAGAGGTTGGCACACAGGCAGCAGAGGTACCTAACACAGCTGACAACTAGGTGAGCACCTGCACATGTAACAACCAATGATCACAATGTCAATAAAAAGGACTTCTTCCATCTTAGCTGTCAGTCTTTCACATATAATAAACTCTCTATAGTGGAAGTAAAATAATCTGAGCTTTGTGTAAATTATGGTTCACTTGAAATTCAATCTCTTACAAAAGGGCTCATTTGAGCCTGAAGCTGAAGAAAAGAAAAATGAATACTTAGGGTAAAATCTGCAGAATATGAGGCAATACTCAGCAGTATCTCACCCCTGCTCTGGGAACAGAATTTCCTGGAAGGGAAACGTGGATTCATGAGCACTTTTACTTTATTTTAGAAAGTATTTTCTCACATAATTACTTGAGAAAGCAAAGGACCCGACTCTCAGCAGGGAGTAGGTTTTCCTATGTCAATACACATAGGTCCCAACCTGAGCATGAGAGAAGAAATTTGTAGGGAAGAAACCCAAAACAGTAACTAACCTTACATCAAGTACATTTTGTCTTCGTGCAGGGACAGAAGCACTTGATTCAGTGGGAGTGCAGCACCTGCCCCCATCTAATTCCTATATTTAGCTCTCCTGTAGGTTGCTTTAGAATGCATCCTCTGTAATACCAAATGCATATAAAGATGGAAACTTTGACCAAATGCTCCAAAGGTAACATTGCTGCAGCTGTGAGGTATTTTTCCAAGTGAAAACAGTGTGGAAAACTGTGAGTAGCCCTTCTGGACACACCTAGTAACAGAAACTTTCTGACCACATTTCCATCAAGTGCAGCCTAGATTTAATTTTGCAAAGTAAATGCCATTTTGCCTGCAGAGTAACATTCTGTTTATCATCTTGATAATTTTTCATATTTGGTTAAAGTTTCTTTTTAACAGAGAAAATCCATGCTTAACTTTGTCCTTTTGAGAGACTTCTCAGTGGACTTTCTTGCTTTTGGCTCTCAAGTGAATCATATTGCAACTGCAGATGATGGTTTTTTGTTTGTTTTTTTTTTAAAGTATGTTTTGGTACAGAATTTTCCTTCACTTGAAGGTTTTTCTGAGCAACTATTTATGTAATCCACAAATCATAAAGCTACTGAAATAACTCAATGAACTAAAAATTCGGGAAGGGTCTTGATTCAGAAAGTCCTAGCAACTGGAGGTTAGGTGATCATGCTGGAGGCAGCTTCTGCTTTCCTTGCTCTCACACTGCTCTTCTTGTACTGACGACTGGTTGTGGTCAGAGGCAGAGGATCAGATTAGCCAGATTTTTGGTCCAACTCTCATATCCATTCTTATTAATTGTAAAAAAAAAAAATCTGCAAAAAGGGCTGAAATAAAGTTTTTAAAATGTTTTTGCAACTAACTCCTTGAATTTGTTAAAATCTAGGACAGAAGGGTCTTTTCATACCTTTTGGATTCCAGATCAGGGGGGTGGGGGGAGAAATTCAGTTTTATTTGCATATTTCATACATCTATTTTTATACTATTTTTGAACACAATGTTATGAACACTAAATAACACAAAAGTGTTTAAAGTAATTTGATTTAGGAATACTTGTGAAAAAAATGTACACTGTGCAATTTAATAAATCTTTTTTTCATCCAGTGTTTTGGTGCATTTCTTTGGTTATTGGGGTAGAAGACTGATACAGACACACTTTTTTTGTGTTAACATTACAGGAAGATTTTTAACTTGATCTGTATTGGATGTTAGTCTTTGTGACATTACTGGCCAAAGACTTTGGGCTCATCATAAGTCTCTGAAGTTTTGTGATTAAAAAGAGCATGGCCCCAAAACTCTCTGCAATATCAGAGCATTCCACACAGACTGTAAGGAGACCTACAAAACCGGATCCAAATCAGCCAACAATGAACCTTTTATTATTCATGATGTGAGGTAGATGACAGGGGAAGGCTAAAACTCTTAAACCTCTCCTGAAAAATTTCATACTCAGATGTTTAGTCACCCTTAAGACTCAGCAGTTCTTCTCTTTGAAAAGCAGCACAGACCTCATCCTTTTTTAAATTTTGCTAGCAGATTAGAGGGTAAACTACTTACCGACCTGGTTGCTTCCCTTTTGACTTCCTTTCTCAGGCAAAAGTGATTCAAGGTCAAGCTCTTACCTTTGTGAGGAAACTTGCACCCAGCGGAGAACTGCAGCCATTCTGAGAGCATGCTCTGGTATTTCCACCTCTTCCCTCCCACCAGTGTGATGGAATACTTGTACTACAATTGTTTCTCCCAGATCAAACTCTGGTCTCAAAAATCCTTAATTATTACCAACGATTTTATTTCAAGACCCCTTTGCAGCCATTTCTGTACATTCTCTACCATTGGCTCAACCTGTACCTCCTCATTAAACCCTTTTCATTCCCTAATACTCCTCTATCTTTATGGTCCTTTCCCTAGGATTTCCAGGTACCCCATCACTATTGACTTCCATGTAACCCTTTTCCCACGACACACACACACAAAAAGAAATATTTGCTGTCAGCATGTTCTTCTTTCAACTATGCCCATTTCCTCAGTCCTATCTAGAGGCATTTAAGTCCAGTGACATCCATTTGTGAAATCTAAGGCGCTTCACCCTTTGCACGTCCTTCAACTCTCCTGTAGAAAATGTGATTTATTGTAATAGGATTATTACATTATCAGTTAAATATAGATGAATTTATGCCTGCTGGTGGTTGACTAAGTATAAATGTAAGAATTACTGCATTACATTTGTGCATTGTAATTGAGGATTTGTTTCTCAAAAAATACAAAGTGGAGAAATTTGTGCACACCAATGTTTGCAGAAATAAAGATTTTAAACATCACATTCAAGATTATCGTTTGACTGCCAAGCGAATATAAACTCCTCTTTCTCCAGCAGTATTTTGATACTAGAATTTAAGAAAAATTAGCTCATTTATTCAAATAAATCTTAGCACACTGAATGACTTAAAAGCACAGCACAGTACACAGCTGTTCTGTTCTGGGCACATCATTACATCATTATCTCAGTGCTTTATCAAATCATTAATTGCCAGTCTTTAGTCAGAGGGGTTTTTTTAACTCCCATTGCAAAAGTAAATACACTGCAGCAGGGATCACTTGGGGTCTCTAGTGCCTGTGCCTTAGTGGTACTTTAACTTTTGAGAAAAAAGTTGTAAAAAATAGCAAGTTATTTGATCAGAGATATGACATGGGCTTAATCTGTTTCAAGTCCCTTTGCACAGCCTTATCTTGCAAAGTGAGCTGCACTGTCTTCCAGGGTCATGCAGGCAGCAGTGCCTCAGCTGGATGCCTCTCTGCACACGCCTCTGTGGGCTGGGAGACTGCCCTGGAGCTCGTGAACTCACAGCTAGTTGTTCACTTGTCTGCATTACACAAACTTTTTCCTGCACTGCTGGTAGTTCTTTCTGAGGGATTTGAAGATGGAGAGGTAGGGAAGGAAAAGTACTTCTAACTTTATAAATAAAATTTTAACTTCTCCCCATTGAAAAAAAAAATCACCCCAGATTTTTATTCTTAGTAATCATTAGAACTGTAGGTTTAAGGCCAGAACCTCCTTCAATTATGAAAAGACCCCAACAAGCACCAAATATACCCAAAAATCCTAAGAGAAACTTAGCTCCATACATACAAAGGTGTTGCAAAACTGCACATCTGGACAGCATTTCCTCCATTTCCTTTTACCTTAGGCTTTCTTGGTGTATTTGCTCCCTTTAGCTGAAAACACAATTCACACAATTCATCTGTTTCCAGTTTTTTGGAAAGAGTTCCCGTTATCCCTCCCCACTTGTTTCAACCAATTGCACCAACAGCTCATTGTTCTTTTACATACCATAGGTATGATTAATTGAATTGCAAGAAAAACATCACAAGAAAGCAGAAAGTCATGGTGTCCTTCCATGTGAAATTTCTATTGCAGACAAAGCAGGCAGGTTCACTGAATGAGATTTTAAGTTCCTCAGCTGCAACCTTAGTCTTAGATATAAAGACAGAAGCTAAGTGAGAAACTCCATCATGGTGCAATGCTGCAGAAAAGCCATGCTTTACAAACTTTTTCCATCCACCTAAAGTCTTGAATGCCATTAAGACAGATTTGGCACAAAGAAAACTAAATAGAATGTGCAAGAAAGTTAAGCCACAAAGTGTTCAAAACACAGCTTGTGTGGGAAAACTCCAGTATTTTTAATGCAAAGCTCATTTTTCATTGTCTTGTCATTTAACCAGGATGAGAATAAAAAAGATGCAACTCATCACTATAGGCTGCTCCAACTATTATTCTTAGAAATTAGCTAGTAACTGAGAAACTTCTTCAGATAACCAACATTAAGTAGGAATAGGAATGTCACTCACTGACCGTGGGATCGGCTGGCTAAGCCTAGTGCAGCAGCAATGACCTGGGACTGCAGAACAGCCAATGCTCTGAACACAATGCTCTGAATTCCAAGCCTTGCAAAATGTGCTGCTTACTAAAAGAAAGCATGAAACCGGGAACTTTTTGTTGGAAAGCAAGTTAAGACTGTAAACTGATATAAGACCAAGAACAAAAGCATAACGTGAAGTAAAAAGCAGGAGAGAAATGAGATAAATGGGGGGGAGGAAAACAGAACAAAAAACCCACCGCATGCAGACCAATTTAGGAGTTCAACTGGACCATGTGAACATACTTAATTTCAATTCCTTGTTCAAAAGATTCTTTCAGCATCTGAAAAGCTACACTGAAAGGAGAATGAAGATCCAACTTTACAACACTCTGTGCAAAGGCTGTTTAATATCCTCTGTCTCATACACCTGTGAGTTCTCATCAGAATTCCAGCATTTCATCTACTTCCCAAGACAAGCATTCCTGTCTCCATCTTTGGCTTTCAGTTTTCAAAAAAAACCATCAATACTCACTAGCAACCCAAAGAGCAGATAACGATAGTTATTTATTAGCATTTAAAATAAGCATAAGTTTCAGGAACTAAAAAAATTCTCTGAATTGTTCTGCATGTGGTATTCTGGAAATTAAAGATCAATACAACTGAAAGATCAAGCATTTTCATCAAATATGAAGCTAAATGGTATACAG
This sequence comes from Cinclus cinclus, assembly GCF_963662255.1. NCBI lineage: Eukaryota > Metazoa > Chordata > Aves > Passeriformes > Cinclidae > Cinclus > Cinclus cinclus. The sequence continues at coordinate 116,385,360 of NC_085046.1, read as the reverse complement.
ATCAAGTTAATAGCAATTACATTACATTAACCTGAAGAAATTAAATACAGTTTTACATATTTTCTGCTGAAGCACCACACTCACAAGACCCAGTGAAGCATCTCATGAGAACTGAGCTGCAAATCAGGCAGCTGAAAAGAAACAGGCAGCCAAATTAAGTTAAAAAAAAAAAAGTTATGCTAAAAATTTAGTAGCCATATTTTCCAGGTAACTGTCAGGAGAGGGACAGATTTAACATCCAATGTATTCCAGTCACACATCACAAACATCTGAATTTAACCAATTTAACAATTATTTCTGGAAGAAGTGATCCCAGTCCTCTAACCACCTATTTCACAAAGCTGCTAATTGGAACTGATGCAAATACCAGTACAATTCTTGGATGACACTGAACAGCAGCTGCATCTATTAATGCTAGTAAATAAAACTTCAGTTTTGTTTATTTTTCCACCACAGTGGATATACAATTACAGTCAGTAATGAATGATACACAACCTTTAATCTCAACCCTTTGCTGAAATGTAATAGCTTAGCTCAAGCTAAAGCTAAACCTCCATTTAGCTTGCTCAAATGCTTAGTTTGGAAATTTTTATTCCTGAACTAAGCATAAAGGGAGGACTCCTTTTTTTAATGTCTAAGGTTCTTTCAGACGTTTACAGAACAGGAAAGAAAGGATGTGTAAATTCAGAGCTCAAGATGAAAGTGTAATGCTTCGCATAAGAGGGTTGAAATCAAGACAGCTTGTGCATTTGGAAGTCCACAAGCTCAACTTAAATAAATTGATCTGAAGTACCTTGTTTCATTTTACGTGAACATCTACTTCATTTTCAAAATGCACGTAAACTTGTACAGGCAGATAAAAAGTTATGGTATCCCAGAGTGGATGAAATTCAAAGCAACAATTAAAAAAAATAAGTTTCTCAAGAGTTACAAACTAATTTTACAGGAAAGGGTATTAATTCAGTATTAAGTTGATAAGTGCAAATGCACACAGGTTATGCAAACAGCTTATAAACTCTCACTGTTAACACTTTGGTTATCACCAACACTAAAATTCAGAAGAACACTTAAAAGTAAACCCTTGTATTTTAATTACTGTGTAATAATAAATTCCAATGAAATATGGTTTCTGTTTCCACCTTCTGAATGAAAATGCTTCAGAGTTAACTCTAAAAAAATGGAATATACTGCATAGGAGACTGAATTAATCCAGTTATAAAAGCAGTATTTCTCTATTTACATAGAGTGCAGCAAACAAGGCAGAGTGAGAGAAGCTAAACTCAGATTTCCTCTCTCCAGAGAAGGAAATAAGTAGAGTCAGGAACTTTTTTGTAGGTTGTGAAAACAGCATCCAAAGCCAGGCTTCCCTTATGGGTATCCAAAGGAAACAGCTGACAGACAAACCCAGTGGAGTTTTCACAGAAAGGGTAGGAAAGTGGAAAGGAACGTTTACTTAGATGGGATCAAGAAATTTACTGTCTCTTGAGCATAAACTAAGAACAGACTTCTGGAGGAAGATAGGTGAGGACTCACCCATCTGCACTCTGCCTGCAGTGTGGCACAAGTTTATTGTGAAATACATAGGTAAACTTGTAACTTTTTCTTGTGCGCCCTGCCCTGTTGTTGTTGGGCAGGGGAAAGTTACAAGGTTTGTGAGGGCAAATTGATTGGAGAAGACATCCAACTGGCCATTGACTCCTGTTTGTTGCATTCTCACTTGCAGGAAGGACAAGGCCAGAAAAGAACAGATAACACAAACATTAGGCATCTCCTAATATTAATAAGCAGCAAATTTTATTATTGGTATTTTGCTCAGAGAACCTTGGACACTGACAGTATCATTAATAAGAATGCTTTACGATTATTATGAGAAGAGAAATACCACTGAAAGCCTGGACTAGATACAAATTTTAATTTGTGAACTGAAAGGTTCATATTCATCATATCAAAATGCACTTTATTAAAATATGTAAAGTAGAACAGACAGTATAGAACAGATGCTTTGAGGAAAGCCTGCCAGCTGTACACTAGTATTTGTATATGAGACCAAACTAATTTACTTAGAATTCCTATGACCCATGGAGAAATTCTTCCCTCCCCCATGCTGAATTACACTGAATATGGCAGAAAATAGAACAACTAAGGATGTGCCCAGATTGCTTCTGAGGAAACTTTCAAACATATTAAATAAGATCCAATGGTCAACTCATGTTAAAGAACTCTCATCTAAGCCCCCACACAAAACAAAACATCCCACAAAACTGAAACCAAGTTTGCTACACCTAGAGGGAAAAGAACCTCTCTCTTTAATCTCTCTTAATTTACCAGTAAATTATATGGATCTGCACCCAACAAAAGGATGAACAAGACACTGAAAATCTTTGTGCATTTCCTTAACTAAATAGGAAAAACTAGCATAAATGGCTTTGGAAAGCCATTCCTAAAGGGTGGTTTGCATCTGAATGCCTAGAATTATTCGTTTAAAAAACAGTGCTGGAGAAAATTCAAAGACTATCTCCACTGGATTTTCACTGCACTAGAATCAGACAAAATATGTAAAAATCTTTCTGGTGAAAGAGTCACCGGTATTTCGAAAAATTAAGGTAAGTGCTACTTACAGAATTCAAAACACTGTTGTTTCAACTCTAGTTCAACTAGAAAAAATGCCCTGATTTTGTTAGGAATTTTTTAGGATGACCCTGCTTGCGCAGGAAGGTTGGACCAGATGACCTCACTGTGGTCCCTTGCAGTGCGACCCATCCTGTGAATACACTGAGTGTGCAAACTCTCCTATGAAATAGAAAGCAACTAAGAAACAATTTGGATGAAACAATGAAAAATATTTAAGATGCTTCCTCCTAAATATTACATTATTTGTACCTCACCTCAACATAATCTTTTGTTTAGTGCCATAGGTTTGTCTGGAATAAGAATAATTTTGGCAAGGGGCTTTTGCATCTAAATTTTGCAGGCAGTGAACACTGGAACAGCCAGAGTCATCAAAAAAAGAAAAAACTGAGAAAAAGAACGTAGAGAAGTAAGTACTTCATAAATTAAGCACATAATAACAAAATAACTGAAGATGTGAAATTTGTCTAGTTGTGATTATCAACTTTTTCTCAGTCCAAGTTCCTCAGAATAAAGCAGTGCTCAGCAATGTGCACGTTCAACTGACAGAAATCATTGCTGTCAAATGCCCAATGTCAAAAAAACTACGTGAAAGATGCTGATGTTACAAAGTCAAAGACGTTCAAAGGCAGGCAAAATTTTTACAATCTTAGCTTGTCCCATCTTTGTTGGTAGGACAAACTTTTCCACAGCAACTTCGTACGACAATTCCTAGGCCTGGAAGAAGTAACCAAAATGGAGAACACTCAGCATTTCCCCCATCTTCTTTGTATCACTAAATGTGTGACAAAATCTTTTCTCCCTCATACACTACCGAAATCTCACACTGGAAACAGAATTGGTTTTGGTTTATCCTCCCCTAGGGAGCCCTTCCCACTTTTAAGTATTCTGCTGCATCTCTGGCTCACCAACACCAGGTGTGTAGCTGTAGTGCAGCTAAGCCTATTCAACAGTGAGTACCTGCTTCTGAAAGAATACATCCCTTTCTTACCCTTCCCATCCTTTTCCCTTGTAAACATCTAATGTCACAGAGAACTGGCCGACCGTTAAAGCAGTAGAAAATGGCTTGAACTGGCTCAGTTTGGATCACAGGAAAACAAAGGCTGGCACAAATGAGGAGGCATCAGGAACAGAAAAGGAGTTCCACTGATTCCTCCATTAGCAAGTTAAAAAGCAACCATCGTAACATCTTCACTGTATTGAAAAATCAGACCAGAAAAGGCATTTCTACATTTATTTGAGATAATAAGCACCATTCCTTTTCTTTCTGAAGGAAAAGAACTTGTGCATAAGGAAGCTGAAGGCTAGAAGCTTCACATGTCCATTAACTAATACAGCACTCCACAGCTGATTTTACAATATTATATACTATTTTTACAGTACTTTATATGCACATAAAATCTTTTAATTTCAGCTGCACATACTAAACTCTCAGCAGTCAGCAAATCAGTCGCAACATGACTAACACCATCAGCAATCAAACTCTTCTATTTGTAGATTTGCTAACAATCCTGGAACAGTGTAAGAACTGTCAGGGCTCTCTAAATGGGATCACCTCCTTCCCTCACAATCCTGTCTCATCTTCCCAGCTTTCGAAGCCTGCAGCAGAGTTATGAACCCACTTGATACTAAACCTGATTCAATATAATAGCAATGCTCATGCTATTAGAATAAAAAAGGCATGGGGTAAGGCAGGAAATACTAACAAAGCCTGCAAAAATATGAATACTGCCGTGAAAGCAAACTAGGGCTGCACATGCAATCAGTTCCTGAATGCTTGACTCCAACATTAGCTTTCTGGTAACTGGAAATTTGTGGGCATTTTCGTAAGATATTTTTGTAACAAAGAGGCAGAAACATGCTGATACCTTGAGGGATCACAGAGGAACTACATTCTTTCTTCGGACTCACAATATTGACCTTTGCCACTTCAGCTGATCAATGACAGTTGGAATAAATCAGCCCACAGAAGGAAACAAATGGCTATAATACCTTTTAGCAAGAAACAGATATGTATGGAAGCAGTCATTTCTGGGCTGAAGCCAATTTTCATAGGGATCAAGCATTGAAACCTTTGTCTCCTAGTCTCCTCTTACAATCTGCACTTTGCTTATCCCTCCCTTATCCCACTTGCTATTTATGACACATCTAAGTGACATTGCTTCTTTACTCCAAAATACAGGAGTAGCTTCTCTTTTGAGCTTCCAGATGACTGGCAGTAAAAATTAAGATTCAAATCTGCTACTCTGCAGTCTCCAACAATATTTAAAATAACAAGCAAAAAGCATGCACTGAACTTCTTGTGTTTGCATGGTAGTAAGAGTGCAAAGGGCTTGAGAAAACAAAATCATCTGTATTGAAAACAAACCTTTGCTACTTAAGATTCAGAACTTTGCTAAAATCTGTAAATGAAGGACTTGAAACATAATATAAATATCTCTGTTGGACAGTAAGACATGAAACATATTCAAATAATATGTGCTACTGCTATTTTAAGCTATAAGATATCTGACTTCTACATTGCTGTTCTAAAAAGGGAAAGCTATCCCTGGAGTTTGGTACAGGTTGTTCAGTAATTTGTACAGTCAATACACCCGCTTAACAGTTTTTCAATATTCTCTTCCAGAAGACAGAATGTGGTGTTATATGAACTGAAACAAAAGAGACACTCTTAAGAGCTCAAAAACTAGTATAGAACTGGCCCGTTCATAACTTATTCTAAAATTCTTGCTGTGTGGTTCTAACAAAAATCATCTTAACATGGTTATGAATATGTCAACTCCATGGACCGAAGTATTTTTCTCAGAATATATTCAAATGGGGGAAAAACACCTCGACGTTGGCACAATGAAACAAAAAAATTTGAGAAACAGAGTATATGCTTGCTAAACAAGAATTATGTTTATTTAGCTAGTGAATCACCTAGAGGAGTAAATTTTCACTTTCATGATAGCAATCTGTCAGGCTTGCAAACACCCAGAAATAGGAATTAAAGATTATTTTAAATGTAGTTATAAAGGTCATAAAAAGTCTGATTTAGACTGAGGTACATTTACTCAAAACTGAGATTCATTGAGTGGTAGCAAACAAACAGTTCCTCAGACAAATGCACTTTTTTCAGTATACATGTTACAGAAAAAAATAAAGAAATGTGCATTAACTGGTGGTGTCCACCAAGCTGCATATTAATATTCTCTTACACCAAACAGTTTGAAACAAGGGAAATGTCATTCTATTATAATTTCATGTTACAATTCATTTGGCTAAACTGCAGCTTAAAGTTGCTTTGCCATATTAAAAGATTACTACAATAATTTTCACATGAACATTTAGACTTGAGTTTTACTCCAGGACTAAATATGGCATGATTTGCTTTTAATCTGTTGAATAGCTAAAAACTGACAATTAAAAAAACTACAACAAAGAAAAAAATTAAGTTGAAGCAATGTGAATCTCACATCATTGAACCACTTCTAATGGTTAAATGTTAGTATTTAACAAATTCAAAGAGTTAATGAATCCTTGCATTCGTTCGGTCTCCTGTGCCTTAGCTAGGATGCATAAATACAAAAGACAGCAGATACTGGTAAAAGCTTCAGGACAGAAAGTGCTTGACGAAGGTACAGTTCTCAAGTGTGTTTGGTGAGAGAGTATAAGGGCAGATGCACTGATGAGAACCATTACAAGAAGAGTCAATTTCGTGTTAAAGTGTTCAAAGATGTCACCTTAAGCAGAAAAAAGCTTTAATAACGTCTTCTTAGACATATTAGGCATTTCCAGAGTCTACATCATTAGTGTTGTATTCTAGCAGGACATCTCCATATAGTTATTGTTTGTTTCTATTTCTCTCCTGAAAAAAAACAAAAACAAAGAAGGACAATCATGTTAATACACACAGATCAACATTATCTGCTTTTCTTTCATTACAACATTTTTACTGCTTGCAATTTATCAGGCAAGATGCTTTCAAGGAAAAAGCTTCAATTTTTTTCCAGGAATGTCAAATTATACAATTTAAGTCAACTTCTTAAAGAGAAACACAGAAGCATATGTCAAAGTAAAAGGCAAACATGTTCCAAAAAACTGCTATCAAAAAAGGACTTCTAATGTCAGTTAAATTCACTTACAATAAAATATTTTGCACAAAGTGAACTGAGCAAGGACACTGAGGGACCTACAAACAAGGTAAGATGTACCCTAGATAGTCTGCTTAGCTTGTCAAAAAATACTCAACTCTCCATCCATTATATCCCTGAAAAAATATGGTATTCCTAGGTATCTCCCTAAAAGCCCCATGAAATAAAATGTTCCAAAGTGCTTAAGACCAAAAGGCAAAGTAGCTAGCTGGCCAAACACCTCATCCTCCATACAAATGCTCAAGTGGCAAGAAAAATTTATTTTTTTTAAAGAATGTCATTCACACCTTTTTTAGGAATTACTTTCAGTAACAAAAAGGAAAAGCAGTGAAATAGGAATGGCTACAAAGAAACCTCGCTTCAAGGTGAGCCTGAGCCACAGTGAGGACCCTATTAACTAGACAGCCCTCACAGCACTGTGAGGGGCTACATTTGGCATTTAGGGCTAAAATACTAATGGCCCTGTAACTACCAGGGACTAATAAACCCATATTCTGTAGTACAGGTATAACAGAATAAATGACACTTTCAGTGCTTTAACATCATCCTCCATTTTCTCTACTTCCTCCAGTATAAACACACACAATTAGGCATTATGAATACCGCTAGGAAAAAAAACAAAAAAACTGAACAAACTATATGTTGTTGCCTTCATAATACATCACCTAGCCTGTAAAAAGATACTGGTCAGCATAAAAAACTAAGACCTTATCTTTCAATAGATTTTCCATAATACCTTTCTTTATACGTACAGCTAAGCACATTAAAGAAATATACAAATACATGCATGGAAGAGAGGTATGTTCCCATCCCCATTAAAAGAAAATAAAAATAAAAAATATCTCTCCATATTTTTATTATTATTGCATACTATAAACTGAACAATAACATAGCAGGGAAAACAAAATAACCCCGGAGGCATTTGAGCAAAAATTTCAAAACCACTCTCTCCAATACCACACTGAAACTTTATTATGCTAGAAACTATTGAAGAAAATTGCAAATGAGCATATGACGCGACACAGATTCTCCCAAAAAAGACAGTATATTGAAAGAAGGTGGTAAATAACATTTATACTGGTTATTACTAGTGATCTATTCCTTTCCAAGTCAGATCTCCAAGTTGCTTCAACATGAAAACCAAAGCAATAAAGCCCAGTCTTGGTCACAATGAGCAGCTCATGGCCCCAGCAGCTGTGTGCCTAAAACTAGACATTTGCTAGAGCAGAATTTTGTAACTAATATTTTCATAGCAAGATACTGCTTTTTAAGATTGATAGTATCAGTTATTAACACAAGTTGATATCTTAACAATGCACTCTTGGCTGAAAACAGATGATGACTGGCTTCATGCCTCACTGTGCATGTAAGGCATGTAAAAATAGCCTGCTCAGGGACATCTCAGATTATTCCTCTAATATTAGCAGACTTCAATTGCAAGAACTACACAAATTGTTGAAAAACACTCCTGTGGTATTAAGTAGGAGCCTATGAAACTGCAATGTTAAAACATACAACAGGTATAAATGCAACCTGTATACAACTACAATCATCAGCTCCTGTTTATTTGCAAGTATCACATGCATATAAGCACTGACTCAAGCTGCCTAGAAAGACCCTCCATGTTTCAAACTGCTGTAGTATAAACTGACATTATGCTTTGTGAAGCCCTCAACTCAAAATGTATTTAAAGTTAATAAAAATTCAAAGCAGAAAAGGAATGATACCCTCACTACCTTCTTCCATTTGACAAAATAAAGGTGGTGTTGCATATTTTACATCCTCTTTGAATTCTACAGAGAAAAAAGAAGGCTTCCAAACACCAGCATATCTATCCTGTAGTCTCAAAATTATGCATTACTACATTTATATTAAAATACTTCACACAGACATACAAGCACAACATTTTTCAATGCAAGTGAACAGTACATTCTTCAAATTGTATTGGTGACATTTGGCACTCTGCACTGCAAAACAGAGAGAAAGACTTGATTTATTCAAAACACAGGCAGTAGTATTCTACTCAAAACCAAACCCTTCCCCAACTCCAAAGTCAGATCACACTCCTGGACCACTGTCTTCTCCCATCTCAAAAGGTAATTTTCTGGGGTTTTTTGGTGTTTTTGTTTTGGGTTTTTGGGGGAGCTTTAGACAAACTAAGGGAAGACTTTACTTCCAGAAAGTTTCCAGCACCAGAGTAGAAGTTTCCAGCATAATCACTTCTCTTTTACCCAACTGATTTAATTTCATATATTTAGATAAAAGCAAAACTTCTGTCACATCTCTTGCAATGCTCTTGGATGTAAACTTTCTTCTGTAAATTCCCTGACAAAGGTCAGCTTCACTTCAGAACTCACCATGGTCAGGTTACCCAGCTTTAGGGGGAGTTTATGAACAGGACACAGAAATTAAGTACTATTCAAATCAAACATGGGAACATATTGGTTGGTTGAAGGTACTATCAGCTGCAGACCATATGCTGAACACATTTCACACATGCAAATAACTTTCTGCACAAACCAAATAAAGGTGAATCTCAAAACTGCTTGGTCTCATTAGGAATGAGCATCAATCTAATACAAACAGAACTATAAAATTAACTTAGTCTGAACTGCGAAGCTGACTTACTCCCAAATTTTAGCTGCCTGAATTCAGAGCATTAATTGAATGATCCCATGCTGAGAAGTAGCAGCAATGTAACTTATCCTCAGATATAATGAAATCACAGTGTTAACAAAATTTCTAAATTCAAAGCAACAGAAACATTTCCTGATCTGAAAGAAACTACTGAGACACACATAACCCTGACTTTGGGATTTCTTTTGCACAAATAAGGTAAACTAAAAAGCCTTGTTTTAAGTAGTCTACATGGAAATGAAAATGCAGCCCAACAAGAAGCTACTATAGTCTTTGGCTGTATTTTTTTTCCAAGGTCCAACAAACTGAAGCTCAAGGTCAGGAAAGGCAGATCTGAAAGAATGACTCTGGCTGATTTTTACAGCAGTTGCAAGTGCAAGTATTTCAAGGTGTCCATTTGGAAGCTATCCAGGGTTGCAAACTTACACAGGCCAATTGCAGAATTCCCACACACCTTTCAGCACTATCAGCTATAAAAAAACACCAAACCAGAATATCCAAACAAACAAACCTAGAATTTTGCCAAACCTCTGCCTCTTACTGCAATGTTTAAAGTGTTCATGCCTGGAGCTGTCTACTCTGCCCCTCTCCCAAGAGGGAGTAATTCTCACAACAGCTTCAGAAGCTGCTTTACTGCAAACTGTGATTTAATCTTTAACTTAGAAGCCCTGCTCATCTGCAATGTAAGCTAACATGTCAGACTGCATTCTGTGAAGTGAGGCTTGGGCTCTCATTTGCTCTGCCAACTGTGCTGCGTGGGCAGAAACACCTGGCAGAGGCAGAGCAGCCAGCTGTAGAGGTGGTGAAAAGAATCCACAGCAAAGTTCATGAAATCTCATTTACTAATGGCATCAGCCATAATCTGCAATTTATTTCACTCCAGTGTACCAGTACTAGGGCAGCATAAGCACTGACCTTAAGTCAATGTATTTCAGAACCACAATGAAAAGCAAATTACTAAAAAAATAAAAAATGCCAGAAATTGTTTGCTCCATTTATATTACAGGCTGTTAATGTGAACTAGATTACTGAAACTTTAAAGTTGTGTAAAATATTGGTCCTTTTTAACTTCTCACACTTGAACTCCCAACTAAAGAGGGTACACCTCCTCAACACAGACATATTTCTCTGAGAAGTACATCCAGGAATTCTGGGAAGAAGGAAGAGAAGAAATAGATAAGAAGGTTCTCTAGAAGTCTTGAATTAACCTAGAAATTTTTCCTGTGCAGATGCCAGTCCCTCCCTAAACACTAATTTTCTTCTATTCCTTGATTCAACATGAAAACCACAAGGCACAAATTAAAAATCAAAGTTAATATACAAAGTCAAATAAGGTTTTACAACTTAAGAGTAGCTCCTTCTCCCAGTAAGCTTTACGAATTAATATTCATCTGAGACCCTGCTACTGCAGATCAGTTGAACTACAGACAGTATATAAGGTTCTCAAGCACGTATGTTAAGAAATCCTACAAAAGCCAGAAGACCTAGACTAATAATTTATTTATTCCTCCTACTAGTTTTGATGGCATTTTACTTAGTCACTGAAACATACTTTTAAATATATTTTCCAATTATAGGAAAAAACGTGGGAAAAAAAATTACTGTAAAAAGGTAAATAAATTAAAATTTGATCAAACTCACGCAGTTAGTAGAACACTAACAGACCATATTACTTTATTATGGTAATGATAAAGGCAGTAAGAAGTTAATCCACCACCTGAAATTCCACAGGGTACAACCATTCAGAAGGCAGAGGTGGAGAAAGAAACCCAACTACTTAAAGACACCCTATGATAACACACAAGAAAAGGCTCTGCAGAAATGAAGCTGGAACTCCATAGCCAGAAAAGCCCTTCAATTCTTGTCTTCCCAGGCAGATACTTTCAGTGATGGATCAGCCAATTCTAACCACAAGCAGCATGCTTTGCTTCAGTGCCATACATCATTATATACTGAAATATCAGACTTCAACTATCTACAGGACAGCCATTTCAGCAAGATGATCAAAAAGAAGAAAAGAAACCAGCCTCCAGATGCCCACTATTATTTGTTAACAATGTTCAGAGTATAACATTGGCTTTTGAAGACTGACAAGAGATAGCCTCTTACCAAATCTATAGAAACTGGATTTAGTGATGACCTCTGTCCCAGGAAAAGAAGCAGGAAGACTCTGACAATCTCTGACACCTGGGTTAGTTTTTCTCAGATGCCCATGGGCAACAAGAAGACATTATTTAATCGTTCTGCTAAGGAATTTATGGTAGCCTTGGAAGGGAAATAACATTCACTACAGGGCTTACAAAATATACTAAGGAAGAATTTCTCAGGCAGTTTTTCTTTAAGCCTCTCCACTCATACTCTTTGAATAGGTGTAACTCAAATTCTAATCTACCATGAAGAAAAATGAACTTGCTTTACCTTGGTTTCCTATTTATATGAAAATGCAGTGAACATGGAAGTTTACATTTACTTTTTACTATTTGGACTATAATCCATAGGGTACAGAACAAAACCATAATTACTCATCACTATTAACTACACTACCAAACCTCTGAAAAATTCACAAAGAACTGGGCTCAAAAAAACCTATAATCTGCTAAGTTGTGTAATGTTTCACTTCAGCTAGATGAATACGAAGGTTTCGATATAAAACAAACAATCCTAGTTCAACTGAATCTACAGGAACAGCTTTAACAGACATGAAAGATCTTGTATGTTTTAAAGTCCCATTTTTTTCCAGCAAACCACTTACAGGAATCTCCACTGAGTTTCTGCTAGCTAGCCCATCTGCAGTATCAAGGTAGAATCAATGAAGCAAGGCTGTGAAGAGTCACAATAGGTTGGGACTCTCTTGCAACAGACAGGCATGTTTCTTCCCTGCAAACTGCAGGAAAAGTATCACTGTTCTAGACAATTTGTTCTTAATAGGGACTTGAAATCTGAGGAGATGTATCAGGAAGCAGAAAGCTGCCTCATGAATTTTTACAGCTATCTGTGTATAGTTAAGATTCTGCTTCTGCTCTGGAACAAGAGATTTAGATTTTCTTCTTTGCTTTAAAAATACCAACTTAAAAAAAACAGCATTTAGAAAAGGTACTACCATCACAGATCCAGCTCAATTCCAGTTTGAAGTCCTGTCCTTGGTAGCTACCTTGATATTTAAGAACATAACATTAGATTCCAAAAAGTGACTGCTCTCTTAGGCTTTGAGGTAAACCATTTGGTTGATATTCCCAGCTTTTCCAATAGGGGTCCCTATTTAACAGGATAAATTGGTCTTTCCAGAGTAAGAGAAGTTGAATCCACTCTGTAAAAAGGACTTGGTAGGCTTGATTTTCTGGTAGGGATTTCAAACAAACAAACAAAAACATGACAAGATCCGAAAAACTGCTGCTATGAACTAAGACTGCCTGGAAGTTTAACTACTTTCCACCTCTTATTCAACAGTCCAATATTGCACTTTCCCTCTTTTATCATCACTAGAGAAATGCAGGCAACATCACTGCTCAAACTTTCATGGTCACCATGTAAGAGACCACAGTGTAACATCGATCCCCATCCTCTAATGAATTCTAAATTATACCTTGGAACAGAAACAGCAGACTCCACCAAATGCACAGAAAACAGGCACATTTGAAACCCCTGTGTCTGTAACATAAGAACCTGAAGATCAATTTCAAGTTTTTCCAAAAGACTAAAGATGCAAAAGCAAATGAAGACACGGCAAATAAGCACACCATCATGGAAAGGAAATTCTGGAGCAGTACGGTCAAAATTATTCTAGCTCCAAATAATCTTCTCCCACTCCCATCAGGGGTACAGATTAATCTCAAGACTATCAAGGGAGGGGAAAAAAAAGTGTTTCCTGTTTCAACTTTCTCACTTCCAATTATGAAGATTACACTCTTGATAAATATGAAGTTCAAGGAAATGGCAAAATGTCTCTTGAAACATCATCAAAAGCACACAGGAAATGAACAAGTTTCTCAGAAGATATTAATTACATAACCCTCTCTCAGATGCAAATACACAAACTTTTAAAAGTTTAGTATAAATATAATTTAACTGCATACAAATTTTTCATCAGTCACCTGCTTTCCTTCACTGAAAATCTGTCAATGGATCTGTATCTAATTTAGACATTATTATAGAGTAATTGATGGTTGGGGGTTAAGAGGAGGAAGAAGCAGCTACAGTTCAGTCTTGATGGATGCCTTCTCCCTTCAAGATATTTTTAGGAAATATCAAATAAAGCACAATGTCAGCAATGTCCTAGAAAGGAAAGGAGTTACACTGCTTAGCACTGCAGCCTGATTATAACCCAATTATCACAGAAACAAAAGTTACATTGGTATCAGAATGAAGGGGGGGAAAAAAATTACTCCTTTTGAGTCAAGAAGCTCTAGCTATGTCAGCATTCCTATTACAAGATATGCAATACAACAGAAGAAAGCTAAAATTTTAAATGCTTATTTATCTGCCATTTAAAGGCCTCCTGAAAAGTAAAAAAATCTAAATGCGAATTAAATAAACACAAATATATACTAAATTCAGAATTCTGTCTTACCTTATGAATAAAAATCAATTACTTTTCTCGACTACTGCACTAAGAAAACCAACTAAAACACTCTACAATTACATGAAACCATGACCTTTTTCCCCACTCTATGGTGCAGAAGTAGAATTCTCCATCAAAAAGCACCTAAAGAAGTCCTAGGACAGCACATAATAAGCCACCATCTGAGGGCAAGGAAGTTCTAATCTGCCAACAACTGCATTTTTAATCAGAGCCACATTTTATTTTCACCTATATACTTACTGAAGACCAGAAGCAAAGCTACTACTACAAATGTTTTTCTTTATTTTAAATGCCTTTTATTTTCTAAATCATAATTATGTCATCTTAAAAGGCATATTTTCAGATCTGTTTCATTTATTTAGATATTACAGCTTTCTGTTGTAAGATAATAAAACATCTTTTCAAATAATGTGCATACAAATCAGCACATTTACACCACAAAGCAGCAGCTAACTAAGGACAAATGGAATTCCAGATTATTTCAATGTATGTCTGACAGAACTCATGAAAAGCATCACTCATTTCTCTGATCCTTTGGTAAAAGATCATAGCACTTGTATGCTTAAAATAGGAGTCTGGAACCTGAGCTGTAAGAGAATGGGAATGATTACTGCACAAGCCCAGCTGCAGGTACCTTAACCACACCAGGATTACATCAAACAGTGGTAGACACTGCAGTTCCAATATTTATGCTTAAAGAGACTATTCTCTGTCATTTTCAACTAACCTTTATCAAATGGGAAAGTTACTGAAGTTTCATGTTTATCAGAGACTATTCCTTGCACTTTCAGAAGCATACTGCCATATTTTAATAAAACATACTGCTAGGCCATATTGGAAATGAATTATTGATCCCCCTGAGTTGTTAAGATTAAACTTTTTCAACCAATTATTTTAAGATAAATTAGCTTTAATGATGAACAGTTATAAAGTAAATTAAATGCCTAAATCATTTGCTGTTTACAATACTTAGATTGCTGGCTGTATGAAAGTTTGTAACCAGCTATGCAATAACAAAACATTAACTGAGTTCCAAGGACCCTGGAAGGGAATACTGCTGCCTGATGCATTTAATATTTTATTAAAAGTTATAAGCCTATTTTTTTGCGACCAAAACACTGGAAACGAAGTGACTGCCACAGCTCCCAAAGAAAATGAACACGAACTTAATTTACATAGTAATACTGGCAGTAGAAAGTGCACATATTTAAATACAGCTCCATGAAAGCTTAGTTGCCACTAGGTAATAGTGTTATTCAATTAACCATAAACCAGAGCTTACAATACTAATTGGTGCATTTAGAGACTCGAATCATAAGAGTTAACAATTGTATGTTTACAACTTAAAGACAGATTGCTTGTACACTGTGTGATAAAAGAAAAAAAACACAGATTTAAAATCAACATTCAATCATAAGAGAATGTTAAACTCTCAGTAGACGTCATTAGTTTAATTTGAATTTCCTATCTTGTAATCTGTATTAATTCGCTTAAGGCATGTCTCAAATCCATCTAAGAGAGAAAACTTTACAACTGACCTACAGAGTTCTAAAGCAAGTTTTCATAATTGATTATAAAACCAATTTGTACAATGCTGTAACAAGAGCTAATGGCCACTACTGCAAGTGTCTTGACAAGTATGTTTTCTCTCAAAAGGGTTGGGAAAGGTAATTATTTACAAAGAAACAGAGGTCAGTACTTGAGTCATACAGATACTATGTTTCTCTGAAGATACTCAAATAGCAATGTTACTTTATTACTCAAATACCCATCATCACAGTTACCTAAACCAAGACCTACTAAATGCTGTACTTTGAATTTTAAATTTACCACACATAGAAACACTACCACTAATGTACATTCCTTCTCTTCATTACATTTTGTGGCTTCTACCTACTACTGAGGGAACAAAACCACAAACAAAACAATCTTCCTGAGTTGCTAGGGCACATCTGAATTATGACCAGCTTGAGAAGTTTGGTTATTTTTTTTTTTTCAAAAAATGAGATATTTTTGAAGCAAGCCAGTTATTTGTGAAATATCTCAAGATTTTGAAAATTTAGAAAATACTGAAGCATGAAGGCTACAGAGATACATTATAATCTTAGTCCACCTGAAACGTTATAAAATCACAATGAATCACAGAATCAGAATGTCTGGAAAGCACCCATGAGGATCACCAAAGTCCAATTCCTGCTTCTGTGCAGGAGAGCCCAAGAGTTGCACCATCTACCCGAGAGTGTTGACCAAAGACTTCTTGAACTCCGTCAGGCTTGGAGCTGTGACCACTATCCTGGACAGCCTGTTCCAGTGCCCAGCCACCCGCTCCTATCTGATCTACATCTTTCTGGATACAGCTTCAGGCCATTCCCTCTAAACCTGTCACTGATCACAAGAGTGAAATCAGTGCCTGCCTCTTCACTTCCCCTCATGAGACCACAGTGAGGTCCCCCCCAGGCTGAACAAACCAAGTGTCCACAGGTTCTTCTTACAGTTTCCCCTCCAGACCCTTCACCATCTTTGTGGCCCTTCTGGATGCCCTCTAATAGCTTTATCCCTTTCTTATATTGTGGCACTGAAAACTGCATGCAGGACTCGAGGTGAGGCTTCACCAGCACAGGGTAGGGTGGGACAACCACCTTCCTTGACAGCCAGGTGATTCTGCACTTGATAAAGTTGTACCAAAGCCTGAAAAAGTCGAAGTTTGCCCCTTACATTTAATATTAGTTAAGAAAGCAGTCTATCACCCAATCATCAAGATACTATGAAAGTAACAATACTCATTTAGGGCATAGTCCATTTTCTTTTTAGGAAAAAATATCCAAAAGGCATTACATACCCAACTAGAATACTCACTCACCCGTCCTCCCAACAAAAGAAAACTTTCAACATAACAATTTCTTGCAGAGCTGTGCAACAGAGCTACAGAATTGATTTGGGGTATGCCTGACACTGCTCTACAGGAGCATATGTTGAATGATTAGGAAATGTACAAAAGAGGTGAAACCACCGCAGTACTAGAAACCTAACAGAAGTAAACATTTCACCTGCTTTGCAGCCTCTTTGTGCTGGCTTCAACTGAACAAATTCTCAACTTTACATGTCTCAAGGTCTCTAGTTAGCATAAACCCTAAACTTTTGGCAGTTTTTATTCACTGAGTGCTGTGACATGATGAACATCATTAGAAACAAATCGCACTGATGGCAACTCCCATTTTGGAATACTTGCATATCATCTAACTGGTAAAAATAGCTCCTGAAATGTTTCTAACCATGAGACAGTTACTGGCAAGTCTGGAAAGAATATAAGAAAAGTAAATATTGTGGCCAATGGTGAGCACAACTGTTATGATTAAGGAGGGTATACAAGACAAAGTAGACAAGTACTATAAAACTACTTGAATTAAATGCTTTTCCCACATCTGGTTTCCTGAAATGCCTCCTAAACTAAAAATTTCACTACAGAGTTATCGCAATTACTCTTCCTAGCAGAAATAAACTACAAATTACATTTTTTAGGAAATGCACTATCAGAAAGGAAAAAAAATATTATTTCAACACTATACAAGTCATCACTGCATTACTTCTGTGCTTCACAGTTCCACAAAAGATATATTGAATCAAGGAGAAAACCTGCTTTTCACACTAATCAGGCTGTTAACATTTCATTAAAGCAGAATTTGAATTAAAATGTTATGTTAAATAAAGGACACTTCTCTAACTTCTGGTCCTTTTTGTGACACCCAGAAATTGTAAAAATCTAAGCAAGAAGACTTCAGTTATGGATAACGGACTCAATTCAGTTTTCATTTGCATTGAGGAAGTAGAACATGTCAGATGTCTGCTTATTCAGGCCTACCTTAGTAATGTGATTGAACAGATGACAGAACTAACAAACAAGTTACAGGAACTTAAATTTTTTTCATTAAGAGCCAGTTATATGATGTAGACACTTGGAGCAAAAGGTACCACTTTCTCATTTAACACTTGCAGACAGAAAATCCAGATGAATTAAAAACATCACCTGGATGGTTTCCAAAAACAGAAAAAAGATCTATTGTAATGATGCTGATTTCTTACCCTACGCATGGCTTCCTCCTCCTCTTGACGCTTCTCATAATGTGCAAAGTCATCAAAGATTGAGGTGGTATGCTTGAAAGTAGCAATTATTTTAAGCACTTGCTTGGCTTTTTCTAGGGGTACCTCTTGAGTGTCCCTCGAATTGGTAACCGGTTTGTTATCATTGTTTTCCAAGCGAATATGTCGCAGTTGGTTATTGGGAACGTCTTTGACAAAGATCCATTTGACATCAAACTTCCCCTTCCACTTATCCTGAGACCAGACACCAGCATATGCATTGTAGTCCACAACAGACTTCATCTCAGCCACTCCACAAAAGTGTCCACTGCCATTCACACTGAAGAGTAAATAGAGTGGGCCTTTTCCATTCAGGGACCGGTAAGCAGCATCCAAGCGCTTATTACCATGCTCAGTACTACACCAGATAGAGTACTTAATGGAGCGATGAATATCGTCCTCTGAGTAACTTTTGATTATAAACACACGTCCATTCTTCAGATTCCAATCGAAGTCTTTGGGATTGTAGTTGTTTATGGCCTTTAGTTTCTCCAGCACTGGGTGCACTTCCACACCAGAAGGTGAGGAGCTGACGGATACAACACCTAAACCAAAGTTCTCACTACCAGCTCCATTGTTCTGGCTGAAGCCCACACCCCTATTACGAGGAGCTACCCAGCGGTTTTGCAGCTGTTGCTGCTGCAATTGGTGAGGCTGGGCCTGCTGCTGAGGTCCTTGTTGCTGTTGTGGTTGCTGTGGCTGAGGCTGCTGTTGAGGCAGTTGGCTTTGCACCAGTGGTGGTGGTTGAATTAATGGCTGAGGCTGCTGGATTATAGTCTGAGGAGGCAGTACTGGTTGAGCTGGGGGTGCTTTTACCACTGACCCTTTGTCATCCCAAGTTCCAATATTCATGTTGTGTTTTATAGGTGGTGGCGGTACAGCAGGGCCCCCAATGCCCACATTACCTTTAGGCTTGAGCTTCGGCTGAGGTTTAGCAGGTTTCCTTGCAATTGCAGCCCATGAGGTTGGTTTAGGTGCTGAACTGCTAACTGGGGGCACGCTGTTAGCTGCAATGCTTGTCATACCTGTACTGCTCAGAGCTGAACCTACAGTTTTTGTTACAGCAGCCGTCATATCTCCACCAATTTTCAGTCCAGTCATGCCTTGCTCAATGCTGCTAATCCCAGGCACCTTGCTCAGAGTATCACTGCCAAATCCAGCCTGTCCATCTGCTATGGCTCTCCCAAGAGAACTAGGTGGATAGCCATAGCTGCTGCTGTAAGCAGAGCTTTGCGTTGATTGTCCCTGAGATCCACTTGTCCCCCATGTAGAGAAGTCTGCATTCCCAGGAAAAAAATTAAATCCATGCTGCCCAAGAAATGGAGGGGTATTTCCTAATGCCCCGGGTTGACTAAATACACCGTCAGGTATGTAATGGTGTTCACCATTGCTCATCTGTCCATAAGTTGTCAAATATGGCATTGGAGGGTCACCTGCAGTTGACCATGCTGCTTCACCTAAAGAGTATGGAAATCCAATGGAGGGAGCATAATAGCTAGGCATATATGGGTCTGACATTGGTGGATAGCTGTTGCTCTGCAAGAAAATAAAATTTAAAAAGTCAGCAATATTGACAATTATGCTCACGGGAAAAAATCTGTAATACAATCCAAAACATTTTTAAGGATTATATGAATGTATCTAACTTCCACTATTCCTCACAACATAAAAGATGAGTGAAGTATCTGTCAGATAGGGCCATTTTTTCAAGAGACCTTCTCAAAGCCATAAAGGGCCCCCTTTTTCTGGAACATTATCCTCATTTTTAGCTACTAAACTAGGTTTAAAATGCCTCCATGCCAACAGTATCAAGAAAATAACAAACTACTTAAAACAAGTCATAACTACACCTTCATAACTGAAGAAAAACAGCTGCAACTATGATTTAAAGTTGTGGTATTCTTAGATTTTTGTCGTATTTCTCAATTTCTCACTTCTAATTGGAGACTTCAACAGAATATTACAGTGAAACGGATGCAAGGATGCCTGTTTCACAAGTACCAACAAAAAAAAAAAAAGTAACATATCCATGCTATGGAGATTGGGCATTAAATCGGTACTACACCAGAAAGACTCCTGAGAAATCACACAATTTACTTCTTGAGACACTTGAAAAACTACCCCCATATGATTTCTGGTGCTGTTTTGTAGAAAAAAATGCACGTATTATCTTCTAGCTGATGCTTCCTTAATGTTGTATTATTGGGGGAAAAAAAAGTGAAGGCAAGCAAAAATTCTTATGTTTTTTAATAACTTGCACTCTCTCTCAAGATCACTCTAGTTTACAAACTTAACATAACTCATTAACTTTCAACTAAGAGGCAATTCTCAGCTCTAGAAGTCAAACCATTAGCTTCTTGGCAAAAGAGTTGTACCAAACTGTACTGATATTAAGCTTCCATCTATTATGCCATCAGCTGTGAGCTATTTCTACCACCTTTAAAGGCAATCATGTCCAAGCAGTTAATATATTCTCAGAGCCAATAAAACTGTTGTTTTGGATTGCATCCAAAACAATGATTTTGTTTTAAGTGTAAGGGTTTGGGGTTTGTTTTTTAGCTCAAGCCTCTTGTAACTCCATCTCTCTGAAGCTACTGCAGAAGCACAGGAGCAAGAGATATCAAAGCATGCTTTTTAACTGAAGCTTTTCCAGAATTCTTAAGAATACTTCATCTGCTTAAGATATCATATCATGAAACAAAATATGATATAAAATTATGTTTCCATGTATATTCAGGCAAGTCAGTAATGGTAAGAAATATCCAAAAATTAAGTCTGGAAGTCAGCTGAAGCTCAAAGTTAATTTCAAGGTAGTAATCAACGTTCACTTACCTGATTTGTCTGACTACTTAGATATGGCTCAAAATCATCGTCATTTACTGCATCCTTTTGATGAATCGAACCGTTTTGTACTGAAACTAAAAATAAATCTGTATTAGAATATTCTCTGGAAAATCTATGCTGCACTTTCAATCTAGATAACACTTCTTAATCACCTGTACATTGGCATACATATTATTGTTAAGCACCATACCAATTTAAACAAAATAGTTCAGTCTTACTGATCATGAGGATCAGATCTCAGGAGAGGTCTGCAAAGATAGCAACTAGAACAGACTACTCCTCACTACTCTTTCGTGAGATACACAGACAGATGAAGAACTACAGGCACACCTTATTTGCACAGGCAGCAAATCCAGCATTTCCGGAAGTACCAGGCCAAGTGCAAATGTGCAGACCAACCTGATCTATAGACATACTCAATAGGTTCAGGGAAAGTTGCAACATACAGCTTTCTCCTGCCAGCCTGCCAGGAAGAAAGGCAGTTACCCACCAAGACAGCCATGAAGGACACCACTATTCATCTATTTAATCCTGTTTTTCCTATATAACTGTACTGCATTAGTGACACCTCTGAAGCTCTGAGGTGACAAAGCAAGACAGAAATAAAAGCTTAAGTCCCAAAGGGTGATTACAAGCCTTTCCCAACACATATGCCACTATATGCTGGAATCTCTTCCTACCTGCTCTTCTTGGTCTCCTATTAGCCTTCATTTCATCTAAGGCATTACACCTACCTGGGATTCTCCAGCTGCCCAAATTACTTCAAGTGTCTCTCTACCATCCCCCAGCCAAACTACACAAACAAAGCCACTCTGCACAGATTTCTGCTAAGTTCCACTGTTCCCCATGGTGCAAAGCAAAACAGGGACTTAAACCAGCACTTTCAATTACACAACCTGAAGATGAAGACCTGTTCTCAAAAATAAATTACTGGTTATCCAAATGCATTTTTTTCCCCCAAATTGGTTCAGTGGGTGGAAAAAATGAGTCTTGGGATGATCAGTAAGGTGCACTGACAAACCACGACTGCAGAAGTTACAACAGCAGATTTTCTGAAACTTAAAAAACTGAGTTAGGAGCCAACTTTATGGTTTCTCTCTTTTAGCAAAAGCTCCTGAAAAGCATATACAAGCAAGTAATTAAATATTCAACTTGGCTGAAATTACTGTTTAAGAGTCAGGGTTTTTCCTTGCTTCACTGGGCATAGGGGGGCTGCCACCCAGAATTCACATTGTAGGCCAAGTGGTGCTTGAATTTTTTTCATGTTTGATTTCAACATCCCTAAAACAAAACTGCCTTCAGTGAATGAAACTAGCTGAAATAAATTACAAAGTAATAGATATAATCACAAGGAGTAATCAAAACCCTGGAAAATGTTATTAACTTCAGACAGCAGTAAAAGAAAGGTAACAGTTCATAATTTAATACAGAAGTTTTTTTTCAAAGCAATTATCTGGAAGAAGGCAACCTGTGCTTTGAAAACCTTCTTGAAGTTTTAAAAGAACACCAGACACTTCAGTTATTACCAACTGGCACACTGCATTTCTATACTAGCAAGAGTCAAATATGACCAGCAATGCTGAGCACAACGCAGTTTAGAACTGGATAGAACAATATTCCTAATTAAACACCACATTTAAATTAAACATTAGGTGTTGGGGGTTCTTTTCCCCCATAAATAGAGTTTCAGTTAAGGTCATACGTCATCCTGAATTTACAGACAGTGGTAACATGTTAATGAGCTGGAATTCCTCTTTATATTTATATTTTTCCAGTTACACACAGGACAAGCCTTTTGTCTCTGCCATGTCCACTGCTTAGACTTAACCAAATAGCACAGACAGCACACCTCTCAAAAACAATTCTATTACAATGAAAAACCATGGGCAGCAGCATACAAGTTTCTTAAAAGCGTGCAACCACAAGTAAAGGAATAAACAGATGTATGTCAAGACTAGTAACCCATCAAAATTAATCTCCTCATACTGACAGCTAATCTTGATAAAACGTTCATCTGCTGTGTTTATTGTTCCACAGGTATCTAAAGGTCACTGAAGACAGAATTATTTTTGGTCTGATATAAATAACATAAAATATTCTTGTAAATGTATTTTATTTTTAATTCATTCTATACTGAGATATTAAGTCAGTGACAAAATATTTCAACAGCAACATTTTTTCTAGTGAAAAATATACATTTCCCAGTGAAATAGCATCATTGAAAGCATCTTTCTTTAGCTTTTCATTCTAACTTTACATAATGTGTTAATAGTGAAGAATGTAGCCCACACAGACATTTAACAAGAGCAAATTAATGCCTCATTCCCAAAATCTCATGTTAAGTGTTCCAGTTGAACAGGGCAATGATGAAGAATACTAATGGAAACTAATCTACAGATACTAAAAATATCTGTATCAATACAATGCTAAAAATACCATATGCTTCTGCAAACACTGAAAACATACAGTGTAATTAGGCATTAGGAAGAAGCAATTCATCAAATAGAGGAATTCAAAGCTAACATTCTTTGAACTGCTGCTATCCTTGGAATAAATACTCACAAAAAAAGTGATAAAGGCACAAGAATAACTGTTTAATTCGGAGTCATAACACCTTCATATAAAGAATAAACACTAAAAGAAACATGAAACATTTCATTCTTCTTTTAAACCTAATAATTACATTTAAACCTCCTACAAAACAAAAATATTTGTATACACAAGTGTAAAAATAAGTCAGCACCTTCCTATGATATATTTGATACACTGGCACAATAAACAAAGGGGGGGGGGGGGAAAGTAGGGGGAAAACAAAAAACAAAAGGTGTTCCAGAAATGCCTTTTTTCTTCACACCCCTATATGTCCTAGTTTGATGGACGTCAGTTCTGATGTTTTATGTTAACTGTACAGTAGCTGACAACTAGAAAAAATAAAAGTTTCATGACAGGATGATTTACTCATTAGAGCCTGTGAAATACCACCACAAATATCTGACACAACAGATAGATAGTACCGTTCTACATACTAGAACTTCAGTCCCACAAATTGTGTTTGATGGAAACAGCACAGTACACCAGTTTATGATCAATTAGAATAATGCATCCAAGGCATTTTACCTACCAATAACATTTGCAGGTCTAATATTTTTCATTTCAATAGGAAACACATATATACCCTTTTTACTGCTCACCCATTCTCTCATATCCTCTACCAGACATGTGGACAGCTTCTGCCATTCTCCTTAACATTACTACTCTTATGCACAGAACCCACTTCAGACTGGGATGTTAACTCAGTATCACATCTTCCCTCAAAACTACTCTGAGCTGAGACCTATCATGACAACTGAAAGACTACTGTCTGCTAACATGTGGTCAGTAAGGACTGCTGACACTGACTGAATTCAACCACTTGAAAAAGCCTCTAGCCCAAAGCCAACAACTTGTGCTACACTAACTATGTTAGCACAAATGCCCAGACTTTTAATCTAATGCTAAATCATAACTTAGTTTCACCAAACAGACATTACACCAAAAAAAAAAAAATTAACAGAACAGAGATTAATTGTTCTGTTTTACAACAGTTTTCACTTTGGTCATACTCTCACCAAGACAATATTTCATGAGCATTCATTATTTAAAATGATGCAATCCATTAAAAAATCCAAGTTCAGAAATGCAAAAATCTCTTCCTTACATAGCAAACAGAGATGTATTTTGATTCAAACATTCCACAGCAGTGACAAATTATAGAATACAAAAATATGCTAACATAAATAAGCCAAAGTAAAGCTGACTAGTGCGTTTTCATACACTGCAACACAGCACCCAAACAGAAATGCTAAATACTTGCAGTCCAATTCACATATATAGAGTACAGTTCAAAAACCACCTGTATGAGTCTCTAACAGATGGATCTAATTAACCTCACTAAAACTGAGAAATTATAATTCAAAGATTGTGAAGTCTGACTTCTCTTCTCATTTAAGGGCAACGTGACAGAAGTTATAACCACAAACTATCTCAAAAACATGAAGTAGTTAATGAAGGCACTTTGGGCAAAAAAAAGAGAGAAAACAAGTATTCAAGAATAACTGAACTAAGAACATCTGAGGAGGCAAACATGTTCATTCTTCTCTGAATGCAGAGAAATTAAAAAGAACAGGCCAAATTCAATGAGATCTGGGAACTATGTGCCACCTTGCAAGCAATATATATAACAAGAAGCAGATAATCTGCACATAGACAGTAATAGAGTAAGTATGCTGTGGATACATTAAATGATTGCTCACAGAGAACAATTAGATTAGTTCAGATAATGAACTAAGAGGGGCAAAGAGTACCTGAGCTAAAAAAATAAAATACTTTCTTATCTGCATAAGTATAATAAGGATATTAACACAGAGAGGTAGCTGTGTGCATGCTATTCTATAGCTCAGTTTGCTGAGGAGCTAAGAATTAAATGGGCACAAGCAGACCATTTAAGAGAAAAGAAATTCCAAACACAGTATTAGTGAGAAAACAAATTCCACACAAAATACTGCAAGATATAATCTGAAATGCTGTTTACAACTGATGTGCCAAGAATTTGAGAGAGAATATTAAGTAGTTAGTAGCAGTTCCTTCCTTCTGTAGGAAAGAAATTCCACTGCATATGGTATTTAAAAACTAAGACCTTGACAGAAACACGAAAAAAGCAGAAAAGCAGAAGGCCTACAAACACTGACAAAAGATCTGTTACTGGTGCTAAAATGAAGCAAGACTACAAAAATTCTGAGAATAAGGAAGGTGATGTTTTCTGCTCACAGATTTGAATAACCAGTCACATGGTTGCTGTCTAGCAAACTGAGTAAGCTGTTCAGAAGATTCTTCCTGATGATTCTACTCACTACACAGAAAGGCCCAAGGTGTACTGTTAAAGAGAAATTATGCAAGTATATCACAAAGGCAACTAAAAAAGAAATAACTATTGAACTGTCTGACTTCTGACATTAATCTCTTGCAAAATAACATGGTAAACTGATGCACTGCTGTGCCACAGGAAAAGTGCTGGGAAGTAACATTTTGGCACACAATTTGCTGTCATCCTGCTCCGAAAATAAAAGACATCCTATAGCTACAGCCTTTTGCTATGACTGTCAGATATTATCCTCCATAAAAACAATATTATAGATTTATACAGAAATACAAGATATTAACTTACCTTTATTTCCCTGTCCTTTAGGTCTCTGTATATAGGAAAAGTGGGGGGGAGGGGAGAAGGAAAACAGGTTCAGTTAGAATCCTCTAATACCAACTTCAGTGTAATTCTATTTATTTGCCAATTCTGCCCTTTTCAACTTAAATACCACTTTAAAATATTACTAAACCATGCTATTATAAAAATGTTGTGACATTACTTAAAATAACATTATAAAATACCACAAAACCAAAACCTGATAGAAATTTACTAAAAACATTGACATCATCTAGGATTTAACTGCATGTTAAGCTTAAATGGTGCTGAAATGCTGAACAAGTGAATTTCAATTGCCCCTTGGGCCTGTAAAAACATAAGGAATAAACAAAAAAACCAACACAGAGTTTAAAAAAGTTAGTACCTTAAGATTCATGCCAATACCCAAATTTTATTATGATATGTCATCTTTTAAACTGACAGGAACTTATCAGAGAATGACATACAATGCCTTGCTTTTTAGATATACAAAGGAATATAGAGTTGTATCATATGCTGAACTTGAAGTTGTGCATTCCTCACCTAGGCAATTATAATGAGAATATTATACAGTCTGTACAAAGCATTCACACAAGGAAATAATTCCTTAAGGAGGATTTTTTTTTTTTTAGGATTAGTCATTACAAAACACTGTTAATCTGTCATGCACTAAGAATCAATGTAACATTACAAGTTACAGTATCCTTAATTCCTTAATACAGCAAGATAAAGTAACTTCGAAAAACAAATGCTAGTCCATGAAAATCTAATCCACCTTCTCATATTACTTTCAGCTAAGCAGGAGTGGGTGTCCAGGCTCCATCACTCTCTTAACAATTTTTAGTCCTGAAGAGCTCAGTAGTATTCAGAGGTTTGAAAGTTTAGAAGGTAACCACCTCCAAGTTACTTTCATGTACATTTGTCTCAGAGCTACCATAACACTGTTAAAGGCTGCTTCACCTAGAGGTGCACTGGTTAGACACTGCCCTCTCTAAACGGGAAAAAATCTCTGTAACCTCAAAAACCCCAACCACCTCATCTTTTGGGATGAATCTAATCCAGACACAAAGGCACACCAAGGCATGCAAAGGCCAACAAGAGACACAGAACTAGAAAAAGTTGGGAAGAATCAGCCTTCATGAAAGACAGACCAAGGAAAAGCCAAGAGATCACTTGAGTTAGAAATAAATGCTTAAAGGAAATTGGAGAGCATGCACAGAGACAAAAGAAACAAAACATTAAAGGCACAGAGAGAAAATAAAAGGAGGCAAGAGACTGAAGGGCTAAAACTTTTGGGGAGTGCCAGAAACCCACGGAGGAAGCAGAGATCAAGACAGAACCTAGTTTTCAGCCAGAAAGACCAGCAGAGGCCTAGCAAAGGTAAAAAAAAATAACGAATTCTAGGCTCCGTGAAGGACCAAGTTTTAAAAAGTGCTGCACAGCGCAAGGAGGAAAAATGAGAAGTGATGGAAGAAGAGAAGGCCGGGGGGGGAAGGAGAAGTCAGAGGCCCGAAGGGAGAAAAGGTGGGCGAGGAGAGCGAAAGGCAAGAAGAGAAAGGATGCGGTAACGAGGAACCTGGGGGAGTTTGGGGTGCGCAAGGAGAGGAGACGGCGCTAGGCGCCGCGGGGAGCGCGGCTCTACGGCGCTCCCGGAGCGAAGAACCGGGAGCCCGGAGGCCCGGCCGGGAAGAGCCGGCTCCCGAGTAGGTCACACACAAAGGGGGCCGCGGGCGGGGGCCGGGCCGGCAGCGCTCGGGGCTGAGGGCGGCGGGCGCTGCGGGCGGGCGAGGAGGCGGAGCGGCTCCGGCGCGGCTCAGCGGTTATAAATAGGGGCGGCCGGGCCGGGCAAGAGGCCCGCCATCCCGGCTGCGATGGACAGCCGCTCCCCATGGCGGCTGGGAGGAAAGGAACAAGGGAAGGAGGAGGCCGCGAACCGCGCCGCCCCGGCGGCGAGGGAAGGTGCAGGTGGCCGCCCTGCCGCCGCCCTCCCCCGCCGGGGGTAACGACGGGGCCGGGAAGAGGGAAGCGGAGAGAGCGGGCGGTCGCCTCCCCCCGCCCCGCGGGCGGTACCTGGTCGACGCTGGTGGCTGACATTCTTCACGGGGAGCCGCGATCCCCTCGCTCCGCTCCGCCTGGGCCTCGAGTGATTCCGCACGCCGGGGCCGCTCGCTCGCCTCCGCCGCCTCCTCCCCACCGCCGCCGCCGCCTGATTGTCGTCGCCGCCGACCTGGGCTCGCTGCCGCCGCCGATCGGGTTCCCGCTGGAAGGAGCCGGCCGGCCGGACGCAGCGCCGCTTCCCCCCCCTTGCTCTGGGCTCCGCTTCCCCACAATGGCGGACGAGGCTCCGGCTCCCACTTCCGCTCCGCGCCGCCCTGACCTTCCGCTCCCCCCGCCGCCGGCGTCGCCGCTGACCTTTCCCTTCCCGTCCCCGCCTCCTCCATGTCACGTGGCGCGCCAAGCGGCGCCGCGCGCGCGCCCTCCCGCCGCCCAGCGGCTCCCGTGGAGCGAGGGGGGCGGGGCCGGCGGCGGCGGAGGGAGGGCGCGTGCGCGCGGCGGGCGGAAGGAGCGGAAGGCGCGGGTGCGGCTCGCAGTGCCCGGGAAGGGGGCGGTGGAAAATGTGGGGAATTCTCTCCCCTCCGCCGCGCGCGTGCCGGGGACCTGCTGGCACAGGGTGGTGTGGCGCGGGCGGCGGGCTGCGGGGCCGTGAGGGGACCCAGCCTGGCTGCCCAGGGCGGCTGTTGCTGCCTGCGGAAGGCTCGGGCGGCCTTCCCGCGGCCGCTCCTGTCGCCTCTCCTCTCCCGGGTCACAGAATCACTGATAGGTCAGCTTGGAAGGGACCATAATGGGGCAACTGGTCCAACCTCCCTGCTTAGGCATGGTCATCTCAGAGCACATGGCGCAGGATTGTGTCCAGACGCTTCTGGAATATCTTGAGTGAGGGGGGCAGTCTGTTCCAGTACATGGTCGCCCACACAGTAAAGAAGTTCTTCCTCATATTCGAGTGGGACTTCTGAGTATTGGTTCCTGCCCCTTTCCTCTTGTCCTGTTGAGTGGAAGTGCCTGGATCCATCTTTTTGACGCCTTCCCTGCACGTATTTGGACACATTGATGGGGCCCATCTCAGTCATCCTAGCAGGCCCAGCCCCCTCATAAAGGAGTTGCTCCAGACCCTTGATCGACTCTGTTGCTCTCCCCTGGGCCTGCTCCAGGAGTTTCATGCCTCCTGCATTGTGGAGCCCAGAACTGGACACCGTAGCTCAGGTGCTGCTGGCACCTCCGCAGCAGATTGTAAGCAGGGTGCAGGGCACTTCCTTGGGCTGGAGCCCACAGCTCAGAGCCTGGGCTGTCTGCACTGGGTGAGCTCACGGGTGACGCTTGCTCAGAACCCTTACCCTGCAAGCTCACACCCTCTCTGCTCTGCTCCTGCCAGGCACCTGTGCTGTAGTACAGGTTTGGTAGGAGATCAAACAATGCTTCATCAAATGCAGGAATTTTATCTAGCTGCTTTCAACTGCATTGTAATTAATTACACCGTCCTTAAGTGATGGGAAAAGTTCGGCAATTGCATAGGGGCTTCCTGTAGTAGCCTCAGTAAAATCCAAGACCGCTTCAACAATGCCCCAGGGGAGAATTAAGTATAAACTTGAATCAGAAAAGTCAGCATTGTAGTTAATATGATGCTTAGAGTCTGGCGTTAAGAATGCTTTAAATTCAATACAATTGTGTAAATATAACTGTCAGGGCAATGGGAAGGTGCATTCCTCATTAACTGAGTCCAAGTCCCTTTTAAAACTTGGTGCATGTGTTTTTTCTTCTCAGATTAAAGTGTTTTTGTTCTGGTTTGTTTGTTTGTTTGTTTGTTTGTTTGTTTGGGGTTTATTGTTTGGTTGGTATTTTGTTTGTTTATTGTTTGTTGAGGTTTTTTTAACAATTGCACAAAGTGATCTTGGGGAAATAACACTTCTGGATGAAGAGTCAGTTTGTAGTGGCAAATCATTTCTTAAAATTGTCAAAAAGTGAACATTATACTGGAAGTTACCCAGAATTTGTGTATATAAGACTTGCAGAATGCTCATTTGCTCTGTTGCAGCACAGTCTGTAATTTTGACCACTACCCATGAAGGAATACCCAACAATACAGAGGGAGGCAACAAGGATGATGTAGGTCTGAATGTGGAAAATAGGGTCGAAAAGAAAAGATCGAAAGAAATGCCCTTTGTTGGGTTAGAAGGAGAAGAATGAGGCTGGGATATCATAGGAAGGAAGCAATCAAATATTTTTATGCATTTCAAACATCAAGGCCAAGGACAAAATAATGGATTTAAATTAGAGCTGGCAAGGTTAAAGTTGGTCTTTTATGACACCTGGATGAACTAGTTGACCTTTATTAGATCTGCAAATTTGACTTTGGATAAGACCTTTAAAAAACTATCCACAAGTAAGACTCCTGCCTCTGGCACAGCAGTTAAAAAGCAGGTGGAGCCCTTAGATTAAGTCTTGGAAATAATATTTTTTTCTCTTTTTTAATTTTCCTAACCCATAGGCAGGTATGGCATGAGGAAATTTTCACTCCTTAGTGAAGTGTTATAATAACATATGTACAAAAAGATGGAATAGGCAGAAAAAAAGTAAAAGTGAGTTCAAACAGAGCACAGGGTCTGGAAGGAGTGCCCACATTAGACAGTCTCCTTACTGATAGACTAGGCATTAATTTCTGCATTTGGTATGTTGGGGATTTTGTTTGTATCCCTGGCATCTTCTATCCTTATTTCATTTAGCCACAATGAAATAACTTCAGTCTTGGAATGCATTTTGGTGTGGTGATGATAATACTGCCATGAGAAATGTGGCTTCTAATCTCTTCCCAGTGATGAGAGAACTCAGATCTCAGTATTTCTTAGGTCATGGGGACTACTGGCTATGGGTACATCCCATCAAGTTGCATGGTGAATATGGCGCTGAAAATTCCAGTTACCACCCTAGAGACCTTAAATTTGACATCAGTAACAGTCAAAAAGAATCAGCCACAGAAGTCCATTAGGGAATCTGGTCAAGTGAAACAACAGCCTTTGAACCATCTGGTTCATAGCAAATTGCCAGTTCTCAAGATTTTATATTGCAATCCAGGAAATGTGGCTAAAGCCTCTATTTTTGGAATCATAAAATTATATTAAAATGCCGGTATTTTAAATGGTTTTGGCCCTCCTGATTAGACAAAGAAGTCTGAAAAGAAAGCAGCCAAAAACTTTAAAAATGGGCATGAGGAAAGGAGAATTCAAATTTATTACTTAACATCTCATTGATTTTTACCCAAGGCCTTTTATTTTATGAGACTGACAGTTGTTTTTGAATATTTGGAGTTTTAAATGGTGCTTCTTTTGTAGAAGTACTGCATTGCCTCAGAGATAGTGCTGGCCCCTAGTGACTTAATAACATCTATTTAGTTCAATATGCAATGTAATAGGGGAATCAATAAAAGCACTATGATTTCTTCATTCACTTTGCCAGGGTTGCTGTGATTTGCATGACAAAAATCCAATGTGCTGCAAATATTTCCAGTTTTTGATAATGTTGGTGTCTGTGCTTGCAAGTGGTTCTACATTGTTCCTCCTTATCTATACCATTAGGAATGTGGTAGAGTGAAAATTATCCTTAAAGAAAGTGCAAGTTCAGCAGGATTCCAGTCTGCATTGCAAGCTTAGGCTCAAATGAACCTTTTTGATGGGAAATAATGCAGGCCTCTGAGGACTTGCTGGAATGCTCTGTGGCAATTAGTTCTGTAACGTTATAGTTCAAGTTCCGGCCTTATGTGGCTCTAGAGACTTTAGAAATATATATGGTTAATTTTTCAAAATGCTTTTAGGCCTCTTTTTTGTCCCCTCTAATTTCCATCGTCCAGTAGTTAATGTTCAGGAACATTGTTGTGACCTGAACTATGATGGTTTGATTTCACCACCCTTTGCCATCAGATTATTGTACTGAAGCTCTGCGTCATCTGTGTACATGACTTGCGGAGTTGGTGCCAGTGGAGCCATTTCTAGGCCACTCTGCTGGCAGTTTTCTGAATTGATTTAATTGGACAGGGAGTGCCAACCAACAGGAATATTCTTGTCAGGACTCCATTTCCTCATGGTTCTTTGAAATGCATATCAAATGGACATGTGCTTATAAGCCTGGAAAGGACTTGGGGCCCTTCTAGAAATGTAGCTCTAGACTGCAACAGCGCTCAGGAGGAGGACAGTTTTCTTTTGTTTTACCTTGAAATCAGTAGGTCCTTATCAAAGTTACATTTAGCAAAACCTTTTGGATTTTCCCATTACTGCTTTTAGCAGTTACAGTATTGTGCCAGCTTAAAAGCAAACTTAAAGAATGACTACATGTACTATTTTGAGATACCTTTTTCCCTTTAGCTTCACTGGACAAAACCAGAAGAAGAATATACATATTTTAAGATGAGGAAAACTTTATGGTAACAATTTATTTGGAAATAATTGTGATTTAATACACAAGTTCCGAAGCACTCAGAAAATGCAGTGAAGTTTCTCTTCTTAGCCATTAAAATGTAAAAAACCACCATGATTTTCTCATACATCTCCAAGGTTGACACTGGACTGTAAAACAGGTGCTTTGCCAAGTCTTGGCCACACACAGAAAGTGGCTCCAAGAATCTTTAATACTAGACAATAGACAAACTATAAATAACCTGCTGCCTCTGTTTCTGAGTGTAGCCAAACTGTAGCTCAAAATATTTGTTAAATAAGTAGGAAATACCTACTAGTATTCTTCTGTTTCACCTGTCTCAAAAAATATAAAAATACTTCAGTGCATTATGATCTAGGCTTGGTGATAGATCATCTCCAAACAGCGAGATGGACTATGTGGTCTTCAAATAACCCCACTAACCAATACTATTATTATTTTCTGTTATTGAGAGATTCTGGGAAGGATTCATCAGACAGAGTCAAAGCTCAGGTGACTGCTGGTGAATGTGCCTTCCAGAATGTCCCAGTTATTAGCACTCCTCCAGCTGCCCCTTGGATTTAGCTGGCATCAAGAGATTGGGGTGCCCACCTTCATGTGGCATAAAGGATCATTGCATTAATGAAAGTCCTCACCTCAAAACATGGAGTGACAAACAGAGCTCACCTGCAGGTAAATAATTTCCTCTCTGTGTGTGAGACTTTGTAGTTCTGAGCTATTAAATATAGGAATAAATAAAGACTTTGTCATATATAATTTACTCAGTAGTTATTAAACAACTACATGTTCTGCCCCCTGTGAGAAATTCTATGTTGAAGTCCAGGGCAGGTCCCAGATGCTATCAAGCATTCTTTTACAAGATTTGAACAGTTCTGAATGTACAGTAGCATCTACATAACAGGGTATTGCAAAATATGCAACAGGCATTCTGGAAAATACACCGACCATAAAAGAGTGATAAAGTTATACAGTATGTTAATGTTGTTGATGCACGTTTGGGGAATGAGGAAATACAAGTTTGCACTAAGGAAAAAAATTCAAACGAAACATATGAAAGGACTGCAAAATTGTATGATAGACTGTAATTAATTGTAGAATAAAATTACAAGTGATGGACAATTAAATAGAATGTCATAGCTCAAAGCTAGCACTGTGACAAAGTAAAGCAGCTAAATTAGTGTATGCTGCCTTTAAAATAGAAATTACTGTATTTAACCAACAATGATTTCACGTCCTATATACTTTCATTTTATTTCCGTTGTTATGCAGTGTGTTATTTTTAGTGGCCTCCATTATCTGGGAGCATGAGGCAAGACAAGCTTTGCACACTGGCAAGCTCTTCTCCACAGAGATAATAATGTATACTAAAGTATTGGTATATTTGACACCAGTGTGTGCTAGATTTTTGACTTAAGGGAACATGTAACCATATCAGAGCAGGCTGTGTCTACAACAGGGATTAGTTACTGACACATCTTCTCTCATTAGTTCTTATGAAAGACAGTCTTAATAATTAAATATATATGCCCTTTAATACTTACATCCTCTCTTTGAAACCCTCCTGTACATCAGTCTGTTTTTTAGCTTAAATATCAATCACATTTTGTGTAAAATTAATGTCTCTTGCTGCCTTTGCTCCTAATCACATAGAGCAGTCTATCTTTTGGTGTACAAATTGCTCATTGCCTACTTGAAGCTGGGCTCTGCCATCATCCTGACTACAGCCCGAGTGCTACAGAAGGTTCCCAGTAGATGCAGTTTATATAGCTGGGTTATTTCTGCACTGCATCATAGCACTATTTGGACTGTACTTCTCCCAGTCCATTAACAAACAGCCTATGGCCTGTTCCTAACTGTCTCAAGATATTCCATGCGCCAGATCAGAAAAAGCATTGAACTATTTTACAGACACTTCTAGATACCCCCCTTTTGTCTAAGTATTTTTAGGTGACCTGTAGTAAGAAAAGCTTCTTTAGTTCCATTTAGGTTGTGACATTTTTACTCCAGCACAGCTGCTTATGTGTTTCATTCCTGTCTCAAGATTCAGCTTGGATGAGCTGTAGGTAAATATACACAAAACTACTATTTTAGGAGCCTCACATGCTAGCCTGCTTGCCTGAGAATATGCACAGAGTGCTATTCTCTAATTTTAGTTTAACTTCATAATTTTTCCGACGTTCAAGGAAAATTGTCAGGAACAATTCCATTATTATTTCAAAGACAAACTGTGATTTCCACTTCAGACATTAGATTCAAGAATAATCCTTGTCTTTAAAATAAAGTCTACTGTATCAAAGAGACATGGTGTGCCTTTGCTGAGACAAGTCACCTGTTCCATAAATTTGCTTTGGCACTTACTTTGGAAAAGAAGTATTAAATACATTATGGAAAGGGTGCACGATTTTACTACCTTATTTGTGATTTCTTGTTTCCCATGGTGGAATGTATCTGTGAACTTCTCTGAAGTCCTATTCTGCATGTCACTGCAGCATTTTGACTCCTGCACTCTTGATTTTTTCATTAGATAAATTAAATATTTTTACTGCCTGGCTCTTCATGCCACAGCAGGGCCCTA
Organism: Cinclus cinclus; assembly: GCF_963662255.1. NCBI lineage: Eukaryota > Metazoa > Chordata > Aves > Passeriformes > Cinclidae > Cinclus > Cinclus cinclus. The sequence continues at coordinate 116,350,129 of NC_085046.1, read as the reverse complement.
TTTATTTTTTCCCCTAAAACTTTTACCTTTTTTTATTTTTTTTTTATTTTCTTCCAAGAAGTGGCAGAAAGTTGTTCTTTTTCACAGGATTCTGTGGCTTTCATTCTTGCTCAAGAAGTCCTGCAACTTTTGTCTTTGGTGAAATGAGTGGTTTGGCTCTGTTCCCAGCATCCATACCACATCCCATGCAATTAATCTGATGTCTAAACTTTGGAAATTTTCATCAATTTTATAACCTTACAAAACTGTCTAAAATCCTTCTCTCAGCTATGCTTGCATTTTCTTCCTAGATGCTTTTTGCTGTGTAGTTTGCTTGGTGGTTAGATTTAAAAATTAAATAGTGCTGTAGATGTTAGCTGCAAACCAGAAGAAGAGGAACTGGAAGGTTAACTCCAGCTCTAGCTCCAAGCTCACTTGCTCTGACAGATCTGGAGAGAATTAAAGTAATCCCTCTCCAAACCCTGTGTCTTGAGCCTGCTGTCTATAAACGGATGTCTGTGCAAGATGAGTTTTCTGTTAATGTTCTTAGAAGGAGACCTGTGAATCAGACATTTTATATTTTGTATTTGTGCCACTCTAAAATAATGCAAATCTGGGAAAGGGCAAAGTTTTTTTTCTTCAAAATATGTAAGCCATCCACTGACCTTGTCAGCACAGCTACTCAGCATCCCCAGGATTAAGGTATTTGTAGCACATTATTCAGACACAAAATAAATAGATTTTATTTATATTTACAAAATTTACAAAAGAATACTGGGTATTTACAAAAGAATACCATGAACAAATAGGCACCAAAGTGGGATTCCCCCATTAGTATATGTAGGAAGAGTGCAACTTAAATTCTGTTTTAAAGCAGAGATATCTTGTAATGTACCACATACAGACCAAACCAACTTAGGTAATTTCAAAATAAAGATAAAATTGTGTTGATTGGTAGATAGTACATTCATCATACACATTAAGACAACCAATAGCAGCTACATTTCTTCATTAATGACAAATATCTGTTCTTTATATCTGCTTGTAGCTCTGTGATACTTAAAAGAATGGATTTATTTCCTGTCATGCCTTCCTGTAAAATAGCAAGTTAAATCTAGACTCTGAGTTCAGTGTAAAATGCATAAAAAATACTTTCAACATACAGAAGTTAGAGCCAAGACCCTTTTTTCCCCCCTAAATATACGTTAATTGAATGAATAAGTATAAAATACAGCTGAAATAGATAATTAGATGATGGAACCCATAAGCCATTGGCTATTGTGAATCCATTTTTATTTTAACAGTCTCATCAAAGAGAGATATACAGTCTTTGCTGTATTTAATTCCAGACATAAAAGCTGTCCATTTTTTAAAAGGTTTTCATTAATTTATGTAACTAAATGTCTGATCAGCTGCTGGATAAACAGCATTAATTCTAGTCCACTCAAAAGTGCTTACAAGGAAGAGAGCTCAGGATCATATTTTTCTAAGCAGTGGTTTTTGCTTTCAGTTACTTCACTGATTTCTGTTTGCAGTTGTTTTGATCTTTCAGATCAATACCTGCATCTCATAAATGCTCATGATGATTCTGGCATGACAGTGCTTTCTCTTATTGTGACACTTCACAGTATTCTTTCTGTTTTAGTTGGCTAGTCATGGCCATTTCTATTACCTAATCTTAACTGCAAGGTCTGGAATTAAGCTCCCCAATTAGACAAGGCACTCAAGGTTTGGTCCCAGTCCTATGTCATGGCAAACTTCATTTACTTTAGGCTGATCAGCCATCACTTTAGAGATTCCAGTATTTATTATTTTCAATCAAATCTCCGTTTCTTGCAACAATAATTCTGAAGTCTCACTAAAAAATGCTCTTTATAGGTAATATGTAATGCATGAATTATATACATTAAGATGCACTGCTCGGATCAAATACAGAATTTAAAATAAGTAACCATCCCTCTAAATTAATCAGCAGAAACAATAAAAATATTAACATATTAACAAATATTAACAAACAGTGTATTGATTAATATTATATTTGTTATAGGGAATTGCTCAGATAGGACACCTATCATGTGTCTCTAAGCTTAATATACAACATTTTAAAAATTATGTGCTTACATAATTATATGGCCAAATTTGACTGCCTGGTGAACAAGATTAGAAATACTTTCTTTCTTTGATTAGTTGTTAGTATTAAAATCATGACTACTCAGTCTTTTTCAGTTGTTTTCATTTGAAGAAGTTTATTTTTCTTTACTCAGGAAATTCTGAAAATTAAAGGACCTATCCATCCTAATGTTCTGGGCATAATGAGTTGGGAAGAGAATGTCCTACACTGAGGCTCAGTAAGAGCCAATTTTTCTGCATACTAAGCAGTACTTGTTCACCTATATTCACTTAGTGTTTTTCAGAGTTGTTGTGACTTGCTATGAGCAAGCAATCAAATAGCAAGTTTTGAAAAGGGGAGACTGACAGCTACCATGCATACCATGAAAAGAATAAACATTTTGCTGCTTGCCTTTGTTTTGGTAGCTTTTAAATAGATCCACTAGGTGGTGCTTGAAATACAAGGGCAACTGGAAACCATTGTGACTAAGAAATATTAAATTATAATTCCTTAGTCAACACTCCAACAGGAATATTCTTGGCAACAGGAATAAGATTGATATCCAAATGCTTGGGCTCCTTTTCCAGAATCAAGATTTTGTTACAGAACTAAAACTAGATGTTCACCATTATAGAGATGTACTGCTCTCCATTATAAATTTCAGTGGTTCTTCACCTTTGGTACCCTCAGAATAGATTGTTTTCCATTAGTATTTTTGGCATTTGAATAAAAAGTTTATGTCCAGACTCAAAGTGATTTGGATAAGGAGTTCTTAAAATACATTAAATAAAGACAAATCTTGGCACTGCCTGAGTGCTTTATCACTCAGAAGAGAAGTTTAACTTCCAGTAAGGAAGACTGTTGTGATACAGCACAGGGCTAGGGGAAGGGCCAGCCAGGAAGGCCCCTATGGCCAGTTATTCACATACGAATTGTGCACACTATTCCAATTTCCTTGTGGAGACCAAAGCTTGTTTTCTCAAGTTATTCTTTAACCATGTGTTCTGCAATTACTCATCCTAACGTAAGCCAGATTCTTTGGAGCTGTAAAAAAGGTACAGATGCCCCAGACTTCCTGGTCAGCTCTGCACCAGCCAGTTGCCCAGTAATTCTCCTACCTTGCAGTCTGACGATAGAAGCTTTTGGGAAAAAGATTTCTTTCTAACACTGCTTCTCTATTAAAGAGGGTGTTAGTCCTGTCAAACTGCTGTCCAGTGCCCCAATAGGACCTCTGAAGTCCCTCCAGCTTCCAGGAGAAGCTGCAACACCTGTAGCTTTCAGGCCACTCCAGTTTCCTCTCCTTTTGCCTTGAAGGTGAAATTCTGGTGATCTAGGCCTCCCTCAGCATGTGTTTTTGAGGGAAGTGCCTTTCAAAAGGCATTTTTTTGTTTCCTGCAGACTCTAGAAGAATTCCTTTAATTTGTATGGTTAGGGGAGGATGGATGGAGGAGAGGGAGGAAACACGCTGAACTCGTGCCTATCCTTTTTCCTTGCCTATGCACCTCAGGCAGGTGGCTGAGGACACTCACACCACCTGTTCAAATGTTGCCCAAGGAGTAGGCTGGCAAAGGTGAGGCCATGAGAGGGATCTGATTGATGGGGCAGGTCTAGGAGGGCTTCAGGTCTGGGGTGAGGGAGCTGAAGAACTGAACTGGGGCAGCCCAGTGGGAAACTCAAGGTAAGACTGACAGTGGGGCAGGTGTTGCACTAGGAGTTATTGATGATTAGGAAAATCAACTTAATCACAGCTGGAATAATTTAAGAGACACAGGACAAATTTAGAGTTAGCCAAGCTTCTGTTATTCATAGAAAAATGTTTAAAATTATTATATGAAGGAAAAGCATTGTGTGAATTGCCATGTTGAAGAGATTCTAGACAGGCTGTTATTAAGGTCTCTAAAGGGTGCACATGTGAACCCGGAGAATTCAGACCTAATTACTGCTAAGTGTACTGCAGTGAGATTTCATCTGTCATTTAGATGTAGCAAAATTTTGATTTGCTCAGGGCTGAAGCGCAAAGGCCCGTTTTTACTACGAGGGTGGGAAGCAGAGTAAGGTGTGCAACTAGGATGATGTACATGGGAAGCTAACCTTTCACCTTTATATGTCCACATCATGTCAAGTATTTTTTCATGTTTAAAATATAGTCTATGAAGAAACAGCCTAAGGATATTGATTTTAAAGAAAATTAAGGATTTGGGTCACTGAAAAGCTATAGAGAAGAAATTAATCAAAAACTCAGCATTTTGTGGAAAGATAATTTACAGGACATGAAAAAATAGGCTTAATTATCTGCGTTGCATCTTGGAATAATGATGATATCCATAATCTGAAATATGCAAATTAGAAAATATTAGTGCAGCCCTTAATTAATACGAAGCTGATTGTTCAAAATCTTCCTCCTTCTCATTTTCTTCATTATTGTAGATCTGAAATGGATATACAAGTTTTATAAAGACACTATTTTCTTTCTTCAGTTTTTTGTTGCTGCTAAAGATTAATGCCAGTTTTAGTTTTGTACCTGGGTGCCTTCTCTTCTCAATATGCCAAACTGCCAAAAAACAAGTCTTTCTTTTAAACCAGAAGTCACATTTTGGTAGATCACGTTGTAGATTTTATTCTTTATTTATTAGCTTATTTATTCACTAAGTTTTTAGTGAGTTTTAACAGTTTAGTTCTTCTTTTACCACTTTTGTTTCATTTTGTTGTGAGGAGGCTGATAAAATCTATATTCATGGCAACATAAGTTCTGCTGCATAGTCAGGGCCAGAACTGTAGTTAGTTGTCTCAGCAGAGAGCCAAGAAAGAAGCCCTTGGCTCTGTGAGTCCTCAAAGTAGGGAGGGAGCTACTCCCTGTGCCAGTCTCAGGATAGACCATCTTCAAATCAAGATGCAGAAGGAGCATACTCTGATATCTGTTCTTTAACATTGCACTTACTGTTATAAGCTTTAATGTTATTTGAAGGGAGAGCATTCGGGTTCAAGAGCTGAAAATAGATCACTTTGGTAAGAGCTCGGCTAGGAACAGGAAAGGGTTAATTTCTGTTTTATTGACATAATGTTATCTAAATTTTCACTTTTCTAAACAAGTGATTTGTCATAATTTCTTGTAAAAAGAACTAAAAACAATTAACTAAGTTTCAGGATCATAATAAGACTACATGGATATTTTAGTATTCAATGCTAAGCTAGGAAAAATGATGCTTTATTCTGTTAGTTTGTAAATTTTCCAATGCATGCCGACTGGATATTTGTTCAGGTTAATTAAGGAATTTTTTTCCCCAGCCGTGTTCTGAAACTGCTGTTAGTTTTAAACCAGGTCACATTCACTTTCGGTGTAAATCTACATAACTGAGTGGTGGTAGTGTTTCAGATACATTTTCTGGGGTGATCTGTAAGACAGAAAATGTTCAGTTTACAAAGAAGTCAGTTTGAAAACAGAACTGCAGAAATATGCCTTAATCGAAAGCCAGGCCACACAGCCTTTTCAAAGGGGAAAAATTTGCTTTGCTTAGCTTTTTAAAGGCTAAAGAAACAGCAGGTGCAGATGTCCTAAAAGCATAGTTTCTGTACTTTTCATCAAGCTCTCTCACAGCATGATTAAAGAGGATGAATAAGCAAGGTGTTTGCAATTAATTAAACATTGAATATATACAAAAAAACCCAAACAAGCAAACAGCTGGAGTGAATGACTCTTTCTCCAGATAGAAAGAGGTTCGTAACAGGCCATACCAGCTGTATGCATTAAGACCATATTACTTTTGTTTGGAAGCAAAACTTTTTACCCACTCAGTCTAAAACTAGGTTAATATAAGATGGAAATAACTGTTAGAACTCAAAGATGAGATACCTTACTGCTTTGCACAGGACAGAGATGACGAATAACAGTTCTGAGATAGACTACAGTATGTGATCTCTTTTGTGCTTGTACTGCCATCAGATATATATCAAATACCATTTATTTCTATGCAATTGGTCATGCTCTTTTAGGGTTATCACATCCACTTCTCAGTTCCAAAACATTTATCTGGCAGCTGATACTCTGGCAACCTCCTCCTTGCTGCTGTGGCAGATGTCATTTCTCTGCCTGTCATTTTGGCTATACCTGAACATCAGGCTTCTCTATGTCTTCATCCCTAAATCATATCTTTTTTTTTTTTTTTTTTTTTTTTTTTTTTTTTAGTAATTCACTCTTTATAATGTGTCCAGGAAAGGATTCACTTTGTCTACTCATAAATTGAATTTCTCTTTCATGTTATGGTTGTCTCATTTATTGACACCTTGTTCTGGTTTTATCAAATGCAGTCTTGCCCTGCTCACGTCCACCCATGTGGCTGGTATAAAAATTGGTTTTTTATGCACATTTGAAAGTGTTAACTCTGTGTGTGTTTCTGTATAATCCAATTTATCTGTCACATCAAACCTAAGATTCTTATCCTCAAATCAAAGCACTTTTTACTGTGGCCATTTAACTATGGCATCAGCTTTTCTTTAGCAATGAGTTGGAAATAGGTGCACACCAGCTTCTGCCTCACCATTGGGAAAAACTCTTCAAAAGGAGTCTGCTGCTTTCAGCCCCTTCTAGAAGCTCTTGTGTAGGCCATTTCTAGGCTTCTCTAGAACTAGGCTGCAGGCATGCAATAATTTAGGCATCTTATTTTGACCAGTATGGTTCCACTGTTTTCTTGTCCTCTGTCTAATTCTTTTGGTGTCTTTCTTATATGCAGATATAGGCTGCCCGAGGCCAGAGACCAATTCATTCTTCATCTGCACAGAACCTAAGAGAACAGAGCAACATCAACCACAGTAGTAGTGCCATCAGTGCATATTATTCATCTTGCATGGGTTTTTTTTGAATCACAGGTATCTTTTGGGGTTAACCACCTCACGGAGCTTCTTTTTAAGTCCTTCTGTGCTAATGCCTTTTACTGAATTTCACTGATACAATGCTGGGTTTCTCTGCCTGGACAACTGAAAGGACATCACAGGTAAGATTTATTTCATTGCCTAGGGACAGGTCTGTCCTCTGGCTACCTTCATGCACTGAAAGAAGGGAGAACATTTACAGAAGATAGAAATGGCTCACATTGACAGAAGATAAAAATGGCTGATGTATGCTTCCTTCAATGGTACTGCATTGAGGTTATGAATATGATTATTATCAGCAATATAGAAAGCATTATTTTCTAGTTAAATTTACTGAAGAAAGTAAAGAAAATCAAGAATAAAAATACCCAATTCATTTATTAACTCATCTGAGTCAGTTAATGCCCAGTGATTGCCCATCTGGATTGAAGTTTATATCTCACTGAAGGACTCAAATATTGTTTCACTTGGCAGGCAGGGTCCAAGTAAACAGGATTTTCCTGAAGGTAGCAAGAAAAAGTGATGCAATGTGGTTATTTATTAGCTTTGGTTTTACTGTCAGGGAGATGGGCAAATAATACCCTAATGCTTAGAATTTAAATGGGTCAAACTATTTGCGCTGCTTAGACTCTGCCCAACTTCTTTATAAATTCCTAGTGATAAGCTTCTTGATAGACATAAATTTGAGGAGTCCTGTTTCCTCTTTTGATACTTTGTGCAAGCACTTTTGGAAATCAAGCCATTCATCTAGGTTTTGCAATAAAACTACTCAGAATCATTTCTTTGCGAAAGATATTCTTCATTTAAACTCAAAGTTTTCACAGAAAATTACTGATCTGCTTGTACAGAGGTCTGCCAATTTGGACTGAATTTTTTGTCCTGAGATGCCCAATGTTGATGGTCTAGTCACTGTAAGTGCAGTATCTAAATATCAATCTCACATTTTAAATTGAAATACAAATGTTTTGACACAGAATGCTCTCATAGGTTTTGGGGTTTACAGTATGAAATTAAAGCAAATTTTGAAATATGGAAATGGAGTAAATAGATGGCTGTCCTCTGGACAGATTTATTTACATTCGTTATAAATAACTTGTTATTTGAAAAACATACAGATAAGTCCTTGTTCACAGTTTAAAGAAATAGCATTTTAAAGCTAATTAGTCTTTCTCTTAAAAGGCAACTTTCCTGTGAAAAGACATACTGAGAGTAAAATATTGGTCCCACTGATGAAATCTGCTTTCCATTTGACTAGAAGAAATTAATTTTGAGGCATACCAGTCTTACTTTTACAATGCCCAGCAGACAAAGGTACTACATCTCTACTTCTGGTCACTCTGCTTACTGTCATCTGTAATCCTTCCTCCAAATAGTTATCAGCCAGAAATTGCTCACAGGTCCTGACAGTGTCAGTGCACCTTATCTACCATGACATATGGCTCTTTGCTGCACACCCTGCATGTAGAAGTAATGCAAACCAAAGGAAGTAATGCCTTGATTGTGCCTTCACAACATTTCGCTGGTGGCCTTCTCTGACACACTGCATGCTTTAAATGGCTATAGGAAGTGGAAGATCTCTTATCCAATATTTATGTTGTTTATTTTTATCACTGTGAAGAATTGTACCAACATTGTTTCAATGTTGACTGTTAGTCAGCAATCTAAAGCTTTGTTTCCCCAGTCACATTTTTACCAGGGTGTGAATTAGGACACCTAATGTTGTGACTGTACATTTTTCAAGGTTTTCAGGCATCATCATTGCTTTTATGTAAGCTTTATAAAATGGTAGACTCTTCAAAATCAGTGCCGAAACTCCTATCATCTACCATTTTAAATACAGCAAGTGGGATTAAGGCTAATCAATTGATACAGAAAATCCTATTAAAGTCACTTAGGTTAAACTTTAACTGTTACTTAGGTTCTTAATTCTCCTTTAATCTGAGTTAAGATGAGGTGCATAAATAAAGTTATCACTGCAGGTCTAAGAGCTTTTGAAAATGCCACCCTCCAACATACAATCTACAGTTTTGTGTATGTTTTAATTTATTCTCAAGGAAATAAATGGGATCACATTGCCTGGCCCTCTCTCTGTCTGTCAGTCAGTCTCTGACCTGTCTCTCTCTCTCTCTCTCTCTCTCTCTCATAACTTTTGAACCCAAGAGCTAATGCTGGCTACAGACAGAAAGGTGAAGGCCCAAAGGTATTAAGTTTTTACAAAGTATAACACTTGGAGAAAGGCGATCTGCAGCATGAGTTCCCCTGCCCACATCTCTCTCCTATCCACATGGGCTCATGGGTCAGCCCATGTGTTGGTCACAGCCAGCACAGCCCCACTGCCCCTGTCAGGCAGAGGATCTTACCTTGGCTCCAGGAACAACCCACGCAGAGAAGGCACCAGGCCTCCACCATCTGCCGAGGATGGTGAAGGACCTTGAAACATTGGTCCACTGGAAACTAGGCCACATTGATTTCATCATCTAAAACCTGTCACTTGCTAACTTGCAGTAGCCAGCAATGGGCAGTCGCTTCTCAACACAGCTTCTGGAAAAGCGCTCATGAAAAACACACATTTCCTCTGAAATTACATCAACAGACTTTATTTATTTGAACCTCCACAACGTTGCTGTCTTGCAAAGGGCAAAAAATTTTGACATGTCCCAGCAACAGCAGCCATACTGAAAAGCTGACATTGGTGCCTACCCTGCAGAAAGTTCTCCAGTCTAGACTGACTCTATGACGTACCACCAGCGGCAGATGCGTTATAATCCAATTTTAGTTCACACTGGATAGTATTTCTAACCCCCCAGGTTTATCTCTTCACAATCCCAGGTGATAGCAAAGAGAATGGGTACCATTTCAGGAAGAATGGAAATCTATCCCCAGGCTAGGGTTCTAACATGACTTTTCACACCTGGGCTCTTTTGTAAATAAAACATTGATGCCCAAGCCTGTGAAGCTTTATGCCATCAAGGCAGTGGACAATGTTTTTGCATGCTAATAAAAATACATTAAGAAATTCAGAGGGGATGATTTGCCTTCAGCGGAAAACAGAGAAGCTGGTATTAAATGAAATTATCAATGACTCACCTTAAAGTTTTCTATGTGTTAAGACAATACAAACTGGAGGCAGCATAGACCCATTTTTAATTCAGCATATGAAAGGAAAATTGTGATAGCAGAGTAGGAAGAAGAGATGAGAGTTAAGGAACCTCCACAAGTCTTTGCTCCCCTTATATAGAGTGTGATGCATATTCTCACAGCCATGTGGTAGGGTTGGGTGTCCTGAGTCCTTATTGCTTTCAGAGCATGCTCAGACTTCGAGGGGATGTCTAAGAGCCTGGCAGTGAATAAGCATCACTTCTGAAAGCAGTTTGGTGCAGATGATTCATACTCTTGCTACAGCAAGACAGCAGGATCGAAGTCTTCATAACTCAGTCCTTGAGTGACTCTGCCAGTTCCTGACCTTGAATGTTTTTCATTATCTCATTATCCACTGAGGGTTGCAGTGTCTTACAGAGCAAAGTAGATGTAATTTAAGTAGAGGCTTGGACTGTACTTATATTACAAGTTTTTTTAAAAACTTATTTTTACACCAAGATGATTTTGCAAACAGTCTCTTGTGGTGTAAAATGAAAGACAAGTTCACTGCCATGTACCATCGACTGTCTGCTTGAGATGCTGAATTATATTACAGAGTAAGATTTTCAAAGGCTGTTACTAAGTCACTGAGTCACCAACCAGCCTTGCTACACAGTATGTTATAAGCTTCTGGTCCAGTACAATAGAAAAAGGTTTGACATCGTTTCAAGCAATGCTATCAGCACCAGTGAGTAGACAGAAAACGGGAAGATGGGTCGTGGAGAAATTCAGACAAAAAATCAGGAAATATACACTGCAACCAGACCTGCTACACTTCAGGGTTTCAGTGAAAGGCTGACATCTTCAGCGCTACTGTGCTGAAGTATTCCTATAGAATGGATTCAGAGAAGGGTGACAGTGATTTACACTCCTTTTTGCTGTATAGAATGGTCACTGATCAAATACAGTCATGAGTTTTCAATTCAATTTTACTTATATTGAAAGATTTCTTTAACAATAATATTCCAGTTCCAAAGTACTTTACATGAACAGATTCCTATGACAAGCTTGGAGTCCTACTGATATGAATCTCTACTCTGGATTTTGCTGGAAGTTTGCATTTGTACAGGTGTTTGCTTGTACAGGACTATTGGTTTGGAGAGATTTTGGATTTTTTTACCTGTACATAATAAATACCAGAATGATAGATAATTTATTTTCATGTGCATGGAATGTCATGTCTCTCTAGTTAATGGATGTTATTGTAATTAGTACCAAATGCCTTTTCACCCTGGAATATGTGACAATCTAGAAGAATTAATACTTGTATTCTTTTGGGAGTGTAGGGTTACTTTACTTTAGCTGGTGTGCACTTCTTTTACTAGATAGGCAAGAGGAAAGAGCAAGCTGTTTGGCATCACAAATCAACTCTCACAATAATTCTCTTGATTTCCTGACTCACAAGTCTTCTTTTACATGTTTAAAATATGTGAATTCTTAGTAAAAAAAAAAATCAAAGATCTGAAAATTAAACATTCCATTATGTTCCATGTTCTCTGCACAAGTTTAAGCAAGTTAACTAGAACTTAATTTAGAGGTGCTAACTTCCTGCAACCACCAGTGGCTGGAATTAAGTGTTCATCATTTATGCAACTTAAATTCTTAATCTTGATGCTAATGAAACTTGCATATTAATGTTAACTTCAGTGCATGTGCATGAACGACAAGGTCCTTCTATTTATCCATATCATTCACAGAAAAACCATACAACTACTGCTGTAGGATTGAAACTCAAAAACCTTTTGCAGTTTTTATAGAATCTTGTAAAAGAAAGAAGCACAAGTGCATGTGGATGTTCCAGTCCATCTAAGATAGTTGCCTCCACACCTCTTGAGCACTTGTCATAGGCTTGTTGAAGTATTATCTGGGTTTTACTCAGGCATAAATATGGTCTTGAAGGACTGAAATTCCAGGTATAATTCTGCTAAAAATCTGTTTGTCACAGGAATATGCCAAAAGGAAACATCAAAGAGCTCCTGTCACAATTTCAAGTCTTTTTTTTATAAGAGTAATCATCCTGGTCCAAGGACACGAGGCAAAGTTTACAAACAGGCATAATTTATTTAGACAGAGCTTTCAAATGCTTGAGCTCTTTTCCAGATGTAATTAAACAAAACAAAAACTTTACTAACATGCTTCATCTTGCAACAGGTCTTAATTGCTCTGGTGAAGGGTCAAGTATACAACCCTTGGCTCCTCTGAAGGAAGCCTTGATGATATCACACTTTCATTGTTAGAGAGAGGAGTTCTCATTAGTCTTACAAATACAGCCTCATTTGCAGAATTTTTAACAAAAACCTCAAATTTACAGATATTTTTGTAACTCAGTCCTGAGGGAAGTCACTGAAACTGCATGTATAACTAACTTTGTCCAAATATGAAGCCAAAATCACAACATGAGTTTTGTAGAAAAGCTAGTTATAAGCTATGACTTGCTCAGCTGACCAGTCTAATGAAAAGTAGCTGTATTTTCTTGCCCTTTTTGTTTTCACAGATGAAGCATTAAGTTGGAAGTATTTTGATATTGCAAGAATAAGAAAAATGATGAAGTGGTGTTTAAAACCACTATAGGATCTTTCTGTGATACCACTTTGTTCGTCCTAACACCCATGTTTGGGTTATTTATTTGCATGCAAATCTTTCCCATAGAACCTCTGTCCAGAAACAAAAGGAGTGGGGTTTTAAAACCTGTTGTTAGTGTCCCCTCCACATTCTGTTCTCTCTGTTTCTTGCTGTATTTCCAGGACAGGTCCACACTTCCTCACACCGCCTTGCCCAGATGTCCACATCTAAATACTCTTGACTGCACACCCATTTCCCAGTTTTTATCCTTTCCTTCAATACTTTCTCCCTGCAAGTTTTTATTCCCTATTCAATCCCTTGAGGCTTTTTGTTACATTTTTTTTTTTGGTGGGTTTTTTGGTGGGTTTTCCGTTGGTTTGATTTCGGGGGGTTTTGGTTGTTTAAAAAAAAAAAAAAAACCTCCTCCAACTCTTTACCTATCTGCACTTAGCTAGGCAGATTTTTTTTTTTACATTTGTAAAGCTTAAATGTCTACCATTTAAGCAGTGTATGACAGTTTGATCAAGAAGTATCAACTGTAGAAAGCCGGAAAAGGGGAAAGAAATCTGGAACAAAGTTCTGTAAACATTTTTACTAGGTCTAAGTATTCCTTAATAATTGTATGCTAAATAAAATAAGGCTTTTAGCCTAAGTAGGCCAGAGAGATCTCAAAGGAAGCCTAATACACGGAAAAGATTATACTAAAAAAAACTAATAACAGCAATGAACTCTTTACTTTTCATAACTGAACTCACTGCTGGCAGCAAAGTTGGATTAAGTTTGAATTCAATTTCACCACCCTTTCTCCTGGCAGAGTGACTATATTTTCCTTACTGCATATCCATGTTGAGGATGAGGCGCTCCAAGGCAGTTTTACACCAGCAGTGATCCCCACTTTGCACTTCATTTCCCAGCTGCAATGAAGTTGCAGCTTTGTGCGATTTAGGAGCTACAGATGGATTAATTTCACCAAAAGGGGAGGCCACCACTCTCAGCAGACCCCAGGGGTCCGGGATGACTCTGCTGCGGTGGGCGTTTGGGATAGCGGGGTCGAGGGGTAGCGGGGTCGGGGGGGAGAGCGGGGTCGGGTCGGGGGAGAGCGGGGTCGGGGGGCCGCCCCTCGCTCTCCAGAGGAGCAGGTGCAGCTCACTTTGGGGCTGGAAGCGAAAATCAGGAGATGGTCTTAAAGCCTAAAGTTCTAAAACCCGGTCAAGTCTGTAAAAGGGGAGAAAGCACCCGCAAGGGAGGCGCGGCGGAGGACGGAGCACACCTGGCTGCTCGCTAGGCGAGGGCCGGAGGGCGCTCAGGGGTTAAGCGCGCCGGGGGCGGGGGCGGCCCGGTCGGGCCGCGGCCCTCAATGGGAGCGGGCGGGCGGCGGGGCCGAGCTCGGCCGAGCCGCGGGGATGTCGCAGCCTCCGCCGGGCGCGGGGCAGCTCAATGACCTGCCCGACAACTCTCCGCGGGTGCGCGGGGCCGTGTCCGAGCTGCGGCGGCGGGCGGAGGCAGAGCCCTGCCAGCGCTGGCCGCAGCCGCTCTCCGATGCCTTCCTGGTGCGGTTCCTGCGCGCCCGAGACTTCCACCTGGAGCTGGCCTGGAGGGTGAGGAGCGGGCGGAGGGGCAGGTCCCGAAGGGCGGGGAGCCCCGGCCCGGGACGGAGCAGCCGCGCTCGGGCTGCGGGCTGGGTCGGGCGAGGCCGAGCGGGGAGTTGCAGGGTGTCGCCGATTGCTCGTCGCGGTGCCTTCACTGAGGCACCGAACCGGCGTGCGGCGTCGCGGCTGGCTCGGGGCGGTATCGATGTGGAAACATAAAGGCTGTGGTAAGCGTGGTACAGTCACTCGCCTGTACAGTAAGTGTGGTAAGGTCACAGCTGCGGTTGGGAAACCGTATCCTTCAAAGGACACCCCGTCATGATTGTTAGGCTCAGGTTACTCGTAGCCGTACTGGTTTCACTGCAGACTTGTAATTACTCTAAAACTATGAGTAAAAACTTATTTTTGCTTGGCATTTAGTCATTTACAGCGCTCCTTGCAGGCTTTGGGAAGTTGTGGTGCTTTCCCGGCTCTTTGTATGCTTTTTATTTTTTTTTGCCATAGAGCACGCATATTTTTAATATCCAAGGGCACAGATTGTTATCAGTTTATTTTTTTTTTTTAAGATTGACAGCCATTAAACCTTCGGAACAAAAAGTATTTCCAAATCCTCCCAGGGCAAAAGCATTTATTCACATGTGCCAACTGAAAGCTGTGTTTCCATGGAATTTCATGTTGATTACGCAGCATTGCCCAACAGATTTCACCTATTTGTTTCTGATTTCTCTGGAAATCTCTGTTCGCAAGTTTATTCAGCGTAAGAGAAGATTGTTTGCATACAGATATACTGCAGGATCAAGGTAGCTAAAAAAGGAAATTGAGAAATTGAATTAGGCCCTTAATCATAAATAGCTTTAAAAGTTGTATTTTTATTCTTTTAGTTTGACTCATGAGATTTGCATCATAGCTTTAAACCTTTCCTCCTCAGCAGAACCAAGGAGTCAAGTCAGATTCCTTTGGGTTTTATGTATCTTACTTTTACTTGAAGTTAATGACATTGTTTCTATCAAAGCTGCGCACTGATAAGCGTAGGACCATGCCTTTTTTTTCTTTCCCAACAAAAGCCATCTTATTTTCCTATGCTCCTTGGTTCAAAAATGCAGGGCTTAATGAGGACATATGGACTCCTGAATATCCACTCCTAATTGCGTTGCAATTGGTTGTTACTGGTAATCCTATAGACAGGACTGTGGCACTTCTGAATTTGGCCCATATGTTTTTGCACTTTGATGGGATTGTGAGGTGTGTTGTAGGTAGGACTAATCTTAGGGAGTGTGAAATCTAGATTCGGTTTAGAGATGGGAGTCTATGAAGTAGCAAATTTTCTACGTTCCTCTTGAGAATCAGCCCTCTAGACTGGGGACCTGCTTTGAAAAATCATCTTTTTAAAACCTCTTTAGGTTTTCTGGGTCTACACAGGCTGCTGAGTTTCTGAATTGTAAACCTTCATTTGAATTAAGAAGTTCTGATATTTAAAACCAACCTCTGTTTAATATTTCTGTCTAGAATTTCAGTTCTCCAAGTGCTGTAGCCACTTGCACTTAATCTTCTGCATACAAGCTGGCACCATTTTCTAGAATGCTTCTCTTACAGTATAGGAAGAATAATACAGGAATATGTTTACTGCAATTGGTATATCAAGGCCAAAGAGAATTATTGTGCAAAAATCTGTCATCATCGTAAGTTGTATATTCACCTAACCCAAGTGTGACTTCATGCATAAGTTATGTTAAATGAAGTAATGTTCCTTCATCCTAGACAGAGCCCTCCTGCCATCAGTCCAGAGAGTGGCTCTTCCCTCCTGTCCTGATTTGATGTTGCCTCTTGGTTTGGAGTTCAGGCTGATAAGACTCTCTTTGCCCACTGGGCTTCCATATACTACTGTATAGTATTTGTAGAGCAGCTAAGGTATAACCAAAATTCATGGCTGTGTCAAAGCATATAAGCAAAGGTTGTCCAGCATCTTAGTATGGGCTTATACTTAGCCTTAACTATGAATCAGGAGTCTGGCAACTGACCAGACCTTTTTATTAATGCATTTCTGGTTAATAATTGACACAGATTTATCTGATGCCAGTTATCAACATTTGGAAATGCTTCAGAAAAGAATAATCAGGTTGATTGTGTCAAGACATTCCATTCCTAAATCTTTTATGGTGACTCATAACAGCAGTCTTTTACATTTTTACAATGGCAGTTCCAGGCTTGCTTTTAACTACTGATATATTGATATCTCTCATGCTAGGAGAAAATCCAGCACTGAAACAGGTACCTGGAATTGAAGGACTTGAAGAAGAGATAAAACTGTCTTCATTTCTCGAAGACAGTGATTATTTGGTTAAGCTCAGTAGCAGACTATTCTCACAGAATCACAGAATATACTGAGTTGACACCCCAAGAATATACTAGTTGACACCCCAAGAGTCACACTGAGTGCCTGAGAGCATTGTCCAAATACTTCTTGAACTCTCTTAGGCTTGGTGCTGTGACCACTTCCCTGGGGAGCCTGTTCCAGTGCCCAGCCACCCTCTGGGTAAAGAACATTTTTCTAATATCCAACTTAAACTCCCCCAACACAATTTCATGCCATTCCCTCATGTTTTGTCACTGGTCACCATAGAGATCAGTGTCTACCCCTTTTTGAATGTACCAGCTAGGTGTGTATGTTTGACTTCATTGTTACCACCAAAAGCACTGTCACTTGAATTAACTAGTGATATATGAAATCTGGAGAGCTAGGATCTTCCTTTGGACATAAATGATTCTTCCTGTTTTATTAGGTATTACATCCTATAACTCTTGTATAGGACTGACTCTGTGACTTTGGAATGCTGTCTTTTTGTACCTGAAATAGATTATACACTGGGGAAGAGAAGGAAAATGCTTGGCATTGAAATTCTATGCAAAGAGCTTTCATAACATACTACCATAAGCATCACTTTTGTGGCACTGAAAACTCTCTAACTATCAAGGATCCTTTTAGGAGTTCTGGTTGATACCAAGGTATATAGCCAGACTTTGGTTTTGCTCTGCATTCGACTTAGGGAGGAATGAGAGTTTCCTACTGTGTTGTGCTGCAAGTGAGTCACTTAGGATGACCATGCTGTACAAGAAGTGTTGTTTTCTGTAGTGTCAAAAACACTTCTGGGTCTCAGACATTATCTCTGAGGATCTTCACATCATTCAAACATAAATGCTAAGTTGAAATAAGTTACTTGGCTGCTTTTCTTCCATCAATACTGAGGAATTCCTTGAAAATGATGAAAGAGCCTTTATTAGCTTTCTGGGCTGACTCTTGAGGTAACACAAATCAGTCAGCCAGGCTTCCCTTTGTGCTAAGCCAGCAAGTGCCAGTCTTTTTCCAGTGACAAAGAGCAATGCATGAGGAATTAGGAAAGTTCTGTGTCTCTATAAAATATTCTGAATTCGTTGTCCATGTATACTGTAGGTTTAAATTCTGGGACATGTGTACACATGTATATAAAAAGAAGTATAAAATACATATGCACAAAGGTTTATATTCTGAAATCTGAGCTGTGGTTTCTCCTGCAAAGAATGCCGGTAGAAAACATTTTTTTCCCCAAGCATTGTGTGCATTGGTACAACTTCTGACACATCAGAGGCCTAATTCTGCCTGTCATCCACATTAACATAAATAAATATTTATTAATCAAGAAAAATATAATTAATTTCTGTATATAGATGCATTAGTTTCTCTAACAAGATCAGTGTTTTCTAGTTCTTTTGCTTCTAAGTAAAGTACTAAGTTCACTTTGGTTTGTAGGACCTGAATCTTGGTTTAATTGGTAACTTTGTAGTCTCTAATTTTCAAAAACCTGGAACTATCCCCAACAGACGTCAGGGAAAAAACCTCTTAATTAATGCTCAACTCCAGACACTGGAGTTTTTCATCCAGCTTCTCCACCACCCCCCCCCCCCCATCAAGTTATCTTGCATCTATTTTCAGATGCTGACCAGATGCTAAGTAGGTTATTCAGTTTGTAAACACAGATAATTATACATCGAGATGTTTTTCTTGTGTCATTTAAATGTGTGAGCCATTTTTTATACTGGCTAATAAATGTGTCTGTTTTTCCTGAGATTAGGTCGTTTTATGTATATCCAAACGGGTTGTTATATGCAACATTTATGTATTTCCCTGCTGAAAAAAGAATCACACCTGAAAAAAATTTGCAAGAATTTCTGTGCTTAAGCAGTGTAAAACTAGAAAACTTCTAAACCACTGCTAGTATTTCAATTCCTTTACATATTTAAGGATTCTCTTTTAAGTGGCTGTGTGAGACTTGACTATGTACAGCTGTAAGAAAGGGGTTGCTTACATAAATAAAATTTTACATAATATCTGCCAAAACTAGCTATAGATTCTGTGGAAGATTCTCTAATGCTAACATTTGCTTCCTATCTAAATGGTTTTAGGTAATTAGATGAGATTTTCAAAATCTGAGAACTCCTCAGCACTTTGTGATTTTCTTGCCAAGGGAAGTATGCTGTAGGCTTAGCCAAGTGTTGTGTGTCTGAAAGGTACACCACTTAGTTGTATCATGGAAAGTGTCCAAAGTATTCCAATCATATATTTACTCCTTAATGGGTGTAGTAGTAGGTTAACGATGCCTTCTGTAAGGATGTTAAGTGTATCACAAACTCAAAACACCACTCTTTTTCTTCCTAAGTCCAAGAACTTGAATCCATGTTGTTTCCAACTTGGAAAATGTAAATATCATGAAAATGAGACACTAACTGTATTGACTAGACAGAATAATTTAATTGAATTAATGTGTCATTTTGGCAGGAAGCTCTTCAAAGAGGTGTTTAAAATATATATGTTCATGAAGTTGTGGTACCACAGATTTTAGAAGAGAAGTGACAAATGACAAAGCTACAGATGTTTGCATAGTTGTTTTCAGGGTGGTTCTGTATTTTGCTCCTATTTCAGAGTCTGTTTTGGAAAGACCAAGGAAAAACATGTTGACATTGCTGTTTGGCACAAAGCAGTTGGGATTGCTCAAACAGTGCCCTTTGTAGGCAGTCAAGTACTGGCAGAGTGAGATCATCAGAGTACCTCAACAGGCCTATCCTTGCAATTATTGTGAACTTCTGTTTCACAAATTAGCTTACTTTCCCTACTTCTTCCCTCTTTCCCTCACCTCGTTTACTGTTAGTTTTAAAATTAACCTAGGCCAAAACTGATTGAATGCAGTCAAGAGGCGTCTAATAAAATTCTCCTAATGGTTAAATGTTTCTTTCTGTGGTGATGGTTTAGGATGAGACTTTTATCCATTTTTTCACCTGCCAAATCAAGTGGGATTCTAGCATGGTATATAATTTTTTGTATATATTTTTGTATCTAAATACGTATTTATAGACTCTATTTCCATAAAAAAATGTAGCTAATTTCTGATCAGTGTACCGTGTATTTTTTATGTAAATTTTGCTGATAAACAATAATGTTTTATAAATAGTTTCCTCAAGGCAATTTATTTGAGAGACTTTAAAAATCATTCAAGACCTTAATCTGAGCAGAAAAGCATTAAGCTGAAGAAAAGGTATGTTTTATGTAAAATTATACAAGAAGCTCGAAAGCAGAGGGAAGGCTAAGAGATAAGACTAATTATCTGACGTGAGCATGCTGTGAGCTACGTGATGGTGAGTTTCAGGTCTCCCTCTAAGAGTCTGTAGGGATGAATTCAATTTTACTGAAGTTCCTTCTGATAATTCTTCCAGTGAAAATGCTGAAGAAAATTATACTTGCATAGATACGAGAAATCTGTAAACTTTTTAAGGTTCTGTTATATTAGTTGGACCTGACAGCTCTTTTAACTTTAGTATTTCTGTTGTGAAATATGGAGTAATTGATAAAGGAAAAAAAATAATTAATTTGTTAATACAAATTACAGGAAATAAAAGATTTTTTTGTTGATGCTTTTAGTGCAGTGAACACACTTAATTTGTCAAACTGTGCTGAGGATCAGATTAGATTTCTCTGTTTGATGGCATATAGAAACAATAAAAGAAGCTAGGCTGTACATGCTACCTTTAAGATTTGAAGCTAAATTTTAGTTTGTTGTGAAACAAGGTAATGAAAAATTCTGACTAGTTTACCTTCTTTGAAGGTCTTGGGTTAGACCTCTAAGTCATAGCCATGAGGAAATTAAAACAAAATATGAATTGCTTGTAATCACCATCTCTCTATGTTCCAAACTAAGTGATAGAGCAGAGGCAAATTTTAGTTGATGAACTGAGAGAAAGCATTTTAAAGAACAATCTTGCATAGCTTCCTATTTCCTATGTCTTAAATAGATTTTAGTTGCAGGCCATAGTTAATTTTCCCCACATCCACTTAATTACTTAAAAGGAGAAACAGTAATTAGACTTGGAATTTGGAACTACTGCATCACCAACTTAACTTTTCACGATTCATCTTGGAGATGACCTTTCACAATGCTGCCTGTAATTCCTCAACACAGATGTCACCTCACAAAGGAACACCTTTAGTTGCCTCTTCCTTAGCATTATTCCATGGCCTTTCAACACACAGCTCCTCCTGTGCCATAGAAATACTGGTCATGGTGTTTCCTCCCAGCCTTGGGAACCAGGGTGACCAAGACCCTGACAACAGATGGGATCTCTGTTTTAGCCAAACAGGTTCTCGTTATTTCCACTCTGTGGGAGGGAAGTTGTCACATGTGTAATGGACCCACTACTGTGTTGCATTCTCAAATTTCAGAGGGATAGAAGGGA
The DNA here is from genome assembly GCF_963662255.1 of Cinclus cinclus. Taxonomy (NCBI): domain Eukaryota; kingdom Metazoa; phylum Chordata; class Aves; order Passeriformes; family Cinclidae; genus Cinclus; species Cinclus cinclus. The sequence goes on along the minus strand of NC_085046.1, from coordinate 116,329,126 downwards.
CCTCAGAAATGCTTTTGGATATGCTGATGAGCATACCTGTTTCAAATAGTAAGCTAGAATTATTGATGGCTGTGTAAAAAAATAAGGAGGAAGGGAGTGAGTGAGTGCAGGAGAATGTTCCTTTGTAAAATTTTGCACGTCTAAATTAAAAAAATTCTTGAATGATTTTGAATCTTGAGTCTGATGCAGTAGCAAAATGAACAATCTTAAAGGTAACCTGAGCAGAAAAAAAATGGGGTTTTGCTCCATTTTACATAGAAACTACAGGCTTATTGTATGTTCAGTTTTCTTTTCTGACACAAAATGACAACTGCAGTCTATTAATGATTTGACTGGGTTCTAAATTCATCATGGCAATTTACTCACTTACTTGATCCGATATAGCAACCTTCAGTTTCTAGGAGTGATCTGGTTAAAATATACAATTAAATTATAGCTAATTTAATGAATTAAACCTGACTGTGACCACATTTGGAAAACATGTTTTTAATTCGTCTCTTCCTGTAATAGCTGATGCTTACCTGACATCCACATTAATTTTTTTTCCAGTTATTGAAGAATTATCAGAAGTGGAGAATTGAATGCCCAGAAATAAGTGCAGTTTTACAACCATCTTCTGTTCTTGGTCTTTTGCAAGCTGGCTATCATGGAGTCCTAAGGTCAAGAGACCCACATGGAAGCAAAGTTCTAATATACAGAATTGGTGAGTGACAAAATTGCTTGGAACAGTTTCAGACCTCATTCTGATACTGAAGTTTTTGGGCTTTGTTTGTTTGCCTTTTTTGTTTCGTGGTGGTTTTTTTTTTTTTTTTTAATGATCACCATTTCAGCAGCAAACCAAAAATATTTTATGGGTAAAACTGCAGGTGTTGATAAAACTAGATCATATCAGAATATCTTAACTAGAAAGGTAATATATTTAAGTTCCTTGCTAGAAATGTGTTTACATTAATATAAAGGTGAATTTACTGAGCCATAACAGTTAAATAATTTTACTTATATATTGGTGTGGCTGAAGCTGTACAATCCCTTATGAAGAAACTAATTTTCTTTTTTGCATCAAAAGAATCTTGAAGGTTAAATCTTGTAAGATTATGTGGCTGTTTGCTCTGAGTGTCCCAACAATCATTTGACTTCATGTAAATTGTCAAAGCCATGAGCTAAAACTGTGGTACTGATGCAGATGCAGCACAGAGCGGGGAGAACACAAACAAAGGTGTACACCAGGTCATGTATCAACATTCAGTTTAGGCTTGGATGAGCAGTTCACTAGGTTTTAACTTTTTACTTGTAGCCAAAGAGCTAACAACACTTGTTAATGAAAATGCTTGATGCACCTCCCAAAAATATTTTCCAGAAGTACATAATTAAATGACCACTATATCTCTATGCTTATTTTGTACAGGGGCTTTATTTTTGACAACTTTCAAAGAATTGTCTTGTTATCAGCTGGTTTAGTAGACAGTTGTGCCCTCTAAAGCTTTCATCTAGGGTTAAGGTGCATTCCATGCAATTTTTTGCTCAGGCCTCAGAAAAAAAATAAATGAGATTCATTGAACTGTGCCAGAACTACAGTGCTGAAAACAATTCTATTAATTGATTGGATTGATGATCTGCAGCTTCTGCTAGCATGACTGTTACTGAATTGTACCTTGTACTGGGTCTATGGCCATAGGTAGAACATGCTACATTATGTGGTACCATCTCCTAAAAGAGCATCAAAGATGAGTAAGAGAGCAGGCACACCAAGTAACTCAGACAAAACAGTTTATTTCAGGAACTTTGTTCTTGCTGTTCAACTCTTGTTCCTGAGAAGCACATTAGAAGCTGTAGGAAGAAAAAGTGCATGCGTATGGGGTTTCCCATGGTAATGCAGGGTAATCTATCTTCTCTTCAGGACAATGGGATCCCAGTTTATTTACAGCATATGATGTGTTTCGTGTAAGTCTCATCACATCTGAACTCATTGTAAGGGAGATCGAGACTCAGCGAAATGGAGTCAAGGCCATCTTTGACCTTCAAGGATGGAGATTTGCTCATGCTTTCCAGATTAGTCCAGCAGTGGCCAAGAAAATTGCTGCTGTTCTTACAGTAAGTATGACATAATTCTTTATGCATCTTCATTGCTGTGGCTTCCAATTTTTCAGCTCTTCCAAGCCATAGTAAATTTCCCTTCTGTAGGCCTTTTCAGACTATGCAGCTAAGTACAACAAAATCCTAAATGCATTACAAGTTCTGCTTCATTTTACTTAAAGTTTATTCTTCTATAGCAGTAAATGCCCTCCAACTTCTGGTATTTTAGAAGAATTCCACCAACCTGTTACAACACAAGAATTTCATGACTGGAGGAGCAGATGAAGCCCAGTTTTGGAAAGATCTCTGTTTGTTATCCTGTTATCCTCTTCTCTTCCATTCTTTTGTGCATTATCTCAATATTTAAAGCATTTATTCCTGGCTCAGAGAATATTAAAAATAGCATGCATTGTGAGCAATTAAGAGCAAGACACTCCTAACTTGTTACCAGTATGGACGATGCTTATGTGATCTTCCATCTGCTAACAACAGAATGTATAAAGTTTATGTACTTGCTTTCTTCCCCACAACATGAGCATTGTTTTGTGCAAATCACTGCTACCTCACCTCCTATTTTTCACAAAACTTCTCAGGATTTTACTGTTTTTAGGCTTATTCCTTTCCACCAAATTCAGTTGAACTTTGCTACTGGATTTGAGAGAGAAAAAAATAAGGAAAAAAGGGGACAGAGAATTGACAGGCAAGCTACAGTGTAGTTCTATAATCTTATTTTCCTTCAGAGGTTATGTTGAAAGTCAGTAATAATAAAACTGTTATCCTGTGATGTGGAAATGAGCCAGGGAGATAATCTCTTGCTCTGATTTGGTCCAGTTCATATCTGAGATTCAGTCAAAGCTTAGTCATTGAATTAATATCATCAAAACTTCAGATGTTCTTCTTTTCTGGTGTCTACTGTAAAACTTAATTGAAACGATTAGGTGTTCCCAACTTCGCACATCTTGAATAAGTACTCTTGGTGTTATGCAGTCTTGGGCCAAATCTCATGAAAACAGGACTAGTGAGAGTTTCAGTTGATTTCTGTGGTAATAAACAGATTGCTGGTAATTTTTTTAACTTTGAAATAGAGCAGAAAGGAAGCAGAATAGGATTTGCAAGCATATCTGAAAGTTTCCATCTGTTATCTCTAAGAAGGAAATACTTTGACTATGTTTCCATCTTGACCTATTTGTGATTTGTTCAATGTTTATCAAACTTCTAAATGCTTATTCTAGCTATGGAAGAAGAAAAATTTAAAATTGTCTGTTTCCAGTATTATTTTCTAAGAAGAGAAAGAATTGTAACTGGTTTATTTTGGTTTTTTTGTTTGTTTTTTTTTTTTTTGCTCGCAGATTCCTTTCCTCACTTATAATTGGGTTTGTATATTTTATCCAGAGATTGTTAGTGTTGTTCAATATCATGGAACCAAAGAATATGTTAAGTTGGAAGGCATTCATCAGAATCATCATCAACCAACTCCTGGCCCTATGCAGGACATCCCAAGAGTCACACCACGTGGCTGAGAGTATTGTCCAAACACTTCTCAAGCTCTTGTCAGGCTTGGAGCTGTGACCACTTCCCTGGGGAGCCTGTTCCAGTGCTCAACCACCCTCTGGGTGATGAATTTTTCCCTTATATCCAGCATAAGCCTCCTCTGACACAACTTCAGGCCATTTCCTTGGGTCCTGTCTCTGGTCAGGAGAGTGAAGAGCTCTGCCCCTCCTCTTCCCCTCACAGGGAAATTGCAGACTGTGATGAGCTTTCTCCTCAGTCTCATCTTCTCCAGGCTCAACAGACCCAGTGACCTCAGCTGCTCCTCACATGACTTTTCCACACTCTTCACCATCCTCCTGGCCCTCATTTGAAGCTCCCTAATAGCTTAATGCCTTTTTTATACTATGGTGCCCAAAATTGCCCCCAGTATTCAAGGTAAGGCTACCCCAGTGCAGAGCAGAGTGGGACAATGTCCTCCCTTGCCCAGCTGGAGATGCTGTGCCTGATACACCCCAGGACATGCCTAATGCACTCCAGAATATGCTTATAAGTAAAAGTTAAGAAACCTTAGTTTTCACCCTGTGTTTTACTCAATAAAAGTGTCTTGCAAACACTGCGTCAAGAAACAGAAGTTAATAGAAAGGAAGTTAATAGAAAGGATGTATGTATTAAGGAATGGAAAGCATGGTATGAATAATAAGTGACATTATCTTGAAAAATCTGTTATCTCAGGCAGAAAATGGTTTTGTGAAAATCATGACAGTAGACTTTAAGTATATGATAATTCATAATAACATTAAGTAGACATAGAAGCTGAAAATTTAAGGTCTATCATACATTAAAATCTAAAAGGAATAGAACTAAAGAAATGTGTTTGCTTTGAGTTTTTTGTTCCTTAGAACTACTGAATTAGTAAGGAGATACGTTTGTGAGAAGTACCACTTTTATAAGCAGAAAATAATCTGGTTCAGATGTAGTATCAGGTGGGATATGAAGGGAAGAAGCTCTGCTTTCCCCACTGCTTGTTTTAAGCACTGCCATATTTTCTTTTAAACTTCAAAGATCTGGAACTTTTAAATGAACGCAAGTTGAAACCAAATTGTTTCATATTATAAAGGCTGTAGAGCAGATATTTTAAAAATTTCATTAAAACCATAATCTTGTTGTAAAGATGAACTTCTGGCTTGGCCAAATTCCTAGTAATTTCAAGGCTTATCTCCAAATTATAAATATAACTTATTTAACTTAAAGTTAGTATCTTCAATAGTTTATATATATTTACATATTTTCTTTCAGGCTGCAAATTGCCAATAAAAGCACATAGCTAGATAGCCTTTTTGTAAATTAGTAGCAGAATCTTGTGAAAAACTGTACTTTAGAAGAAAGGCTGAGCACAAAGTTTGTGTACGATATTTATGTGCAATTTGGTGCTAGTTTTCTTTTTTGTTTTTCTGTTTGTTTTTAATATTCAATCTCACCTCATACTGAGATGAAAAAAATGGTGAGATTTTTCCCTCTAATGGGAGGAACAAGATATGAATTTTCTAAACGTTATTCTTAATTTACACTGTTAGAACACTACAAAATGCAGGAATTGGCAAGGTCAGAAGAAATACTTTAACCTGTGGATTAGACAGTTTTTACAGGCTTGTCCTTAGTAATAGAGGTGTTTCAATAATATTTTCTTTTTCTTACTCTGTTTTCCATGATTGCTGACAGGATTCCTTTCCACTGAAAGTTCGAGGTATCCACTTGATTAATGAGCCTTTATTCTTCCACCCAGTCTTCGCTCTAATTAAGCCTTTTCTCACTGAAAAAATAAAGCAACGGGTGAGTGCACACAAATATTTCTTTCTGGCACAAAACCCTTATATGACAACCTGCAGCACTTCCCTTAGGTGCTGTTACTTCTCAGTACTGCATAGCATAAATAATTTTTGTTTGTTAGTGCCATATAGACCTCCAGAATCTAACAGTAAAGCATTTGCAATTATTAATAGCATGAGAGTCGTGAGTGGTGCTGTTATCACTACTCTAAGGATAAAGAACACTGTGACACAAAGAGGTTAAAACATTTGCTTGAGGTCCATAATAATTCTTCTGCAGCGCTAGAAAGAAATAGGTCCTGGATTTCCCAGTACTCTGCCTATAAATGATAGAGAAAAATTATCACTGAACAGTGTTTTATGGTCCAAGTTGTGCAGAATTAGAAGTCAACTGTTTATCTCTGACAGACCTCCAGAGGCATTTATGCATCAAAAATTGGTCAGACTTAATTTCTAGGTTTTTTCCAAATAGCTCTTAGTTGCTTTAAATAGTTTCACAGTTATAGATCTGCAGATAGATTTGTATTTGAATGCAAAAGCATGCCAGGGACTATGGTTTATTGCAGCATAGGAAGCATATTGGAGTTTTCAGCTGGCACAAAAGTGAAATGGTAACAGCAGCACTAAAGTACAAAATAAGCAGCCCTGCCTATTGTTATTCCCATTCTGGAGCTTCCTTTTCTCAGCACATGCATCTTGGGCATTTGCAATAGCCACTGCATGCCAGGACAGATGATCCTAGAAAAGTATTAGACTGGAAGTAATGAATAGGGCTCCAAAATAGCTACAATAAAGCAAGAGGAGAAGAACCAAACCTGCAGTATTGCAAGGGTTGAAGTGGAGAAGTAGCCCAGAATCTAATTCCAGTTGGAACTGAAAGATAAGAACTGATATATAGATTCTGTTGAGTATCTTCCTTGACACCTGTCTGCACCTACATACATACCACATAATCTTGTTTTTAAATACGTGTGGCAGGACCAGATAGTAAAGGCCACGAGCCAGACATGGCTCTTTTCTTGGAAATGTCTGAAGGGCAAGTACAAGATATCATGACAAAACAAATCACCAGTCTTCCCATGGTTTAGCTCAGTTTAGCAGTTTGGTAGTAGTGTGCACTCCCATCAGCATTGCTAAACCAGTCTGGAGCAAGTGTGTAGTTAGTTTTGCCTCCTGTGCTCACAGCTGCATAAAATGCAGTTCTCAGGTTGTAGTCCATCCTTCACCAGCCCTCAGATTCAGAGCAGGACAGTGTTTGAGCACCTAGGGGAAACTCACAAGGGTAGTTCCTCTTTTTAAGGAACTTGTTATGAACAAATACACTTAAATGAAGCTGGTGGGTTCAGCTCTTGCACTGAGATGCTTTGCTGCCTGTTCTCACTCAGTAGTCTAGCACTCATACCCATTAAATTATTTCAATGTTTTGGTTTAGGTGTACATGCATGGAAATAACTACTTGCAGAGTCTGACCGAGCACTTCCCCGTCAGCATTCTTCCACAGGAATATGGAGGGGAGGAAGTCTCCATTGAAGAGCTGGCCAAGGAATGGACCGACTTCATAATGGCGTCTTCAGATTATCTTCAGAGCATTTCTCTGGTTGCCTAGAAATAACCTTACTACAGTATTTTATCAATTCTTGAACACTGGAATTAGAAATAAGTTTAATGTGAAAACTTCCATTGTGAATGAAACCAGTATGTCTTTGCAGGGCACTCAGTGAATGTTAAATTGGCTGCACTTTCATACTAATTGGAGTCTATCAGTTTGTATGTCTGAAGAGATTAATGAATTTTACCTATTTCTTGCGCTGTTTGTAATTGAGTAACTTGGAGTGCCAGAAAGCTAAAGAGTGCATTGGATATCAGGTTGATACTGCTGCTGTTAGGTCTTTGGAGACAACTCATCTGTAATAATGCAGTCCAGAACCTTACACTTAGCTCTTGTATCTTGGCTTGTCAAGACAATAGGATACAACATAAAGAACAGACCGTGAATAGGGCACTTTGTTGCAGAAGTAAGACTACAGGGCTAATTTACAAGGAGTGAAGAGGCTGCTTTTTTTTTTTGATTGATTCTCAGGAAAAAATGCTGTTTTATTAGTTTGTGTCAAATCGAAAATTAGTCAGCAATAGTGAGACATTTGTGTTACTCTTTGTGCTGCTTGTGCAGCTTCCCTTTTTGTGCTAATTAACAGAATGATCTTCAAGTTTTACAGAGAAAATACCACCTACATATTTTTCAAAGGACAGTGTGAATCAGGAGGAGGAACTGGTAAGAGTCAAAACAACCTTGAAATTTCTTATTTTCTTTCTTCAAAGTGATACTGTCTATGGACAACTGTAAACAACTCAGATAATTATTGTTCAATCCCTAGTGTAGAGGACTGCAGAGATCAAAAGGTTTCAGCTGTTTGCATTATCTGTTTGTTTCAGGGGTAAAGTAGGTTATCCTTTGCAGATCTGAACTTTAGAAATATCTGTTGTTATGTTTTAAGGGGGATGCTTTGAGGTCACTGTGGACCTCAGCATAGAAGATGCTTATTTTCAATACAGTAATTGACAACTTGCCAGTCTATTTGCTGCTGGGTACTGAAAGAAATTATTTTTAATTTCCATTGAGACCACATCTTCTTTTTTGTAGGGGCAATAAAAAAAACAAACAAAACCATCGCCATACTTACTGAAAACAGGTTTTTGTTTTGTTTTCAAGGGACATTGCTGACATATGAACACTGCATGTGTAAGCTACCACTCACACTACATAGTACTGTCATGCTGCAATCCCCTGTATTTAGTATCTCAACCATTATTTTACTTTTTCTCTCAGCTTTTTCCTAAAATCTGTTTGTACACCAACTGCTAGAGTTCATTTACCCAGTTCTTAACTCTGTTTTGTTTTTGCATAAGTACTATACATTTAAGCATTCCATATGAATTTTCGTATAAATAAATCCATAAGAAATGTTTTTATCTCAGGTAGCTAGAAATTATAAATAAATAACTTCAGATATTTTGTACTCTTTAGGACATTGGGATGGTATATATAGGCATGGGGACAGAAATGAAACTATCCTATTATATTAGAAATGTCTTACTTTAGATTATGATTAATAAGGCACTATTGCAAGAGTCTGGAAACAGTTGGAAACTGTTCTTTATTAGCAGGAGGAACATCTATGAAAGATCCATTACAGTATTTGTTGGTTGTAGTTTTTTCTGCTGTGGTAAGATCAATGCCAGAAATTCTTTCAAAACTAACAACTTCTTTTTTTCTTCCAATTTCTGAATTTCCTCAAGTGCCTTTTCAAATTTTCTCTTTCAAAGTAGTTTTGATATGGGGCCTAAAATTAAAGAAACCTTTTTCAGATATATAATTCTATGAAAATGTATTTAATATATATTTCTTTTTCTCAGATCAAACTATTTTGCGATATAAAAGCTCCTTAAATAGAGGAGTTCAATGAACTGCAAATTCTTCTTTATAAGAAAATAGACCAAGTAGTCAGGTATCTGGCAATTGTTCAAGTGTCTAACTCAAGTTCCAAGTAATTTACCAGCTGGAGAACCGAAGCTATTGGCTTAATATCACAGTCCTTCAATTTTAATGCGTTAATATAAGGTGCACAAAGGAATGAACCATGTTTCAGTGAACAAGAAAATTTTAAAAATTTAAACATTTCCTATGGAACCCAATCTCTGATTGCTGCTGGTTTACATAGCAGAAACCTCATTTGATTGCATATGTATATGAATGTGCATATTTAGCTGGGGCTTTTTAATCTCTATTTGGACTTCAGCAGCTCTGTGGATATAAAGTCCTAAATGTCTTCAAAAATACCGCGATCCAGTTAAGTGGTAGCGTGTTTGTATGACTCAACAGTTAGAGCACTGAGTGCAGTTATTTTTTTCCTGAACTGTTAATTATTTTTTAATGTTTACATATTATATAGGAGGTGGGAGCTCTTAATTGCCATTGCTGCTAATAATAAGGACACAAGATAATTGGAACATTTACATAATGAACAGTGGAGATGTTGGTATGATGCGTGGTGGTGTTGCAGCTTTGAGCAGCAATCAACAAAACAAAGATCCCTAAGTGCATGATTCTTTATAAACATCAGGAGTGCCTCTAAAAAAAAACAAAAACTATGTTAAATGTTAAACTGTTAAACGATGCAAATATAATTCACTACTGACTGTGAGCAAGATGTAATGCACCATTTTTAAGATTTCTCTCTCTTTTTAAAAATTTATTAACGCACGTTTTAATTAATAAACCCTTTATGGTTGAACGGGCCTCGTCTGTCACCAGTACGAGCGTCGCTTTCCTGGAGGAGGGAGGCCGCGGGTGGCAATGGGGGATGGATGGATGGATGGATGGATGGATGGATGGATGGATGGATGCGGCGAGGCTCAGCACGCTGGCAGGGCAGTGACGCCTGGACTCCATTTCCCAGGGGGCCGCGCTGCGAGCGGCCGGCAGCTGCGTGGCGCAGGGGCGGGCGCCCGGCCCGGCCCAGCCAGCAGCCGTGCCTGGAGGCGAGGCGAGCCCTGCCGGCAGCCGAGCCGTGCTCCTCCGGAGCTGTTCGCTGTGCCCGGCGGTGGCCATGGGGTGCCTGGCAGGGCTCGGTCCCGTGGCGGCCACCGCGCTGCTCCTGGTGCTGCTGCGCTGCGGCTCCGCCGCCTCCCTGTGGCGGCGAGACCTCGCGGCGGGGAGCAATGACAGACCCATCATCGGTAAGGGCAGACCCCGGTATGGACAGACCTTTACCCAGCGGTAAGGGCCGACCCATCGTGGGTAAGGACAGACCCCGGTATGGACAGACCTTTACCCAGCGGTAAGGGCCGACCCATCGTGGGTAAGGACAGACCCTTACCCGCCCGCCGCTCTCGCTGCCTTCTCTTTTCTCCGTGCTTTCTGTAAAAGCCAGGCTTACTTGAGTGAAGCTACAGTTCTGGGCAGTCCTAGCAGGAAAGCCGAGTCTTAGTCAGGTAACGTGTGTTTATGTGGAGCCTTGTGTTGGGGCTCCGTAATTGATGATGCCCCGTTGTCTCGGTGCCCGCAGCTGCTCTGGGCAGTAAATGGATCGCTGCAAGCTGGAATATAGCAAATGGGAGCCTAGTTAATTAATTAATAGGAGGACGAGTCTTAGGAGGAGCGGCTGAGGAACCTGGGGTGGTTTGGGCAGGAGAAGAGAAGGCTCAGGGGTGACCTTATCTAAGTTCTTTACAGTTGTGGGAAAGGAGGTTGGAGCCAGGTGGTTTCTTCTCGACAGCTGGCAGTAGGACAAGAGGACAGAGTCTTAGGCTGCTTAGGGGATGTTTAGGTTTGACTTTAGGAAGAATTTCCTCATAGAAGGGGTGATGCACTGCCCAGGGAGGTGATGGAGTCACTGTCCTTGGAGGTGTTTAAGGAAAGACTGGACATGGCGCTTGTTTCAGGGTTGACACGGTGGTGTTCATTTGTAGGTTGGATTTGATGAGCTCTGAGGTATTTTCCAACTTAATTGATACAAGACTTTGTTGCTTTTCTTTCAGTGTGCAGCATTTGGTATTTGTATGGTGCTAATTTTCTTCCTTTGGCCCTTTAGGGATATTGTCCCAGGAATGTCACTTTGATGAGTACCAGCGATTTGGAAGATCTTATATTGCAGCTTCATATGTGAAATTTGTGGAATCTGCCGGTGCTCGAGCTGTGCCAATAAGGTACTTTTTTTTATCCTTAGGAGTGGATAATAATTGCATTATGTAAGATATGTACCATTTTAGAGGCACAAAAGGTAGTTCTGCTGCTTTTCTGAGTGTTTGTTGCTCATCAGAGATCATTTGAAGATGCCACAATTCTCAGTTTCAGAAATCGAAGTAAAAGCAGAGTGGAAGATGTACTTTTTCTTACTTATGTTACTAGTCTTTCTTTGAAACGTTTTTTTTTTTTTACTGGTAAAATTGCCTTTTGTAGTTTGAATGCATGGTTTTTGAAGTTAGTGTCCACTGTGGTGCCCCACAAACCACACATAGATACATAGATATATCTTTTTTTTCCACATTTTGTAGCCCTGGAATTCAGGGAATCGAGGAAGGTTGTCAGAATCTTTCAGAAAACAAAGTCCAGTTCTGTTCAAACTATGGGTCACTATCTCATTGTTTTTTGGTTGTTTGGTAAAAAGTAGCAGAGTAAGTAACAGCTGACAGTACTTCATACCAACACTTAGTTATAAAATATTAAATGCACTGAAACCAGATAATAAAATTATCAATTTCGGTACTTGAAAACAATGCTAATACACAGCTGCAGAAAAATAAAATAGTATGTATCTACACAGTCCAATAAAAGCACCACATAAGTGCCTGAATTTAGAAGCCAGCATTCCTCATGTAGCTGCTGGAGCTTTCAGAATGTTTGTTGACCAGAAGCTTCACCCCTGAATGGATGCTTCTAATTCTGGCAATTAAGTTACTTGCAGCAAAGCTGAACACTTCCACTTAGACCCAGCATGTCAATTCTGCAGAAGTGTGGCCATCTGTGCTGGTTTTTGGCTGGGGCAGAGTTAATTTTCTTCACAGTATCTGGTGTGGGGGTGTGTTTTGGATTTGTGCTTGAGCACAGGGTAGATGATATAGAGATGTTTTTGTTATTGCTGAGCAGGGCTTACAACAGAGCCAAGGCCTTTTCTGCTTTTCATGCTGCCACGCTGGCAAGGAGGCTGGGGGTGCATGGGTGTGACCCACTGTTTGCAGCTCTGCCCTTCTTGGAGTCAGTTGGAAACCGGAGTTGCCGGTCTGCAGGAAATAATAACCATGCCATTCATGTAAATAGCAAATTTTTCAAGTGTCATTAGGAACTCTACCTGACAGGGCCCTGTTTTCAATCTTGTGGATCGAACTGTTTCAAGTGAAATGTTTAATTTGATTTGTGTCCATTTTACTCTGTTTAAAGCATGCATTCTACTTACTTTCTGTGTCAGACATTTCTGTTCAATAGAGATTATATTCTTGTGGTCAAATAAATGTACGTGACATGTATATGTATTCTATAATTATTTTTTGTTGTTCCAGATTAAATCTTACAGATGAAGAATATGATAAAATATTCCACTCTATTAATGGGTAAGTCTTGAGCGCTGACTTTCTGTTGAAAGGCGTGATGGTTCTGTTTCTGAGCTCTGCTATGTTCTCAAGAACATTGTCTTCCTACTCTCTTGAGAGGTTGTGCTGGGCGCTACAGACATGAAAATATATTCTAAGACACAGAATGCATTATTTCATCCAGTATTGGTGCTGCTTTTCTTTCCTTGAGGAACATGTCAGATAATCTGCAAGAGTGCCAAGGCTCATCTTGTCATTCTCTTGTGTTTGTCTGCAGACAGGGAGAAGTGGTTCTATAGTTATGAGCAATTTTGCAAGTGAGATACTCAACTTCCTCTTTGTTAACTTTTCTGTCTTCCTCATTTGAGCTGACACCTTCATTTTGATGTTTAATAGCACTTATTTGGTATTTTGCCCGTTTCTACCCTTTCTTCCCTCTTTCAGTCCTTTTCATATCTTCTCTATTATAAAAGTTTCTGATTTCCAGTCTCTTCTACTCTTTTCTCCATGTGTGCTCTCTCTCTTGCTGTTTGAATGATCTGTCTTGCCTGTTGTGATCCTGTGTCTTAGGTCTTTGTTAGAAAAACTTCCTGGTGGGGAATCTGTGGCAACTGGCCACCTCTCTGTTCTTCCTTTTCAAATGTGGGATAATATGATCTTGCCTAACAGATTTGATTGTGGACTAGACAAAGTGAAAACCTTTTATGTTTTTTTTTAGCCTTGTGCTGAAAGTGGACTTCAGAAGAGTAAAATCAGCTGATGCTACACTTCACAGCTGTGATGGTGTGTGAGGCCAGAGCATGTGATGGGCCTACTTGTAGATGAGATGAGATGAGATGATCATCTTAAGCCATGAATATATTTGTTAAGCTTATGTTAACATACAAGCTTATGTTAACATATAACTAGAATGTTAATCAGCATGTATAGATCCTGCAGATTTAGACTTTTGGCTGCCTGGGGAATGTGTTGTCCTCCTACATCAACATGCCCTGGACACTAAGACGTGGGTCTTTGCAGTCTTTGTGCTATAAGGGAGCATAAGACAGTGATGCTTTTCTTGCTGGGTGCTCTTGGAGACAAAATGAATAATTTCCTTCCTTTCTCATGGCTACCAGCTTTGATTTGGTTGCCAAAAGGGCTTTCCTCCAATGGGGTCTCTCACTGTTTCTACCTCACCACCTACATCATGCAGGAAAAGTGGCAAATAGATCCACTTTCTTTGTCCTTCTGTCCTTGCAGTCAGAAGTCAGTTGAGTTTGTGTTGAGTAGGTGAGTGTGGATGGTCTATATTTCCGTCCCTCCACTGTCACCTGTTGGCTTCCATGATAAAACTGTGTGTAAATAACGAAAAGGAGCTCTGGAGGGAATTACTTTTGTTCTGTGGAAATTCAGAAAAGGAGGAGATACATTGATCTTTCATATATTTTCTTTGAAGTTGGAAATTACTTACTATTAAATGCTACCTTCTTAAAATAATGAAATTTAATATAGTCAAGACATAATTTTACGAATGTACTCTGGAGGTAGCTGTTGAAATGCCCAGTGGAAATCATCAGCTCTAACCAGGTAGTGATGCTGGAATACACGTAGTTGCATTTCAATCTGCTTATGACAATGTTAAGCCATTATCATTGCTACTTAATGGGTTATTTCCTTTGTGCATTAGCAAAAATGAAAATTGGTTTTCCTAATTAGTATAGTCCAGGTTTTGGTTTGAGCAGGTGGAGTGAATTTTCTACCACTTCCAGGTAAAGATCACCTTTTAGATCCTACACTTTCAATGTAAAGATCACCTGTCTAATTAGATCTCTGAAGAAACCTGTAATTTGGCCTCATTTGAAAATACCTTCAGCTGTATTAATTTTTAATGCTGACACTGGGAAATAAAAGTTTTTTTTTATTTTTGTGCATACTACTTTTCCACCAAATACTTGATGGCTTTTACATGAGCCTGTGCATTATTCACTTAAAAAAAATCTGGTCACAAGGGTTTAAATGCATGTTTGCGCTGCAAATGCTTGGGATCATTTGAGATGTTATTTGTTTCTAACTGCTTGTTAGTATCTCACTGACACAAATTGCCATTTTCAGAGCACAGAAATGTAGAGGAAATCCTACACCAGTTTTGGTAAAAAATCAGCAACTAATGGATGTGACTTAAGTAAATCCAATTGAGGTTCTGCACCAGTGGGTTAAGGAATGCTCATACATCCAGTTTTGTTGGTTCCACAGGCACTGCTCCAGTTACAGCCAGAAGAGGCTTCCTTTATTTCATGTTACTGTTTCAGATGGTACTTGATTATTTTCCATGTCATCATGTGTCCATGTGAATTCCCTGCTAGACTGTGCTGAATCTTTTTCTTCCATGGTGGATTTTTTTGGGTTTGGGGAGCACACAGGGAATTGCCATTCATGATTATATTTTGTGGTGGAAAAATCTTGTGCACTATTTCTATGAAATTGTCCCTGAGACTGTGTTCCTTAGCTCTGTGGCATCCTGTGTGACCAAAGGTTATGGTCAAATGTACTTTTCTTCCTTTTTGATAGGAACTTTTTGATCTTTGTTGTCTCCAGTAAGAAGGTCACAATGCCAGGGCCACAATTCTGTTTTTCTGGAACTGAACAGAACAAATTAAGATGTGGGCTGGAATTTTAAAGTGGTAGTGAGAGCCAGCTGAGAGTCAGGATAGGAAATGACAGTCGTGGCTTGCAACCCTTTTGCATACTAGCTTAAATCTGTGTGGTTTATGTATTTTCTGTTTACTTTCTTCTTCCATATGTTGCATTAGCCTTGATCAATATTTTGTGATAGAGCAACCACTCTTCAGTAGAGGAACACTAAGAACACTTAAGTTAAAGACTGAAGCGCCTAAACTTAGCTGTCTGCCTGTTCACTGGCTGTCTAAACTCACACAATTAATGGAAGGCTAGCCAGTCCAGCTAGTGGAACTGACAGGGTTGTTCAGCCTATCCACCACTCAGATATCTGTTCTGGAAAACCTGTTTGAATCTTCAGTGACTCTTCTGACTAGATCCCTGCTGTCCATAATGGGAGCATTGATGCCTGTCTGTAGATTCCTGAAACTTAGACCTAAAATGTACCCTTAAAACTGCTATCAGACATTTCTCTGTGTACATTGTCTAAGTTTTGGGTTGATCACTCTTGCTAATCATATTTTTGGATGTTGCCTTTCAGGGTACTTCTTCCAGGAGGTGGTGTGGATCTTAGGACTTCAGAGTATTCAAGGGTTGCTAAGATATTTTACCACAAGGCTTTGGAGGTAATTACTAAGGAGCAGTTGGTTCTTATCTCTGTTCAGAGATCAAAATGTGGGGTTCATATTTTTCATACTTTTGCACTGTCATTCAGTGGGTTAACTGCAGGCCTGAAAATAGGTAGCTTATTTCTTGCTTCTGCATAAAACTTCTGCATTAATAGCTTTGAATTCAGACTTGTGACACCCACTCCTGCTATATGATGTATTATGGTCGTAAACTCCAGAGCTCTTCAGGTGAGAATGGTGTTGTTTGTTCATTGTACCTGAGGCTGTATGGCTCTGTGTGAGCCTGGCAATGAGGAATTGCTCTTCCATCTTCGCTGCTGACTTTCCAACAACAGGCAAGGAAGGTGCAGGCAGTGGCATTCACAGGACCAGCCAGCTGCTGCAATTCAGAAATTGAGCTCCCTTTACTCTTCAGTCCCTGGGGCACCGATGCTTTTATTCTTTTGTCTCTATTTGTGGTGAGTCTTGCAAAGACTGTCTAGCTTTTATGTGAGACAATTTCATTTGTCTCTCTGGAGCTGCTCACTGTGAACTTCAGCCTATGCCTTGGTATTCAGCACGGGGGCAAGGGTTTCTTGTGGTTTGTTGTATGATTATGAAATTATGTTGACATTTCACAATGACGAACTGAATTGCCTATGTCACTTTATGATCAGAGAGACAGGTTTATTAGCTGGTATATATAGTACCAGTGACTGAAAGGCAGAAAATAATATTCAGTTCATCCTAGGTAACCCTTTCTAACAAAGGAGGGTTTTTTTCTTTGCGGTTTGTGGTAATTTTGTGTTCTGATTTTCATCTTTCAGATCTTACTTAGCGCTCTAAAATATTGCTAGTTTTACTTATGTAAGGTAAGCTACAATAGTAAAGAGTATCTTTATAAGTACAGGATGACTGAATTTTATCTTTTTCTAAAACATGAGGGGTCCTTTTCATTTGCAAATGTCAGCAGTGAGAAATCACTTTGATCTGGCTCTGCTTTAATAGGAATAGAGGATGTGAAATGCTAATCCTCATTCAAGTCAGTAGAATTTTACTAGTTAGGCAAAAATCTAAATGAAATACTGTTTTCCAGCTCTGAAATTAGTTTTTAAAATGTGATATGTTGAGTGGTGTTTAATACATGCTTAGCCTCCAGGCTCTAGTTTATTTTTAAGAAAGGGGAGGGGGAGGCACAAAATCTTTATGTTTCAATTGTAATTGTTTTTAAACTAGTTTATTTTTTGCCTTCAGTAGTCTTAGTCCTCACTTGCAACTCCACTGTCTGTCTTCCATGTAAGTTCTGTGCCTCATTGTACATTATGGGTGGTCATGAAGACTCTGCAGCCCTGTCATCCTTCTTTCTGTGCATCTTCCTTGTTTTGCTGTGAGAAGAAGTAGCTCTGTGGGCTTTTGCTACCGTACTGTCAGTAATGCAGTAGGGGAACATTATTATTCTGAGCCTACCATTTCAGCTTTCTCAAAAATGGCTTTGAGCAGCAGCTCTTCGGGGGTGGTGTGTGTGTTGTCGTATTCATAACTTAAAAGTGTTCAGAAACAAGTTAAGAAAAACTAGTCAGATTTCACAAGAACAGGAGTTCTGAAACATTCCAGTCTCCATCATGTGCTTAATATCTGGTGCAAACCATTTAAAAATGCAGATTTCCACTGCATGTATGCACCATTCTTGCTTAGATCATGAGAAACTATTTGTGTTACTGGTTTTTTGCTCCTTTTTTTCCTTTATTTTTTTTTGTTCATATTGTTTTCATAGGGACCTAACAATTTTTATTCTTTTGAAAATGGTTGCTGCTTTTTAATGTTGCTTAAATGTACATTTTTGTCTTTCTGGAAGACAGGTCTACACTTGCTAATTGAACAATGATATAGGTATGTCATGTAAGACCACAGCTATGCTAGTAGTAGGATTCATATTTTCTTAATGCAGTTGGGTGGGCACAGACACTGCAAAGGTCTCTTGCTATGTGATCATAGCGTGCTTTGTAGAAAAGTATGAGTTGTAATGAGTATGCTTTCCCTCACAACAGTGACAGGCTCTTTTGTGTCTCTTTTAATGATTGCTTTCTTTAGAGAAATGTTGCCATTTTGCAGTTTCTGTTTAGGCTGCTCTCAACAATGCATACTACTGTAGTAGTTGTACTTCTCACCTACACAAAAGAAAGTGTAAAGACTTGGAAGTTCTCATCAGTCAATTTTCTGTGCATTTCTATTACTGTTTCCTTAAATTATTGCTTTTATTTTGTAGGCTAACGATAAAGGAGATTATTTCCCAGTATGGGGAACATGTCTTGGACACGAAGAGCTTACATATCTCACAAGTGGTGAAATTTTACTTGTTCATACCAAGACAAATGGTTTTTCGCTCCCTCTGAACTTTACCTCAGGTGAAAAATTCATTACGTCTCATGTCTGAATTTTACTAAGAGGTGTTGTGTTTTGTTCCTGATAAATATTATGGGGTGAATGTTTGTCAGGTTCCTGATGATTATCTTCTGTTAAATTCTTTGTTATTAAGTTGCACTGACTGTTTTTGTAAAGTCAGTGCAGCTGTCACTTCTTAAGCAGAGAAGTGAGCACAAGCCATTTGAAACCAACAGCAATCAGCAAAAACTGAAGTTGTGGCTCTTTGAGTCATTTGAAAATTTGGACCTACAAAATAATGTCTGCTTTTTATTTCCAAGTTGAACAAAATTCACAGCTTCAAAACCTATTAAGCTTGGAGAACAGGTTTCAAATTTTAAATTTTTCAAATCATGTCTTTCCTCATAATGAATAATGGCATTAGTGTCCCTTTTGAACAGTATTGAAATCACAGAGATTCCTTGAGATAGAACTGTGGCACTTGGCAGCTCTTGTAATTTGTGGCCTCTGTTGATACTTTACCCTTTGTGAGTAATTAAAAAAAATGTAGCATTCACAAATTCTGTCACTTTTGTGCTTGTTGTGAGTGGAAAGGCCACTGAAATGAGTGTCAAAGAATGATGCTTATTTTAGAGAGAACTTTACTACCTAAATTGGATCCTCTCTGGGTCAAGACTGGTAGACAGTGGTAGCAGCATATTGGAAATCTGTTGATTTCTAACTGATATCTCTTGCAGGATATTCTAAAATAATAAAGATTTAGTGCCAAAAAAGTTTAATATAGCATTTTATTAAATGTGTTTTGTCAGTATAAGTCCATTTGAGACCAGTTTCAGTAATGGAAATTGCAATCTTTTTCTTTGTAATAGCTGCAAAAGACAGTAAAATGTTCAGGAATTTCCCTGATGATGTGTTACACGCACTTGCTACTGAGCCATTGACATCAAACTTTCATGTATGGAGCCTCTCCATGCAGGTATTTGATCTTTTTATTTCTTGCATACAAACATCTTTTTTTTTTTTTGTTAAAACTAGAAATAAATAAGCAAATCAAACCTTTTCCCTCTTCCCCTCTCTTTATCACAGAATTTCACCAATAATGAAAAGCTTCGTAATTTCTATAATGTTCTGACTACTAACACTGATGGTGAAGTGGAGTTTATATCTACCATGGAAGGTAAGGAAATTAATTTCCTTTGGAAGCTGTGACTGTAACAACCTAGTTCTTTAGGGGTGTTGTGGCATGGATGTGAATTGGTATTGTGAGTTGTTAAAATAGTGGGGTGAGCATCAGCCCTGTCAGTGCTCTGGCCATGAGGAGCATTTCTGTTTGCAGGGATATTTTCTCTTTTCGGTACTGTGAGTCCTCCCACCAGCTTCCAGATCTGCTGTTACACTTCAGCACTGGCATATTTGAGTGCTACGGTGTGAAGTTCACAGCTCTTGTGCTGCAGTGGTTGGATCCCTGTGCAGTGCATTGTGCCTCTATCAAGCCATGCTTTCCAACTGCCTGCTTAGGCTTGTTTCCCTGGTGCTGTCTGGTTGCTGCATGGGAAGAACACTCCAGGCTGCTGAGGGAACAGCAATATCCCTCATCACCTGAGCAGCAACGCTGGTAATTGCCCTCCTCCACAAGCCTTTTGCATGACTTGTTTTGTCTGTTTCATGCTAGGCTTGCTCAGCTCAGGAAACAAGCTAGCTCTTCAGGGAGTGTTTTATCTTGATGAGTGCAACACTAGCAGCCCTACTGTAGGGCCCAGCTGTCACCAATGGGATTCTTCTGTGTGGCATCCTGGCTGGCCTCCAAAAGAGAAGAATAGCGCTTTGATCAGCAAACCTGATTAGGCTAATGACAGGCATCACCCGTGCCTGCAAGCGGTTTGTCACAGAGCAGTCATCAGCTGCTGTGCCGCTATTCCCTGGAAGGGAGCTGAGGACTGACCCCCCAAAATGTATCAGGCCTGGCCAGAGCAGATGGGAGCTGCCCTTGGATTGATTGGGCCTTTAAGGAGGTACTAGGACATGGATCTCTCCCATGGAACTGGCGTCCAGTATGGCTGTGAATGCTGAGTGATGCTGGCAAGCAGATAGGAAGCTTTGAGACTGATCTACTTGAAAAAAAAATATTTTTTAGTGTGTATGTACATTAATTCTGAAGAAATATTCAGAAAAACTATGTACAAATATTTTCTTGCATGGAATGAGACTCTTCTTTTACAATATCAATTTCTTTTCCTTTAGTTCTACTGTGACTTTAAGAGTGTTTCAACTTGCTTGTTTAAGCTTTTGTGTAACTGTTGATAAGTGAGATACATTTGTAGCTTATCCGAGGAGTTTACTTTGCAGTAAGATTAATTGCGTAATTCTTAAGGCATACACCTTTACACACTTCCTGTTTTGTTGTAGCATACAGATATCCAATTTATGGCATGCAATGGCATCCAGAGAAAAATCCTTTTGAGTGGAAGGATTCTCCAGGCATTCCACATTCACCATCTGCTGTAAGAGCAGCGTTTTATATGGCCGATTTCTTCGTTAATGAAGGTAAAAGTTGATTATCTATAAATGCTGGGGGTTGGAGTGAAGCATTACTGAAAAACTTTGGAGAGAGTGGACTTTTTTTTTCAGCTGTCAAAGTTCAGTACCTCTTAGTGCTTTCTGAGAAGATCACTCTGCAAGCTTTATAGGCTTATAAACACCAAAGGATACTGGAAGTGAAATGGCTTAGTGAAAGTAACATCAAAAGGCCAAACATTCCACAAACTCTTTTCACTAGCCTGGCTCTAAAATATTGTTCTGTGGCATTTACCTTTTCAAAATATCCCCATAACATTTTGGCCTCTCTTGCACAAAGACAATAAAACAAAAAAAAAGTACTCCGTTCATAATTCCGGGGGCTTCTTCAGTTCCAAACTGGCTTACAGTCATTCAATGTGTTCTCAAGTTTGCTTGCAAAGTGCATACACCAGGAGTATAACTAGGGCTTGGGCAGCATGGCTGTGTCAGAGGGGTGCAATATGGTGCCCTACAGTTGTGTATGTTAGACAGCACAAGGAGATTTTTAATTTTACAGAGCTGTTACTTTTTTTTTTGTTTATACCCTAAGAACCTGGAAGTAACTAATGAGTAACATTTTGATAGTTTATGACACTTCTTATCTGTTTGCTATAAAATAAGCAGGCTATAAATAGAGGTGTATTTGAAGGAATCAAACTTTATTCCTTAATTTATTCCTACTAAATCATTCTGCCTGGGCTATTTCATTAAATTGTCTTACCTCCTTGATGGGGACTATGAAGAACACAATAATTAAGCTGGTCTCTGGACTTGGTCTCAAATCAGAAGAGTCAGCATAATGAAGAAACTAGACAGTGGTGTAAAGAAATGCAATTTGTGCTGATCTGGTCAATGAGAGTGTAGAACTAAAGATTGCATTTCATACAAATTCAAGGTGCTTTTTTGCATAAAGTAGTCCTACTCCTCTTTGTGAAAATGTAGCAAAACCATTTTGATAGGGAACTTAGGGCCCGGCAGAACTGGGCCTCTGAGCAGCCTGGTCTAGTGAAATGTGTTCCTGCCCATGACAGAGGGATTGGAACAAGATGATCTTTAAGGTGCCTTCCAACCCAGGCCATTTTATGAGATGGCAGACTATGACAAAAGTAGGGGGAAAATAGGAGAAAATACAGTATGAGTCTGATTTTAATTTTGTAGTTTAATACTAGAATGCAGTGTGTTTTCTGGCTTTATTTGCTGCTTTCTCTGGTATCTGTCTGCAGACAGTATTCCCAATGGAAGTAAGCTTGCTCAGGCCATTATCCAAATTAAGTGGGGCAAAACAAGTGCCAGCTGTGCTTGTAAATCCTGTTGAGACACAGCATGTGAGTTCTGTTACATACATGTACACATCCAAGGAGTTTGTGCAGAGTGCCACACAGATCTACTGACATACAATTCTGGTAGAGCAAACTTTCTTTGGCCAGCTCTGTCTACCCCCATCTCTTCTACCAAATCCTAAATTACTCTTCATTACCTCCCCAGTCTTTTGGGGAGGTACAGAAGCATAAACTCTCTTACTGAGTACTTCATATCATAACTTTGCAATGAGTAATTGACATTTGTAGCTAATTTAAGACAGAATATCTTCCCTACCTTTGAAAATGACCCACAAGATTAAAAATGTAAACTGCTTTCAGCTGGTAGAAATAGACTCATGTGTGATCTGTTAGTAACTAAACCATTCTACTAAAATACCATTTTTGTATCCATCCATCATTAATTTTAACTTATGTAGAGTTGCCAACCTGATAAACCAGGGGAGGATTCAATTTTATTGTCCTCACCAGCACAGTCCATGCAGCTTTCAGTAGGCTGATACTATGATGTATCTCTTTCGGGGTTAAAAATACGGGTAGCTATTACCAGTATCTCATGGGTAACTATTTTACACAGTCTTGTCTTGAAATTCTCCCTCTCCAGTAATAAAATATGCACTAACCAGCTTTCTGAAGATGTACCTTCACGATTCTTCACATACAAGCCACTGTGATTCCATTTGTTGTGCTACTCAAAATAACTTATTTAACAAGATAAATATTGTTGAGGAGGATAACATTAAAATGATCTGTACTTTTTCAATATTTTACAGCCAGGAAGAGCATGCACCATTTCTCCAGTGAAGATGAGGAAACAAAAGAATTGATCTATAATTATAATCCAGTTTACACAGGAACATTTTCTGCATTTCAGCAAACTTATTTTTTTGATTGAGTATGTTTTGATTGAGTCAAAAGTGCAGTGTTGCTATTTATAAATGGAATTATTTGCCAGCCTTGTGTAATTAAGCTGATATAGTCATAGAAAGCTAGAACAGTTTTCCTTTACAATGATTTGTTCTGTGTATCTTCTGCACTATTGAAACATTAATATATAAATTTACATTCAATCACAAAATAATAATCATCTTGGATCATACTTTAAGGCAAGCTACAGAAAAATATATTTTTCTTCCAGGAAAGAGGACTTGACTGTGCTTATAAACTTTGATGTAATCACCTTCAGTACAAGCAAAAGCTTTCATATATTTTAAAATATGAGACTTACCTTTGTAAAATGTTGTGGACTATGACAGAACTGGACACTTAGATACATTATGTAGTAAAATCCTGTCCTTTTCAAATGATTTAGCAAATGAGACTCTTGAATTTGTCATGTGTATGCAGCCAAGTTCTTGACAGGGACGCCTTTGTCATTTCAAAAATAGACCAAAATAGTAAAGCATGATAGCAAACAGACACTTTTGCCTAAGAAGCACATTATATGCCATTTGTGACACTGTTTCTCTTGTGCACTGAGCATTATTTGGAGTCCTTATACCTTTTGAGGCCTTCATATCACAAATATCACATTAAAAAAAGAAGTTTGGAGGGCTAAGACTGTCTTGGAGAAAGTGGAGTCAGGAGCTGGATGGATATGAGATGCATGTGCTCATTCCTTTGTATTTAAAAGAGTGGAAACCTAATTTTTTCTCTAAAGTGTCTGACTTCTCCTGTAGCTGGATAGAATTTTCACTGGAAGTCAAGGGGTAGTTTGCCGTTATATTAGTGAACAAGGTCATTTCTTTGTCTTGTTTGATAGTTCAATGCAACTAGAATTTAAACAGCAGATGAATGTATGTGAGAAACCTCTTAAAGGTGACATAATGTGATAATAGCAATTGCATGCAATACACTGACCCAGTTTTTCCTCTGCTTTGCTCCAGACTTGGTGAAAGTTTTGTTTAGTGGTTTTGTGTGTTGTCTGAAAAGGAACTAAGATTAGACAATCAAATGTAATTCTCCTCTCTAGCATAGCTTCCAAACTCTTGTTAACATTAACAAGGGTTTGCAGTTTATGAAGAATACAGGTTTATAAAATTGTTTTGTAGAACCTCATACTCTCAGGTACCATATCTGAATCAGTCTGGTAAGTTTCTCAGGTTTTTCAAGTAAAACGCTCTCTAACTTGTTCTTTGTCATGAAGCAGCTGCATAAGAGTATGTGAAACTCATCTGTTAAAAAAAAACCTATGAGGAAACATTAACTGACTAGCAAAAAAACACTTCCAGGTAATTACAAGCTTAAACATTTGTCATATCAGCCGACTTAGTCAATGGTTATCTTTTTAATAGAGGTAACTTTATTAATTGACTCCTGAATAGAACCAAGTTTAAAAAGAGGGTTGTGCTCTACAGTTGCATATAAATGTAGCAG
This sequence comes from Cinclus cinclus, assembly GCF_963662255.1. Lineage (NCBI taxonomy): Eukaryota > Metazoa > Chordata > Aves > Passeriformes > Cinclidae > Cinclus > Cinclus cinclus. The sequence goes on along the minus strand of NC_085046.1, from coordinate 116,304,751 downwards.
CTGTGATACTTTGAAGTCAAGTCCAGTCTTCTAGCTGTTGTTCAGGCTGTGTTCTTTGGAACAGCTCTAAGAATTTGCCTAAGTAAGGTGGGCAGGTTTAGCCTTAAACCAGAGATCAGTCTTGCAAGTGAAATGTCTGCAGTAGGAGCAATTAGTTCCTGAATGTGTGGCTACAAAGAGTATTGTGTGTAATATAATGAGAGAAGTTTATATATTATAAATTTGTATGTGTCTTTCCATTAAACCCTTTATTTGGTAAAGCCTTATTTGATGATATGCATGATTTTTCTATGATACGTGAAATAAACTTTTATTCAAGCAGACTTGTATTTTTATTATCTTTTAGATACCACAGATGAAGCACTGACAACAGTCATCGTCTTCTTGTTTCCATCTGTGATAATCATAAATCAGGAGGTTACAACCTGTGGTCATGCCAGCAAGTCAGGGTCAGGATTAATGAGATCATGTCCTGGCACAGACAGGCCCAGAGTGCAGGTACCTTTGCCCAGAGCTTGAGCTTAAATGCACTTTAATGTGGCTGCTGAGACCAGGGGCAGGAGCTTTCAAGAAGGCTGCTCACAGCTCATATTCACAGAGCCTTTCCACAGCTCATCCTCAGAGCCATCTCACCCCGGGGTCAGTGTCAGAGCTTGCTCAACACAGGCAGACAAACCTTCACTAAAGTGGGAAGGGGCTGCAGCACTAATGGGGCTCTCAGGGCTCTGAAAGCTGCAAGCAAAGAAATTTCTGTCTACTCTTCATAATGCCCAATATCTTCTGTCATGTTTTCCAGCCAGAAACAAACTGCAGGAACCAAAATTGTCTATTTGTCATGTAACAGTGAGTTTAAAAGTTTCTTTTGAAGAAGTCCTTCCCTCTGCTTGTGTTGTACAATATGGGTTTTCATTGCATAGACCGAGCTCTTAATGCAGTTTTTAGAATTATACTAGAGAGAGAAAGGAGACCATGTCTGTACTCACAGCTTGTTGAGTCTGGTGTATGAGCCTCACCAACTTGCTTGTTGCTGTGTGGGAACATCCACTGATCAGCAAGGTAACTCTAATATGTGTCTTACAGACCATATTAAATAATCTTCAAGAGAGAAAAGTTTGAAATAGTTTCCTCCTTGGAGTATTCTGTTCTTCCCACTAGATGGCCTCCAAGAACCAGTATTTTCTGCTATTTTGTAATGGGGTGTGGTTGTGTCTCTCTAAAGTTGAGTAAGATATTTACTGTACTATGGTATGTAGTGGGGTGTTTGGGATGTGGGGGAAGAAGAAGGGAGGAGACAATAGGACTGGAATCTTACTGGCACAACTGGGAATGTTGACAGGATTGAATGAGATTGAATTAATTCAACTGGGATTAAGTCTTGTTTCCAGTGAATATTTAAGCCGTTCAAGCATTAGCTGAATTGGGTGACTGGAATTACATCTGTCTTTTCATGTGGTTGTTCTTCCCCTTTAGCTATAGAATCTGTCTTGGTTCCATATTCTATAAATATGAAACTAGTTCATGCAGAACAGGACAGATAGTTTAGATGGGAAGAAATGAGAACTTGATCTCAGAAAGCCTTTGCCTGGGAGGCAGGAAAGACCAGTTTGAATTCCTTCAGCTAAGGAAGAAATTACAGGGAAGAAACATCCTGAGTAAGTGCTGTTAGAAAGGAGTTAAAGAGTAAGAGGAAGAGCTTGACCCGCAGGCTTCATTGTGGGGGAAAACAAATCACAAAACAACTCACCTGAACCCCCACCACTTTTGAGCTGACAAGCTATGCAAAATTCCCTGGCAAAATGGTGAATCCAAAGCAGAGATTACTGTCCAAGCATTTCTATGTCGAATACCATATTTTCAGGTTAATTTTTAGCTTTTTCCCCTTTAGCATCAGTGCCACCATAATCACTGCTGTGGATGCTGCTCAGCTAAACAATATTGAAAGCTGGACTGTACTTGGGAGATTTCTATAGAAATTAATGGCCTGTTATGAACATGATGATTCTTTCCTTGGAACAGTGAGGAAAGTGTGGAGACAGTTTGAACAATGAGGAAGAGCAATAACGAGCAATTTCCCATTCATGTGTTATCCCTGCATTGCCCTTATGAGCCAGGAGCCCTGAAAGAGGAATAGCCATGTGTGTAATCAAGTATTTGGAGTCTGCATGCCAGGGCTCAATCAAGAATGTTTGGGTTTGAGGTGGGAAAGTGTACACAAGATTTCAGTCACTTTTATCCAGTAAATAATATCTTATCAGGGGTTTTGAGGGTGCTTTTGGGTTTTGGGGCTTTTTTCTACAGTGGAGTTCCCAGTCATGTGTTTGGCGATGGTGTTACCAGAAAAGCTATGGGAATTGGCTAGGATCCAAGTCCACAAAGGATTCCTTTTCAAAATACTATGGTTTGAGTACTTACATGGAAGACAGATTGACAGATACTTTGAAGTGATTGATTACCTTCCCTTGTTAGCCTTGTGCCTTTCCCCAGGGCAGGCCTCTTCTCCACTGCTTATTTACAGGGCAACTAGTGAAGTTTATCCTGCCCTGGGCCACCTGTTGATAAGGATACCGTTCCAGCTTTCATCACTTCCACATTGTGTTTATATCTGTTTCATAAAGTAAGCAGTATGTTTTAAGAGCCAGCTTCCTCTTTTAGTTCTTATATAGCAAAAAAAATTTCCAAGAAAATTTCATCCAAAAAAAAGCCTAGACCATTGAAAAATAGCTGTCACTATTTGGAGAAGCACTTGAACAAAGTACTCACTCCAGACTTAAGCAAAAAAAAAAATTCTTCGATTCTCTGATTTTCAGAAATGTAGTGAAAAAACATCCCTTGCAACTAAGCTTTCTGTAAATGAAAAGCAAAAAAAGTAGAAAAACCCAAAAAGTTAAAAGGAGTAAATTCTAGCAGTTGCTGCTCCTGAGCATTAAAACAATTGAGTTAAATACTATGGGCTGGTTTTTGGGGTAGAATTAATTCTCTTCACATAGTTTGGATGGGACCGTGTTTTGGATTTGTGCCAAACACAGGGTTGATAATTCAGGGATGTTTTAGTTACAGCAGAGGAATGCGCACACAACCTCTAGGCTTTTCCAGCTTCTCATCCCACCTGGTGAGGTGAGGGGGAGCATGAGGGCTGGGGGTTCACAAGGACTCAGGAGGGGACACAGCCAGGACAGCTGACCCCAGCTGACCACAGGGGTATTCCATAACATATGACATCATGCTCACCATATAGACGTGGGGAAGAAGGAAAGAAGGAGATGACATTTGGAGAGATAGCATTTGCCTTCCCAGGTGACGGTTAGACGTGATGGAGCCTGGCTTTTCTGGAGATGGCTGAACCCCTGCCTGCTCCTGGGGAAGGTGAATGAACTCCTTGGGTTGCTTCGCTAACATGTGTCGATTTTGCTTTACCTATTAAACTGTCTTTATCTCAACCTATGAATTTTCTCAGTTTTACTCCTCTGATTTCCCCCCCACCCCCCACCCCTGTGTGGAAGGAGTGAGTGAGTGGCTGTGTGGGGCTTTGGGGTTAAATTACAGCGACTTGAGACTGTGTAGCTCCCAAGCTGCCTTTGATGATCTCTTTCACTGTGCGTATACAAGTTCAAGAGCTGATGTTATATGTGTGCAGTTTCTTGCACTTTTCCTGAAGAATAGACCAGCAAGATCAGAAAGACTAAAATAACAATTTTCTAGCTAGAAGCACATTGGGAAATTATTTCTCCATGTGACTTCTTGAGGCACCAGTAGAAACTGGTTGCAATGACCTTAATTCAACTGCAGAAGTGGATATTTGAACTTCATATCACTGTACTTGACTAGGATTTACTCAGCAGGTCTTGTACTAATAACTCCTAAGGACCTGCTTTTTCAAAAGACAATGGAAGATACTATTGGGACTATTAATTGCTGATTTTTAATATATTATTAGATTTAATTAATAATCATGTTGTTAGCATTATGGAAGAGACACAAAGTAAAGTGAAGAGACTACAGACAATTTGTGAGATTTTTTCAAAGGAGCCGTATCAGAATGGAAGTATACCCCAAAGTTTTTGGCCAAACCCATTGAAGGCCAAACCTGGATGAAGTTAATCTTTTCCATCCTTGTAGGCTTCTAAATCCATTGCTGGCATTTAAACTGTTGTACCACTGATGGAGACCATTTCTAAAAACAGATCTAAATATGTCTTGGACTTTCTGAGGAAAAGAGAGAAACCTGAGGGACCTATTATCTGGTTCACTTTAATTTGAATTATTTGTACTGATTGTTTCTCATTAATATTTGCAATAAGCAACTCAGTCTTCCACTTCAGCAAAAAAATACCAGTAATTCTTTTGTTTCTGGACTTAAAACTGAAACAGTTTTCTATGTTATTTATGCCACTAAGCTGAACACAACAAATGTTACTCTCACTAGGAACAGAAGCTAGTTCACTATTTATCCCTCAGCTCTTAAACTTTACTTAGGTTTCTTATCAAATTAAGGATGAGTTTGTACCTATCCCTGTAGTTTTCCCACTTTGGTTCTTGCAGACTGTGCTACCTTGTGGCTCCTTAGGGAGTTTAATTACTATACCAGAACTTTGAGCCAGCAGTGACTGCTTCTTCCAGCAGCAGCTACCAGAGTCTTCCCAAATTACTGACTGTTCTGCTACAGATGCTTGCAAATGAGGGAACTGGCTCAATGAAGACACTAGATGTTTGAGCAAACCCAGTAGCTCCCTGGCCATTGTGTGTCAGCTGAAGCTGAAGCTCAAGCCATTGAGATAATACTTCAACATAAATGTCTTCCATTTCCGTTTATTCTTAACTGTCAAGAAGGACCCTTGCCCTCCCTTAGTGGCATTTGCAAGGTTTCCCTAAGAATTCTGTTCAGAATCTGTCAGCTGTTTTCTTTTTTTCTTTCCACACCCAGGGAGCCCGACACATGAAATGAATGCATCTGAATTAATCTCCAACTCTTTTAAGAAAAGTGAAACTGAGATAAGAATATAGTGTAGCTTTTAAGCTATGCTTAAAAGTGTGTGGGGAAAAGTTATCATACAGATGAAGTATGTATCTTTATACATTATTTTAAGAGAAGCTGAATTGCATCAATCAGCATGGGGAATACCAGTCCAGACAACAACATCTGTTTGAACAGCTGGGCTTGCTGGGCATCTTTTGTTGTCCCAGATTTCTCACTTGCACATTTTGACTTCAGAGTCCAGGATATTGTATAATATACTATCCTTTTGGCAGTTATTCCTGCAAATACTCAGCATGGGTAGTGGTGGTCACTCTAGGACTTTGGTGATAAACTCAGTCTCCCTCTGAGGCTTGGTTGTCTGTGGCAGTCAGGCCACAGAACTCTGTGGGAGAGGAGTACAAGTCATGTGCCTGGTGAGGTTTGACAAGTCAGGGTTTCACAAAACACAACATTTCTGTCATGTCTTACTCATGTTTAGACAAATTAGGAGAGTTTTGATTTCCCAAGAGAAGAGCAAGCCTGAGGCTCGCGTCCTGCACTGCCACACCAGGGAGTGCAGACACGTGCACAAACCATGCTATGTGTTTGTGCTGTTCAAAAGGACTTAAAGTAACTTTCAGAAAGGTTATAAGGTGCTGAATAATGCTCTTTTAAAATTCATTCTTTATAGGAGAAAATTAATACCTATGTAACACAATGAAATGACTTCTATGTAGAAATTATATCCAAGGACGATGGTGGTGACCATGATAAACCTTCTGGGCACTAACTGAAACTGAATGCTCAGCCATGCAATGGCATTGCTAACAAAGCCTGTGTATATTTTGAATTCCCAACTGATTTGGTTTCTGGATGACATGAAGCAGATGTCTGCTGGGATCAGTTGTCCCCAGGTTGAGGAGTGGGAGTATGTTTATACAGTGCCATTAGGGCTAGGGTTTACTGTGGGAAGAAAAGAAAATCGTGCTAAAAAAGCCAGACCAAAACTGTCTTCAGAACAGAACTTGATTGTCCTGCTCAGTTTTCAGATACAAGACAGACTGACCCCATATGGTAAATGAAGGTCTAGACTGACATTTTTCTTATGAGCTTTGCTGCAGCCTCTAAATCACTGCCACACATCATTTTTATTTCTTTAGCACAGTTTATCTCTTGGTAAGCTTGGCATGACTTCAGTGAAAGTTTTTTTTTAACTCATGGCCATAATGCTGAAGAATATAATGCAGACAGATGGATGATTAACTGTATGAGAAGTAATTAAAATGAAACATGATCTCATACTTTCATGTGTAGCAGAATTTTTGGTAGTTATCTTGTTCTCTGTGTCCTGCAGAACTTCCTGATAAATTATCATCTGATACCAAAACTTCAAACTAGACAAGAAAAATTAAAAAGCGTCATTTATGCAATTTGAAAATAGACTAGTTCTAAAAAATAAAGGCAATTAAAAATTGGGATGTCTCAGCTGCCTGATTAAACATCTAACAAGATGCATGACTGACACTCCTCTCCAATCTTTATTTATTTGTTTATTATTAGAAAGCTCCTCAGATGTGTATAAGCCATCTGCTGTTCTCAGATTCTCTGAGCCTTGGTATATTATGCATCTGCAAAGCATTTTCATTTGATGCCATTAACTATGGAAATTTGAGAATGAAAATTTCCAGTAGAAAAAGCTGATACTTTCTAGACATTTCTGATTATGGCCCAGTCTTTCCTCTTTTGTCCCCAACAGCTCTATTTTGATGATTACAGTTAAGCTGCAGACTGCTTTGGTGTGATAAATGACACCAGCCAAGCAACAGCAGCCAGGCTGTCTCCTCAACATGTTTGGGCTACTTGTCCTGGTTATTTCCTCAGCTCAGTGTGGAAGCTTCCACCCGGAGATGGGGCCCTGGCTCAGCCACAGGACTACAGAACAGCCTGGAACCTAGATCATGGTGTGATGAACATCACTGTCTAAGAGTGCCAGGATGGGCAGGAGAGCATGACTGCCTGGGAGGAGTTTCAGAAGGAGCAGGATGCTCTGTCTGCTGGTGACAGCCCAGGGTGGGACTCACTCAGGTGAGCATCCCAGCTGGCTCCCAGCTTCATGCCCTATCACAACCACAGTAAACTGAACCATACCTTAGCACTTCCCTTTCCCCTCTTCCAAGGGCAAGGAAAGCCCACAACCATTCCTGGGCACAAGCATGGTTGCAGGGAGGTGTGGGAGAGTGTTGGTTTGTATTAATTTACTTTTTTGGTAAGGAAGGGAAGGAACCAGCAACCTCCAGGATATACCCTTGTAGAGTTTGAGCCTGCTTTGCCTTCCTCCTAATCCTATCTCACAACAGGAACTGAGTAAATAATTCTAGTAGGTGCACCAGCGATTTGTCCAGCACTAGACCCACCACATAAATTGATACATTGGCTAGGAAACCTCAAATTAGTGAATCAAAACCACTACAGGGAGGAAGCCCAGCCTGGGTCAGCTTCATCTAGACCTGCCATGCAGCTGGCAGTGAGCTGCCACCCTCTCCTGACTTGGTTTGCCTTTCGTCTGCTGAAAGCGGCTGTAGGTTTCTGCAGTAATAAGTTGTGCTGAGCTTTGCTGGGACAGCTGCTGTAATACAGCAAACATGGAATACACCAGAAGAAGGAATACACCAGCACCATGAAAGAAACTGGCCCTTATCTCCTGGATGGGAGCTGAAGCGAGATATGGAAGTTGCAGTGGTTAACACTGTGTTACTTCAGGCACTGGGCTTTCAGTTGATGCTTGTTCTTGATTTGAACAGGTACTATCTGCCTGCCTGCCAGTGTCTGAAAGATGTAAATAACCTTGTGGCTGAGAATGGGGATGGGATGGAATAGCTATTTATCATTTCACCTTCAGTGTTAGTAATCTCCTTCCACCAGTAAAATTCCAGGAGAATTCCTTAACTCTGGCAGTGAGCCTGCTGTGTAGCAGCAATGCTGTGGACCTCTTCAAGCCCCTCGAGGGAAAAATTGGTGGTGAGGTGGTGCCACTCCGATGAGTGAGGTGTAATTCCACCACACCAGGTCCCATCATATCATAGAAACGTCTTTCTCTGAGGCATTGGCCCTCTAGCTGTGCACTTGTCACCACTCAGCTTCCCCACTACATCAGTCAAGCCCCTTAGCTTGTGAAGGGGAAGTCATTGGTGCCACAGAGCAAAAATTCTATTTCACCAAAAACAAAAAAGGTGAGACTGTGACACATAACTTCTCATTTGTGAAGTATGAAACCAATTTTCACATCAAACCCTATATGACTTGGGCTTGTCTTTATCTACAGCTGCACCAGGCTCACCTTGCAGGAGTAGCCAGGACCTGATGCAGATATGTGGAGCAGAGTGAGCTAGACTCATCTGAAGAGGCAGACAAGAGTTACAGAAGCTGACAGACGTAAAGAATAGCTGTGGAGATTATCCAAATGTTTTTCTGGGTCCAGGTCTTGACTTGTATTACTGCCACTAGGGATGGTTTCAAAGACAGACAACTTCCTATAGCGGTCTGTAGCTATTTGTGTGCCCAAATAAGCACATGCTATAAAGCACTAATCATGCTGTGTCCAAGGTACCAAGGTCCTTGTAGCACCAGATTTAATTTTACTGCACCAATTGTCTGTATATTCATACTGAAGAAATCAAGGGTTGTTTGTTTGCAGCTGGATCAAAGCTAATAGTCTAATACTAATATTAAACCCAAATGGTGCCCAGCAGGTGCAGTTTCTGGATGGGGGAAATGACCATGAAGTAGCCCTATGCAAAGTATCTCTATAATTTAAATTCTGTTTCACTATATTATACTCTTTACACTGTGTTTTTATCATACACCTCTTTATTGCAGTGTGCTTTTTGGCAAAGTCTTTTTGTCTGCTTTGTAAAAACATTTAATTAACTCTTCAGGGTTTTGTTTGATGTTGCAAAAATCGTATCAGCAAACCAACATAGCACTGAGTTTTGGGAAGGGCAATAGGATGTGATGAGGTGTGACTGCAGCAGTACTCACTTTTTGACTGAGCACTGAGGTGGATGCAAACTCTGGGAACCTAAGGACTGTGTCAGATTTCCTTATAGTGTTTTTAATCTTTAAGTGTTTTAAAGCACTCTTAACTACAATGAAGAGTATTATGTTTCTACTTGAATCTTTTAATCTATTCCATGGGTGGTTTTATGGCTTATAGTAGTTTTTATTTGTTTGAGGTTTTGGTATTGTGTTTGTTTGTTTTGGTGGGTTTGTTTTTTGTTTTTTTCTTTCTGTTTGGACTTTTTTAAACATCTCTTACTTTTCCCCTGAGGGAAAAAAAATGGGTAAAACCCACCCTGTAAATGATGTCTTATTTTTAGTTCTTGAACTCTGCTGTGCTTAATTAGTTTATGCAGCTGAAAATTAAAAACAAAACCCCACTCCCCACAGCTATATGTATTCATGTATAGCACTTAATATCTTAAATCCCTTCATTTATCTCTAAAGAACAGCCACTAAAGTTGTGTGTGAAGAAAACAGAAAATCTGTTGCATGTAACCCTCAAAATCTAAGAAGTACAAGTATTTTTTAATATAAGTGAGCAGCTTCTCTGTCAGCCTGCACACACTCCTTACATGCTCAGAAATAGGCATCAGAAACCTAAATGCAGTAGAGGAATCCTCTTTGTTGGTTTCTTGCATGCCTAGTTTTGTTCTCTTGTGTTTTTTCATCTCACAGCCCATGGAATTCATCTCTCTGTGGCTGGCACATTTTTTTCTAAATTGCCTCTTCTCTCTGAATATGGAATATTCCCTTTCTTATGTTTTCTCCTCTGATGTGTTTTTCAAAATTCTTGTCCCTGGCCTGTGCCAGCCTTGCCAGAACTCTGAGCCAACCTGACTGAAAACCACCCCGAAGAGATAGTGACAGTGCCACAAGGTGGGCAAGGGTTGGTGCCTGAGTCCCTGTCCTGCATCAGTGCTCTGGGTGATGCAGAGCCTGAACAACTGCTGTGCCCTCAACTTTGCCAACACAGCTGTGGCCAGACCCTGCCCCCCTCTCCAGACTAGACTTGGGGGAAGAGGGGAAAAATGAAGGAATTTGATGACAGCACAAGTTTGCTTTTGGATTGAGGTACAGCCTTGGTCCTTTGTCTTTGCAGCAACATGACCATCAATGGAGTCAATGGACATTGAATCTAGAAGGTGGCCTGGGAATTACTAGTATGGCTTCTGTGCTTGGTAGTCATCAGCTCTGCTAAGTGAAATAAGCCAAATTCGAGTTGTTTCTGTGAGCAAGTGCAACACAGCTATTATTATTCTTTTTTTCACAGTGTGATACCAAGTGATTAAATATGACAGGGCAAGTCCCAAAGTGCCACAGCCACAAATACAATGAGGGGCATGAGGTTGAGGTCTCACTCAGCAAGCAGCCTGGCTATTTCAGACAAGTCCCAGAGTGTCTGCTGTTCCCTTCAAGTTTCTGTGACAGATCTAGGCTAGAAGAACACCTTGTATTTTCCTAGCACAAAGAGCAAAGGCCTGCATTTTCTTCTTGGTTTTCCAGTCAGGCTTGGACTTCAGAGTAACAGCTGTGCTAAAATAAATAGCCACATCTACCAAGGAAGCTGAATCTTCATTCTCCTCCAGAAAGACAAAGACATATCTACACAGCCTTAATTACTGATGCAATGGCCCAAACAAGTTTTCATCAGTGGTTTTAAATGTCATTGTAGGGGATGTGAACACTTTCAGAAGATCACTCTTGGAGTATACGTTCCAGTCAGCTCCAGCAAGTCATCTGTATGTAATTTGGAGGCAGAAATTGTATTTATTGGAGAGTCCCCACTTCCAACATGCTGCCTAATGTTATCCAAAATTATATGTCACACAGAACAGATTGAGAGTCATAATAATTACACTGGATGAACAGAACAAATCTCAAAAGTAAGAAGCTGGTCCTGCAATATATTATTCATGGCTGGCCAAATCAGCTCCAGAAGCTGGAAGTAAGGGAAAAAGGGACAATTTATAACTTTCTTTACTCTCCAAAAATTCTGACTCCAATGTCACATTTGCTTTGTGCATGATGTCCTTGCTTAAGCAACCTCTAGAAAGAAGTTTCAGGGTGATTAGACACTTCGGCATTGTAAGTTTAAAAGCTTATAATATTTTTGAAGAAAAACATTACTATTTCTACAAAGATTTTATTAAATAAAAGTATTTTGTTTTGCTGTAACTATCAATTGCTTCTGAGCAGGAAATAACTAATATTTTTTTTCTGATGAGGCTGGCATTTTAATTTATTTCCATAGTAAGTCATCCTTTAGGAATACAGACTTTCTGGCAAGACAGAGAAATTAGGACAGTCCCTAAATGCACCAGTAATTTTGTGCTGCAAATTACTGCTCCAAGAAGTGCATTCCCTGGATAAGAGGGATAGAATCCATCCATAGTCTTTCTTGACATATAAATCAAAAGTATTTTATTATCTCTGAGTCTGCATCAGAAAACAGGGCACAGACCTCTTTTCAGCTACATTAATAAGAGAATTTGAATATTAAAAATGAAAACAGTGCTAGACTTTCACATTAACTTTTACAAAAAGTTAACCTATAAATCTCTTGCTGACAGATAATCCAGGTAAGGTTTGTAAGGATAAAAGACTGAGTTTCTCTCTTGAAGAGGAGTTTTAAACTAAGCAGTAATTTCTCATGTGTCCTGGATAGGTCACCTGGTCTGTGAGTTAACCAAGTCATAGAAAGAGCTCTGACAACCTAACTTTTTCATGCCTCATTTCCACTTCTCATGATGCCACATGTGTGTGCCTAAATAATATTTTTTTCTTGAAATATGTCTTTATGTCTATTCCTCAGAAGCTCCCCATACTCTGGATTTTCTGCAGTATGATTCATTGAAAGATCAGGAAAGCAAAATCACAGGATATGGAAGTACATTTGTTTCACATTCCTCTGACTTTGGGTTGGACAGAGATGCCCAAATTAAGAGCTTGATTATCACAAAGCTCATATGAGAGCAAGATAGACGCAGCATCTTTCCTCCTGCTCCTTTGTTACTGTCAGGCCACTGGAGTGCTAAACCTCAATATTTTGTATAAAAAAGCACCCAAGATTAAGTAGGATTATTTGTATTAACGCATGAGCCATCTGAATCTAATCCCTTGATTTCAACTAACATTTTCTACAAAGTAATTTTAGTGCAACTAAGAGTCTGGCCGTCACCTAACTCACTATGCACTCCAGGTCACGTCAATTCAGGCAGCTTCCATTTCTACTTTGTATAATTTATTCTAATAGAAAAATGTAAACTGGTCTTTACATGTGAAGTCTTGACTCAAGTGAAAACCATATCCTTCTCAGGTTCTGGATTTTTTATCTTAGCACTTTTTAGGTCATAGTAAAATCCAAATTCAGTAATTAAATGTATGCTATATATACCCAGGACTGTAATTTCATGTTAGTTATCCAGTTGTAACTAAACATTATGTCTTCTTGTGGAAGAGCCAAAGAGATACTTCCTGGAGTGGGTAAGTGTGTTCTTCCAGATAATGGCAACCTTCTGAAACAAGCTAAAGACAGAAACTCCACAGGAGGAGGCACTTAAGGGCTAGTACCAGGTCAATATTTAATTATATGTTATGTTAGCAATATATTTTCAGTAAAGCAGCAAATTCAACTGTTAAAAGATGTGCTTTACTGTGCTTTGTCTTTATATATAATTCAAAGATTTGATCTTAGCACTCTGCAGTGATTGATCCCAGTGGGACTTCTGACATTTCAGCAATATATTGCAATAACTGAGATGTGCTACTCTTTTTCCCCTGCTGTATTTCTGAAACAGAACTGAGATGGTGTTTCCACCAGTAACCATGAGGTGGCATAATGTGTTCAGCCAAACTTTCCTTTTAATATTCCTTTGTACATCATATTTCTTAGTATATTAGGTTTTAATGGGGAAAGACAGGCTGTAAAATTAGCTGAACTTTTAGAAACCCTACTCTATTACAAAAATAATGACAGAGATACATATTTGTGTGTTTGCATTTTGTGGTGTCTTTCATTCTAGTAAATAATAATAATTTTGAGCATTCTGCTACGTGATGATGTTAAAAATCACTGTTTTCCTTTTTTGTTTGCTTGTTTGTTTGCTTTATTCCCACTACAAAGTTCTGTTTAATTAATAGTCTAATTTCTTAATTTTTCCAAATCTCTGTTTCAGGGCCCCCTTCAGTGCTTCCTGTCCAGCCTTGATTTTTCCTTTCAGGTTATTGTGATGTGAAATAGATTTGATGGGATTAAACTAGCCACAAGTCTAATTTCTTACTAGCTAGGCAGATTAAGTGCCTTTTAAATCAGATATGTATTATACATCTCTTAGATATATACCTGAGTTTAGTATTTCCCCAAGCACACAACTTACCTTAGATGAAGTCCTAATTTAGGTAAGATCTTTATCAGAGTGCATGAATTTAATATTTTATCATCAAAAGGACATCAGGACTCATTTCTTGAGATCAGCTTTCTGTATTTTGTTGGGGTCAGGGGGGTTGCTGGCCAGGCACAGACACAACCACAGCACAACAGAGGTGAGCACCACAGCCCAGGACCAAAGCTTGAAGGCAGTAAATGCAGCCCCAGAGCACAGCAGGAGAGGTGTCCCATGAGGTTTCCCAGGGCTATTTCCCAGCAGGCTGCTGCAGGCTGCAGAGCCCAGGGGTGAGACTTGCTGTGACAGTCACAACTCGGGTGTCCTGTAGAAATGCCAGCCAGTGCTGGCACCAGGATGGGTCCTGGGAGTGCTTCCATGGGTGGACAATGATCTCCACTGGTGTTATTCTCCAAACCTCCAAACGCTTGGAGGAAAACTTCCTGCAGCAGTCCAGACATATCCTCCTCTAAACTTTAGGGAAAACAGATTCATTTGAATTATGAAGTCTTCAGAAACCAAACCATGACTATTAAAAATATATATATATGTGTGTGTCTGTCTGTGTAAGAGTGGCATAGAAGGTGACTAATTATCACACACCTGAAGGTCTGGCTGCAGTTTATAAGCCAGGCAGCTTTACTTGCCATGAGAAAACCCAGAAATTGCAGTATGGATTATAAATCTGAGATCAAGGTTGTTTAAACAAGCTGTTGGCTTGCATTTGCCCCAGCACTTGGCACTCCACCTGCTTGCCACCCCAGTTCTAGCTATGCAGATAAAGCAATATAAGAACACACCAGAGACATTTTATGAATAGTATGGGCCAACGTGGGAAGCTGATTTCTTTGTTCATGTGTAGCACAGTTCTTATTCTAAATACATCACATGCTAGGGGATGCTGTAACCCCTCCTTGTATATGATGCTCTACTAATTGGGCAGGTACGCAATGTTGTGGAAAATGAGAAATTAGATTAGTCTTGGAATCACATGCAGCCAACTTAAAATTCAAGCTTCAGCAAGTCTGCTTGGCACTGACTTACAGGAGTGTTTTGAAAGCATGGTTGCATTTGGGTGGTGTGAAATAAATAGGAAACTGGGACAGAAATCTTGAAGAAGTGATATTGGGTCCTAGGGGAATAAGCAAAACACAGAGAATCTTTTTTGCATTCCTGGGATTATTTATGCATGGCTGCTGCTTAGTGAGACTATCTTCAGTCTGTTGCTGGTTTTGAGAGGCAATGGACCGTGCAAGGGCAGCTATTCCACAAAGCTGTCACATCCAGGACTGTGTTGTGCGACTGATGAGCAGGTACCCATGTGGAAGCAGGGATTAAATCCAGATGTTTAATTTGTTTAAAATCAAAGAGAATCATTCAAACTATGACTTTTGTGAAGGAAGCGGAAATTATGTCAAGAAATCATTTATCAGCAGATAAATAAAGATGGTTTGTTAGCCTGGGGAAACGGCACAACTTAAATGTAGCTGTCGTACAGCAAGCAGTACAGGCTAGAGCTGTGTCCTCAGTTGCTAAATAATTATTTAGGGTCCTGAACAGCCTTGTGTCCCCTTCCAGTGAAGCAGAATGCTGCTGGCAATGTTGGATGATCAGAGTTGGCGCGCTGGGAGCACACTGCCAGCATGCAATGCAGATAGCTCTAAGGGGCAAACACTGCAGCAGTAGTCTTGATATAAAATATCTTCTTTATGGGCCCATTTTCACAGATCTGAATTCCCTGATTATCTATAACACATGTATTAGTTTGCTCACAAAGCCTCTGCACACTAATGAATCTCTCAGGCTGATCCCCAGTTAAGGTTGCAGGGATAGTCAGATCCCTAGGCAGAGTCAGGATCCCACTTCTTTAGGGCTGCATTGACGAGGGCACCCTCCACCTTATGCAACCCTAACCCACTTCACATGACCTCAGGATGCAACCCAGCCACCCTGCTGTAAAAGTGCTATTGTGGCATGCAACAACATAACCCCATCACTGTGTTGGGCACTAAGGAGAAGGTTTCTGTCTATAAACACCTGGAATAGCAGGTAAGAGATGAACTCATTTGTGAAAAACATCCTGCTGATATTGAAGCTTTAACATGGAAGAAACATTTTCCCAACCTGATTTTTTTTTGTCTAAAAGAGCTGCCAGGTTGTAATTTGTTGTAATTAAACTAGATGAGGCTGATACTGGAAGGAGGCAAGCCAATTAGTTTGGGATGCCAATTTTTGTTTTCCACTGTCAAAGTCTGTTAAAGGACCTTGATAGATTGCTGGGTTGGCTTTTTCAACCTGCTAATCCCCACATGAAAGACTGGCAGGCAGCTGGGTGCAGAGAGGCACATTGCAGTCAGTGTTGAGAAAAAGGTTGAATCTGCCAACATGGTGCTCAGAGGTGACAATGGTGTTGCAACGCCCGAGCTGTGGGCAGCTGGAGGAAGAGGTGAAATTCAGGATCCAAACATGGAGAAGAGTCTTGCATGGCAGCTGTGAACAAAGAAAGCCTGCCCTTGAAATTGTTTGGGATAAAATCTGCCATTTTTTTGGTGTAGAACTACAGGATTTTTAGTGACCCTACTATGTGTTCTCAGGTTTCAAATAAGAAAAGTCAGTATTGTCTCATCCTAACCAGCAACCAGAGCCCTAGCTTCAAATTCCAATTAATAATATACGGTAAATAGCATTGTCTTAGTCACAGGATCACAGAATCAAATAGTTTGGAACAGACCTCTTAAATCATTGAGTCCAACCTGTGACCAAATACCACCATGTGAACTAGACCATGGTTAGACTGAGTGCCACATCCAGCCCCTCCTCAAACACTTCCAGGAATGGTGACACCACCACCTCCCTGGGCAGCCCATTCTAATGTCTTATCCCCTTTTCTGTAAAGAAGTTGTTCCTAATGTCCAACCTAAATCTCCCCTGGTGCAGTTTAAGACTATCCTTTCATCCTATCACCAGCTGTCTGGAAGAAGATGCTGAACCCCTTTTGACTACAGCCTCCTTCCAGGGAGTTATAGGGAGTCATAAGATCACCCCTGAGACTCCCTTCCTTCAGCCTAAACAACTCCAGCTCTCTCAGCTACTCCTCATAGGACTTGTGCTCCAGACCCTTCACCAGCTTCACTGCTCCTCTCTGGACAATGTCACCTGCACTACTGGAAGAAGTTATTGAATAAAACCAGGCATCAATTCCCATGGGTTTAACTGATAGAGCTCTATTGAAAATTATATATAATAGTTAATATTATATCTTATAGTAATATAAATAATCTGTAATATCATATTTTAGCACTAAAAAACTATCTTTCAGCCAATCCAAGCCGTGAAGTCTTTAATTTTATAGAGTTCCTTCAGATCAAAATTGAATTTCAAAAAACTTCAAATTTTATGTAAAAACATCTCTATGGATATGAAAGAGTCCAACTAATAATTCCACAAACTGTAATCTATAATCAAGGTATGTCACTGCAGCAGGCAAAATTCTGTTAATTTCTTGCTATGGTGTTTGTTTTCAGATCCTCAAGACATCATCCAGATATCATCCACTCTTTTAAGAAACTGGTGGTACCTGGCTCAGTCATTAATGAACATGTAGTGCCATATTTCTGCATTCTCATCCCCACTTTTATTGTCAGCTAAAGTTCTGGAGCAAATCTGATTTGCTAAAAAACTGGAATTAAACAAAAACTCAGGAAAACAAAAAGTCTAAAAGTTTGAAGGACAGATTTTCAGCTGCCCTAAAGTGTAACAGTATGACTTACTCATGCCACCAGAACAATTTGTAGCAACTGATAATCTCCGAGGTTTTAAGAATGTCAACAAATTCTGTTTTGCAGTACAAACCTAGTCATTTCCTGAAATTGCATGGTTCAGTTAAGCTTAAGAAAACTTTCCAAGTTAATTTAGAGAGTCAAAATTTATTTTCTATGTAGCTGGCTGGTCTGGGACTCACCTAACACCTTATTGAAAGTATGTTTTGAGAAAAGAAACGAACTATTACTCAAGGCTTTCTACAAAAATGTTTGCCAATATGTCCTACTGTATTACAGGACACGGCAATTAACAGTCAAATGCATTTACTATTCTCAAGATTTTTTTACCCCAATATGTACAGGTTGATTGATACTATTTTGGGTGTCTCAGTTTAGAAAAGAACGACAGTCTCCTCTGGCATTTCAGTCTGCATTTTGGCTGGTTCTAATGAAGACAAATTCTTCTCAATCAGGCTTGTTCTGTTTGTTAAGTGAGACAGATGGCACACTCACTGTATTGGTAATGATTCTGAGATTCTAAGTGTATTTGGGATATACTGATTTGTGCTCCCTAGCTAAAAAGTGATCGACATTTCAAATGGAAGAGAACTCAGGTTCTGTCTTTGCAGAATTTTTGCGACATGTACACAATTCTGAAGGATCTACAGAAAGACAGGTTTTAGACACATTCAGACAAATCTGTAAAACATGGTCCAGCAGACATGCCTTGGCAGAAAATAAAATACACACTTCCAAACACCTGCCAGAAATGTGTGTTGAACCTGTGCCATCAAGGGGGGCGTAGAACTCATTCCTGATCTTCCCACTTGGTCCTGAGGGCTGCACTGGGTTCAGATGAATGGTTTTATTTGAGGTATATCCCACCCCAGGAACACTAAAGATATTTTTTTTCAGTTGCCGTTTCTTGTTGACTTTGTCTTAATACTTGCATCATACTCAGTTTCAGGGAAGGTTAGCAAAAGTTCAGACTGTGTTTTCTCCAAAGTCAGTGAACTCTCTAGGTTAACCAGCTGGAAAGCAAATGGATGTACCACAAGACCCTGGTCATCTGAAATATTAGACTCTACTTCCACTGTATTTATTAGCATCCCCAATAGATTCATATTGGTAAATAACAGATTTTAGGAGGGAAAGAATCAAGACAAACTTCCTTATAGATCTTGTCTGCTCAGACTTGAAAATACAGAAGACTGCAAATTTAGGACCTAAATGTTATTTAAATCAGCTGAAAACTTCTCAGGGTATCTATGGAGGAACTTTATGGGTGTCTCTTCAGCCTCTGGTGCAGAGGTAGAGAAACACATATGAGAAGGAACAGCCTTCCTGGCTGTCCCACCAATGAAATGTTTAAGTGAGAAAAGTGCAAAACCACAAACAGACTCAAAACTGTCATGATGTTTCTGCTCAGTGTTGAGGCACGCAGGCTCTGTAGAGAGAAGACTCTCTGGGGTGTACAAATCTACACAGCACTTTATATTGTAATTAAGATGAAAGAAACAAAGTGCTCTGTTAAAAAGACTGCCAGCTCTCCAGAGAAAATAGCTTTGTGTATCACTTTATGCTAGTGGTGACAGAATAAAAAACAAAATACCACAGTTACATACATGTTCTTTGTCTAGAAGTATTTACAAATAACTTTACAAATTTTTACACACATTTTCCAGTTTTGCTTGTTTACTTTTAAATTAAGAGAAAAATTAGTCCCCAGAGGCTTCTAAGGCTTCAGTTGGTGCCTTGTACTGTACATTCATGCTTGGCTTCTTCCTGGGAGAGGGGAGGAAAGGAGTTCTAAAATGTGCAAATCACAGACATCTAAACAGCCCTGGGTGTAAGAGATGGAAATGAAATGGACATCCATTAAGCAGTTGTCCTCTTCAAATCAGAGACAGCTACTTGAGATGAACTCAGGGCAAAAGAGATTAGGAAAGGAGGAGTCACATATGAATTGCAATAATTAGGTTCAGTACATTAGTGCTTGAACATCTGGGGAAGAAGAGTCATAGATCAATCCCTACTGCATTCTGTAGTTCAAACAATGCAAGGAGTAGACATTGTGAATTCTAAAGACAGCATTGAAATGATCTCTTGAACACTGTTAGGGTTTGACTCCTGATACATACTTTGGAGTCAAAATGATTGTTTCCTGACACAATCTTGACCAGGCATGGGATGATCCTCTCAGTCATAAAACACTGATTTTTTGAGAAAGACGCACCCTCCTCCTAGTTTTCACAGGTTGTTTTGTTTTCATGCCTCAACACTAAACATTGTAAAAATATTGAAATTAAAAAAGAAAAGAATTTACAATTTACAAGTGTCCATATAAGTAAATTATTTAAAAATTCAAGATCATCTACAAGGATCTACGAAATAACAACGCCGATAATGACACTGAGCCTGTGGGAAGAACAATCCACATGCTGTGAGGAACAGATGTGGTGGGTTTCTTCCAGAACAATGAGTCACAAGGTTGGTCTTCTTTTCTAAAATCTGTTTCTTCAGCTACAGCAGCAGAAGTCTTGAGTCCATGTTCATTACTTACTTCGACCTAAAAAACAGGATATAAAAATTACTTAACAATTAAATTATGTATTTTTTTAATCTTCTCATTAGTAAGCTGTAAATGCATACCAGCTGACAGGTTAGTAACTAATGAACAAGTGGATAAATCTCAAGTGGTCACTAATTTTGTGAGCTGTGAGGCTCACCTGTATGGTCAAGAACGAATGGCTGGGTACAAAGCAGTAGCTTTGTACTATGCAAACCACAAAAGCAAAGAACATTTGGGAGAAGTCCCATAGCTGGTAAAGCATATCTGAAACTCATACAATAATAGATTCATTTTAGCATAGTATATTTCAACAGCATGAGACATATTTTCACCTAGTTATAAAATTCTGATGTGAAGTGATTACAAACATTGGCATTTGAGCTGGACTCACACTATTTATAGTCCTCACCACAGTGACACACGTGCTGAATCTATGTATTCTCACATGACTACCTGTAACCATTTTCACTTGTGTAATCTTGGAAATTCTATGTTGGTCTTTCAGAGAAATTTAAAGATGAGTAAAGTCTCAGGAGAAGATACAAACAGGACAGGATCACACAGATGCATCACAGAGTGGTGACCTCTCCATCAGTACAGTATTATATATTAGTATATAATATAATCATTATTAATAATAATAATCTCTAATGCAAGAAAATGTAGCTTCTTATTTTTTCCCTCTAGCCACCATGCTCCTCTCATTTCCACATATCACTACATGAAGCATTTCTAAATATTACTGAGTGACCTGGCTGTTGGTACTTTGATTCAAACAAGCACAACAGTCTTCTTTATAGTCCATATGCTTTAGTCCCAAAGAGAACACAACGATTTTCTTTCCTACTCCCCCTATTGCCTCCTGCCTTACATACATCTTTGCCTTCAGCCATGCAGTTTCAGTTAATATCCTGCTTCTCCTTGTCCTGTAGCCCAGTGGGGGTACAGGTGGAACAAAGAGCAAACAGGCAAGCCATGATCATTCATATTTGGATTAAAAATTGTTCCCCACGGGAACAAGTTCAAATTTAACTTATTCTCAGAGGTGAGAAGGAAAACTAATCTTAGTCTTGCTAATCATTAATAATCATGGTAGCACTAAGCAGACACTATACTGAATGAGGGCACTTGATAAAAGCAGACTGTCTTCTGCACATTTGGATGAGAGCACAGAGCCCCGAATTTTCAATGGGCTATGTTTAGTTAATTTATGAATGAAATAAGGGATGAGAAAAAAAGAAATACAGCCAAGCTTTCATCTATAAAGTAACATTTATAAAGGCTTTTAATGTGTTTTTACAAGCCTTATTTATGTTCAGTTCTAAGAGAATTCTAACTATCAGAAATGGAGTTTTGCACAGCCTGGACACCAGGAGTCACTTTTTAGAGATACTAATAATTTTCAGACTGTATATAACTGATATACATAGCAATTAACTTACCAAAAGATGTCAAGAAGGCTAACGTGCTGCAGACAGATAAGCATCTGCAAAGTTTTGGCACAATCCACTGACCAAATTACTTCCAGGAGTTTGGATTTTAATTCAGACTTTGATCACTAACAGTAATTTCTCACCCATCTTACATAAAGGTCCTCTGTATCTTTCAGTACATACAACCAAAATATCAATAAATAAGGAAACCCAGTATAATTTCTGCCCCAGTTTTATACTCCTTGAAGCAATAAAGAGGCCAGAGGGGGCCCTCCCAGCAGTACAAGGATATGCATTCATAGGAAACGGGAAGATGACCCTTATTCTCCAGTACTATAAGATCACCAACAATCACCAAATCCTTTGGGCTACTTATCAAAAATCTCCTATCAAAGAAAAAATTATCAGAGGCTGTGACTTTTCTAGTGCAAAGCAAATGGCTATGTTTTGCAGGAATGTATTTGTAATCATTTCATGAATATGTCTATTATTCTCTTCCTTAATTATAGTAAGTTTGCTAAGAAAATACTAAGCATTTATGCACTTGATGCTTACAACTAATCTGAATGCAGGTTTAGAGATTAAAATCTTTTATGCAGAGGTGTAAATGTTGCAGGCGTGACCTTCTCGCTCCTGAATATCAGTTTAAGTTGATACTCTTGCAGCTTATTCAGAAGGTTCAAACCCCCATTTTGCAGTCATCTTTATGACAGAAAATGCAGCAAAACAAATATTTAATGAAAAATTACTAAAGAAAAGTAAAATTCAATGTAGAGCATGTACTTAGTCAAAAGTCAGAAGGTTCATAATTTTATTTGGTTGTCTTAATGTGTTATTTGCTCCTGTTCTAGTAGACACAACAATTTTGGGCTTTCATAATTCTATGTTTAGATACATTTTTAGTAAAATTTTGTCTCTGTTTATTTCTACAAATTGAAAGCTTCATCATGAATAAAATATCTAAAAACCTGCAAAAATTAATAAAGTCACTAAGTTCAGATGTGAAGTTCCAGCCCAAAAAAATTTTTTAGCAATTGTCCATTTTAAATTAAAACTCCTAGCATGTGTACATATGCATACACCAGGAAAAAACCTTCAACCCGTTCTAATTCTGTTAACTGATAAGTGAAGTAGAGTAAGTCATTAAATTAGTTTCAGTCAATTAGCTCTATGTGTGTTTCATGCTGCATTTATAAGAGGCATGAAAGGCCCAAAGGTAAATTTAAAGACAGAGAGCAACATCACAAGTTCCAGCCATAAAGAATTTCCAAATTAACAACTTCTGGTTTACCAATAATACTTAAAAAAATCATCTACTTCAAGTTATAAGAGCTTCTGCCAAAATACATATACTAACAGTATCTCCCTGTATCCTATTTTTTTCCAAATAAAAAGAATAGATATGCATTCAAACTTATTCATTGGGCAGCAGAGCAGGAAGAGTCTAAGAAAATGTGATTTTCATGGTGCAAGCAATTAAATGATGAATGACAAAGAGATAATGAACTTCCAGTGAAACTCTACAGATAGATTTTAAGCCAACAAACAGCTTTTCAGCAAAACTTGCTTTCAGTAGCCAGACAAATGTAAAAACTACTGCTTTTCTATAAATGGGTTAATCTCATTAAGGTTTATGCAGCTGCAGAAGCTATAAACCAGTTTTTTTGTTGCTAAAAATTCAGCAAGGAAGCAATTCCATCCTTCAGTGAGAGCCTCTCCTTGCGTTAAGATGAGGCATGATGTGGCAGAAATGGTGATATCTCCTAATCCTTGCTTTAGCAGATATGCCATCAATGACAAAGTGTTCTTACTCGAATGTTTTATGTGGATTAATTTTTAATTAAGTTCTAATTAAAATATAATTAAATTATTAGTAATCTGATGCCCAAATTATTTTAGGAGAAGGTTAGCTTTCAGTTCAGTTCAGTTAGAAGGATTAATGTGGTCCATGGGACCAGAACCTTACCTACAGGCTTTACAGGCTTTAACTCAACATGTTCCTGGGGGGGCTGTCGGTAGGAGTATGTGTCAAGTCCACCTATGAAATCAACTGAAAATACAACAGTTCCAGAAATGAACAAATGGAAATGAAAATATGTCAACTGAAAAAGAAATGTGGACAAATTCTGTTAAAGGAAAAAAAAAAAATAAAAAAGCAAGTGCATGCACAGGTTTGCATACAAGAAATAAACCAAGTAGATAAAGATGCTGTGGAAACTGCTTACAGAAGGCTCCATGCTCTGTCTTCCTTTATTTAGTCCCATGCCAGGAAAGACAGGCAGCATTTGGATGAGCAGACATACACACTCCTGCCAGTGTGTGTGCAAAAGGAGTGTTCACGGATGTGCAGAGCATGTAAAGAGAAACCACTATGGAGTAAAATAGCTGATTGTCTTTAGGGCAATCTCAATATATATATATTTATATATTTCATATATTTATATAAAATCTATATATTTATATAGATTTATATATATATATATTCAATAATTCCTCTTGAACTCCTTTTTAAGTGTTCAGAAATTTAGTTAATGGAAACAGTTTAACTTATGAACCTAATTTCACCTAAACTCTTCAGGCTCAATGGACTTGTAGAAAAGCATCAACAAAACCCAAAGGCATGAGAGCTGAGTAAAGAATAAACAAGTGATCAGTAAATATGAAAAACCAGCAGCATCTTCTCTGGATGAACTTGTGGGGTCAGGACATCTTTTCAGAATCCTTCTACTTTCTGTGTCAGAAATAATGCGGTCTTGAGGAGTTTTTAGTTCCTTCTATGGTGATAACGATTTTTTTAAAAGATCTTTTAATCTGAATCTTGTATTTTGTTATTTTGGTAAGATTTTGATTAGCTCCAAGAGGCCAAAATTTCAAGCTATCCTAGAAATCTTAAAAGCGGGTTTGTGGAAAAGACTATTCTATTGATTTCAAAGGGCCTTTTGCAGACATGTCCAGAGCTAACAAATTCACAGTACAATAGGATTCTTCGGTTGCATGGAAAGCAACCTCCTTCACTTGTTTATATATAGGTATATATACAAAAGTCCTATGCAAAATTTTGATACTCATTGTGCTAAATGTTGTATGACCAAAGAATGAAACATTGACATTTCCCCATCAATGTGTGCACTCGCTAGTCAACAAAGAGTGCTTATCCAGGGTGAGGCAATGGGGAAATGAGACTTAGAGATTGACAGACTCATGAAATACCCACTGAAATCTGTAGAAATGCTCCTGTTGATTTCAGTTTACTTCTCCTCCTGAGTCTAGAAATGGCTAAAAACTGAACTTGATGTACTTCAATCACACAACATCACCTCTTCCTCAAAACTGTTCTCTTAAAACTGTCTGAGCAGGACCTAATGTGCTAAAGAGCTTGCCCAGCCCGAGTGCCTGCCCCAGCCTATCTGCACCTCCTCTTTCTACTGTATTTCTTACACATTGCAGCTCTCCTTCAGAATGTTGTCTGTACACCATAATATGCACCAAAATTTACTTGAGCACTATTAGGATCAAATCCTTACAGAGGAAATAGTTGCAGGTGAACTGTTGTCAAAGTTGATTTTTAAACCACACAATCATAGAATGGTTTGGGTTGGAAAAGACCTTAAAGATCATCTAGTTCCAACCCCTCTGCCATAGACAGGGGCTTCTTCCACTAGAGCAGGCTACTCATCTAACCTGGCCTTGGACACTTCCAGGAATGGGGCATCCAACTTCTCTGGGCAATCTGCTTCTGTGTCTCCTCAGTTTCACAATAAAGAAATTTTCTTAAAATCTAATCTAAACCTACTCTCTTTCAGTTTGAAGCCATTCCTCCTCATCCTGTCAGTACATGCTCTTGTAGAAAGTCCCTCTCCACCTCTCTTTTAGGCTCCCTTCAGGTACTGGAAGGCCACAATTAGGTCACCCTGAAGCGTTCTCTTCTCCAGGCTGAATAATCCCAATTCTCTCAGCCTTTCCTCATAGGAGAAGTGCTACATCCCTCTAATTTACTTAATGACCCTCCTCTGGATGTGCTTTTACAGATTGTTCTCCTTCATGTGCTGGGAACCTCAGAGATACATGCTAGATGTCTAATACATTACATATTTACTGAATAATCTTTTAAAATAAATCATGTCCACAGTGATTTTAAAATTTTTTTTTATAATGCACTTTAGTTTTCCCTAATTTCCAATGGTCTGGAGGGTTGTATTTTTTTTTTTTTTTAAATTGAGCACATGTTAACACAAGTAGCTAAAAGAATGTTTTTTAGGCAATTCACCACTTCAGAACCACATGTCATTCCTCTCAGCAATCACAAGCATTATCTGCAATTGTAATCAGGAAGAGAATTTGAAGCATCTAGCCTTTCAACCAACAAATCTTTTCCGGCAAGAAATGAAGTTGAGATGTATTAATGACTGACAACATAGACGTGTCTTTGTTCTGACAAGGTGAATATATTTAATAGCACCATCCAGCAAGTGTTGAGATGAGCTTCTCAAACCTGTTTAGCTGAGGCTTTCTCTTTTGCAATTCAAGATATCTTGTGCAGTATAAAAGCTGAAGTTTCAACTTACAATTTATGTGAAGCTCATTCTCAAGGCAAGAAGCTGTTCCATCACACAAGGCAATGGAATGTGCCATTTTTCATTATACACTGTATTTTACAGCTTATAGCTCTTTAATATGAAGATTCATCATCAATTATTTGAATTATTAGTTACTTTTAGTTTTAAAAAACAATTTTTTATTTTACCTGGTATTTTCATCCCTTATAATTAGTAGTCTTCCAGGACTAAGACGACAAGTGCCATTAAACATAAAAAATTGAATTTTTATTTTCGTTGGAGGCAAAGACATTGTTGCATACATTTCAGTGTAAGCAGGCATCAAATACCTTAAAACTTTACACTGAATGAACTTTTAGATGCATACATACCTCTATGTAATTGGCCAACATTAAGTAACAGCAACATTTATGTAGGTTTTCCAAGAAGAAAATATTGGTTTAGGGATGATATACAACAATTGTTTTTGTTTATTTCTGCCTGGTTAATGGATTATGGACGATTTCTGCCATAGATTCACAGGACTCTACATTAATTAGCTTCAGAAAGTTGCATAAACCTGGAAGAAAGTTCAATTTAAAAAGTGTTCTATACAGTTCTATAGTACTATGTTTTAAATTTAAAAAAAAACCCAAAACAAAACTTACAAAAAAAACCCCAAAAAACCAAAAAACCCCAAACCAAACCAACAACCACAACTTGTCAGCAGTAGGGATATTCAGTCACTAAATAACGAACACTCCACGTAGTCCAGTCATTAACTACAGTCATGAAGAGAGAAACTTAAAATCCTAGGGAGAGGATTTTTTAGCATCCCACAGATAATAGCAGGTTACAGCAGAAGCCGGTTATTTTATCTGCAGCTGGCTGCAAAACATGATCCCTATTTCCAGGGAATTGCTCTTTCCTTGTGTCACCACAGTTTTGTGGTCATGCTGGATGCTTAATGGCCAGTGTGAAATGTTCCTTTAGAGTTCACTACCTGCTGTGCTTGGAAGTGCAAATGTGTGCGGGCTGTCCACCCAGGCAGTCCATTAAAGTGATGTTCATTCATTCACGGGCCATATCAGAGGAACGCCTGTCATAATCTGCCTGAGTGAGAAAAGTGCAGTGTGCTGCTGGCTGAAGAAAGTGCATCCGCTGTCATCAGTAATTTTGAGGGTTATTCTTTTCTAGACAGATGACATTTCGGGTTGCCTTACTGCTATTTATCCAGCGCATTCACCCATATGCAAGTTAAAATTTGCTTTCCTTTGAAGTGAGCGTAAAAGAATCAGAGCTCAGAAAAAAAAAATCCTTTCTCCTTTTCCACCTTCTTATCTGGAATTCAGCTTCTCTGGCACTATCCCACTGACCTGCTGGCAGGCCCTGTGCAAACAGCTTGTCAGCTGATTGGTATATTACTAATTTCTTTCGAAGTTGGAAAACTCTGAGCATGTCTGGAAGTTCAGGGTATGGAGAGAGCAGCAATATGGCGATAGCACAATTCTTAGTAAATCCTAAAGTCTCTTGGCCTGGAATACCTTAGATCCTATTGATGCTTGCCTCCCCATTTTATAAATGGAAGGAAGCCCCAAAGCTGATAGCTCAAATGGTTGGCACCTCCAGCAGTCCCCTTTCCAAGACAGAGACAGACTAGTAGCTGCTCAAACTTCTTGTTTTATGTACAGAAGATTTTCTTAGCCTATGGGATGCCAAATACTGTTTTGCACTGAATTATTCTCCTTGTACTGAGGTTTTTTTTGAATGGCAATATATCAATGCCATTACATTTATTAAGACAAGGCATGATGCAACTGAGGACAGTGTAACGAGCAGAAAAGGAACCAAAAATCATTTAGAAAGAGGAAGCAGAATGGGGGGATTGATGATAAGTCAGTGCTACAGCATAAAGTCCAAACTTTGGATTTTCCAATATTTGCACTTGTAGCTTACATAAACTTTCCACATAATCATGTTTGTTCCTGAATAAACTGTTTGCTTTTTTTTTCCATTGCCTCCCATCCTCAAGAGATCCACTGCCTTTAAACCCTTCACTGCAGAAGCCAGACTGACCCAGCTATCTGTCTGAAGCCAACACTATCCATTTCCCCTCCCTATACTAAGCCTGAGCACTTAAGTCATGTAGCAGAAGAATCACACATTCCATTGCAGGATCACAGGAGTAGCTTCTCACTTATGTAGAGGACAAAAGGAGGGAAAATGTGTGCAGGACAATTAAGAAAGTGAGGAGAAGAGAGATCAGTAATCATTTGTGGCACTCTGATTATTGCTCTTTCTCTATAAAGTACTGGCAGATGGTAATCAGGTTAAAACAGGATAAAGCAGTAGAAAATTACTAAGAGACAACCTTTTACTTAAATTTTTATTACTGGAAGCTAGAAGGGGAATATTTCAATGTTCCACAGTAATTATTAAGATATTTGCACCAGATTTTCTTCTTAGTCTTCACCAGTGGGATAGATCATAATTTTAAAAACTGCTCTACCTTGTAACATGTAAGTACCACACTTCTCTACAGGGCTGCACTGCAAGAAGGATCCTCTCAGAAGCTGCCTTAGAAAGGGGACTGGCACAGAAATTTTATCTATGATCTTTTCTACTGAACTCTCTCCTCATTTTACCAGTGATGTGACATCCAGGATATCAATATCATTTATTCTCCAAGGATGACTGCCCAATAGGATGACAGAAGTATGAAGAAGATCTAAAATGTTAGGAAGCGAAAATTGCATAAACCTTCTTAACCCAGACCTCCCCAGTCATTCCAAATCTGAAAGTATCTTTCAAAAATCTTTGTGCCATGCCTTTGAAAGCTATTTACAGATATACCATCCCATTAGTGAAACTAATTGACAGCCTGCTTGATTATGGTATTTTGCTGGAGTTTTTTTCCCTAAAAGTATTATTCAGTCACTTTCAAGTCATTAAGGGCTCCTGGCCACTACATGGTAAAAGGCCATGGAAAATACAGTTATCTCACATAAGGCATGCAGGAAAATATTTACTATCAAGTAATATTTACTACAAGTTTACTATCCATAATTCAGTATTTTAGAAAAAAAATATACTTTATGCTGAAGGAATGCAGAAATTGTTTCCTTTAGGCTTTAGAAGACATTCATTTTTCCTGACATTGTGCTATCTGCCAAACCACATTCAAAGTTTAAGTTGATGAGAAGTAGTTTTCCATTTTGCTTTAAAATGTTGTACTGTATTCTCTCTAAATACTTACCAGCTTGGGCATCAACCATCCCATATATCTCATCATAGCTGGCTGTGACTTGTTATTCTTCAGCAATGCAATTCAAAGTATGTCTGAGGATACATTTTCTTCCTTCACAAGTCTCTACAGATTCTGTTCCTCATTTTAATGAAAATGCTAACATCATAGTGAGAATACTAATATATGGAAGTTGTATTTAAAAACATTTTCAAACAAAGCTGGTTTTGTTGTTTTTTTTTTGTTTTTTTTTTTTTTTCCTGAGGCTTGTATTTAAAGGTGGTACTGCTAGTTCTAATCTGAGATTTCAAATACAGCAAAGGGTAGTTTTCTTCCTGCATATGACCCAATTAAATTGTAAACAATTCTAATTAAAACTTCCTAGATAATTTTTAATACAGTGAGAAAATTAGAGATGCAAAATTGGTAAAAATTAGTCCTCACTAATGACTTGCTTTTTCTTTTCTGGCACCCTTTGTGATCTACTCTCTTTTGAGAATGTTCTGTGATTCCCTCTCTAAGTTACTGTACTGCCTATGTACAAATTATGCCTGCAAAGGAAAAATAAACCATGCATAAAAGACATTAAATGCCCAGAAAACTACATCTATCAATTACATTCACGTGGTATTGGGAGAGAAACAGGCCATTGAATTCTATCCACTAATTCATCCAATCTATCCACTAAATTGGCAACTCAAAGAGTCCCAAGACTATTGTACAGAAGGCTGCTACAGCTTCAGTCAAACCTCCAGACACGTGATCTTCAGAATAAATCTGTCCAAGTTGACTTCAAAAGAGACAGAACTCTGAATCTGCTTTTTGAAGTAATGCTTTGATCTTTTTTTGGTATTGCAATTCAGGAATACACACTATGTATTAGTGTGCCTTTATATTGCTGCTGAGTTTGATGCCATAAACTACAGCATTCTTTCAAAAATGTTCAGTGCAGATGCTCAGACCAATTGGAATTGATCTATTCTACTCACAGTTCATTGCTAGGTTGCAGGTTACTTGTTTTTTTCCTGTCAGTTGAGTCCCACAGGTTTCTCTTCTTGGCCTTTCTTTGTATCCATAGAATTTCTTTTGGCTTCAGTTATTTGTCAGTATGATCCAATTATTTATTTTTGAGGCAACACTTAAGTACTTATAACTGCCTTGTTGTTATATACCCAAGAATATCATAGCTGCTTTTTCTAACCTTAACTACAAGCCACTGATATTTTAGTTTGAGAAATGAATGTTGCCTATTTTTAAAATTAATGCTGAACCTGTTCAACCCTAATGAATAATTAAAGACAAAATTCCCAGAGAAAAGTATTTGCAAGATCAAATACATGACATATTAGAACACAGGTGACATTTGAAGCAAAGGATTTGTATGTCTTGAAGAAAGTTCACATCATCCATTCACAACAGAACATTAATTTTATTTTATAAAAGTAGGTTACAGGACTGGAGGGATTCTTGTTATCACTGAGTGATTCTGGATTTTTCCCAGCTTCCCACCTTCCTAGGGATGAAAGACTCCTTCTGAAATTTGCTTCTATCACCCTCTATGATATGATATTTGCTTCATGTGTTTCTGTCTTTATTTGTCTCATAAAAAGTGAAGTGAACTGAGGACCTTCAGGAGAGTGTCTGTGTTCATGGCACAACACAGGGTGCAAGCCAGAGAGGGAAGGAGCAGCCAACCTGCTCCTGGAGCAGAGATTGCAGTGGGGAGCAGCAAACCATCCAGGGCCTTAGAGACAATGGAAAGAGCCAGGGAGGCAAAGCAGAATACCTGAAAATCAAGCAGCCAGAGACTTGGCTGAGACTCAAATTGTTCTCCAGCTATACAGACAATAGAAAACAATGAAGGAAATGCTACAAGCCTCTTATTTCTGTTCTGCATGATCCAGTAACTTTTAGTTTTCCATTTTAAAAATGTGCTACGTCATAATGCAATTAATTCTGCCTTTTATGGGTTTTGTATTGCAGTATTCTGGGGACTTTTTCTATAAAGAGAATCATATACTTCCACTTCAAAGGTCTGGCTGACTAGAGCCCTGTCACATTCAGCCTATGTTGCAATATTTATTTCCTTTATAACTCTTTTTTTATTTGCTTTAAAATCTGCTTAACATGCCTGCCTGTTAATGTCTTTTGCTGTCAGTCAGGGAAGTCTTCTTCTTGCCTGGCCCTTCCTTTAGCAGTAGTTGACTTTGCTGGGATCCAGGTACAGAGCTACCATCTTTAGCTCAAAAGACTTGATATTTTGAACTTGCTTCAGATGCTAAAACTTGTACTTCTAGTAGCCTGAGAGGTCAGATGTCAGCTTTTTCAAAAGAGTTCTGATCTGATGATATTTTCCATTTTATGACATCAAACCCATTAACACTATTTAACATTTTTTTTCCATTTCAGACGAGGCCATTTCCATTTCCTCATCCTCCTTTTCATTTATCATCCTGCCTTTGCCCTCATGACTACGAGTCACATTCCGAGTAGAAATCCTGCTTCACCACATGACATTTGCACCTTTGTGTGGGGCATTGTATGCATTCTCCAGCATACATCTACACTGCACTCACAGCTACACCTCCCTTAGGGGTGGTCTGCTTCAATCCTTGAGGTGGCAGACCCCAAAGTTTTCTACCACAAACCTCTCAGGGTTTTAGTGTCTAGATCCAAACTACCTTTTTTCCTCTGCTAAGCAGGCAATGTTTCCTCCAGCACTGATGGAGCCCTCCTCTCATCCCAGCAGAACATCCCTCCCAGCAGAAGCCTGTGGTCCTACTGTGCCTTCTCTGAATCAAAGTCTACAGATAGGAAACAGAAGTGGATAATTCTTTGGTGATCTCTAGATTCTCAGTCTCTTCCTTTTAATTTTTTATCTCTGTGAATGAATACAAATCAACAAGCTCCAATCTTCTATTTCTTCTTGCTTTTAGTTTATCAAGGTGAGGAAGCCAGACAAATAATCTTTTGTTTATCAGTATCAAGTGAGCCTTTTCCAGCCCCAGTATATGCACTACCAAGTTCTTCTATGGTACCTTCATTTTACCTCAAAATATATGACCATTCAGCATTTTAGAGCCATTGTTGATGTATCTAAATTTACTACTTAATCACTTCCATGTGCATCCATCAGTACCCATTTGTGTGTGTTTCTCTGCAAATGAAGAAAGCTATTGCTCCTCATACTTTTATTGCATTTTTTTCCTGCTCTATCTTCACATTCAAGTTAACTTTTTCATCTCTTAATATTGCTTTTGATATTGCCATCTCTGTCACCAACTCAAATTAGCTCCTTAACACCCCAAAACATAAAATGACTACTTCTTCATCTTTGGAAATAGAGCTGAGAAGGTAGAGATCTATAAAATGGGAGCTTACAATAAACCAGTAGTCTTCTCATAAATGATGGAGTGAAAAAAGAAATATCACATGTGTTAGCAAACATGATGGCTAAGAAAATGGTTTTCTCATTGTTAGAAAGTGGTATCATTTCATATTAGGAGAAAGACGGATGTCTGGAGTAGAGTCTGTAACAGGATTAATACTCACTTTGAAGCCACCAGTGAATCAATCTTCTAATGAAAAAGAAAGATAATGCAATACTTCCCTCATTCATAAAAAAACTCTTCCCAAAGAAAGATGAAGTAAAAAGACACATTTTCTGAAAACCTTGTCACTCTAGAATTTCAGTTCTCCAAAATAACAGATTGTCATGATTAAGGAGGAAAAGAGAATGAGTAAAAATCAATGCTGAGAAATAAGAGCCATCATATAAATTGTCAAAGTCACACAGTATTGCTTAATTTTGCTGTATCTAGTCTGTGATATTGAGAAGAACACAGATGAACTGAGATTAAATTTCTGCTAGCAAAATCAACTTCATATTTACTGATTCAAGGCCAAAGAATGTCAAATGAAGTTTAAAGTGAGTCCAGTTATGACCCAAACCACAGAGCACTGGTAAGAGAGAGACTTGTTACAATACAGAGTTAATAAAGCATATCAGCAATACAGAATACATGTAATAAATATAATGTAGCCTTTTTGAAAAACTGCTTTTCTAGGAACAGGCAGTATATTTTATTTGACCAACTGGCCCAGCTGGAAAACCCCAACAGCTATATCTCCTGATTTATTAAGACAACACGTCTTGCTATAAATCTTGCTTATCTTATATACAGAAACCATTGAGGCTGTTGAAAAAGCACAACTAAAAAATCTAATAAGTACAACACATAGACAACAAGTCAAAGTTTAAAACAGGAGGAATTTAAAAAGATTACTTTATGAAAGGCTGAAGCTGTGATGACATCAGAAACACGATAAAGAGAACTAAACAAGAATTAAGGATAAAGAAAAGTGTTCACCAACCATCACCTAAAGTAGTTTCAATATTTTAATCACAGAATTTTCTGAGTTGGAAGGCACCCACAAGAATCATTATGTCCAGTTCTTAAGCACATGCCCCATGCAGGGATCAAATCTACAACCTTGGTGTTAATTAGCACCATGTTCTGACCAACTGACTTAATAACTTCTTTCTCTTGCTCTCTGACTGTGTTTCTTCTACGAAATTCTTGTGATACTTTATTTGCAAGGGTCTTTCTCTTGCTTTGACCTAATCAGTAATCACTGGTTATCCCTTTCTCTTCCAAACAAAACTGACAATTTTTCTTGGTGGAAGATGCTGCTTGACTTTAGATTTATGAGATTCAGACCCGAGATTTTCAAAGATGTATAAAGCTAATGCTTATTCAACTTTTTCCAATTTTGCCACATCTTGAGAAGGTTTCCATTGCCAAATAAAATTATCTTCAAAATTTACCTGACTGAGACCTGAAATTCATGGTTTGGTTCAATGTACTTCACAGACTTGTGCTGGTTAGCTGTCTCTTTTTGAATTTATAGCATCTGCTTTTCAAGGTAGTTTGAATATCTTCTTAGGCTACAATGTATGGTTACACACATTAGAACCCATTAGATAAAAAGGGACCCATACTGTATGGCTTTTGTCATGGATACTTAATTAAGAAAAGAAACAAGCAGCTTTGGCTTTTCTACTGCTGTGTTTCAAAGCTTAGTGCTATTAGAATTGTGAACAAACCTTATCTGCAGGAAGAATCAGTGGCTGTCTCTCAGCTCAGGTGGCCTGCATGGATCTGTTTCAGTTTTTGAGGTTATTATCTCTAAAGAAGAAGGGAGGACTTTTCTTTCTTCTGAGATGAAGCCTCACCATCTCTCTTGCAGGCCAGGCACATGCACAAAGGAAAAGGCATTGAGAACTCTGACCACTGGAATTGTTAATTCATCTGCAAGTCTGTCGGGTCTGTCAAACAGGATGAGTTACACATCATATCAGGGAGGCTGTGGGTATGGTTGTCTCAGATGTAACTGTCCATTGTTCACTGAATTCCCAGATTCCTTATCAGCATATCATAAAGATATTTTACAGCCCAGTGTAGAGCATGACTAATCCTGTGCCACCTTTGGCTCAGCACACCCCTTCATTAAGGGGGAACATGATTTGCTGCAGGCTTAGGCTTCCCACACCAAAGGCAGCAGTTCTTACAAGACAGAGCTCTTAGGCATGATTTGCTGACTGGGAAATTACCACTCAGCCAGCAGCAGCAATGAAATGGATGCTACTTAAGCTGAGACCCGGAAATTAGGCTAACCTATCTGCATAACAGTTAAGACTTGGGAGAGATGGCATTTTACACAGAAGAGTGGGAGTCTGAAAAGTTTCTTTTTAAGCTCCACAAACTAAAACAGACACAAGGCTGCTGCCATTCAGAAATGAAGAAGTAAGAGGATTGCTACTGGAAGTGGAAAATGGATTTGTAAAGAGGTTTCATTTTAATGGAGCAGCTGGATGAAAGGTACAGACAGGAATGGGCACCACTTAGGCCCGTATGTGATGTTGAGTGGAAAGCTCAAGAGAGCAACACTGGATGCTGGAGTAAGATTGATTTAACAATAGATGCAATTTAAGTGAAAAGGCTAAGGTGCTGGCAACTGGGGATTGGGATAGCATCCATTTAAAGACAGATTTAATTTAAACAGAAAGGCCAAAGAGGTGGAAGGTGGAGACTAAAACAAAATCAATACTAAGTTAGGTTAGTAGAAACTAGAATAAAATGAGCCAGTTGGAAAAAAGGGCATACTGACTGATTGGGGGTAGGGAGGCAATGCACAGATTTACGAACAATTGAGGAACTCTCATTAAATGATATAACCCCTAAAACCAGAATTATTATCCCATTTTAATATGAATATTATTGATTAGAGTAGTGAACAAAAAAATCTTAAGGGAAGGTACAATCTCAAGTTTAAAGAAAACTGCATGATCCCTACTTAAAGATAATTCTCTTATATCACAAAATCACAGACTTGTTGGGGTTGAAGTGACCTCAAAAGACTGTGTAGTCCGACCCACCTGCCAAAGCAGGTTCACCTACAGCAGCTTACTATTGGTGAATAGCTACAGAGGGACTCCATGGCCTCTCTGGGCAGCCTTTTCCAGTGCCTTGCCTCTCTTAAAGACAAGGCTTTTTTTCCCCTCATACTGAGGTGGAGCTGCCTGTGTTTGGGTTTGTACCCACTACCCCATGTCCTGTCACTAGGGACCACCAAGAAGAGTCTGGCCCCATCCTCTTGGCACCTGCCCAATCTGTATGCATTGATAAGTTCTCTTCTCATTCTTCCCCTCTCCAGACTGAACAGGCCCAGCTCCCAAAGCCTTTCCCCATAAGAGACATGCGCCTGTTCCCAAAGGATCTTTGTAACCCACTGCCAGGACTGCCTTTTCTTTCTTGTCCTGAGGAGCCCAGCACTGGACACAGCACTCCAGATGTGCCTCACCAGGGCTGAGGAGAGGGCCAGGATCACCTCCCTAACCTGCTGGCAGTGCCCTTCCTAATGCAGCCCGGGACACCACTGGCCTTCTTGGCCACCAGGGCACTGCTGGCCCATGGACAGCTGATGTCCACCAGGACTCCCAGGTCCTTCTCTGCAGAGCTGCTTCCCAGCAGACTGTGCCCTAGTCTGTGCTGGTGCAGGGGGTTACTCCTCCCCACGTCCAGGATCTGGCATTTGCCTTTGTTGGATTTGTACACAGTTGCACAAATGTGCGTATGTGTATATATATTTTCTTTTTTTTATTTTTTTAATATATGATACTGCATGTAATATTAATAGAATCATTGAATCATAGC
The DNA here is from genome assembly GCF_963662255.1 of Cinclus cinclus. Taxonomy (NCBI): domain Eukaryota; kingdom Metazoa; phylum Chordata; class Aves; order Passeriformes; family Cinclidae; genus Cinclus; species Cinclus cinclus. The sequence continues at coordinate 116,268,594 of NC_085046.1, read as the reverse complement.
ATAATTTGGTTTAGAAGAAATCTTTAAAGGCCATCTAGTCCAATGCCCCTGCACTGAGCAGGAACATCTTTATCTAGATCAGACAGCTGACCTTCAGTTTTGTCTCTAGTGATGGGGCACTTCTCTGCACAACTTCTTCCAGTGTTTCACCACCCTCATTGTAAAAAAATTTTCCATATATTTAGCCTGAATGTTCTGGATCAATGATGGAAATGCATAATTGCTTACATTAATTTTATTTGTAAAACAGAAATTGATCAGGTAGCAGTCAATTAGCCTTTAAAAACTCTGGTTGTCAGTCTGGAAACCAATTCAAGGTTAAGGGGAGTCTGTATATACCTGAGTTTGAGCCAAAATATGTATATATTCAATAACATACCCATCCATATGGATATACATATCCACCTACACACATATATACATATGTATACGTGTACATATTTATCAGAACAGGTAAAATTGTCTCCTGATGATATAATACCATTCTGACAAATATCTCTGCTCAGAAAACTGTGTTAGTGCTTTCTGAAAATAGTACATAAAATCTTTTTTGCTTTCCTTACAGATATTTCTAAATACTTTACTTGTGCTCCTGAAGTCTCATTTAAATGACTATATATAATATATGTACATATTTCTAGAGACAGAATCCAGAACTGTGGATAGAAGCTAGTGATTGCAGCTCTGCACCTTTTGGCAGCTGAATTCTCACCCAATTCATTGGTATAATAAAGATCTTTTAAAAAATATTAAATTTTACTGTCTCCTGAACTCTTCTTCAGAATTTTACAAAAAAACCCCAAAAAAACAAAAAAAAAACCAACCAAAAAAAAAAAAAAAAACAAAACCAAAAAAACCTCCAACTTGATCAAAATGACCAAGTATAATTTCAGTGTATGAAGCAGAGGAGAATATGCCTCACCCACTACCCACTGTAGTGCCAGATACAGCTGGCTCTGGGCACTTGGGATTTCCTCACCCAAAAAAGAACATTTCAAAACTGTACTGTGAGTTTATCATACTGCTGTGACTTACTAATATTGAGGAGAATATCCAATAATATCCAATCCATGTTTGCTAAAGTGATTGAGGTGATTCTTTTCTACTGAATTTCCAGAAGAAATTTCTGACTTCTGCTTAAAGGAGGAATTGTGGGAATGCACTGGAGGCACTCTTACTATTTGAGTGATTTATCCCTTTCCTAAATGAAAAATCTATGAGCTGCTGGCTTGCATGGGAATGGTGTATTGACTATTATCTTCATGCATATTCAAGCAACCCAACATTAAGAAATTAATTCTTTACTGATGATAGATTAAAATATTTTACTGAAGTCGTTTAGAAACTCAAGGAGGATTTCCTCAAGTTATTTGAATCACACCTTGGTGTGAGCTATGTTCAACAAATGAAAAATTTGAATTAGCTTACATTTCATTTAGATGATGCCATTTCCTCACTCCTTGCACCCTACCTGGACAAACCTTACATGTTGCATTCCACATGAAACATTTGGTACTTTCAAGCAGGTAACTTCTGATGCTGCTAGAAAAACTCCACAGTTAAGACTCCCCTTTCCGTATACTATGCACCATCTATTATTTAAAGACAATCTCCTTGGACAGTGTTCTGCAACAGTCAAAGGAGAATACAGCTGGAAATGAAGACCATTTTGTACATTTTGGTAGAGGACTGTAAAAGCAGACAGTTGCATATGTGTATATATATTCTTTTAGATTTGCTTTCCTGTGACAGATTATTCGTCCACGTTTTTTAATAAGAAAAAAAAAGAACAGGGATCATGCCTATTCTGCAATTTTTTGCCAATAACCTATCTAGAGCCAAGATTTTTTTTTCCCCTAGCATTTATATTTATATTGTTTAATTGCTTTTATTTTACACTGACTCTAAGAGTTTACCCTTGGTTGTGTGCATTATATCTATGCATACGTTTCCATAGGAACTAGAACAAATGCTTTCTCAGGCAATGTATGATAACTGAATGTAAAAAAAATAAAAGAAAAAAGAAACAAAAATAAATTGAAACAGTATGTAGAGGTAATTTAAATAGTCTAACATCCCTGCAGTATTTCTTCTTTTATTAAATGTTTCAGAATTCATTGTGTTAATTTAGTGTAGGAATGAGCATGCATTTTCAGGTAATTCACACACTCTCCTTCTGTTCATGGCAGGCATCTGCAAGATGATGACAGAGGCTGCTAGCAAGGAATGAGCCACCCTGACATGTGGGCAGCCCCTCAGTGCAAGGAGCAGCCGGAACCACCGGCGACATTGGCTGGGCTCCCTGGCTTTCCAGATGTCACAGACCACCTTTGAGGACAGGTATGTTGGACACCTCACCTTTGCAGGAGGCAATTTTTTATTTTTAGAAAACTGTTCAGTTGAACTAGAGAATACATCTGGTTGTGAATCCACTACTATTCTGTGCCTAGCAATATGTACGCCTGGCAAAACTACCTGGTTCTGCTGTTTTTCCAAAACAGGTGAATCAAAATTCTGGGGTATTGGGTTTCTTGTCCAGATCAAGAGAAAGATGTATACTCCTTTCAAACCATCCAAAATGACTGGTAGACACTCCCATTGTCCAGAAATGCTAAAGTCAGGAGAATGTTGTCAATGTGGCAGCTTACAGTGCTGTTTCACTGCCAAGGAGTAAAACTTACTATCATTTTAAAAGTCTGTGTCAAGCATACTCATCCACTGGACAGGAACAACACATTTTGTTTCAAGTCACTATGGTTTAAAGGTGAGAGTGGTGAGTGCTAAAGCCCAGCAATGACCTGTGCTGCTGTTTGACAAGATTTGTTAAGTCCTCATCTTCAAGGAGGTAATTTAGGACAGTTGTTGACTGGGGATGTTTGATTCTTGTAGTGCCTGACAGAAGAGTAGTGCAGAATCCTCCTTCTTGGTGATCCTTGATATTAAACATTTGATCACAAAAATTCTTTTCTCAGAAAGTAAATGGACTTAACTGCATGTTCAATTGTAATTAATACAAAGATAGTAGTAGTGGGCTCCCAAAATCTCCTTAGTTAAGGAAACTTTGATGTTTACATATAAAAGTAATCAAATATTTTTTTTAGTATTAGCTATTGGTAGCTAGTTCTTCATGAACTTTGCAAAAATATAGCCTATTTAAAAGAAATTTATCACTGCTGGACCTCCTGTGTAACTATAAATATTAAATTAAATGTGATATAAAATTCTTTCTCTCTTGTCTGATTACTGACAACAGATGCTCAATGGTGTGTATGAATGTAATGCCATGTGTCAGATAAGGCAATGCAGTAGTTTTTCAGAGGAAGTAATAATGTATCTTGCTTTACTTAATATCTTTCTAATGATAGCATATGGAGGGTCATATTGGTACCACAATATGGGGAAACTTGTAATTTGTAGAAACAAATTCATCTTCCTCTCTGTTCTGAAAGTACAGCTGAGCTCTGAACACGATTAGCATAGAGGACAGACAGAAAAAGAATCTTTTTTTTCTTTATTAATTTTGTTCTTGTGTTTTCATTTAGGGGATAAATCTTCATGGTGAATGGAAGCCCTTTCCTTTATTTTTGCCCAGGCACAAAAGAGGTTTAAGTTTCATTGGATTGGCCTTTTGGAATTTCAGCCTCATTTTTACAAAAATACTGAAATCACAACTGTAGTTTTGTGGCAAATCTTCCCCTCTGATTTCACTGTTATTTGCTTATGCAATTTGTTTACAAATCAGTTTCCACTCTACAAAATCCAGTATAGGTCAAAACTTCTGCACTTGTGTCAGCGTCACATTTATGAACTGGTATTTAGCAGTAGTGCTTTAAACTGTTTCTCAAAGAAGTCCAGAAACTATTTAGAAATTTAATCATGATTTTGGCAAAGTATGTTGCCTAGTCTCCAGACTCTGCTGAATTAAAACAGTAACTCTGACAAGGTGGAAATCAGTTTCTGAGTTCATTTTTAGGAGAAAATGATTCTCAAACAGGATAGTGACAGGCTTTTATGATCACAGATTTCACATATTCTACTCCTTCAAAAGGGCTTATAGAGATTGATAGATGTACAAGGAAAGAAATGAAAAAATGAAGGGAAGAGATATAAATAGACATTTCATTAGGATGAACAATGGAAGGTGTTAACCCCACTACTACAGTGTGCCTCTTATATGTCCCTTTTCTTTTTCATTCCTTTTGACCTGCTACCATCTTCCTTCGAAGTAAAAGTTAACTACAGTATGAAACGTAGGTAAGGTGAGCAGTAGCTGGAAATAAATGTTTCCTCAAGCATTATTACTTTCAGAAAAGTGTCCATCAGCTGAAATGTCAGGCTCAAAATCCATTTAAGCATTGCACAGAGGCTAAACAGGAGCTATTATTAATTTTAAAGTCTGCCTGATGGGTTTTAGACCAAGAACTGGGGTTAACTCGATGCACTGAATATTGCAGTGTATTTAATTAGGGAGGCTTTGACACTCAGATGGCTGAGGATTTATTCTGTGCAAACTACTGCTAAAATATGAAGGAATAGCTGCATCTACCTCAGAAAAAGACCTGCTGCATCACATTAAAATGCATAAAATTGGTCTTAGTTGCAGGTTTTTGGACTTTTATCCTAATGTAAACGCTGTCTACTTTCAATCTGTTTCAAAGCACCATTGTGCTTATGTCTAGAATAATTTTCTGTTTACAATGCTGCAAGTTAGCAATGTGAATTTTTCCATAATAAGCCCTGTTCTTCTCAGCTAATTATCAAACCAAACTAATTTCTCACTGTGCCTTAAGCAGACATTTCTTTATTCAAAACATATCTGTGGGAATCCTATGAAGGGGTTAACATTTGTCTATAATGTATTTATCTATAAGCATAGACGACTCTAAAACACAAACAGGCACTAAGACACAAAGTAAAATATTAAAGGGTGTTTTATTTGCTTTTGATCCAATTCAGCATCTTAGAAGGCAATAAAAAAGTAGCAAATCATAAATTACTTCTTTCCAATGGTTGTAAAATCTCCTAGCTGCATCCATTGCACTTCTTTGTTCCTCTTTTTCCTTCCTTTGTGTACTGTTCTTGCCCCTGCCCCAGGCCACTCTCTGCCAACCCAAAACACCTATTCACACATGAGTATAAGATCAAGTGCAAAGATACAAGTGAAATGGGAATTTTGTCCATTCCTAACAAAGGACATTGCACCATATTTCCCAAGATAAGTGAGGTGATTTTCGCTTGTAAAAGAAGAACAAATTGTCATTGGCAGTTCTGAAAGACAAGCAGAAATTAAATGCAGACTCCTGAGTCATCTGAGGAGAATGGGAACTGGGTTAGTTCCACATACTGGATACCTTAGCACTTGATGTGTTTTATTGGTTGATAAATACGTTACCTGTTCTCCATTTTCTGTGATTTAAATTTCCATCCATAATGTATGGCTCAAAACCCTCAAAAGACAATTAGGTGAGCTCACCATCAGAGGAAAATGAATCAGCCCCCATCTCTTCTGAAACAAACATGATTTTAAAGTGAACAGAGCCCTTAACTTGACAACAACCCTCTCATGAGGCCTTGAATATGTAAACCACACATGTTCTGCAGCACATAGCTGCAGTTTCCATGAACATGTTTGCTGGGAGTCTTGTCTTTCACACATGACTAAAACAGGGTGTGTGAAGGACACTATAAAGGGCTAAACAAACCCAGCAGCAATATAACATATTTTATGTTGTATTAGTGTTATTAGTGCAAAAAGGGAAGAGTCTGTCTTCCCAGGTACAGATGCACCTGTGTTTGCATGTGGGTGTGCATGTGCACACACCATTATTCTTCAAAGGCACTGTAGTTTGTGTCTTAGCAGTCTGCAGGTCTCCCCTAACACCTGATGTAGCCTCCCTGTTCCAGGCATGCAGTTAGTATCTGTCTCATACACAAAGTTTATGAGTTTCCACCTATCCCCAGGGAGCCCTGGCTACAGCCCTGACTCATCACAGCCATAAGGAAAGGAGAAGAGTCTGGATTTCACTGAGCAAAGACTGTGTTTATACATCCCAAACTATACAGCCATCTGCTGATACCCTGTGTTACCAGTTCCTGCCTAACTGGCAGTTTTCAGCTTTCCCAGGAAGCATTTTCTGGGCTTTTTCTCCTCGAGCACTATATTTTATGTTTCTTCTCCAAGTGTTTACAGCACCCATCTTTATCCTGGCTCCTTTTGCCTTTGCACAGTACGCAATGTGCACAACATGCTTACGGCTCCTTACCACTCAATTATACCTGAGAATCTTTTTGATATATTTTCTTCCTAATAGAAACCTTTAAATGAAAGCGTTAAAATAGATTTGATACTAATGTCTGTTGCATTATGATGGAGAGGTGAACATTGTACCATTTGTAGCAATGGAAAAATATACTGCTTATAGTTCTTTGCACTGTTTTCAATGAAACAATCTGCTTTTCCATCACAGACATGGATTACTCAAATTATGTTTTCAGTAGTTTTCCAGGTATTATCAAATACTTTCCTACAAACTAAATTAATTTTTCCTATGATATTCACCCACTAGACCTACTTTGTGAAGAAACAAAACAACTGTGTAAATATTTATTAATAAAAGTTTATGAATAAATATTTGATTTCATGTTACTTATCCTAAAACCAAAAAAAATGCTTTTGACATTTGTTATTTTTCCCCAAGAGCTATTTTACTGTTTACCTCCTTAAAAAATGAGAGGAAGTAATTTAAATGATCACACGTTGTCCCTTTTTTAATTTGTTGTTGTATTTGCTTCTCTGTTCATCCAATATTTTTCCATTCTCTCTGCTGCTTTTACCAATGGCCATCCTTGTCATGTGGGTATGGTGACATCCTCAGGTAATTCTCACAACCACTTTTCACACAGCATCCTACCAAAAATGTTCAGCATATTCAGATTTTTCCAACACTCTCTTAATGACTTTTTGAGAAATACTTTCTTAAGGTGTCCACATTTTCAAACTTTAGGAACAATAGGAGTACGTATATAAGGATTTCATTGACAAAAGCAAGTTAAGAATATGGGGTCAGCATTTTAAATACATGGCCTAGGTGCCTGTAAGCATAGATCAGGTTTACCTAATTATTGATCACAGTGATGCTGCACACCATAAACAGCTTGGTCTGTCCGCTCCATTAATTTTAAAGCTGTCACTCAGAAAAACAGATTGAGGCTTCAGAAGCTTTGATTCAAACTTAAATGTACATACATAAAGACATACATACAGTATGAAAGTGCAGAAAGTTCAAGTTCAGAAGTCCTATTTTGGTAACTACTTAGTACCTAAATAAGTATGTCTCTAAGCATAATTGGCTGTGCACATGAATGCCAGATTCTGCCATTTCTCAAGCTTTGTTCTTTCCCTGGTAGTTCAATGCACAACTAAGTCTCAGCCCAGGTACCTTGGCTCCAGAGATGGTGAGGTGTGTATCAGTACTTACAGCTGTCCTCCTCCTCCATGAAAATACTGATCACATAACAGGCATACACAAATCCAATCAGCTGTGTGGAAAAAAAGAGGAAAAGCCATCATTAGAACACTTTGAACACTTATAAAACTTTTACTACAATGATATATACAGCTAAATTTTAAAGATATTTACTTCTATTTCTGCATTTACAAATTTCAGTGCAAATGGTCCCAAACAGCTAAATTAATTTCCTCTCTTTTGCTCATGTTCCATAACATATATTTTATATGCATTTATAAATATGCATTTTATAGTTTTAAATATTTTCCTAGTCCCACTGGGATCAGTATTGATGAATACTGCTATTGAGTAATACCGGTAGAAAACATCTGTACCCTGATGTTCAGATATTATTTACATTTCTTTGTTCTTCAATACCTCTGTTCTCACATGGCTTTCCCACATGAGTGTGGGTCCCTTATACTCCTCATTTGCTTACTAAAATGCCAAAATATTTATTGACTGCTACAGAATTAAGTCATAGTAACACTTTCATGGAATCCACAAGAGATGTCTTTTGGTGCTGCATAAAGTGTCCCAGTGAAGAACTGTTAGGCAAAATTTTAAATTTTGAGGTGAATTGTCAAGATGTAGATGAACAATAAAATGGGGTTATTGGGTTATGATTCATTGACATCAGGAAACACATTATTGGTAATTCACGTTAACTGTGCAGGAAATTAACGGTATCATTTCCCCAAAGAACAGCAACAGACAAACCATGCCATTATTTTAACAGCAACACCCCCGAAAACATCCTCCTTAACCCAGACTTGTGTCACTTGTGCCACCAAGAGGAAGGGATTAAGATTTTTAGGATCGAGAAATAGCAAATTTCATTATCCATAAAGAAAAAATGTTTTCTTATGACCATGACCAAAGATGAAGAAAATCCCACTGGGCAAGGAAACCTATTAAACTGCACGGCCAGACATGTCCAATCTTGGGAAAATATTGTTTGTGCAGCTGTACACAATTCATGCTATCTGAAAGCCTTGAAAAGACTCTTCATGAGAGATTTCAGAAATAGCCCAGAGATTAGTTTTAAGAACACTCCTTTTTCTCTGGTCCATTCAAAAAAATCTAATTAAAATAGTTATTCTAAGGATGTCATGGATCAGCCATCTGAGAAAGAGGTAATTTGATAGTATCTAGACAGGTATAAGCTCTTTCAGAAGCAGAGAAATCATTCCAACCTGCTTTCTGGTTGGGCTGCACGAGGAGCTTTACAAGCAGTTCCAAAAGCCTCTCTGCAGACAAAAAGCTTGTCCACACAAGGGAATTCAGGGAAGTTAAGATGAATTAACTAAAGCTGTGAAATCAATGCACATAAGATAAAGTACATTAAATCCCTGTGTGGCCTTCCCCATTCAGAAATAAAGTGGCCCTAGTTCACTGCAGCTTAATCCTCCTCCAAGGGATTAATCTTCCCATGGAGAATTAAGCTACAGTATGCTGAATCTGAGCTACTTGTGAATGAGGGCTGTCACAGCACCGTGGCACAGTCCTGTTGGGGCTTCCTCTCCAGGGCATTCACCTCACTGGTGCTTTGACAAAGTGACTTTAATCCAACTTTCCTCTCATTCTGAGCAGACTGTGGTATCAGCAACTTCTCTGACAGCTTTCTTGTGTCCAGTTTGCTGCATGGCATGGCCACAGTCTCTCTCAGGTGAACAGCACTTTGTTGCACTGATGCTGTGAGCCAGCTAAATGCAATCCAACTCTGGAGGAGGCACTTGCTGGAGATGGCCAGGATGGATCCATGGCTGAGCTGCCCATCCCCATGTGCCTGGTGCCATGGAGGCTGCAGCAGGATGGGACCCACAGACACAGCAGGGCTGGCTGGGTCACTGCGTGCTCCCCTGACCTGCTGACAATTCTGTAGGTGATTTGGAGCAGTACAGCTCCTGCTCTTGATGACAGCAGGATCTGCCACCACATCCAGGGCCAGCATTGGCTTAGAGACTCCTTGACAGACCAAGCACATTTTTTCCCTAAACATCACAGATTAGAACACCTTTCAGGCATGACAACTAAAACAATGCAGTACAAAGGCTTCCAAGATATCAAAAGGCAAATCATACCTGAGATACAGTGTTTGTGTCACCTAAAGGTTGCATATAATTAAAAAAATATTGCATTAGTACCACGGAAAAAACAGAACATGGGTGATTTTTCATAACATGATATCACCTGTTTATTTACAATGTTTCCTGATAATCTTTTGTGTTGTGCAATCTGACTACATAAGTCACTCAGGTTTGTTTATTTTTCCTAAACTTGACTAAAATATTTCGAAGAGTAAAACTGTTGAACAAATAATGAACATGATAGAAATTAATTGTAGTACAGGCTGTGGGTTAAGTGTTCGTGAAGGAAGATAAAATATTAGAATTATTTACTCTTTCCACATCCTGTATTTATTTTTTCTTATTAGCAGTATTCTGTATTAAATTAACTTTATTTTTATAAATGAAATTCCTTCTTTACATGTTCATGTATGCTCTATAACCATTCATATTATATAAAACATATCTCTGTATGTGCTTCCAGCATTTTTCAATTGTCTAGGATGTTGGACAAATGGATAAAGCACAGCAAAACTTCCACTCTAATGAGTAATAAATGACCTGCCACAGAGAAAGCAATAGGGAAAAGTGCTCAAAAAAGTGTTCCCAAAAATGTGGGTCATGACACGCCTGAGTTTAACAGTCCTAAGAGCTTACATCTCACTCTTTCAGCAGACCTTCTCCTTAATCTTTTCTTTCCCACTCTCTTAAATGCTTGAAACACTTTGCCTAACCTATGACCTTAATGCAAAATCAGCAGCCTTTCTCTACTTCTCAGAAATATACTTCTTTATATTCCTCAGCATTAGAAATCACTGCTAGCTGTTGTATTTATGATGTATATTTGTTTAAAGGCACCATTTACCCCATCCGTTTAGTTATTAATACCAGGAGAAATTACAAAATACATACATATATATATATTCACCCTCTTTCAATTTCATGGTCATTTCAAGGGGGAAAAAAAAGGTGAGGTGACTCATAATCCTCCATAATCCAACAACATCTTTCTGTAGTTAAATGATATAATACATGTTTCCGAAAGAATAAAGCAACAAGGAGAAAAAAGAGCCTTTTAGCATCAATTGTCAGGTATTGCTGCTTGGGGGGTCAGCAATGTTTGGCTTGTAACTAACAAACAAGTAGTTATGGTTGGGCAACTGATATGTACAGCACCATTAACAAGAAGTGATAAAGTGGGAATAGACCCTTTGACAGATGAGACATCTTTCCAGGTCCTTAAACAGAGTTACAGGCATCACTGTGTGTATATTTTTGTAAATTAATTAATTAAAGCCTCTTATTTTGCGTTATTGATGGACACGGTAATAAATTATTTCTTCCAAGAAATTACTTTTGGTATCTTGACTAACACAACTGCTGTTTAATTAGTAGTGTTATGCTCATTTGAAGCCATCTAATTGCCAGTCTTGGTACTGGAAATGTCAGCTATTGGCCTGGCACTTAAACGTGTGTTCCCTGATAACTAAAGTAAATATGATGCATATGAGCTTGAAGATTCTTCATTTGGTCATCTTGAGTTGCAGTAATCATTCAAAGTGACCAATGAAGTGGTTGGAACAGGATATCCAAATTATCAAAGATCACTAGCACCTGAAAATACAAATAGGAGCTTCTGGCCTGATCCAGAGAGAAATACAGACAGCCAGGAGTCCTTGTCTTGACAACATTGAGTTCAAGGCATGGAAACCTTCTGGGATCCCTGCACTGTACAAGACTGCCTGTCTGACCTGGAGAGCCCAGTCTAGTGAAGTGTCTCAAAAGACACCTGTCAGTGCTATTCTGCAGAAAATCAGGTGGGAAATTGTGGGTAGAGGTTGCTGTCCCCAGCCTTCATCCATCAACACAGTGGTTAGGGTACACATCTTTCTTAGAGAGAATAAGCAATGCATAAAATACTCAGCTATTTCAGGGAACCACAGAATGGTTTGGGTTGGAAGGGACTTTAAACCTCTTCTGGTTCAATCTCCCTGCCATGGGCAGGAACATCTTTCACTAGATCAAGTTTCTCAAATTTCACGCAGCCTGTCCTTGAAAGCTTTCAGGAGCGGGGCATCCACTGTTGCTCTAGGCAACCTATTCAAGTGCCTCATCACCCTCATTGTAAAAAATGTCCTCCTTATGTTCCATCTTGATCTACGCTGTTTCAATTTACAACTCTTACCCCTTGGCCTCTCACCACAGACCATGGTTAAAAGCCTCTCTCCATCTTTCTTATAAGTCTCCTTTATAAAATGAAAGGCCAAAATAAAGTTTAAATAGCTCCAATTCTCTCAACCCTCCAAATATTCTCATAGCTTTCCAAGTGGAGTATCATGAAAGCAGAGTAGATGGGTAGAATGACCTCCCTTGACCTGCTGGCTACACTTGTGATGCAGCCAGGAGTACAATTGGCTTTCTGGACTGCAAGCACACTTTGCTGACTCATGTTAAGTTTGTCACCCACCATGATCCCCAAGTTCTTCTCAGCAGGGAAGTAAAAGGATTTCTATTAGTGGAACATGGGTATATTGATATGATGCTATTTTCAAGGGTTTTGATGCATCATTTATTTTCTGCTGATTTCCTTAGGTAGAAATAAAATAGTAGTCTCTTATTTTTCTCCTGTGAAGACAGCTGTCTCAAGAGGACCTTAATGCTTTAGTCTAAAGCATTAAACTAAATCTAAACTAAAATCTCCAGTCTTAAGGTATGGACATCTGCATGAAATGTAAATGCCTAGTTTAATAGAAGTGAAATTAGATTATATAATTGTCCATCATTAAACTGAGAGAATCTATTAAAACATGTAAGAAATTAAAAAACTAATCATTTGAGCATATATATGCTGTGAGATATAATTGCTTTAATAAATGACTATTACTAGAATATATCCTATTAAAAATAAGAATCAAACTGAGTGCAAAAATGTATGTTTACTTGCTAATTAATGTATTTTAATAGCTACTACCTAATGTGGATTAACCTTTCCTTAGGAAATCAAGGACAATTGCAAAATAAAATTAGAGTGATGATTTAAATCAAGTACATTTTCTGCACACTGAAATACTTTTTATTAAAATTGATGATTTGGATAACTTTGATTTAAATCTTTCTGCTTTGCTTTGTCATCATCAGCTGTGGCCTTTAAATACGCTCTCACAGTATGAGACTACTTTCCTATTAGCTTCATATTCTGCAGTTCCACTGGCTCAAAGTAGATATGTGAGTCTTCCCTAAGTATTTAGGATTACACAAAGCAGTGCCCTGGGCTCTCAGGTTAATCCTCAAGCTCAGGTGTACAACAGGTCATTACCACTGTTAAGCTACTACACAGAGTTTTGTAGAGATCTTGTTGTAACAACATGGAACCAACCACCCACACCAACAAAATAAATGTACAGTACTCCTGGCTCCAAGAGGATGTGTGTGACATTGTAGGTAAACTAGATTTGGAGGATTTCTCCAATCAAAATGGAAACTGTGCTTCACACTCTTGCACACATCCAGTCCAGCCAGATTGTCATCTCACTGAATATGGCTTTTTCTTGACTTCTTTTTGGTTTATGAGAACTGAAAATCATAATCTCCTCTTTATCTCTGGGGTTCTTCAAAACTGTAACTTGACAAACAATTCATTCTTTTTTCTGCAAGGTCCTTCACTATTGCCCAATTCTCAAAAGGACTGAAGAAGTATGAAAGGAAAAGAAACTTTTAAAACGGAATCTTTATGCATAAAAATTTTATAGGATACAAAACTTGACAAGATGTCTAAAATTTAACTTATAAAATGGAAACTGTGTAGCAAGAATGAATTTACTGAGGAAAAAGGTAAAAATGCATTAAATTACAAATCATCCTGACTATTACTTTCTCCTTTTTAGCACTTTAAGACGAGCTAGCAACTACTGAGAAAAAGCTGAAACATGAGTAGTTAATCTTCTTAGCTACCTACTTGCCACTAACACTTTTATTACTCTGCACAGACGACCATAAAACCCTTTTCCTCCATTAAAGACTAGAAAAATGCTAAATCAGAATGGGAGATACATAGGAGAAACAGGGTATTATCCCAGTATCTGTGTGTATACACGATTCAGCAAGATAGAAATATGACTAAGATTATCAGCTAAGAAATCATAACTCTAACTATTTCAAGACAATGACAAAGGAAAACGATCCAGAGTAACAGCAATATATAGCTGGAGCATAATAACAACCATTTACTACTTCAGTATGTAATTATCCAGTTACATGACTCTATACAATTATGCACTGTATCTGCTTGATTATAAACATTTTACTAGAAACATATTGTAAAACTGTACCCTTATAGATAATTTCAAAACTCAATGCAATTTTTTGAATTGAAGAACAGATAGTCTCAAAGATATGTCTGCATTTTCCAGAATTGTATGATGAAATGCACATTTTGCACTGGTAGCAGGAGGAGGCTCAACCTGAAAGTACTTAGAAATCTAAACCCATAAAAACACACAAACAGCTGCAAAAATGTCCAGAAAACATAGCAGAAAAAGGTAGCAGCAATAGCTGAAGCACCCTATGTTGTCTGACTTTTTTTTTTTCCTCTCCTTCATCTTCCTAAAATCTATTTGATTTGAGTAGAATAAAATTCAGACTGTAGGGGTATTGTCTACCAACTTAATCAGCACAGCACAGAGCTGGTCTAGTCCAGCTGTGCCATTTGCAGCTGTAGTGGAGAGCTCCTAGAGACTAAACTCTGATAGCCCTTAAAATGTGCTAAGGACTCTAAAAATAGGTAATAGAATTTTGCAGGCACTTCCGCTGCATATTTACCATGGAGAAACAACTGAGCAGATACTAAAATATCTGTTCTCAAAATACACAGAGGTTGCTGTTGACTAATACTACAGGAGAAAATTCCTCTTGAATACCACCTAGCTGGCACTGGGAGCCCAGCAGCATGCTGGAAAAGACTACCACACCTGTTAGCTACTCAGCTTTTTGAAGTTCTACCCTTGCTGTTCTCCAGTCCTTGTTCCCACTGTGTCTTTTTGGCTTTAAATTAAAAATTGTATTGACAATCTCATTTTCCCAGATCAGAAACTTTGTTGCCTGCACTTGGTCTGGGAATTTATTTCTCCAGCAGTATAAATGTATAATTACCCCTGTTACCCAGCTGGTCAAAACTTCACCAGTTAAGAGGGAGGACTGATGTGTTTTGTTGCCAAGATGTGGATTTGTTAGGGCTGAGAGCAAGAAGTGTGCTCTCTCTCCCCTCTTGCTCTTTAGCTTAGCAATGGGTTATTCTCCCTCCTCTGTTTTTGCTGCAAGTCCTTAGAAATAATATTTTGTGTTCTGAGATCTGAGAGGTGTAGGATTTTGAACAAACTGTGTAATCCAATCTCATGTGTAATTCTGTAGGTCACAGAAATTCACCTAGGTACTCAGTTAACACTATGATAAGGTCAGAGCAACCATCACAGGCTAGGTTGAGGTACTGGTGCTTCAAGTTGAGTTATGGCCACAGAAGTGATTTGGGAACCTTTGTCCTTTACTCAGAGAAGAGATTAGAAATAAACCCCAAGCATTAATTCTTATCTATTTGTTTTTGTACTGTGTGATAGAGATCTAAATTTCCTATTTGGAATGAAAAAGAAGTCTCAATATGTAAAAACACTGAACATAGTATTTAAACATGACTGGTCAGAACAGTGTTTTATCTTGAAAGGTATTTATTGCTTGTTAATGATACAACTGGATATAGTGAAAGTCAAAACTGTAAAATAAAGCCAGCCTTAAATGTTGAAAGTTTAAAAGCCAAACAATGGAAAGTGAGGGGGATGAGGGTGGTAAGAAGGAAGCTAAAAGAGATCTACATCTGAGCAGACTCTTAACAAAATCAACAAAAAAGAACTGGATAAACAAGTGAGACTTTAGATCTAGCCTTTCTCCAGTGGGTAAAGAAAATAAAAATCTTGCTAAGAACAGGGTCAAAGTTCTCATACTTAATTTAATGACTAATTAGCTTGTCAGCCGAATAATAGGAACTGAGAAAACCCTTCACATCTAATTTTATAATAAGCAGGCTAAAAGATGACATTCCTTAATTTCTGCCAAACTGACTTTGTGTTACTTGTTTTTATATTTTCTAAATACCTGCTTTTATTCCCTTTCACCTTTACTTATCAGTGTTAAGGATAATTTCAGAGCTACCTGCAGATCACACTCCATACCACATCTTTTGATATAACAAAGAAATTCAGGTTTGACAGTGTCTTGCAACTCCAAGTATTTCCTAAAGTACTCATCAGGTAATGACTTTACTTCCACCTAAGTTGTACTGTACCACTTTGGAAGCTGGTAATGAAATCAGAAGAAAGAATGAAAGTAAAGTCTGCCAGTGACTGAAGCCCATGTAAATCTCCTTGGCATGTGACAAGGTACTTGGGAAGGTTTTTGAATCCCAGAGAAAACAATTATGCATGAAGGGGGTTCAAAAGCAAACTGCTTTCAGAACAGAAGAATATTGCAAATCTTGGCCATTTTTTATGCTAATACTCCTTTTAAATATTGTAAAAATTTTTCAAAGCTTATACTGCAATTATGGAATATGTTCTAGTTGATAGAATGCCAAAAGGTACTTTTCCCCTCCTTATAAGATCTGAATGCACATAATGAGAATATTATTTCCACTTACTTCTTACAACAGACACAGAGAATGTATTTTAATTCCAACAATGCATTGAAATCTGTAAGAATGACTTCTTTCTTCTTTTCTTCTCAATCATTTCTTTCCCATCATGCACAATGTAAATAAACACATGCATGACACAATTCTACTACCATGAGGCAGTACCCATTTAAAAGCAAACAAACTGTGACATGGAAACAAAAATATCTAGTTCAAGATTCCAGTGAATTATGACGGTCTGATCCCCACTATTAGCTAATCACCTTTATAGATATATCTTAAATACCTAAGTAATAATAGCTAAGACTGAGCATAATATTATTCTGGCTCCTGTTAATGCATAAAGATGGCTTAAAAGTCATATGAAAAAAATTGCAAAGCTTTCAGTAACAACAGTTATGCCACATCAGTAAGTTGAGGGAGGTGATTCTCTTCTTATCTTCTTGCAAGACCCCACTTGGAGAGCTGCGTCCCGCTCTGAGGCCCCCAACATAAGAAGGACATGGACCTTCTGGAATGAAACCAGGGGGGCCACAAAGATGGTGAGAGCTTCTCCTGCAAAGACAGGCTGGAACAGTTGGGGCTATTCAGCCTGGAAAAGATGAGGCTCTGGGGAGACATTAGAGCACCCTCCAGTAGCTGAAGGTGGCTACGAGAAAGATGCAGAGGGACTTTTCACAGGACAAGGGGCCTGTGTGAGAGTGTTGAGGTAGGGAACAGGTTGCTCAGAGGAGAAGTTGTGGATGGAAGTGTTCAAGTGTGGATGGGGCTTCGAGCAACCTGGTCTAGCAGGAGGTGTCCGTGCCCAAGGCAGGGTTGTTGGATCTCATGATTTTTAGGGTCCTTTCTAATCCAAACAATTCTGTGATACCACAGCAGAGAATAACAGAAAAACAAAAAGCAACCCAAAAATATAGATCCAAATCCATCACATCATCTCATGCAAGCAATTCTGTATGATCCAATGAATGGAAATTAAGAATTTAACCTCTACCCTTACCAGCCTGCTCATGCTATTGACCTAAGCAGAACCTTCTGAGAGGACTTGCAGGAGTGGCTGACACAGAAATGCACCTCAGAAGTAAACTCCAAAGCCTAAATGACAAGCAGTAGCTTAGACCAGCCACTAATTCACATCAGACAAAAATAAAAGATTTGAATAATAATCAAGAGCTAGTTAAAATTCACAAGTGTAGAAATTCATATAAGGCAGCATGAATGAACTCAGGTTATCTGAAAATTTTTCTTACAATATGGTTTGCAGGGCAGGGTGGAAAAGTAGCATTCAGTATTTCTCTCTGTGAGTATCAATTCCAAAATATTTTTGGAGATTGCATAGTTCAGTGTTCTTTTTCTATTACTATTTTGTTTAACATATGCGAGGGAAATCACACCAAAAAAACCCCTTCTCTGTCCACCAGACTTTGGCTTCTTTTGCCTTTTTGTGTTTGTTGAAATGCAAGGGTGATGAACCATAACAGATGACAGACAGAGGAGGTGGTGATATGATGATCCTTCCTGATCATACCTTTGTTTTGTCCTAATCACTTTTCATCTAACAGCATATTTAGTAGATGTTCCACCCCACGTGTGCTTTTGCTTGTGTATGAATAGGCCGTATTTAAACCACAGAACAAATGATTTAATTTTGAGTTGAACTGGGTTTGTTTGTTTTTTTTTGTCTTTGAAAGGAACAATACTATAATTAGAAACATGGCAGAATTTATGTGCTTGGCAGCTACTATAGCAGCCTCTTCACTCAGCACAAACTGTAATTATTTAATATGAGGACATGGGGACAAACATGACAGAATGGTGTAGGATGAAAGATGGTGGAAGGGGACAGCCATGTCCTTGTCTGATCCTTCCCACTGTAGCTCTTACTACAGATGACATTGTTTAATTCGTTCAAGCAGCTACCTGAATGTGCAGAGGGATGTAAATAAACACACACGCCCACACCCACACCCACACGCGTCCTTATAATCCTTTGTGGAGTGGTCTGCTGTGATATGTGAGAAACAAGAATACCACAAAAGCTGAAATGTTATCAGTTTGCTCAGGTATTCCCAGTTAAACTGTGTGCTAAAAGGCTTTTATGCTGGATTCCCACTGGGCAGAAAAGCTATCAAGATCTGCAGTGAAGCTTTGCTTTCTATCAGTGCCTAATGAATTTCCAAAGCTGCTTCTCCAGTCATGTCTGACCCGGTGTGATCTCTTATATCACACGTCCCCGGCACAGTTTATTTGATTGCAGTAGATGGTATATGTTGTATATATGCTGTGGCTTCATGTCCTATTCACTCCTGTTTCTTACCACCAGATTTCACTTCACACTGCGCCCCACTGCTCCCTTTGCCTTTGTCTGGGTCTGATTCTGCAGCCTAAAGCCAAGGGTGCATCCCAAAGCAGTATTTCCTTTCCAAGGTATCTTAGCTGAGCATGTCATCAGGCAGATGCAAATACACAAGGTACACTGGAGCCATTCTATAAAGGACTTTTCTCTCACTCTCGGTATACAAAACCACCACAAGCCCCACTTCATGGCTGGCGAGCGTGTCAGCACATTCCTAACATTTTGGGTGTACGGGAGGCATTTTCTTGTATTGTGCCAGAGCCAAATGTCAGGATGTTTTAGCACATGGGAGGTAGATTTGGCCCTAACTCCTGCCATGAGGCTACTCCTGCGACGAAATGCAAATGCAGCAAGAGAGTCTGCACCTGGCAAAAGTGACTGCTGCACTGAAAGTATGTCCTGGCTGGAGACAGGTTTCACCTGGCAGTGTCTGTGGACTCCCTGACTCTGGCTCATCTAAGCTGAGCTTCTGGTTACAGCAGATAGGTTTTTTTTCTGGGAAACAAGCTCAGATTTAATCTAGGACAGAGGTGATGGTGATTATTTGTGTCATGTTCTGGCAATGAAGAGAGACTCTGAATTACCAAGCTTGAAGGAGATGATGTCAGGCAGAGAAAATGTTACTTACTTCTCCTTCTGCTTGAATCCAGAACTGGGATGGATCTTTGCCAAGAAATCTTCCCCTGTACATAAGGAACACCAGAGCCTCATGAGCATGTCCTCAGTCCTTGGAAAAAACCTTCTCATACATGGGGGAATCTGAAGGTATCATCAAAACAGGCATCTTTAGATATCTGGAGTATGTTTCTATGGTTCCTGTGCTCTTGGACAGGATGTTTGAACTCTCTTTTCTTCCTTTCAGGTACAAATAAATTTAAGCCTACCAAACCATGCTGTGCGCTCAGACTAGCTGAATAAATACCTGGGAGGTTAAACTTTATGTCACTCTTTCCTCTGCTGAAAAAAGTCCCTCATATTGCGAGCAGAAGTAGAGCTGGCTCATTTAAAGGAAACTCAGGTAGGTCTATTTTAATGGCAACCCTCATAGTTTGAAAGGTTAACTTTTACAAAAACCAGTTTAGACCAAAAGGAAAATAAAAGAGAGGCAGTCTGGCTTCTGCAATAAGCAAATTGGCACAAACTGTAATTATTCAATATGAGGACATGGGGACAAACATGACAGAATGGTGTAGAATGAAAAATAATGGAAACGGAAAGCCATGTCCCATATTAAAGCCCTTTGAGGGATAATTCAATTGATACAGAACACTTAAACCTCCAGAAATATCTTCGACCAGATCCCTAACCACAGCTTCTCAGTAATTACATGCTGTCATGGAATAAAAACTGTTAGCCTGACCATTTCACTTCTGACCAAAGACTAAAGCATATTGTTAGGGGCATTGTCCAAATACCTCTTACGCACTGACTGACTGGGGCACTGCCCAGTTCTTCAGGGAGCCTGTTCCAGTGTTGCACTACTTTCATAGTCAAGAAATGCTTCCTAATGTCAAGTCTAAACCTTCCCTGGTGCAGCTTTGAACATTCCCACATGTCCTATCACAGGATATCAAAACTGAAGAAAAGATCAGCACCTGCCTGTACACTTGCCCTCCTCAGAAAGCTGGAGAGAGTAGTGAGGTCAGCCCTCAGCCTCCTCTCCAAACAAGCTGAATGTCCTCAGCTGCTCCACACAGGATGTCTTCCAACCCTTTCACCAGCTTTCCTGCCCTCCTCTGCATTCATCCAAGGACCTTCACATCCTTCTTAAACTGTGGGGCCCAGAACTGCCCACACCACTCAAGGTGGGGCTACATTGATGGAAAAAACAGTGGTATTGATGCCTTAAGTTTTAGCTTTTATATTTTTCAGATTCTCTGCTGCCTGGTATGCAACTCTGAAATGTCATGTTAGGTGTTAGTAAGTTCTCTTCACAGGGTAGTTAGACAAAACAATCCCTTCCCAGACAGAGAATCAAGGCCAAGGTATCCAAAAACGATAAACAATGGTGAAGGGAAAGGGGTAAACCAGGGTGTTGAGACTTCATAACCTGAAGCTGTAATTAGACAATTGCAGCTGTAAATGGACCGAAACTTATAAAAGTGCAAAAACTCATGACCAGCATCCATCTTGGATCCATCCTGGGTGTAGCCCTGGCCAGGCTCTTGTACTGCCCAAGGTGCATCCTTTTAAGGCCTTTCAATAAATACCTATTTTATTATTTCATCTGTCTTTTAACTGTCTCTGTTCCAGCCCAGCTCCTCTAGGCATCAGTATAATCACCTCTTTTGACTGGCCTGTGATGCTGTATTTGATGCACCCAAAGGTGGAGTTTGCCCTCTTGGCTGCCAGGGCACACTGCTGACTCTTCTTGAGCCTGCTGCCAACCAGCACCCCAAAAAGTATAAGGATAAATAAACCATGTATGATTTACACAACGCAGCAAAGCAAACCAAAACTCCACTGCAAAACGTTATAGGTGGATCTCACGGCATTGAGTGACTGGGTGATAAAATTAGAGCTGAAATTCTATGTCAATAAATGCAAAGTAATGCACATAAGGAAAACCAGCTGTAACTACACATATAGAGTAATAGGCTCTAAATTTGATATTAGCTCTCAGGAAACTTGTGAATAGTTCATTATAAACCTCAGCTCAGTGCTCAGTGGCAGTCAGAAAGGAGAATCAAATAGGAGAAAAGCAATAGAAAAGAAAGCAGAATACATTATTATGCCACCATAGAAATCCCTTGTGTCCTGCAACCTCAGTGCTGCACACAGTTCTTTCTCTTCATCTCAGAAAGAAAGTAGTTGAATTAGAACAATTACAGAGAAAGGTATCAAAGATAATCAAAGGTATGGCTGGGTTTAGAAAAGGGGGAGCTTAGAAAAATTCACCTTTGGAAAGGAGACAATTAATGACAGAATCATAGAAAAAATAAAATCATTAATGACTTGGAAATAATAAATAAAATATAATTAATCCCTCTTTTCATTACATGAGGACAATGAAAAATCAAACCAAATTATTAAATCACAGACTAAGGTGTTGCCTTTCATCACAAACTGAGCGAAGGTCACTTCTCACACAAATCAGAAATAAACTATGGAACCCAATGCCCTGAACATGCTGGAGAGATCAGCTCTATAGATGGATCAAAAGCTGTTCTTCTGAGGGAAAAATGTTCATCGAAGGCGATGAGAAACCAGACTTCACATACGACAGGGAAGTCCCAGCCAATATAGCCAGGAGATGTTAAGACCTCATCTTTGCTGCATTGAACATGTCAACTTATTACTATTTACATTTGCTAAATTCAGCTGTTAATTTTATAGTTGGAAAATTAGGAGCATGGAAATGCAATGCACACAATGGGAAAGAGATTAAAATATTAACTCTAGGCTTAATGTACACATTATAATTTCAGCCCAATATTTGTTGAATCAAAATGAATAAATTGAAGCCCCTTGGAATCAGGTTTTGAAATTCATATGGAATGGTTTAGTTAGATATGCTGCCTATTCTGGATGAAAGGGAAGATGTGTTGTAGATGCTTCCATGTAAAATATTGAAAATAGATATGAGTGATGATCAGCTATATGTTATACATCTAGGATTACTCTCAGCAGTTCATAATCTAAAATTTTCTTGCAGCCTCATTCATTGTGAAAAATATAGGTTGTGACTGGAGCTGGGCCAGGAAAACTTTTTTTGTTTAATTAAGACAAAATTGGCTATTACAAAATGTCAAAATACTTTTTAGATTTAATTCCAAAGTCTTTAAAAAGTCAAAAAGTCACATTAATCAGGCAATCTTTGCAGTAATAAAAAATTAATACCTAAGAGCAAAAACAAGTTCAAGGATAAAAAAAAAAATCTCTCAAATGAAAAGAATGATGTGTTAATTAATTGTTATATTTCTAAAATACTACTCAGCTTACTGTGGGTCCCATTTTCACAACCATGTCTAAAACTGATGTCAGTCTGGCAAGTACTAGCTCTCTTTATTTTATTTATGAGCTCTCCTTATTTTTCACGTTTTTCATGCATTGTCAACTTAGAAAATACGTGTCAATACGTAGCAAGGCTTTTGACACTGTCTCCCACAACATCCCCATAGGTAAGCCCAGGAAGTGTGGGTCAGATGAAGGGACACAGAGGTCTGAGTGTGAATGTGAGTGGCTGAGGTCAGAGGGTTGTGATCAGCAGAGTCGAGCTGGAGCCCTGCAGTCAGTGCATTCCCCAGGGATCAGCACTGGGTCCACTCTTAATTTGTTTATCAATGACCGGGATGAAACGATAGACTGTACCCTTCAGTTTACCAAATTCTTATATAGCTTTCTATAATTATTAAACTTGGCAATTTTGCGAACCCAGTGTAAACCTAACAGGGGTAATTTTTTTTGTAAGTTTTAATATTCTTATATATATATTGTTGTTTGTTTTAGCGTATCAGTGATTTTGTCTTATGTAGGGCTTCTCTAAAAATCTGCATCACTGTGAAGAAAAAAATGAAGTATTTCTTATATTTCTTTAGAGGTAAAAAGTGCTACTACAAAAACTTTAAAATTTGTATGATCTTACTTTCATTAAGAAAGTCCTGCGAGAGGGATGAGATTTCCTTTTCATGTTGTAATACATAAACCAAATAATATCTGTAAGAAATAACATTGAATGGGAAAAGAGCTTGCACTACAGCAGCTCTGAACTACTAGAGATTCTGGGAGGAGAACAGTGGAACAAGGACATTAAACACCCAGGAAACAGACTGCAGTGACCTGAGATGGAACGTAGCTTCCAGGGGCAAAGAGGTCTATGAAAAAGAGAAGTTCAGGAAAGCGATCAGACTATCTGGAAGAACACACACTGAACAAATACAAATTTCCCCAAGCAGAAACATAGAAAACAATGGATAGGGCTCAATAATGGTCTTCTGGATGACCTGCATACAGATTAGCAGAGAAAAATATAAAATAACATCAGAAGTGTGTAGGGATGAGCTCAGAAAGGTCAAGACAAGATGCAACTGAAAAGAGAATAAAGCATAATAATAAAAAAAAAAATAGTCAGTGGCATAAACTAATAAAGGGCAAGCTCAAGTAATGAGCTGTCACACTCCTCAGTGATGCAACCCTGCCTGAGGCTTCAGGTTCATGTGGCAGCACTAATTATATTCCAGTTGGAAACATCTTCTCCAGGACTGGAAGCATGGGTTGAGAGGTGGACGTAATGTTTGGCTATGCTCCATGGCACTGCTTTCAGGGGACTACAGACCTTGAGGTGGCAAAAAAACCCAATGTCTTTTCTCTTTATTCCCTTCTTCAGCAGAAAGATTACCTGTGGTTGGTGAAGTAATGCAACTGACACTCATGAAAGACTCAGGTGAGAATAAGGAAGAGTATGTTATTGATGATCTGCCTAAAACAGAAAGCTGGAAAAATTCAGATGTACTAGTCCTGGTAAATTCACCTCAAAGCATGTAGAAGTCTGGCTAAAGCATTCTCAAACATGTTTGAACATTTTTGTAACAATTTAATGAGAACAGGAGAGGCCAGAGAGCAGAAAATCAAAGATTGTACCCATCTCTTTACACAAAGACCAGAAAAACAAAAGGAAAGAGAACACATTGAATTCTATCCCTAACTTCATTTGCTATAAACTTCTTAAAAGAAAAAGTACCAAATTATTAGTTTGTAAATAAACATATTAGTACGAAGACAAGGTAATAAGTACTGAATTATGTTGTATCAAGTCTGCTCCTTCTTAGGAGAGATAATGGGCTTTACAGTTAGGCAAAGAAAATCAGATGTGACAAATCTTGATTTTAGTAAGCATTTTGACACTTTCTTATAAGAAAACTATGAAAATACTGCTCAGACCAAAGTATTGTTGTATAGACTGAACAACTGGCTTGAAAACTGCAGTCAGAAATAGCTACTCGTTGGCTTCCATCAGATTAAGAGACATCAGATTGATGGGGCTCTGTGGAAATCCACCTGGGTCCAGTGCTACCCAGCAGTTTCAGCAGTCGCTGGGTTATCTGCAGACATACTATGTCTTTCACAATTCCAAAAGGAGTAAACTGGCAGGGGCTGCAAACCCCATGGTGGACAAGAATAGAATTAAAATAATATTGGCAAATGAAGAATGGGTTTGGAGAAAAATATAGTCCAAGTGCAAATTACTGTACTTGAGTAGGAATAAGGAATAACCAACTACCTGAAGGCAAAATAGGGTGAACAACAGGTTACATAGCAGCTCCACAGAATAATGAACCACACCCAGGCTGTGACTGCATAATATCATAGTGTTGGGGAAAAAAAAAACCCAGACGTCATGCTAGGACGCAAAACTGAATTTCAAGTTGAATCAGAAATGCCCTGGAACACAGCAACAATTTGACATCAGATGACAGGTTGTGTATATTTTGCAGATTTCTCTTCAGCAAAGAGGAGAACCAATCAAAGAGATTTCAGATGAGAATTACAAGGATGATCAAGCATCTAGAAAACATGACCTCCTTGGAAATCTTATGATACTAAATTACAAACTCCTTTAAAACTTCTGGACCTCGGAGTCTGCATTTACAGTGTATTGTTAGCTTTCATTGTTCCTAGAAAAAATGAAGTGCAAAGGGCTTCTTCAAAATGATGCCACCTAAACCACTTATCAAACAATTTTACTCTAGAAATAATAAGTTACTGTCAGAGGATAAAAATCTTAACAGAGCTTTTCAAATTCAATTACAACATGAAACAATTACTAATATCAAAAGATTTAAGGCTTTTCTCATTAATATTTTAAAGCAGCATGACAGATTATTTTGAGCATGCCAATAATAATTCGTACTTCTTGTTGAGTACCCATTGTAAGGGAGAATGTTAAGACAGTTGAACTGTTTTTTTTCAGACCACTATATGAAAAACATCATTGAAGTTGTTATGAATCTAGACAGGGTATAACCTTGTCTGACAGCTGTAACGAGAGCAGATGAGATGCAAACCAGAACCTGATTGCTTCAGGTCTTCTGCTGGCTACTATGTGGGCAAGATTCAATTATTATGACAAAAAATATGACATACAGAAAATCTGTCCAAAGCTGAAAACAGAAACAAGTTGTGTGTGGGTGTATTATTCTCTGATGGTGAAGAGATACTATTCAAGATGGGGTATTACCTTCCCAACAGGTTAAATAAAAAATCACCATGAAACAGTAAACATCTTCAACATGGAAAAAAAATAAAGAAAATTACAGCTGGATGCTGGACTGTACATGAGAATAACTTTGTAATTCTTTCTCAGAAACACCTTTGAAACATTGCCAGATAGATATCCAAATGTCCACACCCCCCCAGAAGGTAAATAGATGCCTAGCATATACATCTACTATAAATTTAGGAATCATAAAATGCTCTGCCAAGCCTTCAGCTGTCACTCCAGGAGGCTGATACCTTGTAGGTTTAACTTCACACCCCCTGACCATACACAGATATTTAAGGCATTTAAAATAGCCAGCTGAAATCTTGGTGGGATAAGACAATGACATCAAATGCTTTCATTTAGAAGCCAAAAGATATTTTTCCAACAATGGAGAATGAAAAACTACTGAAATAAACACACAAACAAACAAACAAAGCTGAAAAAATTAATATTACACGGAATGATAATATTTTATAATTGCAACATTTCAACACAGAAGTTTCTGAATGCTGTATCCATCTCAGATTTCTACAATGGATCAAGAGGTTGCATCAGCAAAATAACCATTGTTTTATCTTTTTATCAGAAAATGAAACTGTCATTTTTGTAGTAAACAACAGTGAATGCAATTCCCACAGCATGTTTTCTTAATTTTCTTATTTTCACTTTTCACTATATGTCTCTCCCATCTGTTTTGTACCCATGCTGTGTCCTATCTGCATTACAGAAGGCGAATAATCCAGGTGGGAAGAATTTTCTCTGCTTATTTGTCATACAAAACACTGTCAAATTAGATATTTTGACTGATATTTCTAGTTTCTTTTACTGTTAGTTGTAGCATTACCTATCTCTCAAACACTTTCTAGATATGTTTACTTCTTCTGAAACTTCCGTAGATGAATTGCACAAACAACTCATTATATTACAGTATATAAAAACTAATTCCTACTGAAGCTGAATTTCTACCTGTGGGACACATTTAATTCAAAGAGAGATTTAATGTGTCTGAAAATAATTTTAGGTACTAAGCTACAAACAAAAACAAATATAAAAGACATTGTCATATGGGCAGTTAGGTAAGCAACTCCTCTACCATGCATTTCCTATATTTTTAAAAACATCTTACTAGCATAAAACACCCTTTGTGCTAATCAAGTGCTTTGCAGATCAAGTTCCATCTACTCAAAATATCCTTATTTTTTAGAGGGTTGAACTAGCAAGAATAAAGAATTATGGTAAGTGCAGTGCATATGAAAATATAACTTTCTCTTAGGTAAGTGGCCACAGTTTGGTTTTCTGCCCAGTTTAGTTAGTTTAACATGACTAATACAAAATAGGCATTAACAGCTTGTTTCCTGAAGTTTTTTAATGTGCATGATGAAAATTGACAGAAAAGAGAGGTTATGGAAAGAAGAAATATTAAAATATTAAATGCCACGGAAAAAAAAAAGATATTAAAAGTGAACCAGACGTTGCGTGGGGAAAAAAGTCTGCCTAAACCAGAGCAAAATCCTTCATTATGTTTTCTCATTCCTTGCTTGCAGGAGGCCAGCTGACTCCACAAAGGGCTATGGAAATAGCTGTGGATAATCTGCAGCTTAGCAAGGATTTCAGACTAAATGTGCTTTCTAATGCTATTGCCTTGCTTATTTTACCCTTCAAAGGAGGTTCTACTGAAAAATTATTTATTTATATTGCATATAGATGGCATGCTTTAGATATTATGGTTAGTGTCTCCAGCTGCAGAGCTCAAGGACACACTCCATCATGGTCCTTAGCAATTTTCTGTCCTCAGCTCTCACAGAGATAACTTGTAGTCAGAGCAGCTAAGTTATGATCAGGAAAAGAGAGAACCCAGGGCTCAGGATTTATTTATCTAGATCACCTGGAAGTCAGAGGTCAGCTAAATTCAAAGAAAAGCACTTATGGAAAGCAATTTCTCTATGTTCAAAAGATGCCTCACTCTAGGAGTAGATCAGCTTGGCAACTCTTAGGAGAGACACACCTGGGAACGCTGGGGACCTTGGAGGAGGACAACAAATCTCATGTGAATCCAGCTGCACTGCTCTAGTGGTTGATTTATTAACAGAAGAACTGGTGACCATAGAAATTGTTTTCACATAGTACAGGAGAAACTTTTCTATTGCTAAAAAATGGTTTACATATTCCTAAAGATAGTTTATAATGCCTGACCATAACCTTTTTGAGCTCTTACTTTTCTAGTATATTATAAGCAAGTGCTTAATAAAAATACAGCACCCTATTGGACAGAGTGATTATCTAAGCTCTAAGAATTAAAAAAAAAACAAACAAACCTGACTAGATATTGCAGATGAGGCAGCTGAAAGAGAATTAATTTCTTCAGTGAATAAAAGCCAATACTGAGATAGTATTTATTGGATAAATGTGGTAGCATTCAAACATGGGTTTATTGAAATGCTATTTTAATATAGTTTAAGATCAAATGATTCCAGATGGTTAATCTGGAATCCCTGCAGATGGGCCTGTCAGATATACCGAAAGTTTAATCAGACTTTGAACAAACCGATGGGCTTTGAACAGCCTGGAGTCTTGGGGAGAAAAAAATCCTTAGGAACAATCATGAAGAGATTGATGAAGATATCTGAATAATAGGCAGCAGCCATTATGAGCATCAAGAGAATGCTTGAGTGCACTAAATTCAGCCAAAAAGTAACAGCACATAAAAGCAAAGCAACTGTAGCCAAGAATAATGTGTTTCTAAGACAGGAAGCTGTGCTTTTGATTTTCCCTACCTGGCTGAGACTTCAAATCTTGAAAAGAAAGACACATATATAAAGGATTAGCAAATACTTATTTTAATACTTTGAGCAACACTTGCCTTTAGACAAAGATCACAGTAATCACTATCTCTAACATTTGACTACTGACAGAATATAGCAAATGTCTGTCCCTGTTTTGCTATGGGCAGAAGATGTTCAAACTCGATTAAGTCCAGAGCATGTAGTTTGCCACTCCCTTCCTTTCACAGAAATGCAAAGTTCATGCTTACTTCTATAAGCACATTGCTAATTAACCCTCATATGAGGTACATAGCTACATAATGTAATATTTGTTTAATAGTTATAGAATCAGAATGTTTATAGAGCCATAGTTTTGGGTTGGAAGAGACCTTATAGATCATCATCCCATGAGCAGGACCATCTTCCACTAGACCAGGTTGCTCAAAGCTCCACCCAACCTGGCCTTGAACAGTTCCAGGGATGGGGCATCCACAGGTCCCTCTGGGCAACCTGTTAGACTGTCTCACCACCCACTGTGTAAAGAAGCATACGAAGTACAACTACTCAGTTATTCTCTCCCCCCACCAAGTGTCACACAGAACAAGAATAAGGACCAAAACCTAGCAGCTTATGCATTTCCAGCAGCAAAACACTTAGACCTTGTCTTAGCTGTTAAAAAGCACACGGCATGTTAGATGGTATCAAGTCAAATAATGATAACTTGTGAGCATTGTTTAGAGCTTTTGTGATAAAGGCCCAAGAGACATGAGGTTCTTAAAGTCACAGTTTAAAAAGTTAGATACTGGAGTTAAATTAAAGTATAGTAGGACAAGAGAAACATAATCTTGACCCCATATCACATGCTAGCCAACATTCCAAATCCCATCTTAACATAAACAGGGTAAAGAAAACTTACAGGTGAAAATCAGGTCTCTAACCAATCCTCATCTGTTTTCCTTTACTTTAAAATACTTTTGATAGTACTTCACACCGATTTTTTCCAAAGTGAAGCAGATGACAATCTAATGTCATGACTAATAAAGACACTTCAAGTAGTATTTCTGAGTGGTTTTGAGATACAGAGAATAAGAAGCTATTCTGACATCAAAAAATTTGGTTTTTCTGCCCAAATCTGCTAAATCATCCCACTGTGCCCTTTATGTTTCACCTATTGCATCAGCAAAACCAAGGTTTACCTCTCTCTTGAGGCTGTGTCATCCCATCATCACCTGAGGCTTTGAAAACATCTGTATCTCTCAGTCACTCTCTGGAAGTGCATTTCTTCTGAGAACAGCAATTCATACTGCTCTGAAAACAGCAACTCATACTGCTCTGAAAACCTTGTCTAAGAACCACTCGCACCCAAAGGCTCTTAATAGCACTCCTGTGGCTTTCCAGAGGCTGATTTGAGGTGGTTCCATACCACCCAGCTATCCCAGCTCCCCAGAGGAAAATCCTCACAGTGCAGGAACTGGAGCCACAGGAATCCTTCACAGGCATGCACGTGAATAAGGATGCATCCCACAGGTAATATTGGCCAAATTAATGTATTGTAGTCCCTAATAGCAGCATAGAGATTCTAAAGCCCCACAGAAGCTCTCCTTCCCACTGGTAATTATTTCTGCTGTGGATATTTCTGGCTTCACAGGGTGATTATAACATGTTCTCTCATTATTAGATTTTACAACTCCCATGTCAGGTCACAGCCTAATTCTCCCATACATAAAACTCATTCAGAGCAAAATGAGGGATCTCGTGTCATGACAATTATTGTCTCAATTAGTGACATTTTTAATATGCTCTAGCAAAAGCACAACTGCACTTTGCTGCATTAACAGGTGGAAATGTTCAATTCCTAATTAACATTATGGGACAGAAAATTACTATACTACATCTAGAAAGGTCAAATTAAAGGGTAAGAAAAGAACAGAACCGTACTGTAATAACTGTAGCCAGGGAGCCCATTTCAAGTTGTGGACCCCTTTGCAAGGAAAGGAAAAGCAAAAAGACAAAATCTCATCACATGGGAAAAAATTTCTGAAGGTATATGCTGTGCTCTTCTAAGAAATCAATACTGCATTTGTAGAACAAATTACTTCACAAATGCCAACGTGCAGGTGCCCTGTTGGCTGCCTCTGCATTTAGAAACTCAGTCATAATTCACAGGAACAGAAAAAGCCTCCCCAGGCTGCTTTTTCATTGACCATTTAGCCAGTCCTGCTGCAGGAATTCTTCTGCCTTTCAGACCCTACATCTTTCTATTATCTCCCTGGTTTCCACCCTCCTTACCAGAGGAAATATGATCTGAGGATGGTTCACAACATAATAGAGAAGAATGCAAAAATAACAGCTTTTACACAGCACTTGCAAATAGTGCTGAAACTTCAAAATACTAGGCAAGTCTAGGGTCTCTGAAATTCCCAGGATTCCAATGAACCTTTTCTTTTGCTTTTTTTCTTTTTTTTTTGTAGTCCAGTCACTCTGTTTTTTGTATACTTTTCCTGTCCATTATGTTTTGTTTTCCCTAAGAATTATCTCATATAGTGTTAACAGAATTAGCAAGTGGGTCTTCAGAATATCAGTAAATGGTGTGTGTGGAGGAATTAGTCTCAGTCTTTAAAGACTGGAGCTGTCGTCCTTCAATAAAGCCTGTTTTGAATACTTTCAGTCCTCACAGCTTCACTGCAATGGAGCTAAACAATATGGTATTTCACATGCAAACTTAGCCATGGAAATCCAGAACAAAGTCTTCAACCTTCATGTCTGGGAATCCAGAAGGTCAAACAGTCTGAGAGGGTCCCAGGGCACTTTCGCAAATTATTTTTCACCTTTTTGTTTTGTTTAATTCCTTATTTGTTTGTTTGTTTTGTATTTCAAAGCTGACTTAGATTAGAAACTCATCTTTGTCTAGAGTTTTTGACAGATATTATTAAATACTTTAGTCATAGTGGTCAAATCAGTAAGTAATTACATATTTAAGAAGATTTACATGTATATTGTAAAATCATATGTCCTTGCAATAGACATTGCCTGCTCTGCTGAAAAGCCTCTCTGGTTGATAGGGTGCCAAAGCTGCCTTTCAGATTTTGTGTGGCCTCATTGAAGCTGGCCACGAAAGGAGAACGAACATCCAAAGAAAAGGCACAAAAGGGAAAGAACACTTTGGGGATGGGAATAACACAAGACACGCTGTGAGGAGGCTGAATTAATATGAAAGTGAGCAGAATATGGTGTTCAGTACTGATTGCCACGTTCCTGGCAGCAGACAGATGTACTGAGTGAAGAGCTTCTCTCCCTTTATCATTATTATGATTATTATTGCTGTTGAAAGGAAATGGTACCTGAAAATTTATTGCAGACTGATGTGCTCTTTCCCATTCATTAGGTGTTAGTACTTAATCAAAACTACACTTATTGCCTAAACTCTCAGCATTTTTCATTTTTAAATAGTATTGCAGAATGTATTTTGTATATCTGGTAACTGTACCAAAAAACATCCCTTCTTATTTAAACTTCAGTGGGAGTTTTGAGATTCATTGCACCAGGGCCAGGCTTTCATCCACACTGTTCTCTCAGATTCCTCCTTTTCGTTTTGCTAACAAAAGTGATTTCTAAAAATAATTTCCCATCTTCAGAAACATCTAACTTGCCTTTCTTGGTAACTGCTTTTGTTTCTTTTATCTGACAAGGGAACAAGCGAAGTGATGTAAAGATTTTGGTTGTCTCCATTTATACAGAAAAAAAGCAAAACATTTTTCTTTTCAGCACCCACGGTATTCATCAATGGAGGCTGAAACTACCAATGGAGCCACTTCTATCATTAGCAAAGTGAACTCCTCATCCTGAATCCTCAAATCCTCCTTGTCTGCCTATGGCATGATCTGCTGCTCTTCTCTCACCTTTGTGCACACAGGCTGAAAGACTGATGACAGAAGTGCTCAGTCACAGAACTGTTTAAGTTGGTAAAGACCTTTAAGATCAAGGTAAAAATAAGGTTAAAGACCTTTAAGGTCAAGTCCAACCACTCACCTAGCACTTTCAAGACACCACTAAACCATGTCCTAAGCACCACATCTACATGTCTTTTAAATACCTCCAGGAACAGTGATCAAGCACTTCCTTGGGCAGCCTGTCCCAATGTTTGACAACCTTTTTGATGAAGAAATTTTTCCTAATATCCATAATCTTTTCAGATATCTGAGCTTTTGAAACAGGAGGAAAAAAAAATCTTTAATAAACAGCTAAGAAGAATATTTAAAGGATGTCAGCACAAGAATTTCCATCAGTAAATAAATTGAATCATGCTGATTCAGAACTCTCCAAAATTGCCTTTCCCACTCTGAAAGCAGATTGCCAATGCTATGCATGAAGGGACTGCTCCCACTTGGAAAACTCTCCTGGTGTGTGAAGCTTGAGGGTCTCTGCACCACACAAGCAGTGATCAGCCATGGAGAGCGCTCATCTTGGATTTTCATTCCTTTTCTTTTCATTAGTAATGACCCTATCATGTTGTTTCTTTATGGGCAATATTAACTGAATTGAAGCTTTGGATGGATTTTGATGCTTGAGTTTGGTTTTTTTCCCCCAAATCCATACCATATTTACCAAACCAAAAAATAGCACCATTTTCTCCCCCTCTTCTTTTCACATCCATTATTACTCTGTTGACAGGTTAACTTGCGGGATACAGAAACCTAAATATCTTTACTTTGAATTGATAACTTCCAGAAAACACACAGAGCCTCTGGAAGTCCTTACGTCACCTCTTTTAACTTAACAGTGCTTTCCTTTCAAATAAATGACCTAGGACCTCAAACAGTTTTCAACCTTCATGCTTTCCACCCTCTCTCTTTTTCTCTACTAAGATATGGATTAAAATCACATTTTTGTCTGGTGCTCTTTCATCATGACTTTGAATGAGTGTGAAACTTTTCCTGGAAATAAATGATTGTGTTAATTTTCCAACAGTTCAGAAAATGAAAATGTCTTCATAAATCATGTCTTTAGAGAGCTGATTGAGAGTCTATTTTCAGGGAGAGGGAACAGTCACATTCATTTCAGAGTTCCCCAGATCAGGCTCTGTTTTTCCTCTTTTCTTTAACTCTCTAAATATATGTTTTATAATGTACTTATATAATGATATTTACAGTGACTATTTTTAATCCAATAGATTTATGCTTAGACCTCCAGAATCATAATATTGCTTAGGTTGGGAAAGTCCTCTAAAACCATTGAGTCCAGCCATTAATCCAGCATTGCCAAGCTCACCACTAAGCCATGTCCCTGAGTGCCACATCTACACATGTAGGGATGGTGACTCAACTACAACAATTCAGTATCTCATGTGGTATATGCTTAGAATGGATATTGTACCTCTCTGCAAGGGAGCAATCTTTGCTCCTAGTTTTACCTACAGGACAAAATGTTTTTTTGTTTTTTTGGTGAATATAGAGAAGCAAGAGACAGCTGCTTAGTTTTACAGCTCTTGTCTCCACTAACATCCTCATTTGTTCTTATGGGAAGATTCATTTTCTTCCTTCCAATCAGAACCAGCGGTCAAATGCAAAATGTGAATGGCACATAACGAAGTAAATAAGGCACTGTGTGAGGGGAAATTTGGTTGGTTAGAGCACAGGTCTAGGATATAAGGACAATAATAGAGCTCTAAAAGTGCCATATGGTGACTAAAAGGCTCAATTTGTTTCAGAAGCGCTGCATTTCACTAGATAAAAGATCTTTTATATCAGCTTCTTTATATCTCGTCTTTGCA
Organism: Cinclus cinclus; assembly: GCF_963662255.1. Lineage (NCBI taxonomy): Eukaryota > Metazoa > Chordata > Aves > Passeriformes > Cinclidae > Cinclus > Cinclus cinclus. The sequence continues at coordinate 116,234,252 of NC_085046.1, read as the reverse complement.
AATCGACCCTGCTTTATTCTTTCACTCATTTACATATTTTTCTGTTGTTAATAGCAAATGAAGAAAGCTCCAAATTTCTCTAGTTCCATAAAAATCAGATTTATTCTTTACGAGCTTGTAAATGTATGGATAGTCTTAGGACTAGTAAATATATCTATTACACTTTTGCCCTAGACAAATATAATAAATTTCCCTGTATGGATGGTGATAGGATTTATCTATAAAATCATATTACAGTAACATATTCCAGATGAGATTTTTAATGAGCTACACTATGAAATAACTCACTTATATTTTTTACTTTCAATCAACATGAGATCAGTTTCATGTATACATACTAAAATATATGTTATCTATATTTCAGATTTACAGAAAATAAGGTGAATGTAATTTTAGGAAAGGAAATTAATATCTGCCTACAAAGAAAACAAATTACAGTGGTTTTCTAGTTATATACACCCCTAATTTTGTTTTCTAGTTATATACACCCCTAATTTTACCAAAACAAGCTTTATATCTAAGTAATTGATATGGTTTAACTGAAGCCAGCAGCTGAGTACCATGCAGCTGCTTGCTCACTCCTTGCTCTTCCCTGGCATGGAGGAGAATGGGAAAAAGAAAGTGTGAACCTCATTGGTTGAGATAAGAACATGTTCATAACGAGCAAAATGTAACACTACTAATAATATTAATGACAGCAATAAAATTAATAACAGTAGTGATATACTAATGTCACTAATGTAATACTAGTAATACTAATGATAGTAATAAAATTAATAATAGTAATGAAAAGGAGAGAGAAGGCAATAAAACCTAAGAGAAAGAAGTGATGCCCAACAGAGATGTTCACCACCCACTGAATGATGCCCAGCCCATCCCCAAGCAGGCATTGGTGGCTCCTGGCCAACTCCCCCAGCTCATACATTGGATATAATATTCTAAGGTATGTAATATCCCTTTGGCCAGTCCAGGTCAGCTGTCCCAGCTGTGGTCCCTCCCAGTTTCTCATGTGGCAGAGGATGGGAATGTGAAAAGCCCTTGACTTAGGGTAAACACTGCTTAGCAACAACTAAAACATCAATGTGTTATCAACTGGTCTCATATTGCACCCAAAACAGCCCTGTACCTGCTACTATGAAGAAAATTGCCTCTATCCCAGAAGAAGCCATGACAGTAATTGAATTCTTTGTGTTTTCATTTCTGTACAAATAATAAAATATACATAAAGCCAGCATTTGTTATATATAGGACTTGGTTTTAATCTTCCTTAGCACAAATCAAATGTCACTCAGTTAACAGCACTAGAAATGCAGCAATGTATGTATGAAGTGAGAATTAAGCCATATTCTCCCTTTGACACAGCTCTTTTATTTTTTTTTTTTTCTGAGAGGTAGTATGATGTGCAGTTCTTTTGGCAGCAAAGACACTATCTTTGCCAAGGGCATAAAATGCATTGCCTGGTGCACCAAAAAAATCCCCTCATATTAATGCAGAACTGATGCTTTAGAGTAGGAATTGTTTTGCCATATACTCCTGAAAAACATAGTAAAGGATAATTGCCATTTTCATTAACCATCTCACTGAGTGAGTTACTTGCAGTGGTTTAGAAAGCCCACAATCTGGACTGATCCCAAAAATTCACAGATAGATGTTTCTTTGATACCTTGGTAGCCAGAGGCAATATTCAGTCCCTTCTGGTAGACATGTCATATAATAAAAAATAGGCATCTTTTAAGTGGACGCTGGCCCTTCTTTATTCAAGCAAAAACCTGGGAAGTATGCTGGAGAAAAATGAAAACTGTCTGGGGAAATGTTTTGAGACAGAATTGTACCATAAGAACATTTAGAAGTCAGTGTTAGAAACTCAAGCACAATAAAAGAAAGGTTAGACCATAAAAGTACAGAATACTTTGTTCTTGAACTAGTGCTCTTAGAAAAAAAGGTGAGGAGTCAGTGCATAGACTTTTAGCAGTGAAAGCTGGCTAGAGATGTTAGAGAAGACCAACAGAATGTCTCTTCCCTTCCCTTTAACCTCTCTCCTTCAGGTTCATTGCTTGAAAAAGCAAGACAAAACAAAACAAAACAAAGCAAAACAAAACAAAACAAAAACCAACATCAGGAAAGCCTCACTGTGGTGCTCCAGAAGCATTCCCAGTGGAGAATCAGAGGGAAGTGTTATGGCTTGGGGAGTACAAGATTCCCTGCATCATAAATAAATGACTGCACAAAGAGTCATAGAGCTATGTATTTTTCATGAGAGAAAAGATGGACACCAGCATGTAATGAGGGACTGACATTTTATAACATAAAATATTCTTTTCTTAGTTAACTAAAAGGAATGAGATAGTGAGAGCATTATATGAGAAAAATAAAACACAGAGAATATATAAGGATTTTTGTTTTTTAAATGTCATTTTTAACACCAATATGCACCTTGATTTCGAGTGTCCTGTATCCTCAAATGCATCCAATTTCTGAAAACACCAAAATTTGGCCATTAGCCATAGTGCCTAAATACAAATAAAAAGATTAATTTCTGCCACATAATTACAAAAAACAAGTGAAACCCTTGCACAACATCCCTTCTTATTTTGTTAAATTCAGCCCAGTATTTTAAATCACCGGCTTAAAGGAAAAGTATTTCCCTAGGGTTTCATTAAGCCTTGATGCTTAATGAACTACACACGTGTATAGTTGCTGCCATGTGCTCTTGGCTTGTGTGAGTGAACTATGACAAAGCTGTCATTCCTGACTTTTAATTCTTATTAGTAATTACATGATTGATTGCTTTGAAATCAAACCATTAGCAGTGGTGCCAGCAGGAACACACTGCAATTCATCTGGGAGACCTCTGGAGAGCAAAGGTCAGACCAGGTGTACAGGAGCATTAGAAGAGCTGTATTTCCAGTGTGCATTACTGAAGTGCCACAAGCCATCATCACCTTACCCTGTAATTTCCTGTGTTTACTTTGCAGATGTCTAACAGTAACAGAGAGGCTCTAGTACCCTCCCACACTGGAAAGCTGAGACAAAGTTTCCTGAAATCAGTAAGAGGCACAGCATGTTACATCCATTATTACACTAAGCAGAAAGTATGGGCTGCTAGGGAGTGCACTGACTGTTTTTAAGCGTTCATTCAAACTTTATCCATTCCACTTTTTTTTTTTTTTCTAATCAAACAACTTGGAGTGCGATTATTTATATATATTAAATGAGAAGGGCTGAACAGAAACAATTAGTACTTGCAATACTTCTTTATCTGCTAGCACTAGGACTAGCTAGGACTTCAACATCCTTCACTCCCTCACAATGTCATTTAATTCTTGTTTAAACAGCTTCAGCGTTTTCATTTCTTCAGCTGTGACTGTTGGACCTTTTACTATAGTCATGGCTCTCAATATGATAATGGCTCTGCAATTTTCAGGCACCTGTTCCAGATCTGTTTTCCTTCGAGTTTATTTTATGAGCATATTTCTTCTCGAGTTACTATCAAGCATGAACAGAACAATATGCCTAGAATGGAATAAAAGTAACAATCACACACAACTAACTTCAGAGGATTTTCCTGTCAGCTCCTGCATATGCATTTATGTGATTCTCCACATCTCTGATTTTTGCTTTTGTTGTGCTTAAATGCATTTATATTGATAGACCACATTTGAATTGAATAAGTTAACCCTGTGTTGAAAATAAAATCAATCCTGTTTGGATTCTGAACATACTACTTTTCAAGTGAGGAAAAAAAAAATCCCCAATTAAACATGTGCATGAAACCACACAGACAAAATTACAGACTGATCTTTCAAAATCACATCCTTTAAATATGTATGCAATACAAATGGGCCAGTTTTTCCATAGCCACTATCAAATAATGAGAGAAAAGAAAGGGATTCAAAATAACCTGCTAAAAAGACAAAGTGATTTCCATTTTCCCACACCCTCATTCTCTTTTTATGGCAATTTAACTCATTTTGCAGCTGTCCTATGCCTACCTCTAAAATCCAAATCTTATGCTTTTAGCAAGAGTTTAGCCTGTCAATTTTTATCAGGGGCTTCTGAAGTTGCTAATAATTTACATCACTGGATGTAGACTGCTGCTAACATTGAGCCTGGTTAAATGAAATATTCCTGGATCCTAAGTGACCGTCTCTAATGAGGCTCCTATAACTCTGTATTCAGTATGTCTTTGATATTCCTAAGGAACTCATTCATTGTGGGCTTTCCATTAAAAAATTCATATGAAAATGAAAGCATGTTAAGGATAAAAAAATAATAGCATTCATTATGAATCAGCTTCAGGTCTACCAGCTGGTCTAATCTCCCTATATACACCAGGAAATTTAGTTGCCCAGAAACAATTTTAAACTTTTTCTTTCTAACCCTCATCTTGTTTTTAAATCCCATGAACATTTCTCCAGCAACTAAAACCACATAATTCAAGTCTATGAACATAATAAAGGATTATTTACATGAGCGAAGATTTCTAGGACTGAGACTTCAGCTCCTCAGTCCCATCTCACACCTTCCATTGTTTCCCAGTCAGGTTGACAAGAATTATTTCAATAAAGCCTGAGTTTGAGCATGCCTAACATAGCCCCAGAGATTATAAAAAAGCACATCTTTTTTTTCCTTCCTTCTCTGCAGTCCTGGATTACTTAACTCTTGAGGGAGCTCTGGGATGCACTTTCTATCTAAACTGAATGAAAGTTGCCACAGTGATGTATTGCTAAAGAGGAGATAAAACATTATTCTTCAGAGACAAGAGACCCCCTTACTCTGAAAATAGCCTTTAAACCCAAATGCAATCTTGAACCAAGATATCTCAGGGCAAAGAAGTAGAAGATAAAAGCTGTCGTGTCTTTTCCCATAGACATTGTGGAGAACCAAAAACATTCAGCTTGTTTCTCAACTAAAATTCAAGAAAATTAAAGAGGGGTTGTCAAGAGAAACAGCATAGACACTGCTGGCTGCAAAAAAAATGAGCATTTCACTTCCTCTCCTTAGCAGGAACTCTAAACATCACAGGCTACTGCTTTTCAGCCCTATCCTTGTCAATGAGACTTTGCATATCCTACTGCTGCAATCCTACTAATTTTCTCTATAGTTTGCTGATAAAATGGATTATTCCATTGAGGCTGAAGGACAGAGATAGGACAAGTGTTCTTTCCTTTGTCCCATATTAGCTAATTTTCTTCCCATAAGGTTAACTATTTTGCTTTCTCTAAAAATGTGTTAGCTCCATGCTCTCTGTTCCACCCTCTATAACTTCTTACATCTCAATCCATGTGATCATGATGTCAGTTGCATCTTTGTGCCAAATTCAGGGTCTCAGTGTTACCCATACTGTTACATCCTTGCTTCTCCATTTGGTGTTCACATGGTCAGTCTCTCCTTCTTCCCACACTTTCTCCATTTTTAATTCCCATCAGCTCCTATAGTCTTTTTAATGCAATCCACAGTCACAGCTCTCAAACACATCTCTTCACCCATGGTGTGACTCCCTGATCATGTCACTTTATGCCTCTCTCCTTTCTCTCTCCCCCTCCCTGTTTTTAGGAATGTTGACACTTCCAAAAGCAAAACTTCTGCACTTCTTCCACAGAAAGTACTTTTATATTCCTTTTTTTTTTTTTTTTTACAACTACTGTATTATCTCAGTTACTTTGATATAAAATATTAAAGTTGATTTTGATTAGCCTCCCTTTCCTTCCTTTTATGTTCATATCAGTATTCTTGCACACAAACTAATCTTCTTACTTCTCCCCTTATATCTGTTCTAAATTCCTCTGTTCTCCTCCACTGTTATCTAAAACTGTGTTATGACTACAGCTTTATTTTTTCCATTGTGTTTTATCAGAACAACAAATCATCCTCTTTTTTTTTAGTCATCTTGGATGTCTTCTGTCAGAAATGAACTATTCATAGCAACAAAAGTGGAGGGCAGTATGTGGAAGGGCAAAGTGTGCCTCCTAAGACTGGAATGAGTAATCTGTCGCAGGACGTACACAAGGGTGCATGTTCATTAAAAATGCATGTTAATTCCTTAAGCAATGCTCTCCATAGCCTTTCTAACAAAGCAGTGTTCATCACAGCCTCTCTAACACAGCCTAAGCCTTTGACTCTTAGCTGGCACTTCTCAGAAAATAGATATTAACAAAGTCTTGCAGTAGCAATGATGAATAGAAAATAGTAGATCCTTCAGCTTTCTGTGAAGAGAAAATCACTTTTAGTGGCAGAAAATCAGACCTTTATTCTCTCTGGTCCAGAGGGAACTTACAGTTATGCAGTTAAACAAATGGCATATACTCGTCTCAATTTACTGGCAGTGTCTGTGCAGGCTTTATCCTTGGGAGACTGGCAGTATTATGTCATTTAAGATTAATTGAGCAAGGTTAAGAATTAAACTAGTATGTTTTCATTAATATTTGAACAACATATTACCACTGCCCATAAGATTATTTGTAGCTCTTTGTGCACCACAGTACTATTAATAGATATTGTCTAAATGAAAAACTTCTTTTCAAAATGTGTCTGATATTGTGAATTAAAATACATACTGCAAGGTGAATGCATGCAATAAATGTATTATTAAAATATATGTATATGTGCATGAGCTAATTATTTGATTCACTCTTCCCTACTAACAGCAGAATGAATCCATTTGTACAACTCAATTCCCTAAATTAGTTGCACCATGAGTAAACTGACCTTGCTTCACCTCACTAAACAGCTCTAGAAGGTTAAAAAATATATTTTTGCATGCTGAGAAATTCAATTACTTAACCTCCAAACCCTAGATGTATCTATGAAAAGAAATGTATTGTTGTGAAGTTGTAATTTAGTTTTACTCTGTTGCTCCAAAAACAGGCAGTAAATTGGGAATAAAACTCAGTGGACCCTCCAGAGTAGCAACCACGCCAGTCCAGGCAGCAGTAAATGTTTTCTTTGGAGGAAAGACCAGATTTGGTGGTGGTGTAGAGAGAGCGATACATAGTTTCCCAAATTACTCACATTATGCTAAACTAGGAAAAGCTACAAGCAGGAAAAAGAGAATAACAAGGAATTGGGTGGCAATATGAGCAGGATTAGCAGTTTGAGCTTCAAGTGACAAAAATAAAAGCAGGCCAGAACATTCTGAAAACAGCAATCTAAACCATAACTTTTTCTGATGGAAATACTTGGGGAGCAATAATCCTAGGAGAGACTAAACGCATATAGAGATGGTAAAGTGGTTGTGAATCTGTGCTGGGAAACTAAGAAAGCCAGGATGATTATCTGTGCTGGATACCCATAAACAGCGTAGGCAAGGACACCGAGAGCCACATTCCACAGAGCACGGACAAAACCATGTCTAGAATCTTCCATCTCAGTTTTAGAAACTGTCAACAGAGACAGCATTTGAGGAAAATAAAGAAATATATGCAGGTAAGAAACTGAGTTTTCATATGGAGAAAGATGAAATTAATGAGAAAAGCCCAACCAAGAGTTGAGAAATGGGAATATAACACTTAACTCCTGAATTTATGCCTCTATGCCTATATTTATGACTTACTTAAAATATCTTAGCATAACAAGAATTTCTCCTTGACACCTTTAAAACAAAGCTACTTAATAAAAAAAAAAACAAACAAAAAAACTTAACATATATTTAAATTCGGCAGATAAATCCACTTTAGTTTACTTTAATTATAATTTTGAGCTGCTAGTGACAATGCATTGTTTAGATGCAGTGTCGACACATTAAAAATCATTTCAGGAGGAACAAATTTGAAGAAGAAAATATTAGAATTTTGTTAAAATATATTATGATAGAGCTTATAGAATTTCTTTAGGCTTTCTGCACTTCAGTATGTTCTGAGCAAGTTCTCATGTTTTGCACTTCCTACAGCTGCAGTACCTTTTCCTGGCTCCAGTGTGTTAATTTGGAGAGGATACCAGAATATTTTATACGCACATATGTAAGTAAAAATACTTTTAAAAGATGAAAGGATCTCAAAGTATTTGTGATGGCGAGATGGAATAAGAATCAGATTATTTCCCCCATACATTAAACAATGGAAATATTATAACCATAATTTAAAAATTGGTTTGCTTTGAAGCAGACTTCTTTATGCATCCCTGTATGGAAGTTGAACAGAAGAACCAGGGCGGTTTTGTTGCATCTGTCACTTAAATTGACTGTTAATTCTTACCTTCTCTTGTCAGAGCAGTGACAGAAAGAGGGCAGGAGGTCAGAGCCAGCCCAGCCTCTGCTCAGGGCAGGACACAGTGAAAAATTGCTCAGATTCACCATTTTCACTCTGAAAATCAGTGAGGTCATGACGAGAAATGAGGGTTGCCTAGTATTTCCTGAGAGTCCCAGTTTCCTCTGATGACTCTTTCTCAAGGACAGAAGGACACTGGGTTCTCTGGTTTCCTCAAGCATTTTTCTTTCCTAAAGCTGAGAGATTTGCTACAATTTATAGCCACAACCAAAACAAAATGTCAGATGGTTTTAACCAAATGTTAGGCCATAGAGCAGTGCCTTGGGTTCATTAAAGTAACGCAGGAGGCATTTTCAGGTAGTGCCCTAAGTCTTTATTGTTGTTTCTTTTTCATATCAAAGAAAACATCATAGGCAAAATTGGTCCAGTTAGAAAAGCTGCCCAAGGAAAAAAAAAAAGCCTGATTAATAATGAGCTTATACAGAATTTAATTTTAATGGCAAACATTTTGTGTGCTCTAAAATGCAGGTAACATATATAAATATCTGTGACTTGGATAAATATATGAAAATAAACTGCTTGATATCTTGAAGAAATAAGTGTGGATTACTAATGAAAAGAAGAGGTATTTAATTTTTGTCCTAGACTGCTTCTGGAGATTTTGTAAGTGATACTGACTTTTGAGGCAAGTTAATTAGCTGATCAGAGATCTACCCCTTAAAAAGCCAGAAGCAAGGGTCACTTCAAAGGTTTTCTAAATCAAATTGCAGTAGATTTTCAAGGCCGTCACATGTTCAATTTGATACTTTTTTGATTGTTGTGACACCAATAAAGATAAAGTCTTGTGAGACAAACTTGAATGATCTCACAGGAAAGATGTTTTATGGAAAGAAGAGAAATGTTTTTGAGGATGCAGAGATGCTCAACACTCAGGGCTATCTTTATCCCTGGGATTCAGGGGTGTTTTAGTCAGTCTCTTCACAAAAAAAATTCCTGCAGATAATTCCTTTCTTAGTTTGGTTTGCCAAGTAACCTCTAAAATTTCTCCACGAGGCGTTGCCCGGACTGACCTATGCACCCACTGAGTTTCTCTTAAGGATTTGTGCAATGAGAAACTTCTGGTGCTTGCCTGTTTTCTGTCTTTACAGCTTCATGCTTACAGTCCTTTATCTTCTGAAGGGAGCTGCATCGATCAGGGAACGGTGGCTGCCCTTGGGGAAGGATGGCTAGAATGGAAAGACAGCACAGTAATAGATGTGAGCAAGTGAAAGGATGGGGAGGACTGGAGGGAGGAGATGCCAAGCAGACAGGGCAAGTCTTGTGCCAGCCCTGGGATACTGGGGAAGGTGCACAGCTGAACCAGGATGTGATTCAATCCCATCTGGAACACGCTGTAAAACACCTCTTGTGTTTGAGGTTAGAGGCTCGTCCTCAGAATTCACTTTTTTAGGTGAAATTAATGGGTGTTTTTATCAAACTGACCAAAGCAAAGAACATATGTTTTGTTTTAACTATGTGTGCCACATGTTTATGAAATCTGCAAATTCAGCAGCAGATACTGCTAGCTGGTCCTGCTATACAGTGTATCTTGATTTAATATGGAAAACATAGGTCTCTGTAAGTACATCTGGTGATTATTTGAACAGAACTATGCACAGAAAAGTCTGCTAACTTATCTTAAATAGGAAATTGCATTTTCAGCATATATTTTTCCCCTGAAAGCAATTTACCAAACTGACCTTTGAAAAATTCTCAACCAAAATTAAGCTAAAGAAACCTGATAACCTTTAAACTATTTATCATTCAAATAGCATATTAATCAATTAACATGCATAAAGATTATTTTGAAAATAAGATTGCCTAAAAATATTATAAATGTAAGGCTTTTTCTCCATTTTATTCTACTCGACAAACAAGCTACAGGTCATAATTATTATAAAATTTTGCTATTTTAGCTAGAAAAAGGAGGACAAGTTGGCCAATGAAGCCACATTATGCCCTGGAGCAAAACAAATATTTAAATTGTGATTACTTACTGTTCTAGCAAAGCAGTTTGAAATGATTTTAAGAAAATTATCTTTCCACAAGCCTAGAATTCTGAAGTAATTGTACAAATGTATCTATTTATCAACACATCTATACTTCATACAATATTTATGTACTTAGATTTCATTAGTATAATAATATTTTTATGCATTGCTCTTCTAAGGGCTCATATCTGTATAATTCAGCCAACAAAACCAAAACCCAGACAGAAGGAAATACTAGAATTTTTGAGAACATATGTTCTTATTTATATAAATAATTTAGGTTAATATTAATTTTTTCTTTGAACACTTTGGGAGCAGAATGCAGTTGGTCTATGAAACCAACTGAATTAATCATTGAAATAAGCCCCGAGAAAGCGTGGCACTTTATAATACTCAAAAAATTATCCTGCAGAATTTTGTTTTTCTGAGGAGGAGAATATTTATTAATGTAACATTGCCACAGAGTAGTGTCTTATGAAACCCTTAATTTATTTATATTGATTCTTCTTTCCTGGAGACATATATCAGCTTGCAATATATGCAGGTTGTATAATCCTGCCAGTAATTCGAACATAACAAGCTAAGACACAGGTTGGCAAAGTGCAATGCCCCTTTCACATTTTCTGCTTGTAAAAGCATTTTACAAAAAGGTAATAAGGCAGAAAAGACCATAAATGTAAAAGAAAAGTGCCTGCATGCACGTGAATCACACTTCCAGATAGCACCAATATAATGAGACAAGTTCAAACTGGGATCACTTCCCGGCCTCATTTCCACCTGCAAGTCTTCCTCAGATGCTGGTGCACAGGTTCATTTGAAGCATGTGGGTGCTCAATTAGATGTTTTTATGATGTCTACTAAATTATACAAGGTGCTCTATGCTCAGTCCTGTGAAGCACTCATTAGCACGGTGTTATAATGGAGAACAAGCTTGATTGCAAAAGCAGAGGTTGGGAAGCTTGTTCACGTTTTCTGAATCAAGCTGATTTTAATTGCCTGCCACCATACACACTTGGTGCTGCTGCAATGCCTCATCCTAATACAGAGAATTAAAGGCCCTGCCAGCTGTGCCCATGCTTTCATCTCCCTTTCAATAACAGCTTAATCAATGGGACATAGGACTGAAGGCAACCAAGGGAAGACAAGTGCTCCTTGGCTCAAAGAGACCCCTTAGGAACATGACCAGTCCTCCAGGCAGTAAGGTCAGCATGGCTTTGTGCTGCAGCCCTGACAGGATGCTTGGCTCTCATATCAGAAGCAGACAGCTTGACTTGATTTCCTTAACTTGCTCACAGTTCTCTGTGTTGCTGCTTTGCAAGACTGCTGGAGCCTGCTGCAAGTTTTCAGCAGCATGGAAGCTGCTCGGAGCTTTTATTTCTTTTGATATTTCTCTCAAGCACTTGTCTTCAAAGGGAACCTCAATTACTTCCAATCAGACTGACAGCTTTCATGAAACACATCTGTGAGTCCTATGCCTCTGACTCACATCCTTGCTCTTGCTCACTATTAACCCTACTGTTTTGAGCCTTTTCTTTTTGTGTCTACCTTTCTTACAACTACCTGTAACTCAGCAGTGAGGCAGGGAGGGCATTGATCTGTGACTAACACTGTGAGCATGTTGACATACTGTGTGACAAGTTATGTCAACACCAGAGAGAGGTCGTAGGACTAAGCCACTTATTAACACAATACTGGCTGTCCAACACAGCACTGGGAAGGGATGACCCTGGCAGTGCCTCACCAGGGAAGAAAAACCCATAAGAGATGCCCATGGGAGAGACCTTGTTGTCTCTGCGCACATCTGGTGATTTATTTGCTGTACAGCTCCTTCAGGGATGCTACTGGGCTCCCTCTGCACTCGGGTGCTGCTCAGCCAGAAAAGCACAGCCTTGTGGAGAGAGGGCATGAGGTAGGAGGAAAGCAAACCATGGTCTGCCCGAAGAGGGAATATTCCTGCTTCTAATCCACAGGGTAATTCCAGGCTACATTAGACGATGCATAACACATTTCACACAAATATTTACTAAGGGATGACTAAGGTGATAGTATTTACATATCTCTTACTGGCTCACAACTGTTTGTATTCCCACACTGACCTCCTTAAGAGAGAATCTTCTGCATGTTACATTTACAGCAAAAGTAATTGAAAAATCATTTGCGTCTCTCTGCTACGTATGATATGGGGAAATGGCATTTCCTAGGATTGCTACAAAATGCTCCTTTCATATTAAGGAGTCTCTAAATGGAGAAAATGACTTTTAGCAAGTACCTCAGTAGCAAAATATACACAAGATAACAAGATAGCACCTGTTATCCAATCAGCTACTAGACATGAAGAAGAAATCATGTATCTGAACCTTGTTTGTTCTTACCAGCCTAAATCTTTGGTCTGACATCTGTTTCCTGTGCTTTGCACAACCTTTGTAGATGTGACCAAAGATTAGACTGGCAGAAGAGGACCACTCTGCAGTTGTACCATAAGAGCAGAAGCAACCCATGAAAAAGGAAAGTCACTTTATCCATTATATAAGTGAGGCTGAACTCAACTTACCATATAGTGGGCAAAATTTTTAAATTATGCATTTTGGGAATTCAACACAAGTATGACATCAGTGGTTGAAGACTACCCCAGATACCATGTTTTCTGCTGGGCACGACACGTCAGGAAATATTGTAGAGGACCCAGAGCACAATGGCAATGATCACAGACTTGGCAATAGTGATTGAAAAGTCACAACTGGAAGAACAACTACTGGTAATCTGTAGAAGAAAAGGCTATTGTATATATGATAGTAGTTTTAAATATATGGGGAAGAAAATTAGAGAGAAATCTAAAAAAAATTCCCTGGTCCATTGAATGAAAAAAGTGGGAGGAAAATGTTCTTCAATTTTAGTAAAGTACATTTAGGTTGGAAAACTTCCTATCTATAAGAATATTTAACTGGGAAGACTGGAAATGCTGGCATAGCCAGACTTTGTGGAACAGATTGCATGAACAACTATAAAAGATGGCAAACATTACTTGATCTTGCCTCAGTGAGAAAGCAAGACCCCGTGATCTCTTTGAAATATGACAGAACATTTTCCCCTTATTCAGTAATATCTTATTATACAAATATATATGTTAAATAAACAAATATTAAATTACCAAAGGAAGCATTGCTAGCAGCATATTTTTTCCCAGCTAACATATGTAGTGCTGAACCATACTTATAAACATTACAGACTAGAAAAGGATAAACTGAGAGCAGATTTTTGTTTCCATGGCCATATGTCAAGGTCATTTGTTTATTCACTTGTTTTCCCCAGCAGATATGTCTGCTGTAAATTAAGCCCATAGACTACTTTCCCATAGAAGAAAGATAGAAAGAAGATAGTAAGTCAATATCCATTCATAGCTTTATCTTGGATATTTCATAAATACTTATTCCAAAGGCTTTCTAGAGTTCTGGGAGCTTGAGCACTGTTTTCACTCATGTCTCTTTGCAAAATGCTTGAAGTGTATTAGGAAGCTAAAAGCAAAATGTGTATATGGTGTATAACAGGAGGAAAGAGCTAAGGAATTCCTCCTAGGCCATAGGTGCTGATTACTGCCTGTATGTCTCCATGACCTACTGATGGGTTGGTTGATTCCAGTGGTGACAAGGTTCTAAACAAAGCAAACAATTCCTTGTGCATTCCTCCAAATTATTGTTTCTGTGGAGGTGTCTTTCAAAAAATACACCAAAGAAAACACCTTTCTCTTTGCAGAAAGGCAACAAGAAAACAGGGCAAAGCTGGTTGTTGTTATTAACTCTAGTGCTAGTATGGAAGGGGAAGGTACAAAAAAATGGCAGCAGGATAAGGAGAGCTGCATGGCTGGGCCTGGCTGGGCTCCATGTAGAGATAATACAGGACACCATGGTGTTCATTCTCATTCCTGCACACCAACACATGGGGAACTTCAGACTACAAAATAATTACAAGTAAAAGTTGAACACCTCATCTTTTAATACTTCATATCTGGTCAAAGTAGAGTCCTTACATGTAACCACAAGACAACCCTCTGCTAGTTTTTCTTTTCTGCCTGTTGCCATGGATGTTCTTTTTTCCTTCAATGTTAACCTGGGCAGTCCATGAAGTCGCCTAACCCCGGGCATGGAGAAAAAGAAAGAACAAATTTAAAAAATCCTATGTAGTGGTTGAGAAGACAACAGCTGCGCCATGGCTATGTTGTCAGCTTAGGGAAGTTCTAGATATTTGTATATTTTTCCATACCTGTCCCATTTTGAGTAGTAGGTGGTAGCAGGGTGGGAGAAAAGAGTCTGAGAGCTCAGGAGGACAGGAAGACAATTAGAATGGTGCTGATGCCATAGTGCTCACCAACCACCTCTTTTCAGCCCTTCATACAACCATGACAATATCACACTGTGCTGATTGAATTTAGTCTCCTTTTATCTTTGGGCCTCCAACACAGACAGGCTGGCAAGCCAGGTATTGTGGGGCACCCATGAGAAGGCATGGTCACTGCACCTCACTTCTGGGCTGGGACCCATCAAGGCCTGCTAACAAGAAGGGTAAACCTGCAGCTTGCAAAGTAAGTGTGACAATGCTCATGGAGATGACATATTGTACCCAGATACAGAAATTATTTATGAAAAAAGACATGTCAATGAAAATAAATCCTAGCTCATCAACAGGAAATCTGAAGTTCTGACACGTATTTATTCCCACAAGAAATTGTCTTCTTGACTCCTCGAGACAATTGAGAGTTTTGCCATTTGATCTTAATAGTCCTCTTGTCTATGAAAGGCTGTTTCATCTAACCAGAGAAGTGGGCTTAAGGCACAGGGCTGAATAACCCATTTCCAGCTAATAATTATAATTTGTACAGTCAAAAAGTTGTGTCTAAAATTAATTTATGTGGAAGATTTCCTGAAAAACTTTCTGTAATAAAAGCACAAAGATCAAAGTCTACTCACATTTGTAAATGAATATGAGAAAAAAAAGATCTGTAATTACTTACAGCTAGTAGTTGGGCCTTCTAAATATTCTCTCCAATTTAACAGACCCAGGCTGTGAGTGCACAATCATAGATACTAATGGTGGAAAAGAACCAGAAAATTCTCTATAGCTGAATATTGTTGCTCTCTCTCTTTGTGATGTACTTCCTAAAAAAAAGCCATGAGGAATTTCTACAATGTCTGTGCATTCCTTTGATGCTTTGTACTTGCCCAGTTTCAAAATCTTCAGCATTGCTCTGAGCATGTCTGCTCAGCTGAAACTGTGTTAATGACAGTAGGTTTTTTACTGCTTACTGAGATTGATGCTATCTTTGAAGGCTCCTTGCTCATTTAAATCTTTGCCTGGTTGTTAAAAAGCAGTAGTACATGCCTGTGTGACAGGCATCACTGTTCTGTCTGCTTCGTACCACGTATCTCACTGTAAATCATCACTCACAGAAAAGATACTACTAAAACTTGAGTGAATGAGTGTTCAGAGAAAATCAAAATGCCAATTAAGAAATGATAAATGCAATGTATTCTTATTTATTCAGGATTATTACTTCTACAATAAATTAATTTCAGTATCTAAACCATGGGGGAGGGGGGTCACTGAATTATCCAGAAGAAGATCTGGAAGATCTCTGATTACTACTGACCATGTCTTGTGCTTGCACGACCACAGCCCATCATCAGGCAAACAGAGTGCTGAAAGCAATGACCCACTCTCTCTTAAACTAATTATTTTCAGAAATATATCACTGGAGAAAGCATAAACATGGTGTCCAAGCAATCGCTCACCACAGAAATTAAAATAGCCGAGTGGGGAAAAAAACACCTTACAGTACTTTGTGGTGCATACAAGGAGCCTGGCCACTGCTGCATAGAGCATCCTTCTTCCAGGGCTGTCTTATTTCACTCACTGGCAAATAAGTGTGTTACTTTTTGCTAAGTACCAGCATTGTGCTTACCTGGACAAGTACAAACAGAATCACTCAGCCAACATGTTTATATCAAAGAGTTCAGTCTGGGAGATGCTCATCACCTTCTGAAGATCTTAAGTATTTTTTACAGAATCAGAAAGATAAGAGAAAAATTACCAAAGGCACTACAGAGGAAAAAAATAATGATAGTCTAATTTGCCCTAGATTGTACAGTACATGTCACCAGAACAGCAACTAGCAATTCTTAGTCTTTGAATCTATTTTTTTCTTGAGAAAGAGTAAACAGCAATTAGTCCTAAATATGAACAGGTGTGAGATAGCCCAGTGTCAATTACTGTCTACATAAATGCATTGAAGAATAGTGAAGAGAATGGGAGTATTTCAAAATTGGTGCTTAATTAGTAATGCTCTTTCACTTGAGTTCAGACACACTAACTGGAGCTAACACTTAACCTAGAAATGTCAGGCTAGATTAGGCATGCACGACAGTTCAGGTGCTGATATGGAAAGGTGCTTAACACTAACTCTGAAGGATGGATCAAAATAAGTACAAGAAATAGAGCATCTGTACTTTCATATACTTTGTGAACGTACTGCTTAGAGTCAGCTTATATGTCTTCTCTAAAGAGCACACCTGATGTCAGAAGCATCTTCATACGTTTTTCACTTTTCTGCCTTTTCTGTGAGTCCTTGCTTGCCTTGACTTCTCACTGTCATCAGCAAATTCATGAGGCAATGCCCTTTGATCACTCCTGGAGGATATGAGTGAACTTTGCAACTAACCTCTGGTGTCATTGCAAGACAACCCTGAGGGATGAAGCCTGCCCTGAATTAACACAGAATTATAGAATCATTAAGGTTGGAAAAAGCCTCGAAGATCATCGAGTTCAAACATTGCCTTGGCACTGCCATGCCCACAACTAAACCATCTCCCGAAGCACCACATCTACATGGTTTTTTTACAAACACTTTTCTAGACACTCTGCTGCAATACTTAACCATTACCTTTTTTTAAAATATCTACTCCAATCTAATAATAACAATCAAAGGATAATCAGAGAATGAACATGACGTAAGAGCCGTTAATGAAACAGGATTCCATCATATTTCTGTGTAGTCAGAGACCAAAAATACTGAGGACTTCCCCTCATCTCTTCCTCCCCACAGACTTCAAATTCCTGCTCTACAACAGACATCTCCTTGTTTTTTCTAATTGGTAGGGTGGGACATTTTGTCTCAGTCTCAGTCTCCGAAAAGTTTTGATAGCTGAGCCAATTAAGCTTTGGGCATTATCATACTAGGGAAAATTTTAGGCAGAATGTCTCAAATTTGGTAGAATTATATGAGTGGAAGATATTTTGCAAAACTAGGCAGCCTTAGTGACAATGATGACCAGGAATGTGCCCACACTAGCCAGCAGTGCAGACCAACAGGCACAGAACTGTATATGCAAACAGTTGGAACTGAGAATGTCATACCCTGGCTCCACACATACCAGGTTCTTCTGGTTTGGTTTGCCTTTAACTTATAGACAGGCTTTGGTCTGACCCATCAGCTTAATGCCTGTTTCAGGCTCTCATGCCTCATGTGTCCTTCAGGAGTTCTTCCAGTTCAGATTCACACAGAAGGAATCCAGATAATGCACATGGAGATGTCTCCCTGATGTGAACCCCAGCACAATAATCTGGCATGGCTGAGAGGTGTCTTGTAAAAGCCAAGTCTCATCAGCAATGAAACATGAACATAAATGCATGGCATCAGTACTAAGGGTGTTATTACAAGAGCTATATTCAGGTTATACACCAAATGCTTTCCTGTTCCCATGGGTCCAGCATAAACTGGTGCTAATGATTTTTGCCTATGTCCACTCTTCAGAGTGACATGATTGATGAACAAAAAAGAGAAATGTCAAAACAGGAAAATCAATGACTTAGCCCTCAGAACAACTGACAAATGAAAAAAGGAAGTCCTAAAGTTGACAGGTAAGAGAAAAGTGTGAAGGGAGCAAACGCCTTGCTCTACAAAGAGAGTAAATTACAGTCTATTTGATGAATAAAGGTGAATCATAGTAAGGTCAGTGAGGGAAGCATTGAAATTACTCTCAGCTGAAAGATATTACCAATAAATATGACTTGAGCATAGTCCATGTGATAATATCAGAAGTGAAATGAAAGATCTACTTCAGGAACAGGGCAGGCTTGCACACCATAAGGCTCACAAAGTTGCCAGCTGGCAGTCTTAAAGCCATTGTACCTATAAAAATCCAACCAATAAAGTCTAACTTGATTATTTTTTTAAAAAAATTATTTGTCTTCTTTACCTTTCACTAGGATTATTGTCCAGTGTGAACTACTAATTTAAAAAATACTAATCCACAGGGCTCAGCTGATGCTGCTTTAGGCTGAAATGCAAAGCAGCTCCTACCTTACATCCTCTCCAATATATACTGCATGTATTGGCTTTGAGAATTAGGTGGTCATAGCCTAGTTCTTCCTGAATTCCACCCCAAAATACTGTCTGTGTGTAACTGTCCAGAGAATAGGCATATGTGATGCAGAGCCATGCTGTTAGAAGCACTAAGCAGCAAGCAAAACATTAGGGTTTACTTTGAACTGATGTGGTGCACATTATAAAGTCTCCACATGCTGAAAGAAAGAGTAAATCCTCTGTGGTTTACTCATAAATATTTAAAGGATTATCCAGTCCATTGTGTAGTGAATAACCAAATTCATTCTGATGTAAACCAGCCCAGCTCCGGTGTTCATATTGTCTGTCTGATGGAACACAATTACAAAACACTTTTTTCATTTTCAAATTTCTTCTTGAGCTCCTTGAAGCACCTAGAATTTGAACTTGGCAACATAAGACTTCAAATGCCTGGGGACCTGGCATTATACAGATTAGCAGTGCTTGTATTCTTCAAGGACAAAACTATATACTGTATAGTTTATATTCACATAAATGTGTTCTGTAAGAGCAAATCAATATATTATAAATGTACATCCCATATTTTCGCTCCTGGTAGGGAACTCTATCAACAAGTACAGCAAATCCACAAAAACAACTTAACTCTACATTTTCAGAAAAGTAATACTGCATTTGCTTTTGATTACTCTGTTTTGTATTCAGAATGAATATGACTCAGGTGTAAGCTTTGAGTTTCAATTTAACATATTCATAACTGGGGCAATTGGCAAGGTCTGCTATTTCTGGCAGATGTAAACAGTCAAGCTCAGTCCTAAATGTGTCTTATCTTTTTGGGGTTTGTTTTTCTGCTTGTTCCCCAGTATTCAGTTTATTTGCTGTTGAAAGTTCTCTTTTATCAGAAAATCATAAACTAAGCCAGGAACTGAAATGCTGATTTCAGCCACAAATTAGAAACTGAAAAATATGAGATGAAAGCAGTGGGATAGGGAGTCTGTACTGTGCAGATGTACTTTATTTTCAAGAGGCTCTGTTTCCTCAAATGAAAGGCAATCTGACAAAAAAAAAAGAAAGTTCAAAACTTTTCAAGGCAAAGTCTTTGCATATGCTAAAGGCACAGATGATGTTCCATGTAAAGCATTACTTTTATCTTTATTGTTTTGAATATGTTGGATCATAGAATGGGCATGCTCCAACTGCCACTTCAAAGCTCTATGGATAATCCCATATCCCACTTGCTTTGTTTGCATATTTAATTTTGCTCAAGCAAAAGACAAATCAAAGCTCATACTTTCTGCTCTGAAAAATTTCTGTACAACCTTCCTCATCAGTCCAGCTCATCTGAACCGAGGTAAGTTACAAAGATTCCAGCTCATTTGAGGATATTTCTATTTACTGTGTCTCTTTCCCTTACTTTTCACAATAAAGTGTTTCAATTTCTCACCAGATGAAAGTCATCAATCTCCACCATGTTCAAAAATTCTTCCTCTGTACATCAGGAGGCTCCTAATCTGTGGGGCAGGTGTTGGTGTTGAAGCAGGAGCAGCCAGAGCAATGTAATTGTTTCTGATGTACGAGACAGTCGTTGTCAATCAGTCTGCAATGCAGGTGTCAACAAAAGCAAGGTCAGGCTCCCAAGTTGCAGGACATTTTGGCCTGTTCTGATCCCTGAGACTGAAAAATGGGGCTGAGAGCAGGCAGTCTGTCCCCAGTTTCGTACCACCTGTCTGCAGGCTTTGTGGGATGATCTGGTGCCTGCGGTGACCTGCTCAAGGGAGGAAAGAAATCGCTGCAGTTGTAAAACACCTTCATTCAATGAAAAAACATTTCCAGATTACAGGGAGAAGTCCAGTGTCTCTTCAGCTGTTTTCTTCATTCCCTCCTTGAAGTTTTGAATCTCTGCTCAGGCTCTAAGGGAGACTCCAAAAGGTAGAGCTCTACTGCTGAAAGTCTTTCAACCCCAAGAAAGAGGTCGAGGATATTAATATGAAAGCAAAAGAGTTGGCTTGGAAGGGTTTAAAGATCAAGAACTTTTCAAAGTCATTTCTATTCAAAGCACTTCAAACAGCAAAATATATTCAAGTTAGGAGAACTATAAGTGAATTAAGCCTTTTTTCTGGATTACATTATTTCCTCACATGAGTTGATATGCAGTTAAATATATAATTAGAAATAAATATATCACAATGATACCCCTTTGGTCTTCCATGAAATCTGGCACTGTACATAGTTAATGTGTGGATTCACTCCTTCTTACCAGAGGGAATACTATTTTCCTTCCCTCTGTAAAACCCTACAAAGAATTGAGTGTCTAGAAACTCACTATCTATTGCAACAAGTGCTGTAGGTTAAAAAAAAAATGTTAGGAAATATGCGAGAACCCTGGAAACTGCAAAGTCTACACAATCTTCTCCTTATTTATAATTTCCTACATAAATTCTTCATCAATGAGCACCTAGGGATGTTTTTTTTTTTTTCCACACAGATCAGCTTTACAACTGTATATTTCCACTTATTACATTGGAATTATTTCCAGTGAAAAAAGTGGCTTTAGTTGTGTTAGTTTACAATATTTTAATAAAAATGCATTACTCCCCTATGAAAAAGAAAAATCCCACATCAGCTATTTTCAAGCAGCTCCTCTAGACTGAAACTAACAGACCAAAGGAGAAAACACCACTAACTACAAAATATTCTTAGCCTGGAGGTATGAGAATCTGCCAATTTCACATCATGAAGAAACAAGCACCTAAGAGACTACACCATTATTTATCGTTTTTGCCTACAAACTTCCTATGGAGTCCCATATCCATTATCTGCGGACAAAACCACAAATCATTAAAGTGACAAGAATTTCTGAAAGTCTTGAAACCAAAAGCAAACACCTGACTCTTTCAGGCACTCTATTACAAGAGTAAATTGGACATCCCCTCATGTCTGATAAAGGAGCTAAAGAGTTTGTATGAAATTGTGGGCAGTCATGTTCCTGTGAAATTGAGTACATTTCCTCAGGAATTCCTGGTGGTGAAATATGAATTCTCATTAATGTGGAGTTGTGTGTAATCTCACAACTGGCCAATGCAGCCTCTTTATACTGGACAATGAAAAGCAGACAGGCAGTGTGGAAAACAGGGGAAGAGGAATCAGAAAAGACCAGCACAGTCCCAAACCCTAATCAGCTTTTGTGACTGGATCAGGCACAAACACCATAGAAATATTCCATTTGTGACACTGAATCACAGAAAACCCAAGCAAAGAAACTGCTCAGCACTCTTGCTTCCATGGACAACATGGTAGGAGTAAATAAAAAGGGCCAAGGCACAATCCCAGTTACCCCAGGGTGAGTGGTGTGTCTGCCATGGCTCACACCTCAGCACCTATATTTTCCTCCTCTCCCTCCCAGCACAGACAAACAGGGTGGGATCCTGTGCCAAGGCTCCTGGGCATAATCCTTGACCAGTGCTGTGCCCAATGTGGCCTTTTCAAATTTCAGCAAAGCTTTTGATATTTTCTATCACAGTACCTTGTGGACAAAATGTCCAGCACACAGCTGGACTCTGTGACCCTATGAAAAACATGCTAGCAATATGCACACACAATGGGGAAAACAGAAGATGATGCTCAAACTCATTTTCTGGCCCTGTTGGGTTCACTGGCCCAGACAGGGCTACTGAAATTCTGCAATGCACACCTAGTGTTGTAAGCATGAGGACATCCTGCTAATAAGTATGACCAATACAGAAAGCAGACCATTGGAAGACAATGGCAAACTGTTCTTTTTAGGACTTTAATAATCTACTTTAGCTGCCAGTGGAAAAATGTGAAGATTAAAAATATTCTGAAGTCTTTTGTGCTTTTTTACTTGGTGTCTAATGACTTCAAACATATTGTAATTAGATAAGATTGATAGGGAGAGTTATAGTATTACTATTAGTAATTATATATTATATGATGACTTCGATATATAATTACACATTACATCATATCAATATAATTTAGATTAATAGTCTAGCTTGCATTAGAAAAAATTCCATGGTTAAAAAAAGCAGACAAACTCTCCGGTACAATCCCTGCTTAAACTACTGTCTTTGCATCACTATGTAGGATTTGCACAAGAAAACAAAAAAGCTAAGGCAAAAAAAATTCTTATAATAGGAATATTTCTCAAGATAATCATTAATTTTTAAAATTTTATCTATTAAGCTTTCTGCTTGGAACAAACTGTCCCAGATGGTCTACTGATAAATTGTACCACTTGTTAAAGTTTGGTGGCATGAGGCTGATACGGTGGTATCAGTGATGCCCTTTAAAGTCCCTTCCAACCCAAACAATTCTGTGACTCCAAGAACCTAAGAACCCATGACACTGTGTAGGGACCATGGGACATGACACATACATCCCAGATGCTGCGCTGTACTTTGGGTGGGAAAGGGAATTTTGAAGTATGTTTTTTGGAGAAGCTGAAGTAAATTGCCTTAGTAAATTTGTATGCTTTCTTTTTCTCAAGAAGTAATCCTCTTTATTTGAAAGTTTAAGGAATAGTACTAAAATTGCTTTCTAAAGGAAGTTATGTGGTTTGTGATAGCTGTTATTGTTAATTAGGCCCAAGACTCTTTTCAGGCAAAACAAGATAAGCACATGCAAAAGTAGAGAGAAATCAACAGCAGAGACAAAAAAAAAAAAAATTCAGCTATGCCTTCTAGAATGGCCTTTTATGTGTAAGGTTAGTAGTAGGAAACCCCAGCATGGATTTCTGTAACTCACTCCTAGTCTTGGTCATTTTTACCCATAACAAAACATGTAGAAAGTTGATTTCAGTTGCCTAAAACAACTACAGTCATGGCAGGGAAGGAAAAAATGTATCTTCTCATGGTTAAGCCATATCTCACTGTACAAGTGGTAGAGAAAATGAGAAAATGAAGTGGAGAAGTAAAGGAAGTGCAAAGTTTGCAGTCCAGTTGTGCTCTAGATTCAACTCCTCTGTGGGCTGTTTTGGGGAGAGCATCTTTATGTGAGGTTACTGGTAGAATCAGGAAGAGGATTCCTGGTCCCAGGAAGAGGAAAGGAAGAAGCAATAATGAAATACTTTCCAGTTCACTCCTGCTTGCCAAATTAACAACTGAGCATCCAGTTAGGGGAACTTAGCAATCCCTGGCCATCAGTGATAAGAGCTACCAAGAAGATGAAATTTGTAAGAAAAACCTCCAGGCAATGAAGAGGCTATTTCAAACACCCACAGGACTTCACTCTTGAAAATGCTTTCTGGGAATCAGCATATTACTTGAATAAACACTCAAACTGTCTGGAATAATTGACCAGGATATTACTTTAATTTTCTAAGTTGATCTTTATATTTTAATTTACTATTAAACTGGATAATTTTATATTATAGAAGTGTGGAGATATCAGGTACCTTATAAGTTTAATAACAAGATAAAAATAAATAAATCACAGGTAAAAATGGAAATGATCATGTTCTTTTAAGAGGCTGTTTAATTACCTATTACTTTTTACTGTCATTCACAATGATTATCAATTAATCTACATAGCATTAATTTACATAGGAGGTAATGGAAAGTTAAGCTAGAAAGTCTCACATGACTAGGAACGATTTTTTGAAAAATCTTTACTTATAGCATAGATTTAGACAGATCCAGCAGATGTCTTTCACAACACCTGATTTATTCAATTATCATTTTCATACTAACATCACCACTATGGAACAACACCATTATTCATCATTCTTCTCCTTCCCTGGGGACAATTGTTTCAACTTCAGCTTCTACATGGTTGAAAAGAAATTTGCTTCTCAGGCTTCTGCTTTAAGATGATTTTGTCCTTTCGGAACAGTTACTGACACCACATAAAAACTTACAAACTGAAAACAATTTACATCTGTCTCCCTTTCAAGACCACAAGCAATTTTATCTATTTAGATACCAAAACATAACAAATGGATGCCTCAAGCATCCATTTCACTCAGTGTCTACCTATTCCGAACTTCAGAGAACACAAAAATCCTTATAGTTAATTACTCCTAGACATGCCCGCACACAACCTGTCCTTTTCATCTGTGTTTGTTGTGTTTCTTTCGATGACAAGATTCACTCTTTTTGTTCTATAAAAGTGTATTAAAAGTCTAACTTGCCTAAGTTAGACAACCACTGAAAAGTTAACACTTAAAAAAAGGCAAGTTCACTAGGTAACTCTATGTAACTTACACTGTGATATTGTAAAGCATCACTTCTTAGGTTTTTGTCAACATGAATCTTTACTGCACCCATGGACAAACTTTTTATTAGTCTCTTTTGGTGTATTGTAGTGGCATCCAAATTCTGCTCCCTGGTACCTTGTCTTGTGGGCTATAATCCCTCCCTGCTTTCCTTCCTCCCCAGTGGAGCTGTTCCCACACCTGATCTGTGAATGAGGAGTGTTGTGGCAGCCATCTCCTTTGGCAGGCTCAGAAGCAGCAGAAGAACAACACCAGCATCACTGCTGCAGCTCAGTGCCTTTCCTTACTCAATGTGTCCAAGCATTTTGCACAACCTGGGCTCTTTCCATGCCCAGCACCTTCCACGGGAGAGCTGAGAGGAGATAAATATTTATGGCAAAGGATGGAACAGCCCCTTAGAAAGTCACCACGCCCTGTAGTCAAACCTGTCACCAACATGAGTGCAACATGGGAAAGCACATCCTGGGCTAGACCTCACACTTTCCCTTGGGATTCCCTGCTCTGCTCTGAAGAATATAAAGGAAAAAATTACATTTTTAAACAATTTCCATAATCCTAGATACCAAAGAAGGAATGGTCATAAAATGAGCAATTTATTACAGAATTTGGGCAGGAAGACTTAGCCACAAAAGCTATGAAGACAAGATCTGCAGAACACTGGGCTTTTAAAACTTACTCTGCACTGCAGTCTTCCTATATAAATATATTTTCCTAGAAAACCTCATCTTTCTGTAAGTAGTTCTGAGAACAAGTAATTCTATGAGCACATATGCACCTTGACTTCCTTCCTCAGTGAGAATCAAATAATTTCCTCAAATCTTGAGGAGTATGGGTTGCTTCACTGCTTACTTAGTTAAATCCCTCCCCCAGCTTCTACTACTTCCATAGGAAAAAACAGAGACTGTTGCACATCACTGGGGAGTGCATTTGAGAGAAAAGAAGAATTCTTTCTGCAGTCAGGTCACATTCAGGCAAAAAAAAATTAATGAAGGAGCTAGACTGTGGATTTAATACATGATTAAAAGAAAAACGTCCTGTCAGTGGAAGTTCACAAAGAGATGGGTTTTAATCAGTGGATATTTTTCCCCCATACAGGGAAGTTTGAACACATGGGTACCGACTACAATATGCAGAGAGAGTCATGCTGCTGGGCAGGGGTGAGCACACATTTACTGTGGTTCAGCTCAGTGAGACTGAAGTGGGAGGCTTTCCTCTGGTTTGCCTGTGTCTTTTATACCACATGTGCTAAGGAATCAGTAAAATAGTAAAATAACTTTTCTTTACTTAAAATCATATCTACACTTGAAAATAAATTAGAGAACTGTGTTATTTGGAAAAATAAAACAAACAAACAAACAAACACCCCCCCCCCAAAAAAAAATCAAATTCCTAATGCAACATTCAGCATTCTGCTCAGCTCTAAAGGCAGCATGCAGGCATACAAGTTTGCTGAGGCACTTTAACCTGTCTTTACCTCTTTCACCACCTCTCCTGCTTATTTGCAGAGATACTCATTTGTGTTGGAATCTGTGATCACCATGTTTATTGTGCACTGGGCTGCTGCAGTTCCCTGCTCAGTGCTAGTTCAGGTTAACTTCAGAAATGAAGTCAAATGAACCAAAATTAATGCGAATGAAAGTATCTATCTGAGAACTGCAGTAACTAAGTTGCAGACTTAGAGTAAGAACTAAGTGTTCCTGCCATGGGAGTGGCAATCATGGGCAGAGGTTGAAGGGGGGAAACCAACTGTTTTCTACATCTCCCATTTACTTCCAATTCTTCTGCATAATTTGCACTGAAGTATTAACAAGGTTCATGAAAATTAAAACAAACAATCGAGTTTTAGTTTTATTATAAACACTTTTGTGTAAATAAAAATATTTCAGAATTCCTGCACAGAATTTCACTAACATTTCTTGGCAATTCAGAAATTGTCACAGTAATTTTCAATGTTGTGCAAAATGTCAAACAACTCTATATCAAGTACTAGAAAATATGTAGAACAATTAAGTTCTCATGTAGATTAACTGTCAAGGTAAGGGCACTTCTGTATTGCTAATGCTTGAACTGTTGTCTGCTATCCCCTCAGTCTCAGCCAGCTCTGGTGCAGAAGTTGGCCAAGTCTTTTTCACAAATCCTTATGATAACATTCAATGAATGAAAATGCCAGTAGCTATAATATCAGTTTTCAGTTCCTTTTAAATGAGCTGCTTGAAAAAGCAGACACCCCTAGATTGACAACTGAGATGAAAAACCTCAGGTTTATCTTGATCCTGTCTCACAGTCGCTTTATTGACCCAGACTGGTAATTAAACAAATATACTTGTGTATTTCACTATCTACACAGTACCATGAATAATGACGTCTAAACTAAACCTAGCAAGAAAGAACAAGGCCATTTCTAGAATGTTAGTACAGATACAGTCTCTCACTATTTTTTTCTCTTGGTTATACTTTTTTAACACTGAAGGCTTGTTAATAGCAAAGGTGAAGTGGGCTGTATCCATCCCTGAACCAATACTACAAACAGTGGAGGAGTTGCACAAGGCATAGATTGTATACAACGATAAAACTACAACAAAGCATTGGAGGTAAAGCCAAATTTCCACAAGCCTCTGTAACCTCTTTGCAGTACATTTCAGAGACTGACAACTCCTCTGTAATACTGCTCAGGCTGACAAAATTCTTCTGATTTTCAATAATCAGGTGTTCTCACTAAACTTAGTAATAAATCTGTGAGAAGTCAACAGCTCACTGTAACTGTCTGTTCACATGGCCAAGAGACAAGTGCTCCTGACTCTTTTTTTTTTGGTTTATTGTTGTTGTGATGATGATGATGGTTGTGATGAAGAACAGGCATATCTTTCATACCCTGTATAGGAGAAATGCTCAAGCTCAGATCTTGAATGAAAAAAGTTAATTTTCCACACCACTTGTGCGATTATTTATTATGAAAAAGAAGACAAACTTTTCTAAACAAAAAAATGTGGAAATGGTGCAAACTAAAATTAAAGAAAATATGGAATACCTTCAGGACAACTATATTTTATTCATGTGCCATTCCTGTAGTCTTTAACTCTAAATTGCCTCATGTTTTTTTATAACATGTGGATGTTGACTGGCTTTCTTAATCAATCACATGTCACTCAAGGAAACGGAATGAGAGCAAGGAACCTGCCTGAGCACTCGTGTCAGGCCCTACAGGGATTTTCCTTGGAGAACAACATACATGATATGCTTCTTCAAATTCTTTTCTGTCCAATTATAAAAATAGCAGGGCCATAACTAATGGGAAAACAGGGCCTGCTGCAGTGCCCCAGAGGAGCCACATTATATATTGATATCATTAAACCTTTTCTTACTTTTAAATAAATATGAACCAAACTGCAGCTCTGGCTGTCTGAAGGCAGGGCCAAAAGCTGCTCTGCAATCTCTTTTGAAAGAATTCCTGGAGCTTTCCCAGTGGTATAGAGAAATTAACCTAAACATCAGGGATAGAAGAAAAGCCATCCAAAACAACCCAAAAAGCATTCATATATATGGGTCAGTAGTAAAAGCTTGGTCAATGACCTGAAATACATTAAGCCACTCCAACATGGACCATCATCTTAGTCTCTCTATAGCTCAGCAGTCACAATGTTTCCCTTGATTAATTATTTACACAAGACTCATAACTTCCATTTTAATGTCTGTCGTGCTAAATATATTTTTAAATTAAATTCTATTTTTCTCTGATGATGAAAAACAAAAGCACTTAGGTCTACCAAATGTCATAATTAATTCTTATGTCAAACAATCAACATTTGTCAGATTCTTTGAAGACAGCAGGGCAGAAATAATCCACAAACAAAGACAATTGCATGGAGTCAGTATGAGGCACTGCCTGGTGATAGATATCCAGAAATTAAGTCAGATCCTTGCCTATCATTTCCCTATGGATGTGATGCTTGTGTGTACAGGGGAGAAGAACAGAGATTTAGAAAATCAGAGAACTGTGTGGAAAAAGCAAGAGGAATACAGTCCTCATAAATAAGAGGATGCAATTATCTTTATGACACAGATGATTTTACTATTATGAATAATAATAATAGTAATGAAAACTCAAAATATTTGAAATCATCACACCTTGTGAATTAAAGCAGGATAACCCTGCAAATGTATGGATGGCAAATCTAAGAATACAAACAAGTAGATTTTAAAAAGTGTTTAGCATTAATTTATATGGATAATTATGAATCTTCTGGTCAGGTAGGGACCATTTGCATAGAAGATGACATAAGAGTTTGGGCTGTATTGGGCAAAGTACTGCCAGCAGATGAAGGGAGGTGATCCTGCCCCTCTGCTCAGCACTGCTGAGGTCTCACCTGCAGCCTGGGTCCAGGTCTTGAATGGAGGGGGCAGTGAGGATGGAGCCAGGCTCTTCCAGTGGTGCCCAGTGCCAGGACCAGGAGCAGTGGCTACAAATTGGGACACAGGAGGCTCCCTCTGAACACCAGAAAACATTCCTTTTCAGTGTGAGGGTTATCAAGCCAAAGCACAGGTTGCTTGGGGAGATTGTGGAGTCTCTCTCCTTGGAGATATTCAAAATCTGTTTGGACACAGTCCTGGGAAGGCTGCTCTAGGTGGGCCCAGGTGAGTGCGAGGGGGGCTGGATCAGATGACCTCCAGAGGTCCCTTCCCACCTCAACCCTTCTGAGTGATTTTGTGATACAGAGGTTGCAATATTTATCCTAGTGACAGACATGTTACTGAGTGTTCAGACACTCTGTTGGAAGCTTCTTTAGAAGCCTTTTGCCTTTTAGGGAAAGCCTATAGCATTTATAAATTCATGAGTTGAAAGAAGCACTGGGAAGGAATCTTTTTGGGACATACTTTTTAGCAGATGGTGACTGCTCACGGTGACCAGAGTATCCAGTTCCCAGTTTAGCTACCAGCAGTGCTTTTTCATATATTTCTGATATTACAACTTCATTATATTCTGTAGAAAGTAATGTATTTTTCTATTTTAATGTATATTTTGTGCTTGCCAGTGTATGTGATAAGGTATTCCCCACTGATAACATTATCTTAGGCAGATATGCTCACTGCTTTTTACTTCACTATGGAAAAATTTCAATATTGCTAATCTCCTTATATCACATCTTTGAATTTATACATGACTCTGCAAGAGATGGTTTTGGGATTTTTTTGTGGATGTTCATCCTCTGTAGGTCCAGCAGGCAGCCTGAGGTTTACAATAATTGACACTTGGACATCCACGAAGTAAACCAGAAGCGTCCTTCAAAATATCCTGAATTTGTATCAACATGCCGAAGAGCTTCCATATTTTGCATGTTTTTAAGTTTAGGGTTTTCACTTTCTTTTCTTCCCCCCTTCTTTAAGTGGTCAAGATTTTAGGTTTTGCTTCTATACCATGATGAGAATGGGAGGAAAGGTAACTTCACCTTGTGCAACACAGCACTGAAAGAAAGTAACATCTCCTGGCCCAGAAGCATCTAGTTGTGTCAGCCCTTGCTCTGCCAAAATGTATTAATTTTACTTCTTCAGCACTGATGAAGTTATGTGGCTGCTAATTCCAGTGTTAGCACAGTGAACCCTGGCTTGGGGCTTTGTGCTGCACTGTGTTAATGCCATATTAGGCTCTGGGTCTAACACAAATCTCTCCGCAATAACTTGGAGAACTTTTTAACATTCAGGTTATTGAAGCCAGCGTGTATCTGGCATTTCATACTCTCAGTGTGCATGATCTATTTTCAAATAACAACAAAAATTGTATGAAGTGTCTTTCTCAAAGATGCTAAGCTGTCACCATTTTGACTGTATTAATTATTTATTCTCTGAAAATTGAGGTTTTTGTAATGATGGTCTGCCTTGCATTTTAAAGGTGTTGTGCAGAAGAATCTATTAATAAAAACAATATATATATTATGCCCTACATCAAATAAATGTAGAACTTAAACAAAAAATTTAACTGTAGTTATTCTTTACTATTATTTGCATCCCATTCTCTCATACTTCTCTTGATTCTTCCCCAATTTAAAGAAATGTTTAACATCTTGAACTACCAATCATTTAAATAGGCACCCAGAATCAGGATGAGATACAAAGTTACTGTTTCACCAATAAAAATATTTTTTTAGTAACAATTATAAAGCAGATATAAAAATAGCTTTACTGTGTCAAAATTAAACAAATGACTGTTAAATGACTATTTCCTGAAGCAAGGTTTAATATAGTCACAGCTGCAGAATTCTGTGCATATAAAAATCTTCATACAGTTTTCAAGGCAAAAATAATAGCAAAAAGTCACCTTTCAAAAATGCTGCTAGAAAGTTATATAACTCGACTGGTATCCAGTGGCTGTCTCCAGGGGTGTTTCTTCTTTCAGAGGCTCTCACTCCCCACCAAATGGAAGTGTTTGCATTCCCACTCATTTGGACAAAGTTTAGGATGATAAAATGATTTGTAATGCCAATAAAGTTTTTCGTTACACTGTAAAATGGTTTGTTACACTACAATTGCTCCATAAAAATGCTATGAAAATTAAGTAGGTTGTAAGGTCCAAAAAGGAATAGTCTGCTTTTGGGACTAGCTACTAGGAAAAGGTAAAAAGAATGATCTTATGATCGACAGTTCCCCAGTCCTTTGAAAAGACAACCTAAATGATGTTTTAGCCAACTACTGAAATTGGTATCCAACTACTAAAATTAGGAAAGCAGTTATGCATCCAAAATGGATGGGAACTTCCTCAAGTCAATAATATTCAGAAAAAGGAAGGAAAATGCAAATTATTTGATAATCCAGGTGGCGATTTCTGTCTTGTGTGACAGTACATGAATCAAGACTAAATTGCAATTCAGAATGAAAACTGAAGTACAGATTCATGGTATGTTAATCATAACATGTCACAGATGGCATATCAATATAGTAAAACTGGAGGAAAGCCTTACTTTGCATATAGCACCTTAATTCTGGCATTGTTTGTATCAATCAAAACAGTATCTGAAATTGGCAACTATTTAATTCACAGTAATGCCTTATAAGTTCCTGGTATATTTTTAATTTTCAATTTAATTAAAATTTACAATTTTTATTTAATCCAACATGGCAATCAGTCATTTCTTCTGAAAGGGAAGGCCAGTTACATCTTATGCTTTATAATTATTACACAACTTCTATATTTTTCATTTTTGCATTTTTAGTTTATATATATTAATTTTGTTTATTCTAATATTAATATTTATGTTCCTGCCATTTGACAGAAATGTACTGCACTGATAAGTGCAGAAGAAAAATCTTCCTGTGATCAACAACTAGCTGTATTTCCACCAAATTCTAAATTTGTTAATAATCACAAAAAATACTAGAATAAATTTTAACATTTACATTTTTTTTAATAGACGTGAGAAAGCATTTGAAATAATTATGGTTTTCTCCTTTTAAACTACCCACACTTTGTTTTCCTTTGTATAGCCTCACAGATGCAGAGTGAATGACATTTCATTGAGAGGGAAATCTGCTGCAAATGAACTCAAGGGAGAAGCAACCTGCTTTGAGTATCAGGGCCCCACAAATACAAGGAAGGTGCATGCAGTTAAACCTGAGTATGCAGAATTGTTTTGGAAGGCCCAGTTTCACAGTAATGTTATAATTTATGTTGGCATACACAGGGCTGGGCCACAAGAGAAGTAGTTTTCTCTTCACTGGAAAAGATCTTGATTCAAATTCTTTGACTTGAGGAGCCTTCAGGAGAAGGCTTGTGTAGGTCTTCTGATGTCCCTGATGCCTGAGAACCAGGATAAGACACACATCTTGTGTAGGTGCAGGTGATGTACTGGTGTGCAAACCAAGTGCACTAATCCCAACCTGGATCATCGAGTGGAAGTTCATTAACCACAGATGTACAAGTTTATCCAAGTTTGACTAAAAGCAGTGGTAAGGAAAAAGCACTTGGCATCTTACAAAAGGCATTCAGTAGTGGAGAGGAATTATCTTGAACTTTCAGATAGCTGGACAGAATGATAGATGTAACCACATATACTGATTTCTCTTCTTTTGAAAGACAGATGTCCTTATGCTATAAAAATGTAAAAATTGAAATTTAAGAATAATTTTAAATTAAGGACTGAGATTTATTTCACAGATACCATTTACTTTGCAAGTGTTAGCATAAACCAGATTGTTAGTAAAACAGCTTGAAATACTGAACAGACCAGAAATATGCATCCCTTCTGGCTGCTCAGACCAGGTAGCTAGCAGGTGTGGACTGCAGACTGTACATCTTCTCCCACTTTGTAACAGGCCCTGGTGGCCACAGTTAGGACCATGAGCCATGAGTATTTATGCTCTCAAAATAGGTCTGGACATCCTGGGTGATCGATCCTATGCGCAACCACTTAGGGTCGGCCAGTTGCAGTGCACAAGAGAAAGAGCTACCACCCCTAGCAGATCACACACAGCTCATGCCAAACAACCTGTTAATCACAAGCAGAAGCAGCCAAAAGATTGAGGAAAAAACTGTGGCCAAGAATGGGCTGTTGCTCCCAAAGCAACTCATTGAGTCCCAGCACTTCCCCACACTGCAGGCTCTTATAACAACTTCTTGTAATTGCATTTTTTGACTGGTGTTACAACAAATGTGGACAATGGAGGTAGAGCGTTCTGATAATGCAGAGTTCAAGGAGACAAAAATTAACATGGCTAATATGAACACATACATTAATTCCTAATATATTTCTGACCTTTTTCAAGGATTAATCCATAACTGAGTCAGGGAAGAAACTTAGATATGTGTCATGTAAAATATATTTACAATCAGGGCTGAATAAATGGTGTCATTGATTGTGAACTTTGGATAGGTTTAGGCAAATTAGTTTTGGACATGTCTGCTTTGCTTTGCTCTACATCTCAGTGAATAAGAGCCAAAGACCCAGGTTAGTTTCTACCTATTCCAGCTATGGTCAGAATGTGTACTATGCCTGCACAGAGCTTTAAGAGATATAAAGAAAGAAAAGAACTGCATGTTTCAATAACATGTATATAGTTCAAATTCAAACTGCAATTCAAAACATAATTAGAAATCTCTGCACCTATCCATCAGCCGCTACACCCCCTTTCCAGGACATGCAACAGCAGCAGGCTCTGTGTGAAAGGACTGATGGAATCCCAGTATGAAAAGAAACGTGAACTTACAGAGAGGAGTATTTGGATAGCGCTGTGAATGACCTCCAGGTACTGGAAATCAATGATGCAGCCTGTCACAGAGACGTAGGAGTAATCCTCTAGGATGCCAGGGGAAGAAGGACGCACCACCCTTCGTATACAGCCAGGCCCGTGCTCCCGCCACCAAGAGCGGTGCATGGAGATGTTAAAGGTCATGAGATCCGTTTCCTAGGAGAGGCAGGGAACAAGTGTGAACACATTTGACTTTCTGTTTTTAAGGTAAGGAAAGGGGAAATAAAAGATCTTTTCTATTATAAAGTCAATGAGATAATTATCCTTAATCCTCACCCCAGTAATTCTAGTGTGAGAGTAGAATGTTAAAGTGGAGAGACGCAATTGCAAATATTCATTTCTTATTTTTTAGTTGTGCACAGGAACTTCTGCCTGGCATAAGAAGCATTATACCAGGTACTGGACAAAACACATGTTCCCTCGAACTTACAGCATGAAAAGCAATTTTGATGTTACTAGATCAGAATATCACTTAAGAACTCTTTTTTTAATTATTATTTTTATAACAGAAAACAGGGCCAGTTTTACCCCATGGTACTGGAGGCAATAAGAGTCAAATTTACAAAATATTTTATGTTTTCCATCATCAAATTCAAATGAGATGTCTCCAGCCAAGCATCCTGCTCTCTTTTCTTCCCTTTATTCCTCATACAGATTACAAACTTCTCAACTTAATGAAGGAAGCTACATTTGTGAACTGATCTGGGTTTAAAATAAACACAGTAAGTTCTCTTCACTCAAATCATCCTTCTGATCAGATATTAAACCTACCCAGTTGAGTACTGGTTGCACTGTAACCCACACAGGATGTATAATGTCTGCGAATTTTAGTAAACATGCCACTTCCACGTGAAATGGTGAAAGTGGTGAACCTACTGATGCACTAAAGATTTTCTAAGAGCTTACCTATGAAGTACAAAGGAAAATTCATTTGAATTAACAAAAGATTTGGGTCTTTAGGTCATGCATAAGTAAAATCACTGAAGTTGAATGAATGCCATTTAAATGCGAAAAAAACCCAATCGTCTTCACTGGATGTAAATGAGAGTTGAGTTATATCAATACTTGAAATAGTTAATTCAGATTTATGTTTCCATGTTTCCCACTCTGAACTCCAAGTAAAAAAAAGTCTGTAAAATTGTCAACCATGTGCCCACAAAATACCTCTGACTTCCATACACGACAGTCTGTGAGCACTGCCATGACACCAATTTTCCCTTTGCACCCCACAGATATGTCCTGTCTGTGGTCATTACTTCCACTGTGACCAAAGGGAAATTCAGTCAGTATTTCAGTTGCAGAAGTAGTTAATTTGTTATTTGCCCACGTTAATTGCCTTTATTCTGGCCACACCAGAAAATTACCAAGGGAATTAATCCTGCCATCCTATCTATATCCTAGTTATCAGTAAGAAATTTTCCTTAGTGATCAGCTGATTTTTACTTCATAACTTCTCTACTCTTTATGTACAGAGTTGCTAGATTTCCAGATGCATTATTTAGAGTTGATGAAGCATTTGTCTTTTGACTTTGCATGTCAATCCTTGATACTGGTTAAGAAATTTTTCAGCTGCAACATGAAAACAACTTGTGAAATAAGAAGCTGACAGACAACTTGGTTTAATGAAAATATAATCATAAATATAGAGTCACAGGAAACAGTCGGGGCTTTCTTCGTACAACAGTGCCAGAGATTGCAGTGCTATCAAGTGCTTTTAAAAATTGTCAACTCTAAGAAATGCCAGTTGTCAAGCAGCACACACATATTCAATCTAACCTACTTCAGAAGCACTTCGAAGGGCTTGAGAAGGAATATGGATTGTTGGGTTAGTGTGTATCAAATCTTGTGAAGTAATTCTTTGTTATCACAACTATGGGAATAAATTATGATGTCCATGGTGTTGGTGTCGCAGATTTCTTTGCTCTTGAGGGTTTATTTATCCTTTATTAGTTTTTTTTGTCTTTATGTTTTTAACAGTATAGCCTATTACAGTGTTCATACTTGGCTAGTTCAAGGACAATGACAAAATTCCATAGGGAAACAGTCTGATAAATTTTGATAACACATATAAAATCTAAGATTTTGACATGTGAACAGTACAAACCCCTTATAAATAAAATCTTTCATTTCTGGAATACTGTTATGTGTGACTCTTGGGGAGATTAAAAAAAATTGATGGCCATGTTTTGAGGCTGCTGGTGAGTCAGGTAAGAAGGAAACAGCCAAAAAACCAAAAAAGATAAAAAAAAACCCACCAAAAAACAAAATCAAAACAAAACAAAAAACCCAAACCAAATCAAAAACAAAAAGTCATCACAGCACTTGCTACCTTTTTAAAAATAAATTCTTATTCAGAAATTCTGGACAAAGTCTAAAAGAGGAGATTTTCATAATTACTTTTCCCTTTGTGTCTTACAAACTGAGCTCTCAAAGCAGGTAAAAGCAGATAATGATGGGCCAGCAAGGATCAGTTTTAGAAATGCAAACAAAACCACTTGGTGCATTAACTTGACCTCTGAAATATCACTTCACAAAATGGCAGCCATAAGCTGTTCAAGCTGATAAATGTTAAGCTGCCAATCAATAAAAGAAAGCCTGACAACAGGAAAAATCAATTTTTACTTTTTTTTTTTTTTTTTTAAGCAGCTGAAACACTTCTCTCTAACTACTTGGAGATTCTTAATCCATAAAGTGAGTCAAATGCAACAAGCATTTTAAAAAAATTAGCCTGTATCTTTATAGTCATTTGCAGAGCCATAGAAAATTCAAAGACTCTTTGCTGGGATGTACAGGTTTAAAATTTTAGTGAACTCCTGAGAGTGTTTTGGTATTTGTAAATTCACATCTTGGAAACCCTTAGCATGCTGGAAAAGCTGCTGCCCAAGTGGCTTATTTTCAGTTCCATATTTAATGAAACTTAAGAATTTTCAGAAAGTACAAGGAGATGCCAAAAGTTTTTCAACAGATCATTTACTATCTTCCAATTTTTCATATTAAAACAAATTACATAAAATGTTTAATCAGCAAGTGACAATTCAAATGCTTATTTCTTAGAAAAAAATGCTGCTGCTTCAATTCAAGAGACTCAATTTCAGGCTCAGTACAAGAGAAACCAAATTGTCCTTCTAACTAACCCAGTCAGGATTTATTTAACAGTTGGAATTTCAAACATGGATGGAAAATTGCTCTCTTCTGAGCATGTATCTTGACTTAAATTCCATACATCAGTATGTATACTATACTTCCTCAGCTGCTGACCTCTCAGATAGACACCATGATGAGAGAAGGGGCAGATCACAGGTAGCAGGTCTTCCAGGAAAATTGTGAGACCTAGGGAAGTGACAAAGGGAAGTGAAATCCCATCTCTTACTCTTCCCTTCTTTAGTCAGCATTAAAGCAATACTCCAATCTGTGGTAAAAATGTTGCTCCTGAGTATAGGGTCAGCCCCATAATCATACTTTACTAATGTAGAGTACCACTTAAATGTCTACGGCTTTTTAAGCCTTTAAACTACATATAGGATTTATGTTGGCTGTCAGCCCAAGGATTAATTTTGATTATTATTGGAAATCATTGCTATGGCAGATACATTCTTTTAAGGTGAGATGTAATCCCTGTGAGCCTGAGTAATACTGTTTCTAAGTGCTTGGAGATAATTTTTAATTTCATTATGTCTGCTTAAATTCTACATCTGGTTTCAAGTGGATGTTTTCTATTGGGCAGGGCTTTGAGCAAACTGATCTAGTGAAAGATGTCCCTGACCATAGCAGGGAGGTTGGTCTAGATGATCTTGGAAGGTGCCTTCTGATTCAAAGCATTCTGTGACTTATTGGATTCAATTTTTAGGTAGTAAATCTAGGTAAAATTTAACAAAACATAGCATAAGATGGCTTATTTTAAAACTACAGAGTAATAACAGGTATGATGTTCTTTTCATTTATTTGTGTAAAATTTACACACAGTGTCTATAACAACAACACAAAGAAAAAAAAAGAGAAATTAGGATTGCCTAAAATCACTAGTTTTAAGGAAAACAAACAGAAGACACTGAAACTCCATGGAGAAAACCCAATGCACCAAGACTGCCTTGGATAACAAACAAATATTATGCTGCGACATGATTACCACCACCAAGGATATTTTTTCTTTCAGTGCATGCTTCTGCTTTATGACGTTATTTTATATTCCTTTCATTCCTTGCTAGTATTTAAAAATACACTGTTTGGAAAAGTATAACAAAAACAGTGTATTGAGCAGGATGGAGAAAAAGTACATTTTTCCTTCAGAAAACAGCAGTCAACACCTGAAATTTTATAGACAAGTGAAAGAGCGCAAAGGCTTGGCAAAGCATGATGTTAGAGATACTGACTTCATTGTTGCTTCTGTGGTACCTAGCCCTTCTTAACACTTTTTATTTTATTGATACATACTATATTGCTTATTATAAGTGGACATTAGGATGAGACATTAAATATTCCCATTTCATTTCCTAAGTATAACAAGGATGCTCTGTTTTAACTTCTTATACATATTTTATTTAAGCAGTGAGGAGAAAATATTTTCAATCAAACACTTGCTCAACAGGTAGTAAATTTATATGCATAATGCTAGAAAAAGAATAGTACATTTCCTTGTAATTCCCTACACCAAATTTGTTCACTAATGCTGAACAAACAGTTTTGAAAGCCTGGGCAGACAATACTGAAGAAGACTGAGGCCATTTCCCATTTCCAACTGGGGAAACTTTGTCACCAGCTCCTACATTGTCTTTATTGGGATGACAATTTTTGAATATTGAATATTTTTTTTTCCCTGCTTGTTTTTAGTTTAAACTCTTGCCTCAGTGTTACACTGATGGTTTTCAACTATTCCAGGAGCTAGAAGTTGAAGGTACCCCACTCAATAATTGTGGTAGCCCACTCAACTGCAAATGGGTTAGGACAAGGAGCCATGCTGATTCCAGGCTGCTCAAGATATAATACATAATACAATCAGCATCTTCACCTCATCCTGAGAACTCTGGAGAACAGATGACGTGAAGAGCATTCTTAAACTGAAGTTGACTCTTATGGGTTGACTCTGGGCTATTCATCTGTCTGAACTGGGTGTCAGACTAGACATTCATCTCTGTGCTAGCAATGCACACTAAACCAGAGGAACCATATGATACACCTGAATTAATTACCACTAAAAGAGAAAATTCACAGCATCAAATCTTCAGACACAGACAATTAGGTAACCCCAACATCATGGGCTGAGAATGGTTAAAAGAGGTACAGAAACAAAGTAATTTTTGGTTGGTGTGATTAGAGGTTCATGGTTTCCACTTAAAGAGATTAGAGTTTCACAGACTGTAATCATGGCAGTATACCATGGCTAAAGGGAAAGATTTCCATATCAAGCATAATTACTATTAGAAAGTTACATTAATTTACTCTATTTTTTTCCAAATATATCTACACTACAATATTTTTTAACCAAAAGGCTATCCTCCACATCTAAAGCCCTCCAAAAAATAAAAAGTATGAGTTAATCTGAGCAAGTACTGGCTTCTTCTTCTTTTACCGTTTCTATTCCTTGGGCTACAGAGACTTTTGTCAGATTTTATTTTATCTTATTTTATAAGTGAACATAATGCTTCTGGAACTTCATTTGGAAACTAGGCACATGATCTACCTATGTTATAAAATAGTTTCCTTGCATTGTTTTATTTGCTAAAAGCTCAGGGGTCTGTATACTCTTTTGCAAAGCAAGCAATTTTAAAATTTGATTTACCAAACTTACTAGAGAAGTGGAATGCAGTGTAATGTCTTTAGGAAGCCAGAAGGCAAGAAGTCAACAAGAGAAGCATACTGCTATCTTCTTCATGCAGCCTTAGTATCAGAGCCAAGAAGAAATTATGAGAACTAGCAAGGGACTGTTTTTGAAACTTGTTGCCCCTGAAGATGAGCTCTGATCTTTGGCAATATTAAGATCCATAGTCAAATCCCAGCTCCACGTCTTTTCCTTGTTTGGCCTCCCTTTTGTGGCAGTCTTTCTGTCTGAGAAACAGCCCAGAGAGATAACAGAGTATGGCAGGAAAAAGCTCCAACACACAAGGAAAAAGCAGCTGAGATGGGGTGATTGGAGTCTTACCTACCACTTGTCATAGGAAATTCAACAAGAGCACAAAGAAGTCACAACTGCCCAGAAAAGCTTTTGTGCTCCAGTGGAGTCCTTGACATGTGATTAAGCTGAGCACTTAGTTCAAAAATTGCTCTCATTCCCTCTGATGATCCAGAGGTATGACAGAACAGATTTGTAGTGTTGCCAAACTATGAGCACTGCTTTGAGTTTTGAAGACTAGGAATATGACAAAGGTTTGTATAAAGCCAAGAGCTTGTGCAGACTGGTGTGTCCCTCACTCAAGCCATACCTGATTTTGGCTGAAATGAAGAAGCATGGCAGGACTGAAATGTAACATAGTGAAATACTAGAAACATCTTTGGCAAGCCATATACAGCCATCTTCACCAATGATGTAGGAAAACATCTCAGGCCAGACAGGTGGGAAAGGTTAAAAAAGGCTTAAAAAAGGCCAAAAAACTTTCTGTCCAAAAGGTTTATAAACTACAAGCATTTGATAAAGGAATTTATAACATAAAACAATCTCAAGGCTTAGCAAGAATATTTTAACTGTTGTTGTTTTTGAGCAAAATTGCTCAGATCCCTACGAAGTCATTCATACATTTGAAATACCACAAAACTTAAATTTGATGCCTCAAAAATAAGCTGCCACAGTACTTATAGTAAATTCTTTCCCACATTATTTCATGTTATTCACAATATTTCATATTAACTTTTCTTATTTAATATTTCTCATTAAAGCAGACAGGATCAGACTCATGTGCCTGAGTACCTCACCATGTTTACAGTCTCTAAACATTCAACAAATACACTGCTTAATGAAATGGAGAAGACTTTTGCAGTGTTGATGGGAACTGGATTTCTAGAGTTAAAATGGAGAAGTCTGGCTTGGGATGATCACACTAAAAGAATTACTCCTTTATCGCACTTTGTCTCGTGCCATGGACACACTTCCTTGCATGGAGTTTTAGTTCTAATGCCACTAGGAAATGCATGGAAATAGAGGACACAGTTTGTGCCAAAAACCCACATAACCCCTTATGAGGAACAGATGCAATGTAGCCTCTAGCTAAAACAGAATTAAACTTTGTTATTATCCAAATAACCAAATTTTGTTCACAGCAATTGTGAACAAAGACAAAGCATGGGGATAAGGTCATGATTAAGACTATAATGTTGTAAAAATAGTATAGTTATTTTTAATTATTTCCCTTCATTTCTGGTGGGTTCTGTGCTTTGTCTGTCCATCTAATCTATAGCAATATCATAACATCTCTTTCTATGCAAGGAGATAAATTCTGTGCTGCAAATAAACACATGAGAGCCTGGATCCTAAATTTAAAGATTTGTCCCAGACTCTGATGACACTAAAATGCACCATAAAAAGACTTTTGAAAACTCTCTTGAATGTTAAAATTTCTGACAAGAAAAATAACTCCTTGTTTTAAGACTAACCAGAAAGCTCCTACCTGCACTCAGGAACACTTTTAAAGATTAATAGGCCAGTTTAAGCAACTGCTGTTGTGTTCTCTGCTTTGTTTGCTCAAAGAAATGCAATTGTTCATGATATTGCTAACTCTTGTTTTATAACATGTCTGGTTATGTTCAGCATTTTTGCTAAAGCCTTCGTTCCAAGGGACATGAAATTACAATAA
Organism: Cinclus cinclus; assembly: GCF_963662255.1. NCBI lineage: Eukaryota > Metazoa > Chordata > Aves > Passeriformes > Cinclidae > Cinclus > Cinclus cinclus. The sequence goes on along the minus strand of NC_085046.1, from coordinate 116,192,421 downwards.
GAAGTTTGTCTTGCTATGAGAAAGTAAGCTGGAGAGGAAAACTTCAAAACTCATGAGCTCTGCTGCTAGGCACTTCCACTCTCTGCTGTAATTTGCACTGTTTTCTGTTTTCTGTTTTTCTTAAAGCTGGGTCCTGAAGTCTAGAAGGGAGGCTTCTGTATCAGTTTCAGATCACAGGTGTCCAGGGCATCACATGTCATACTCCCTCATCTTGGACAATCATGGTTAGATCACGGTATAGGAATGGGCCAGCTATTTTTAATGTTTCAACAAAGACAATGACCCAAGTGCACCCTAATAGCTTAAAATGGTAATAAGGAATATTAATATATAAATCAAATTCCACAATTCATGGAAATTTTGCAAGAAGATCCAAACTTTTGTTTTAGAGTGTGCGCAAATGACAACGAGTAAGATGTGCTAATCTTTTCTAAACTCTATCTTTTGAATGAACTCTATACAGCTCATTGGATAAGACTACTTGCCATTAACAGACTGCCAAGAATTGAGAATACACACTACCAAAGCTCTTCTGAACATTCAGAATGCAAAATGAGACAAGAAGCAATAAACAGCAGAATTTATTCAGCTGTGAGGGGTCTATTTTCTTACTTGTTTTCATTTCAAAGAAGCATAAGATGCTCTCAGAAAAACATCTTGCCTCACAACGCTTTTGTTTCTGTATTTCTTCTTTGTGATAACAGGTAATATTTGTGCCAGTCCCTCAATTTTTGTGGCGCTTTTTGCCAATGACCTTGGCTTTAGCAAAGCAATCCTTTAATCACAGGCTTCATTTGCATTCTGCTGAAGCAATAACAGTCTCCAAAAAGAATTTGATAGCATTTATTTTTAAACAGCAGAGACAGTCCCTAAAGAAACCTTAAGGTCAGATGATGAAATTTGAAATCCTGCCTTTCCCAGCAGAAATGAAGTACCTATGACTACCGAAAAGAGAATCTGCTGCAGCAGATCTCAGTTAATACAATTCATTTAATTATTCATTGTACATTTACTACAGGCATTAGTCGACATTTTAGGTGCCTTGAAACATTTTATACTTTTATTTAAAGATATAAATATATGCACAGAGTCTATTTTATTTATGTATACATGGTATGCATACATTTATATATTCATACTTAGCTGTACAAATTAATGACTCAACAGTGCTTTCCACTGAAAAAATGCTAACTGTGGTCAAAGAAGGCAGAATTATCAACCTCCTTCAGCAATGCATTGTACCCTGATCTTAATCAGATTAATTTAACTGGCAGCCTAATCCACCTCCAAAACTCAATAACTCTCACAGACATTCACACAAAAAAGGTTTTCTTTGTTTTCTCAGGTATTTTCAGGTTTTCAGAGGACTAGATCAAAACAAGGATCCTTTTTTCTCTGGCATCACCTCTCTATAGGTAAGTCTATAATCATAATAATCAAATTTCTAAAATTATTTTGACAAGATTAATCAAAAGTATTTGACAGTGTCCAGTGACTTTTGGACAATTTCAAGTTTGCCATGCCAAAGAAAATCTGTGAGGTGCTAAGACTATTTTTTTTTTTTTTTAATTTTGGAGAAATTTCTCACAGAAGCTACTTTAATCAATGCAGTTGACTATTATCCACAGAAATATATTTTTAATTTAAGAGGCAACTATAAAAGTCTCTGTTAATAACAAGTCCAGGTGGATAACTTAATGGTCCTGTTAACAGATGTTATATAAATCTGGTCACTTTAAGAGATGCTTAAAGTTGCAGGGAAGCCTAATGATCCATTCACCCTTTAACATCATGGACTTGTCTGCAATCCTTCATCATGCAAGTTTTAATATATCTCCTCTAAAAAATAAGAACAAAATGAGACCACAACAAAGATAAAAAGCATATTAATATTTGAAATTATTGTTTTATTTCACTCTCAAATTTGAAATAATATTAACAGACAAAGAGAAGAAAGATGAGTAATTTTTAGACAGACTGATACAGTTTTGAATGACAGCAGGACACAATGGCAAAAGGACAAGCAATATGAACATCAGTTTATGTATTTGCTAAAAACAAAATCAAGACTACTATATAAAGACTTTCCTCAAACATATATGTATATAAAGAATTTTCAGTTTGCCTGAGGAAAGAAAGAAAGAAAGAATCAAAGTTTGGTCAATATTAGGCATTTATTCTGCAGGCTGATGAGCATCTACATATTCCAATACATTTTGGAAGTCACTAAACTTTACTATATGTAATAGTAATTACTAGTTTTTCACTTTGTAAGTGTTTTTATTTTTAAAACTGGCTTTAGGAGCAGTGATAAAGGATGTTAGTGTGACTCCAGGAGACAGCTGAAAGCCTGAGAAGCCTATAAAGCTGCAGAGTTGATTTGACAAGCATGTATGTGCATTATTTAATTTCAACGAGCATCCTATTAACATAAGGGATCTACATATATTTGCTGGAGTAGGGCCAATAAGAAAAGCAATAGGAAATATATGAGAGGAAAAGGACAAGAAAGGTATGAATGTGTGGGCATAATTTTACAGGCCTAATTGTGTATTTCTTGGAGATAATACAGAATTTCTTATCAGTATAGCATGCCCTATATAGGGTTGTGTGGCACACTGAGGCATAGAGGAAGGTTTTCTTGAACAAATGCGGTATATTTCACTATAAAACTCTAGTTAAGTCTATGAAAACCATCCACAGGTAACTGCAGTGGATTTTAGAATTTCAAGTGCAACTGATGCTGGCTTAAGAATATGCCTTTAAAGGTGAATTTCCGTTCTCTGTGAGTTTGCCCAGGTGAATTTGCCCAGTCTCTGGGCAAGGAATATGAAGAGAGTAAATACTGTTTACATTTAGTTTATTCCTTATATGTAGCCAGGTAAAGTCTGTCTGCTTGTGCTGGTTTTGAATTGGATAAAGTTAATTTTCTTCAGAGTAGGTGGTATGGGGCTTTGTTTAGGATTTGTGCTGAAAACAGTATTGATTACGCAGTGTTCTGATTTTAAAGCAAACCAGTGGGGGATCCCAGGTCAGAACTACAGTTCAATAGAAAAATTAAAATAAAATGCACTAATACAAAACCACTGACAATCAGAATACAAGCTGACATCCCATCAGTCAGGGTAGCAGTCCCATTAAATGGTGGCTGCAGTCCTCCTGGAGTGACAGATGTGGTTCTGTTCAAGCAGTGTTTCTGTAGAAGGGTGCAGTTTTCCTCTGAAGGTCCAGTGGTGGTGTAGATGAGTCTGGTCTTCCTCCAGTGGAAAAAGGTTGACTGTGGTGTTCCAAATCCAAATTCCGGGTAGGAAATGCTTGGCTCCTTCCCCTGGCTGGAGCATCTCCCAGTGGGATGATGTAATTTTATCAGTCATGCAGCGGGACTCAATGGCCCATTAACAAAAGATATCTCCCTGGAGGAAGGAGGGGTTGTGGAAGAGATAAAGAACGCTGTTCCACCTGGTTTTAACAGACAGCAATAGAATACATACTTCTGGTTACATCTGGTTACATGACAGTGCTAAATAGCAAAGAGAAAGACAAATTCATTGCTAAACTTGTCCTGGGAGATGGTAGATAGGAGATACCAGGGAAATTCAAAGATGTGGAGATATAAAGAAGGATGGGAGAAAGTTTCCTGCCTTTGATTGCTCCCTGGCCCTCATAGATTTTCCCACTGCTGCTCCTTCACTAATTACCTCTTCTCAGAGCCACAGACTGTGCAACAGTTTTGCTCCTTAAAGCTCTGTTGAGTGCTGTATGGATGAGAGGGGATGAGTCAGCTTTAATTGGTGCTGGCTGGGCACAGGTTGCGTGGCTGTGGGCATCAAAGCACTGCCAGCTCAGGTGAAGGCTTCTGTGGGGAAGAACAGAAATCAGCCTGGCCCAGAAACGTTGCCTCAGTGTTGAGCATTTGTCTATTGTCTAACAAGGGTGGGGGTCAGGAAACACGTTGGAAAAATCTCTCCAAATGCTAGCCCCTGTTGGTACTTCTAGGAAATGCTCATGTCTTCACATGTAAAGCATTGCAAGTCTTAACACCCACACGCTTGGTTTTAAATGTAAATTGCATAGTAGTGATAGATTCAATCAGCCACTGGTAATGCAGGGCCTCAAGACTTCAGACAGCTTTGGATTGGATATCTTTAAACATAAGTGTGGGACAGGAAAGCACATACATCACTAAACCAAAGGGATTTGAGATGACAGCACAGCTACAGAGACATATCAACATGCACACCTAGAAAACAGATACACCTTCAGTGCCCTCCACTGAACTTTCCTGTTTGGCATTAAAATAGATTTTGCTAAGTTGATATGTCGTTTTTTAAAAATACAATTACTCATGCAAACACACAGAGGGCATTAAATCATTCACACAGTGTAACCAGGCAGGTGTTTGCACAGCTGGCAGAATGTTGTGGAGAGAGAATATTTAGCTTTGCAAGTTGGAAAACAAGGTAAACACAGGCAGACATTTGAACTTGGCAATCCTTTTAAAAACTGTAGCTATTATTTATGATTTTTTTTTCCATATCCAACAAGAAAAGTTAATATTACACACTAAAGACTTATGACCTCAACATGAAAAAGTAAAATATCCAAATGGAAAAACACCTAATCCCAAAAACGTCCTCATTGTTCTGTTCACATTGTTCTGTTCAATTTTAAATGCATTCAAAATGAAGCAACTTTTTGTCTGAAAATGTACTTCCAAAGTAAAAGTACTAAAACTCAGTAATTAAAAGACCATATGTCTCAAAGTTTTTCTCTGAACAGGCCAGCTTTCTACAAAACACCTTATTTCTCCAAAGGCAAACAATTTGTTTTCCCTGAGATAAAAGCCATAAAAGCCAACAAATTTTGTATAGTAATCTGTCAAATAAATTCTTCAGAGTCTCATTAGTAAAACAAAAAGGAGGAAACATCTCTAAGGGGTTTGCTTGCACTCACTTTACATGCTGTCACTGATGATTCTTTGGACAATCTTTAATCTCTAAGAGCTTTCCTCGTGTGGATTGTACTAACTCATAAATGAAAAAAAAAATTATGAAATCCATACTGAACAAAAATTTCCTATTAATACAGTATCAGGAAATCACAGAGAAGTAAATCACACATTGTGACAGCCAAAGCCTGGTCACAGAGAGGTACTTATTCAGCTAAATTATTATGATTAAATTGTTGTGACTTTCACTACCATAACAGTAATTAATAATGTTATAAAGGCATTTTAACCACCCTTCTTATTGTGCTACAGTATGGAGTATAAACCATAACAAGATGAGGAGGCTTTGTAATTCACAAGCGTAATAATGACCAGTTGTGACTAGACCATTTCAATAATTAAATTAAATTTAACCCCTAACTCTTGTGCTACTGTTGCTGTTTAGCCCAAGCCTTTACTCCCTGTAAACTATAAGAGAAAATTGCATTTGCAGAGATTAGAACTGGACATTCACTGAAGTAATGACTGAAGAATTCTTCTGCATATGGTACTTACAGACACTTTTTAAGGAAATGACAAAGCCTGCTTCATCTGTACCTAACAGCTTCACCAGTAATCTACTAAATTCTCATAGTGATGTGTCAAGTTTCTGGAAATACTAAATAAATGACCACAGCTCACGTGCAGAGCAACTCAGCATCAAACATATATTGTGCAGATGTGCTGTGTGTACAAGGTCAACTGAGTATTTTTACTGCATTCCTAGTGGGAAATGTTGGACCTATTTGTCTTGAATAGCCAATACACACAGGTGTATAAAAAATCAGGTATGCTTTTTAGTCTCATCGTATCTGGCTTTCATTTGGTTTCCTAAAGAAAGAACACTCACAGCATCTCAGTACATACCAATTTCTGTCTCTCTGTCCTTTGGGGCATTTTAGCAGCTATGCAAATATCTCACATATATTAGCTTAACCTCAAGATTTCATTAAAATAAGAAACCAGGAAGAGAATAAGAACCCTAGGGGAAATTTGTCTTTTTCTGATAACAGAGAAATCATAAGAGAGATTGATGTCAATGCTCAAGTATAAAATGAGGTACAGTTACTACTGCTGCTCCTACAGCCACTTACAGTTCATATTTACCGGGGTTTCAACAGCATTACAACTGAACGTTTTCAAGCAATGAAATTACTACTTTTTGAGAGAATGGCCACCAGAAATTGTGAATTCTTATCATACTATCAAAAGGCATTATGTACCAATTAAAAACACAAAGAAATTTTAAAAAGCATGCTCAAATGGCATGGAGAGGCACACGCTGACCTTTACCTGCCTGCTGCCTTCAGGCAGGATGTCTAGGGGGGCTGGAGGTAGAAAATTCTGTAAGAGCAAGCAAAGCTGAAACAAAACAGACATATTGCATCAAGGTGAGAGGTTCAAAATCACAAAAATTGCTTGTGGTTGATCAAGACCATGAGAAGAAGCAAGTTTTCCTGGCAGGCCTAGGTTGTTGCAATAAGGATAAGCAGCCAAAGAGTAGTTTGCCATTGAGTTTTATGGGTACAGAAGAATGTCTGAAGACTGAGCTGAAGAATCCCACAAATGGTTAGATAAGTTGTGTTGAAAAATTATAAAGGAGGTTCTCAGGTCTCATCTCCTTTGTATGCATTCCCAACCAAGAGGGATTGGTAGTTCCTATTTCCCTTTTTGATACCTTAAGACATATGGAAAAAGCAACAGAAGCCCAATCAAGAGTTTGGAAGGAAACAGTTGAAACAAAAAAAAGAAAGGCTGTGAATAGACAATCAGGTACAAACGGGTGATCTGATGAAGAGAGCAGAAGCTAGGAAAGTCACTCCCAAACCTGCAAACAATACTTGCTATTATAAAGAGTATATGACATCAATTTTAGATGAGAAAGTGGGAAATAAAAACAAAACAAAACAAAACAAAACAAAACAAAACAAAACAACAAAAAAAACAACACACAAAAAAACACAGTAGGAGGAAAACCAAGAAGCTGTAGGTTGGGGAAGTATAAAGCAAAGTCTTTAAAAATCCACCAGGTTTCTGGACTGTCAGGATCATGGGGAACTGATGAATGAGAAAAGAGAGAATGCATGCAAGAAAACAGAAGTGTTTAGGACTTACATTGTTGAGCTTTACTTAACAGCAAACACAACTTGCTGCACAGTTTGAAGCAGGGAAGTCATCAGAAGAGAATCTCCAGTTTAACTCTTGTAATATTCACTGTCAGCATAATTTTGTTCAATTCCCCACCATTACTTTTACATCAAGATGCATGTATTATCCTAAAGAAGCCACCTGGGACTTCTGTGTCTTTATTTTTTTTTTTTTTTGATTTATATCTTGTTCTAGCTATTAATTCAGCAAATATGAATAATTTATTCTTTATTGTTCTATTTTCATAATAGAGTTTATTTTGCATATTTTGATCTGTACAAAAACAGCTGTAAAAATTAGACAATCACATCTGGTCTACTGAAATACTGGTCTACTGAAACCAATATATGTTTCTCTGTCGATTCCACTGGGGATGAAGTTTAACTCCAGATGCATTAGTTTTGATTCTGCCTCTGCCTAAATTTTCTATATCCTATATTGAAACTTTGTCCTTGTCTTCCAGACCCTTCTCATTCCCAACTCTGTTGCCATGCTGGAATGGTTCTCTTGTCACAATCTTTGCTCCCTTCAATTTTGCCAAGCACCAAAACTAGGTGCTTTTTTTTCTGTGCTTTAAAAAAAATCTAAATAAGCAAAGAATAAATGAAAACAACTCCTGTCTAAAAATCACAGTGTTTCAAAAAATATTCTTCTTTAAATAAAGCATTGAATTTCTTTCCTACCATAGTCCAATAAACAGGCTATAAGCTAACTATAGTCATGGAATCTACTGCTACAGAACATGACATAAGACTGTAGCAGTATGGAACAGTATCTCCAGGAAAAAAAAAAAAAAGTTGTCTCTCTAGGATATTTCCTTTCCTCTCCCACTAAATCAGATATCTTGCTAGAGAAAGTGGGTAATTAAAGGTACTGATGCATCTGCACTGAAGTGAATGTGGGAAGGAACACTTAGCATGCTAAGGGTTTTCCTGTTGGGAATGTAGTAGTCAGGGAAGAATACCAATCAGGCATGAGATTTTTGTTTGGGAAAGCCAGTATTAAGAGAATAAGAAACACCAACAGCCATGGATACTGACAGCATCAGTTGTGTAATTAGTTTCCCCAGCTGCAATATTCTAGGCATTAATACCATTGCCATTTATAGCCATAGAGTGATTATTAAAAGTGTAAAAATCTCCTGTGACTGAGGTTTAATGTTGCACATTAGACTTCCAGTTAGATAACTACTGCCATCATATTTTACAATGTTGTCTATTGCCACTAGTAATTCCAGGTGACTGAACTGAAAGATAAAGTGATCCCAATATGATCTTATTAATATTTAATCCTTGCCATATTCAGAGAAGTCTGTTGTCCTATTTTTTTTTTTTTTGCTTTCAGCTGTCAGAATATTATGCTGGATTTTCACTAATTTTTTGAAGAAAAAAATACTTGAAACTAGCAAATTGTAAATATCGCAAACATTTCTCCTATTTCAGTATTCGATTTTGCAAACTGCATAAAATACTAAGTCTGAAATCATGCTAATGTTGACCAATTAATACAAAGTCATTGCATCCCTGATTATTATCTGCTGCTTAGGTTCAGTTTTTATGTGCATTTTGGCTGTCTGAAAAATAAAAAGGAAAGTAGCTCTAATTCAAGCCTTAGTCTTTTGCCAGATCTTGACTTAAGACTAATTCAGTTCAATCTTTTTGTAACTCCCTATATCACCAGCCAAAATAATCCTTTGTAATGGAATCTCCTGTACATAGTACACTCTTCTGTGCATAATGCACTTCTGAGAGGTTTTTTTGGTTTTTTTAAAACTCTTAATATTGCAAATAGGTGAGATAGGTGGCACCTGACACCATCTGTACTGACAGAAAGATCAGTAAGATGTCACAAACAAAATCCTGGAGACAATGTCATCATTAACACCTCCCTCCTCAATTTAGGCATGTTTTCTTTTTTTTCCAGAAGCACAATATGTAAAATAGATTAGCACTATTAGCCAGGCAGGGAAATACCCTGAGTACCTCAGCAATTTATGTAATTACTCCCATTGCATTTCCTCTCAGACATCACAGGAAAAGCCTAAACTTTCCATTTTTTAACATGTGACCTGTTTGCCCAGTGTAAATTTGTTCCATAGCATTGGAAGAGCTTTCTTGTTCTTTAAAAATGGCTATGGATTTCCAAGGAAGGGTAAAAGTGTACTGGAAAACAGTGTTTGCCTCAGAGCTCTTTTGTGAGTTGTTTATGCTCTCAGTCCATCATCCAGTGTTTTCAGTGTTGCCAGTGATAGTTCAAGAGAAAAAAAAAAAGGTAAACACAGAAGTTAATGCTGAGAATTTCATTGTACAATGATTTCTCTGGAAATTTTCCAAGATTCCATGTCTGGCCTGGCACAACAGCCTACATTTCAGAAAGTGGGTCTCGCTGAAGATGCAGTGAGAACAGCTGCACTTAACTCAAGTGCATAGGCTGCTTTTCTTCTCTCCATTTGAAATATTGTGCCTGCTAGACAGTGAGAACAAGAACAATGTACTTTATAAAAGCTACAGGCAGGTCCCTTTCCAGTACCCAATATTCCAGTTGCAAAACCAAGAACAGAATAGAAACAGAGCCCTGTGACAGAGCTCCAAAAAAACTTAAGGTGCTTTCTTTTGTTATCTCAGTTCTGCAATATTTTTAGATATTTCCTGTGTTTCTGTTCTTAGTTGCAACACTAAGTGATAGTTAAAGTTAAGACACAAAAAGTACAGTCTCTGACATTGGTGTTTTGGATAATTTTTCTGTATTACAAATAGCAGATTCAATTTTAAAGGATCATAGCATGACTTGGGTGGAAAGGAACCTTAAAAGATCATCTGTTTCCACCCTCTCTGCCATGGCAACTTCCATTAGACCTGGTTGCTTAAACCCTATCTTACCTGGCCTTGAACATTACCAGGAATGGGGCATCCAAATCTTCCCTGGGAAACCTGTTGTTCTCACAATCCTCTTAGTAAAGAATTTCTTTCTAATATCTCATCTAAATTTTCCCTCTTCCAGTTTAAAGCCATTCCCTCTTGCCCTGTCACTCTATACCCTTGTAAAAAGTGCTTCTTCAGCTCTCCTGCAGTCCCCTTTATGTCCTGGAATACTGGTATAAGGTATCCCTGGAACCTTCCCTTCTCCAGGCTGAACAACCCCAGCTCTCTCATAGGCAAGGTTCTCCATCCCTGTGAGCATCTTCAAGGCCTCCTCTGGTCTCAGTCAAACAGGTCCATATCCTTGTTATGTTGAGGGTCCTAGAGGTGAACACAGAACTCTGTGTGGAGTCTTTTCTCTCCCATAAAATTTAATTTTTAGAATCTCTCCATTACTATTGCTCAGCATTTTTAGCCATGTAATGTTAAAAAAATAATGCTAAATGATTGCGTGACTTCATGTAAATCTTTATATTTATTCCAGATAGCAAAGAGGAATCACAGCACATATGAAGGATTTCTCTCACTTCTGGCAAAGCAAAAAGCAACTATTCAAGGGTGTTCTTTTCCCAAAATGTCAAAAAACAAAAGGATACAAGCTAAACAGGCTGACAAGCTATTATTTTGACAGGTTCTTAAATCAAACTACATAAGTTTGAAAAGAGTGAAAAAGTTAGTTTCCAAGACACTTGCAGTCAATTGCTCCCTCTAAAATCAACTCTGCCTTTTCCTTCTGAGGAGAGTGAGATAAAGAAAATCTTAGTAAGAAAGAGAAATCAGGCAAAATTGTTTCTTTCACAACCCACAGAATGTTTAAGGAAATCCTTGTGTATTGCAGAAGAAATGTTTGTGTTTCACAGAGGACTATTTCTTTATGTGTAACACAATGTGAGAGTGGCCTTTCTTTTCTTTGTATGGCTAAAGGGGACACTGTCTCCATGGACAGCCCTTCCAGTCCTTTCTCTTCCCCCGACTCTCCCCAAAGTAATTCTTTGAATGAAAGCCCCACTTCAAAACATTAGAAGAGTTTTTGTTTTGTTTTGTTTTTTTTTTTAAAAAAAAAACAAAAAAAAAAAAAAAAAAACAAGCCAAACAGCAAATGCTGCAGTGGACCCTGTAAGTCCTCTTTTTTGTCTCATGGCTATACATCCTATGTAGAAAATAATTTCTGTGTTGGCAATGGGATTTCCTTTGTTCTGCACTCCCATTAAGGCACTGATTTGTGTGTTCCCCAAGGACCAGGGCACATCTTGAGACAATCATGGGCTCAGGTGTGCTGAAAAGGCTATTCAAGAGATCCCAAGGGCAACCACAGTCCCTTCATTCATGTACCTTTATCCCTGATAAAGCTTTAGCATGCTTATATGGTATGGGACATCATTTTTTAAGTATGTTTGAGATCTTCCTCATGTGCTGGTTCTGTGCTCTCTAAATGGCCCATAAGTCAGCTGTAGATTGTAGGTTTCATTCTGATTTCCTCAAAATCTTATAGAAGACACTCGAATGTCTGTGTTACTGTAAAAGCACATAAACCCAGTTCTTGACAGGCAAAAGAGAAATAGCAAAAAGAAAGACAAAAAAAAAAAAAAAGGAAAGCAAAAGCTACGTTAGTTCAAAGGCTAAGAAAGGAAAAAAAAATCAACATCCCTTTACTCAGCAAAAGGAAAACTGACTGCTAATGATATAGACTGGGGACTAGGAGATTATTTGTTAACTGCTGCAAATTGAATTATGGTAGTGGCACCAATGAAAACAGTTACTGTTTGTTAAAGCAGTTTCACTTAGTTCAGAGGAAGGTACAAACAATGAAACTGGGTAGAAGAGAAAAAACTATTTGAATTGGTGATCTGGGAGTAAGGTGTGCACTGTTCCTCATGTGACTTGTCACAGAAATGATCAGCTCATAACATAACTGAGCCTTCTCCAATTAGAAGGCAGACTCCAGGGTACTGAATTTTGTGACAGAATGCAAGTAATAATTTCCATGGCTACTGGAGAGCAGTCCCATCTGATTTCTGGCTTTCCAATTATTTTATATCAAACAAATAGCCATTTTTAAAGGTTTGAATTAATAATTAAATGGAAGGATGGACCAACACAGGCTTTCAATATTTTTCCTTGATAATAATCTTTTTGCACTAAAATAAAAAAAGGTAGATGAAGATTTTTATGGATCATAACAACTTCTGAGTCATTTAATAGCAAGGAGAATGAGAAAGAAAGAAACTTAAGCATCTTAGATGCAAGAGACACAAAGAGATAATTTTGTCTCTCCTTATCAGTTCATTGGTTTAAGCTTATGCTTAATTTTAGCAATTCTTACTACTTATTAGGTGAATCCAATTTGTAGAGCCATGCAGTCCATTCACCACTTATCTAAAACATTTCAATGGCACAGAGTATGAGTTCTCTTGCAGGGTATTAAAAGGAAACTAATGAATAGGCTCTCAGGAGAAGAGATCAATCTCACTTGTCTTCAGCAGGTTTCTACTGTCCAAAAATACCTCATTTCACCCCATTGTCTATCCCTCCCGGAAAGTGTGAAGTACCTCTAAAGGGCTCTAGGGCTGTTCCTACAAATGGGCACTTCAAAGTAGAGTGACAGGCCCCTGGAGGATGTCTCTCCCTCTTCCTGCTGAGGGTGGAAGGAGCCCACATAATCAACCTCGACTGGTTTGAGATGATTAATCCTCCAAAGTGTTTTGAAATGTAAATCAAGACTTCAAATCCAGCAGACAGGATCTGCACTAAATGCATTTACTTAATAAATGTCATTTTTTTCATCATTTTGAGACACTGATGAGACTGAATCCATTTATATGTATAAGTTGCTTTCAAATCCTGGAAGATGGTGTATAATAAGGTGACTACTTCATATTTTTAAATAGCATGTTGAAAAGTTGAAATGTAGCAATTTAAGAAGCAGGCAACAGTTTGGCTTTCTTTAAATGTAGTAATCATACCAATAAATTATATTAGCATTTATTAATAATAATATTTTCCTTTAATAGACTAGTTCATTCCAAGTTGACATTTCTGTCTTTTTATTTTAGTGGTGAAAAACTAATCCAATTTCCAGGTATAAATAATGCTGTTATGAGCTCTTCAGGTTTTGAAAAATGTTGACAATTAGAGGATTAAGGAGAAGAGAAAGAAAATTATTAAGCAACTGAAAAGGCTGTTCTGAGGGCACACTGGAGGAGCTGGACAAGCTTAAACATTATAAGTACCAGGTACTCCAAAGCAGGAAGATATGTTAAGGTGAATAAACTGAACTTGGAGACTTTGCAAGAGCACAATGAGGTCCTAAGAAGAAAGCCAAAGGGTGTTTGGGAGCACAGGAAGAGTAGCTGGGCAGCCCCACAAGGCTGCTAGCCCTCTATCCACTTTTCTTTCAATACTAACTACTGAAGATTGGGTTAATTTGTTCTCAGGAGAATAAAATGTTGGAAAAAAACCAAAACCGTGGAAATGTCACGTCCTCTGTAAGAGAAGCTTTATAATCCACCTTCACACAGAAAGGGCAAAGACCTTAAATAATATGACATCAGAAGATGGCCATCCATCTGTAGGTGGCCAGAACATCTCCAGGTTGCAGTCTAGACATGGTCCAGCACCAAGTCTCCAGTTGCTTTCAGATTGTGGCATTGGACTGCCATTCCTTTCTTAGCTAACCTGATCGCTGCTGCTTTCCATATATACCTTACTTCTCCTGGTGTATCAGACAATTTGGAACCCAAAATCTCCCCAGAAGCTGCTTCTGAAAGGAATGGTTTACATACATTTATATTTATACCGAGTGTAGGGGGGTGAAAGGATTTTTTTGCATGTTCACAATTTATCAGTACCTACAAAATAGACATTTCATAATTATTTTATTTCTTCCAAACTACAAAACATGAAAGCAACCTGCAATCCCAAAGTAGACATGATCAGTGTACTTCCAGAATAGCTTGGCATTTTGCAGCAAATAACTTACACTGCATTTATCAAACTGAAAAGGACCTTTCCTCAGGGGTGCATAATCCTTTCTGCTCCTTGCCTTATAATAAAGTAGATTTATCCTTAACCTTCTCTTCTGTATAGCATTTTGCAGACCTACTACATGTAGGTTTTAAACCAAATCTGCAAAGATACCGCTTTCCAATTTTCTCTAGAAAGCACTCCTAATGCTTTAAGGAAGTAGCTTACTACCTTTCCTTCTTGTACAGCTTCCAGGCACAGAAATCACCCCATTAATCTCCATGAAAATAAAAAAAAAAAAACACAAAACAACTTCCAGTAGCCAATATTTTGAGTGTGTCTGTTTTAATAGTTGCAGTTACTCTTGCAAGTAGAGTGCCTGAATTCTGCACTTAATGCCAGCTACAGAATTGTGTTATATATGAAATTACAAACCCCACAAATAATACTCCATGTCCTAAGAGTCAGCAATTTTCTCAGTGAGCAGAGGGCCATGGATAATGTTAAGCAATATTAATAACAGTTTGCTCAAGTCCAGAGAGGAACTGGACTTCAAAGAATGTTCTACAGAAGATGAATACATGACAGAAAAAGCCCTCAAACACTCCTTTAAGAATAGCATGGAAATAAATTATTCAATAATTCACTACTTTCCTTCACTAACTTTTCATCACTTATAGTTAAAAACTTCCAAAGTGAAATTTGCAGAATGAATAAGGAAAACATTAATTTTTCTAACGAGATGCAGTTCTTTTCACCTATATAATTTGAAAGCAAACTGGATCACCAAAGTAAGGTTGTCCAATAGTCAAACATCAGTTCTACTGCATTCACTAATTGACAGAAATATCTGTGAAACCAAATGAAATAAAAATTCATGTTTTCTCTGAACATCATCCAGTCTTATCTGCATAGGGATAAATACAGACATTAATCTGGCAGAATGGCTGCCCTCTTGTAGTAAAAAGTCACATTTTCCTAAGCTATTAATGGTATCAGCAATATTTGTCCTCATGAAATAGTTGCCTTGGAAGAATAAATGTTAAGAAAATTAATTACATCAAGATAATTGAATTATTCTTGCAAAGACAGAAGTTTCAAGAACAGTTCAGAGAAAAGTTCTCATGCACGCATGACAAGAAAGATAGGATGTAAGCTTATGTTTAGTCTATTGAATCCAGCTCATGGGTATGAAATTGAAATGCAATAGCTATGAAATTGCTTGAGATTAAATGGCATATATGATCAGAAGAATAGTGTATTTGATTTCTCTACCACATTTCTCTACCAGGTTCAGGCCAAAACTGGAAATAAATGGGATGTCTTCCTCCTATGATTTATTTTAAAAGATCAAAATCTTAACAATTTTCCAAATAAAACAACAGCAACAACAAAAAGAATTCTTGGTTAATTACAGGAGATGTCTCATGCACTCCAGTCTGCGTGTACCACAGTTTTGAGTTTGCTGGCTTTTCCTGGCAGCAGCATCTGTGTTCACCATGCTGCTCTTAGTAAAGAGGCACAAACTGATGCAGCACCCCTATGAAAACTAATTCCTTCAATAATTTAATGAATAAAATAGAAAAGTTAAACATTGAGAACTTATATATGTCCTTTTTCTTGATGGTCAGTAGTGAAGCAAAACCAAAAGAGGAGTTCCTCTCTGAGAAAGATGGACTGGAACTTTCCTATGATCACAGTCAGGATGACAATTTGACTTTATAACTACATTTCAAAAACGTCTGGAAAACCTGCTCTCTATTTCCTGTCATCAAACTTAACTTTGTACAAAACTCATAAATAACACTGTCTCTTTCCATGTGGTTGCAAATGGAATGATCCTTGCATCAAATACAATACCTGTTTTTAACAAAAAATTTCTGCTGCACCAGCTGGAATTTTGAAATAAAGGCAAAGCAACTCTGACATCAAGCATCAACTGAAACGTCCTTTATCTCCATACAGATAAATACAGTGTAACTACTTTTAGATGACAAATGACTGAATGGGTACATTGGATGTAAAGAGTTGCCAGCAGATTTGCGTTCTCAGATCCACAAACGCAAAGTGATGAAAAATGCCATCCTCAAGTAATCAGGTATATTTTGAAGCTACCAGTAGCATCTTTATCTAATCAACACCGGCAGAGATGACATTTTTGTAAATTACTTTCTAAATGGCTATTGCAATAAGTAACTGCTGTACTAAATTTCACAGAAATTATGGCTTTAATTTACCGCACTTGGGAGATTTTTTCCTATCTATTTTTCAATGGGCGCATAAACATGAAAAGAAAAATCTTCTACAGTTCTATGAGAAATGTTTTATACATCCTAGAGAGATTAACCATTTCTGAAAAATATTTGTCAGACACATATGAAATAAGGCAGTTTCTTAGTGATTAATTATCACACAAACTGCAGACTTTCAATTTCATTAAAATGGTGACTTTTAGAATACAGAAAAAAAAGGGCATAATTATGTACCACTAAGGGTACAGTGTTATCAGTTTTTATCCTATAATTAAGGTATAAAAATTATTGTATAGAAAAATTATTGCATGAAAATGATTGCATAGAAAAATAAGGGCTGACACGCAGTGAAGCTGCACATTTAGGATACCACCTCAGTGTTGATTCAGAAGAAAGGCTAAAAAGTAAATAATTTCTTGTCCCAGAAAGATGCACTCCCACAGTGCTGCTTCTGAGATGAAATAGGATTTAATTCAAGGAGGGACACCAGATTCAAGTGTCATTGCCAAGACTATGACTTTTAATACCATTGCAAGCACCAAAGAACATTGTGAGGGAGAAAGATACCAAAGGTTTCAAAGAGAGAACCATACAGGGAGGGGAATGCCAAGTTCTTTATGAGCACCTCAGGCTGGTTCTTAGTCCAATCTTAATCCTCCATTTCATGACTAAATAACTCCTTGTTGTTAAGGAGTTATTCCGAAACACTGAAAACATTCTGTGACAGTGAAAAGTTTGGCTGACAGATGAAGAAGGTGTGATTCCAAGTCGTTCAGATTCCCTCTCTTTACTCTAATGTTTCCTGACTAAAAGAAGAAAAAAATAACTGAAAAATAATTTCCCAATTTTCCAAATTAACTTGCTGAACCATGGGAAACTACACACTAGATTTTTAGTTCAGAAAGATCCACACTGTGATCTTTCAACTGATTTCTGTATCTATCCATAAAACCCTTCCCAGAGCTTTGTAGAAAATGCAAGACCTGCAGCACAAAAGACCAAAACTGATAAAAACATACCTTAGTTATTCTGAGCTCACCATGGCACTGATGTGACTGAATATATAGATCTACTTCAAGAAATTGCCCTGTATCCTGATTCCTTCATCTTGTGCATTCATGGGGGATGCCTCAAATCAAAATTAGGAGACCTAATGCCATCTACGCTCCATTCCTCTAGAGTCCTTTGTAGGGTTTTGTGGGTTTGCTGTCAATTTTTTATAGACTGTGTTACCAGAGCATCCTTCATTGAATACTAGATAAAAGAGCCAACATTTTTTCCAATATAGTTTTGTAAATTTTTCCTTTCTAACATTTCTTTGGGGGAAACCATTTGACTCTGGATTCATACTGGCAAAGGAAGGATCAAAGCTATGTCCGTCATGCCTCCCATCTCTGAAACAGAGATGAAGAATTATAAAGCCAAGAGCATTCTATTTTATTTTATTGTATACATTATGATCTTCCAGCTGGGCTCCTGGCAGGCTCACAGAGTAAACCTCAGCTGGGAGAGATTTGGGGCATCTGTGCCTTATCTCATTTATGTATTTATACCTGCCAAATAGTCCTGAAGGCTCTGACCCCTCCCTAAATATCACCCTCTGGTTGCCACAATATAAAGATTATTTTCACTTCCCTCCTGCAGACACTCAGGTTTACTGGTGAGATAGCCCAGATCTGAAATTGTTTCGCTATCTCATTCAGACAACTGTGGATCTCAGCACTGTTTTCTTTCAGGAACAGCAAGAAACCATTCCAGCTCCTTTTTATTGGAAATTAAATAATCAGTTTGGGAGTATTACAGAGGCTTGTCACTCTGCCCTTCTTGCAAATCCTACAGTTTTCTCTGTGTGCAGCATAAAAGATGGAATAACATGCAGACATCATTGAGTTTTGAGGCTAAGTGTGCAAAACCATATTTTTAATAGCTTCAGTTGAGAAAGATAAAATTATTTTAAAAGTACAGCTGAATAGGAAAGTGAGGAAGAAGGAAAAAATAATTGAAGAGAAAGAATAGCAATGTCACTTCTATTCCATTCACTTGTGTTCTGACTCTTCATAGTAACAGAATCAAATTAGAAGAGGAAACAAATGAGAAATAATACCGAAGCAAAGGAAGTTGAACTGAGGTAGTGGATGGCTGATGGAATAGGACAGAAAGAGGGCTAGAGATGAAGAGAAGGTCATTAGCAAACATGAGAAGGTAGCAGTAGCACAGAAGTGCACAAAAAATGACAAAGGAGAAAACAAAATTGGAAAGGGATACAGAGAGAGGTGAGCAGGGGAGAGACATCACTAAAGATAATTCTGGGAAAGGAAGTCCAATCATAAAAACCTCCCTTAATTCCCATGCTCACTGATTAAAGAAGTCCATCTTGAAGCTGTATTGACCTTCACAACTATTCACCCTGCCAAGCACAGAACCACTTTTTGATGTTCTCTGATACTTGCTCACCTCTTTACAAAATTCAATTACTGACATAAACCATTAGGAAAAACGTATTCAAAATTAATTTGTGAGCACATTAACTTCTCCTCTGTTCTGTCTCTTCATTAACTCATTGTGCTGAAGACTCTTCCATGGTGTTTTATGCACACCTTTATTTGTCCATGCTCGAAACAGTTTTACATGGAGGACATTTTCTAATAGTTTTGGAAGCAAGATGGAAGTAGAATCATTAGCGAACTCATCCAAATTTAGACTTTTAATGCTGCCCTCTTTGACTTACTGCCATGTTGTAAAATTGTATTTAATTTTCTTTCTTCCAGACCTTCAGCAGCAGAGAAGCATGTAATAAAATATAAAACCCTCCCAAACTACCTTTCTTGCCGAGTGCATGTAATGTAATTTGTCTCTGTAACATTTCATGTGTTCACTAATGATCTAGAAGAGATAGTTTGTTACCAGCAATAAAGTTCAGGTAAGATGTCAAGCTAAAAGATTTCAGCATAAGAAACGGATTTATGTGCAGCCCAAGAGCTGGGAATAACTTGGATATGATATAAGGGAGAGAAGGTGAGAAGGGAACAAAAGGTCCTAAGAGGGAGATTGGGACTGTTAGTCTTGGTCTAGAAGAAATGCAACATTGAAGGAAGAAGGAAAAGACAGAGATGCCAAGGGAATGCAAATCAGGTAGAGGATATGGCTCCTGCATGGTGGAGTGGGACTGACAAGTGACATCCTTCCTCTGCTAGCACAGGAGTGGAAAATAGATAGGAAGAAAGGGAGGGGAAGAAAAATAGTCCAGTAGAAGAGCACAAAGAAATGGGAAAGAAACTGAGGGATGTCTCAGTCAAAAAGAAGCCTCCTTGAAGAGGAAGGATTCTAGAGTACAATACTAGTATATCTTTCAAAAATAGACAATAACAGATAGATAAAATATGGAATATAATATTTAGGGAGATCTGTGTCATGCAGTACAGAAAGTGAGGAGGCAATAGAAAAGATCAGAATCCAAATGCTAGATATTTATAATAAATTTATTATATAATGTAAGTTCTAAATAAAATGTCAGTCCATCAAAAAGAGCATTTCCCTCCCTCTGTGTATTTAGCCAATCTGTGGATGTAGGAAGGTGGTAGTATTTTGAAGTACTTGAAAGGGTTTACGAACTATTGGGTGAGAAAGAGGAGTGAAACAGAAATGAAGCTGTGAAATCCCTTTTCTAGTACTGCAGATTATTAAGGAAAGCTAAGGAAAGGAAAACTAAGAAAACCCAGGTTCTTAAGATAGCTGATTTAACAAAAAACAAACAGAAAAACAAACAAACAAAAAAAAGGCAGGTCAAAGCACTGTGTAAAGAATACATATCAAAGACTAAGATGGACTGAGGACTTAAGCTTTTGTTACTGGACTTCACTTCTTGTGTAATTTTCATGATTCAATACTCTCGCAATTTATGTAAAAATCAAAAGGAAAAAAGAAAATCACTTGCTACCATGTAGGTAGGAAGAAACCTAGCTCATCTGTATAAACATAAATATGTAGAGGGGGGGCTTTTTGGTCTAAATACTGGCTCATGGAAACCTGAAGGCTTGAACAGGGAGGTCATTTGATTACTGTCTATAAATTGAATTACTTGGACTTTTCCACTGTAATCTGAAATTTCTTTTCTTTTTTTTTTGTTTTAAATTTTATTATGTAACTCTGTGGCCAAGGACCACATTGCTTCCAAAGAACCAACAACAGTAGAGGGGCACATAGGTAAGAGTTTAAAGTGTTTGTAAACCAAAGACACTGAGGATAAAGGCACAAAGAATACTCGAGTTTTCTTGGCCACAGATAGCTGCTTTGAATCTTACAAAAAAGTAACTGAAGAAAACAGATTATTACCCATAAGTGAAAACCTCAATTATTTCAATTTCTTCAATACTGCATCTTCAAAGGCAACATAGTAATAATAAAAATAATAATAATAATAATTTTACTAAAAATTACATTGGAAATTTTGTATATCTATTCCAGTGTTGAGTGCAGACTAACAGAAATAACCAATAAAAGAGCAGGCTGTAAATGCATTGTGCTCCACAAGGAATTAGCAGCACCACAGTGTAATTTGTGGCTGCCACAACAGCAATTGTTTCAGAGACCCAATTCTTGTCTCTTATTCAGAGAACAGAGATGAATTGGATCCAAGGGGAATAAGATTTTTTCTTATACTAAGAGTTTCAAAACTAATAAACCACACTTTCAGGCAAAATAATATCTTTATTTTATATTTTAAAGTCTGGGACTAGGTTTGTACTACTTTTTCCAATCTAGGGTGTTTTGCCCACATATTATTTAATGCACAGGTGGTTTAAAGCTCTGCTTTTAGCTGTCATAAATTACACATGCATTCATTCACTTCTGGGCACTTTTACACAGAGCACATTTGTATGATCATATGTATAACTCAGTATGGTTCCTCACATATAGATGACTCAGAGACTAAAGGTTTTTGTTTGCCTGATTATTATTTTAGCTGAAATACACATACATTTCAAATTTTAGATAGAAAGATCTTCAATTTGAATATTGTATGCCATACAATACTGGCTAGACCTCACAGAAAACATCCTTGTCACAGGAAGATGGTTCCCAGGAAGATATTTGATATAGATACTTGATTATTTGAAAATGTTATCAGTTGTGTATAAAACTGTTATTAAGAACATATAATGGTGACAGTCAGAAGAGGGGTTTGCTACTGCTGGAGTGCATAGTCCTATGGAACACAACACTGAAACAGGATGCCAAGAAAATGCATCACCTTCCTCCTTATCAGGTATAGGTCAGACCCCAGGAGGTTGAAAGAATTCATTTCTGTTTCTGTCCTCACGAAGTACAAAGACACTCTATCAGCCTTTTTTCATGGACAGTTTTATCCTGTTACTACAAAATAACATAATATAGAAGTTTAGCAGGGATACCAAAGATTATAATGAGCAGTGTCACCTATTAATAGCTGTGTTGGCAAAAATGTAGTTATGACCTAGCAAAAACTTACTCTCTGGGATACACCAGAAGTAGAAGCTAAGTTAAAAAACTAGAATCACAATAATAAGTGTTGTAAATGAACCCATTTTTGGAAACAGATGAAATCAAATCCTCCCAACGTCTTTTACTTTAACAAATTTTGCATACCATAAAATGACTTGAAAAGGGCTGACTTGAAGCAGGACCACACGGCAGCATATTTTGGAATGATTCAGAACTACTAGTGTAGAAAGGAAAAGGCAGCTATGACTCATTAGGGGGAATTCTCAAAGAAATAGGAAGTCTGTGACGCAGAGCACTGGTCAGGTCACAAATGCTCAGCTCAGACCACCAAAGCTCAGGAACTGGAGCAGACACAAAGATTTATGGGACCACTCTGGGAAGACTGGAAGTACAGACTCAGAGACCAATGTTAAGGCCAAGCAAAATGAAAGTGAAAGGGCTTGTGCACTGATCAGGGAAAAAGGAAGGAGTGGAAGATGCTGGTGTCAGGGGCAAGGGAGGAGAGATACCAGCACAAACCCATCCCCACCACTGACACCAGCCAGTTCTGTGTGGCCCTTCAAATAGTATTAATTAGGAGCAGAATCCAAAATCTAGGATCTAGAAAAGATGCACAGGAAGCTCCCTGGAATAGATACAAGCTGAAGTTGCTCTGAAAATCAGATCCATTCCTTGGTACCTTCCTCACACAGCCCAACTACAGGACAGCAACTTCAATTCTCATCATGAATAAAATGAGGCTATTGTGACCTAACACAGCTTTGAAGATCCACACATAACACATGTCCCAGGTCACAAAGACTATCGAAGCAGTGAGAAGAACCACCTTAACATTTTTTATTGACAACTATTCAATTCTACATTACAAGCAATGATTTTATTGATCTATATACTTTTAATAAAAAAAAAGTTGTTGTGGCTTTATGAATCTAGGCAAAGGGCTCCAGAAGCAAATATACAGAAATCTTCTCACTTTTCAATATGAAAGAGTCATGACATTTCAATTGAAATTAACATATGTCACTCAGAAGACTTACAGGTTATACAACTTCAGCTTCCCCAGAAACAAGAAGAGACTGAAACAAGGTATCTAAAAGGAAAGCACCTTATGTGTTATTTTAAAATGTCAAAGTGATATGATTGACAAGGAAGAACCAGGAGAGGATCCATAAACCAGAAAATATTGTTTTGTCCTTTCATGGCACTGCTTTTCTCATTTAATTAAAGTACTCAGAGTCTTAAGACTCAGTCTCTGTGTTTCATCAAATAACATGTGATGCTGTCATGGATTCATTTTCTATCTGTGTTAGTTTAGAAGGGCACTATTCATTTTTTGACTTAAAATTTCTGAGGACAAAATCTTTGTGAAATCATCTGTCTTATATGCTTAGCCTATGCAGAAGTGAAAAGTGCCTCTTAAATTACTTCAAAATCTGTATAGGTTTCCTCCCTATACTCTGCTTTAATACCTTGAAAAGGGGAGGTGAAGGCGACTCTAACTTTCCACAGTACAGATGCTAGCAAATATAATCCACTGGCCCAACAGTTAAATATCCACCTCAGCAGGACTTAAGATAGTTCCATCTATCATAGCTCATCTCTTTCCATACGACTGTTCCAAACAAATGAATGCAAAATAATAATTATTCTTAGCAGTCAGAGGAAAGAAGACAGCAAAAGCATGTTATAAACTCTCTGGACATTCCAGCACTTCTTGGAAATGTTTCTCTCTCTGTCTGCCTCAAGTTAATTTATTTGCTATTCTTGCAATATTTATTTCTATAGTAGAGACATTATTGTGAACACTGTGTTGCAAGGCACGCTAAGACTTTCTCCTCTGAACAGAGATTACAATCCAGAAAACAGGATTAAGCAGGACTGACAGCAAACTAAATGAATACAGGCAGGCAGATCTCAGCCTCTGGTCCAACAGTTGTATGCATAATATTTTTCTTTTTTTTTTTCTTTTTTTCAGAAGATGAGCTAAGAAAAAAACCCAAGAAACAACTGTCACTTAAAGGAAGCTTTAAAATTATGCTTAAATTAATGCCAGAGAGAACAAGAGGACATAACCTTCTATTAAATCTTTTAAGTCTCAGAAATACCAGGGTGGATCATTAATATTTGGCCTGTGAAGGATGCATTCTACAGAAAACATTCAGAGTTTTTATATAAATGAATTTCGCAGTCCCTGTGAAGGACCTGGAGATTTATTTCAAAGCATACGAAAGCAACTCTTAAAGTTGATCTGAGGTCATCCATGACCTATGAGTTTATATGTGATACTGAAAGGTAATCAAATAAACTAGCTTTGCATGCTTTGAAGGGATTTTATTTAAAAGTAAAGCAAGAAAATATACATTAACGTGTATAATCAGCACATTTAGTGAAATGTAACTGCTCATTAAAATGGAGCAATAAAATGATCAGTCTGAAAGCTGGGGCTTGGACAGTGTCAGTGTTATCTTCCAGTTTCATGAACACTGCCATTATAGCAATATTCTGTGTTCTCAGGTTAGCTGTTTTAAAGCTGACTAGCTAACTACTACAACAAGGAGTTCAAGAACTGGGCCCAGAGACTCAGCACCAAACTGTGGCTCTGTTCAAGGATATGAAGGTTCTCAACACAATCTATTTGTATTTCACTGATATCAGAAATTACTGACTGCTTTACTAACAACAGAGTATAATGACCAATTCAGTGATTGACTGGCTTACTGAGCAAACACGTATAAAAGAACAAATAATAAATAAAATATCAAAGTCTGTGTCACTAATATTTAGGGGGAAAAAATACTTAGCCTTTTTTTGTTTTCCTTTTTCTTTCTTGAAAGACGTGTTCTACAAGCAGTACTTTCTCCATACAGATGGGATAGGGTTGAAGCCTTTCCTAAAGTTGCAGATTCTCAGCTTAATGCTATCAATTACTCAGAGTTTTCACCTCCTTTTATTCCAGACAGCCTGTTTAGAGGGTTTATGACTTTGGAATTTGACACAGACACATGCAGAATGAGAACTACCTGCTTATCTATCTGCTCTGTTGTCCAGTGAATATTTTTTACAGTTTAAAGCTCAGTTGGATCAAATTGAAAAGGCAATGCTGAAGCGTTCCTTTTATAACAGACAGTCCTTAGGCTTGTTCATGTACAGAATTTAAAGACCACGAGTCCATTCCAGGACTGTTTATTCTGAAAAGTTATGGACATGCAGAAACAATTTTTCATATTGGGCTGGAATAATCACAGGGAGAAGCAATATGAAAAAATAATCTCGTTCTCACAAAGGTAGCTCAGATTTGTTTCAGAGATAAAGAAAGCAGGCTTTATGAGGAAAGTTTTCCTTTCAAACCTGAGACGGAATAGTCACAGGAAAGGCAGAGCTCATACAGGCATGAAAAGGACCAGAGACATCAGAGGCCCATTGGCTGCACCTTGTGCAGAAGAAATCATGCAGTTGTCTTCCCACCTCTTCCCCATCTCATTCATTCACAGAATCATAGAATATGCCCCAACATCACAAGTAGGTTCCAGTAAATCCTTAATAGTGTAAATGAACTAAAACAAAGAAAAAAGTTTAGAAATAATTAACACTATTCTACTAAACACAATCTTCTTTCTGGCAAGTACTTCAATGTTCTCCATAGTGCATTAAATTTCATGATATTTAAAAAAAAAAAAAATCCCAAAGCCAACACTGGAAGACAGGCAGAGCAACCATGACTTTCCCTAATGGCTTTCTTACTTAAGAGAACTTAACATTTTATTGGAATAGATTATTTTACAACTCCTTTACTTACAGGTATTTGTGTCTGAACCACTTAGCTGGAACTTTCTAGAAATAATTCAAATTAGGGTGGTTCAGATATCAGGTCCAGAGATGATCATCATAAGTAGTTTTATAAAAAGAAATTGAACTACAACTTATTTTTACAATAACTGTGAACAGCAGAAAAAGTGCTGAAATGTAATCAGTTTTAGTGGGGCTATTCAGTTGTTTTTCAAGCTGGATGAGAATGATCAACACCTTGGAACCAATTAACACAGTGCCATGCTGCTACATAACTGGTATTTTTGGTCATTTAAAAACCTCAGACAAATGTTAACTAACTGAAGCATTAGGCCCTTGCTGCCTCGAACTGACATTTTCTGATCACACCCCCATGGACAGACAGGAGCTTCTGCACACAATGTAATCTCTCAGTGAAAGCACTGAGGCTTTTGCTCAAACTCATCTAAGCATAAAAGCTTTCACTTATTCAGCCAGAAAGATTCTACCCCTACGAGATCAAATGCAAATGTACTGTTGAATTTTGATCTGAAAGCCCTAAGCCTTGAGAAAATTGTGTGTGATGGCTTTGGGAAGGCACTGCTCCCCATTTTGTCCAGCAGACCATACAAAGATATTCCCCTTCATAAAGGGAGGCTGCTCATGGCTGCAAGAATATCTGTGCTGTAATGCACCATTAAATCAAATTAACCCAATCATCCACCTGCTAAGTGAACAAAATAAAGGAAAATCTCATTCTCAGCATGCTCCTTTGCTCCCCATCGGCAGGCAATGGATGCATCATGTGAAGAGTTCCTTAATGTCACCATGTGACATTAGCCTGTAGCTCTTTCAAAGCCAAGCAATGCACTTTGTTTCTAGTGTTTTAGCACATTTATTATGGCCAAATAGAAGTTCTTTGCCATAATTAACTGTAGCAGAAAAACTGTACTTCTTTTGAATGCTTTTGCCTGTTTGCTTGTGAAGTGGGATGGGTTTATTTGTGAAATAAATAAATAAATAGAAACTGCCAAATAGCCTCAGTCCAAGGTATTTAATATTGAAGATGTCACTATAGTACTTTTTAGTTTGCTACTGTTGTACCTCCACCCCACCTGGGCCTGGACTTCCATCTAAAACTACATTTTTCTTTATTTACCTCCTCTTCACAGCGACATGATGCATTGGAAACTCCCAAAATTTGCTGGTTCAGAGTGAGGACTACTTTGCTTTTCTTCCTTACTGAACCAGCATCATGAAAACAAAAGCACTATCCAAGCTCAATTTTTTTGCCTGTAAGACCAGTTAATGACTGAATATCAAGGGAATGTGTGTGAAATTGAAACGGGCCCATAATCAGGAAAAAAACCACCACCTAGGAAAATTGAATCCTATTCCTACTTCAGTTTTACAGATTGAAGCATCACACTTTTAGCTCTGCAACAGCATTTCTGTTAATGTGTTCTGACACCAGATGCTTTTATTATTCATATAAACATAGTGCTTTTCTTTTTTTGGTAATTTATTTTATCAATATAATACAGTTTTCCTATCTTACTTTTATAAAAGAAAGGTCTTGTTTAAGGGAAGGGTAAGTGAGAGAAAAATAATGACATATTGTCTTATATAGGAAAATTTACAAGCCATTTTCCTATTAATATGGACACTAAATTAAATCAAATTATATTTGTATCTACACATATAGATGAGCTTTTTGCTTTATGATGGTAAAATACACAACTGTTTCAAAATACAAACTGGAAAAGTAAAAAGAAGTCAGGAATGACTGCAGCTGATTTGACTTCCATTGCATTTATGAGGTAAGGTATTGGGGATTAAAACATTTGAAAAGCTGTGGAAGACATGTATTTGTTGTTTTTATTGCAGTAAAGAATGAAGAGAAGGGCTTTAGACTGGAAGATAATTTAGAAGCACTGAAGATCACACCCGAATATTAAATTGTTTTTAATAAGATGAAATGTTTCTTGTGATCCTATTAGTAAGCCTTGATTTTGGTTATGTGGGTGTATGCACACATATCAATGAGGAGATTTTTAAAAAATGCAGCAAGATAATGATAATTTAAAATCACATGCTAAGATTTCTGTTTTAGATTAGTTTTTTCTCCATCCTGGTCATTTTGTTTTATAACTGTTAGTGATGCAGTAAATTTTGAACATAAAATTGTGGGATAACACAGCTATGCAGAAAATTCGGATATTCTACCATTATAAGTAATAAGGACATAATGGAAAAACTAATCAGAAATTATCCAGTAAACAGAAATTGAAGAAATGTATGAGTTAAAAACATTTTATTGCTCAAGTTCCTTAATAAACAAGAAACATTTGGCCTACATTTCAGATAGGGAAAAAATATTAATAAAGTAGGAAAAGTGACTTAAGTGTGAAAAAAAATTAATGGAACAACTTACTTCTTTCAGGAATATACAAGTTTCTTTAAATATTTGTACATTTTCAACAGTTAAAATTTTTGCACATATGTAGTGTCTCCTAGGATGTGTGTGAAATTTACAGTGGAGAAGGTTTTTGTGATTAGTGCTGTGGAAGTACAGACTCTACTGACAAAGAAACAAGGTCTTTGGCCCAAGGTGATCTGCTATAACACAGGAAAGCAGCAAAAAAAGGGTAGACAGAAGAATAACACAAATGTGTTATCATCATCATCATCCTTAATGGCTTGATAGTCATCAGGAAAACAAAAACAGCACCTTAACAACAACACCCCCTCCACACACACACACAGAAAAAGGCCAGAGAATAAGAAGCATCTGCTTTCAAAGCAGCACACCAGTAGTATTTGATGCAATCTGAGCCACCAAGGACATCATCTGTAGCTTGACCCTGACCTTTTTGAGGAGAAGCAACAGGTGG
The DNA here is from genome assembly GCF_963662255.1 of Cinclus cinclus. Classification (NCBI taxonomy): domain Eukaryota; kingdom Metazoa; phylum Chordata; class Aves; order Passeriformes; family Cinclidae; genus Cinclus; species Cinclus cinclus. Next base: position 116,164,013 of record NC_085046.1, on the reverse strand, counting down.
GACCAGCGTCTCCAGGGTCGTGGACATCTCTGGCTTCCAGCAGCGTTGCAGTTCTTGTACAGTGTAGATTCTCTCCTTCACCCTTGAGCTGGCCTGGCAGTCAGGAGTGCAAGTTACCTTTTCTGTCTTGGAGTTGTTTAGGACTTGATCCAAAGAGGGACCTGGTGCCCCAGAACAGTGAGGTGTACATTCATGCAATGTCCAAGAGCTCGCTTTGATCTCAGCTCCTGACAAACACCACTTGTATTTTCCTTTTCTGAAGAAGCTGTAAGGGTGTTTTGGAACAACTTTTACATGACTTGTATCACCCAGACTGAATCCCTACAGGCAATGTTTTGTCTACATCAAACCTTTTCCTGCAAGAGCAGGTTCACCTGCTTTTGCACACAGGTATCTAAGATAACACTGACTGCTTTCTAAAGTTTAAAACTTAATGATTCCTCTATATAAAAACAAGACACCTTTTTTCCCCCTTAATGGCCAAGAAAGCTCATTAAGTTTTACTGCTTTTCAGAAAAACACAGAAGCAAATGACTTCCAGAGAAAACCAGATTATTTGAAGAATGTGATTTCATTGCAGCATTCCCCACTAAGGACAAAATCTTCAACTGTGTGGTTGCAGCACCAGGATACTTGGGGGATGCTTTTGAATCTCAAGCAGACAGTGCTTATGAATATCCACACACAGAACTTGAGGAAAGGATTTCATGGAATTCAATTAAATAGAGAACAAAAACAAAAATCCTTGCAAATGACAGTCAAACTTGATTAGTATTGACAAAAGAATTAAAAAAACAAAACAAAACAAAACAAAAAAAACAAAACAAACCAACAGAACTACCATTGGATATCTCATGTTATTTTGAACCTACCTGCCCTTTACTCTCATCCCCTGACCAAAATCTTTCTTATGATGTTTGAAGCCCTCCCACAGGTAGATATGATATGCAGTTAAAATTTTTAAACTGAGGAAGAGCTTTGAAGTTCAAACTCAGGAGTACTCTTTACCCTAAAGTAAAAGACCAAAACTTGAGTATGAACTTGACCAAGAAGGATATCAGGTGGCTCCACACTTGCAGGAATTACTTTCTCATTTTCCACTAAATATATTTCCCTCTCCCTGTCTCTCAAACATTTACAGTGTGTTTTTCAAGAGTCTAAACAGATAGGATTCAAACTCCTTGTAACACACAAATTATTCTTTATAAAATGCATAACACACAAAATTATTCTTTATAAAATTTGTACTCCTGTAGCTGAGGATGCCAATCAGCATATGACAGAGGTTGACACAATCTTTTGGTTGATACAATCTTTTAATTGGTAATCAGGATAGAAGCTGGCAGCTAGGACCCAGCATGGGGCTGAGAAATGCTGAATAAAGCTGGATAATGCTGAATGCTGACAGGAAAAGGACACAATGGGCCAGCAGCTCAGACAAAACTGGGCTTGTGAATAGCCTCATATATGCCATCTCCTTCAAAAGGTCACTTGAAAGCTGGAGCTACTCCAAACACAGCAAGGGAGTGCAGGTGATAATTGGTGGCAGAAGACACATATGTATGTACATATATGTCTGTGCACCTGAATTGTACATCTATTTTTGAATGTAGCATGCAATGCCCTGCAATATATAGAATAGAAAGAAGTTTTAGTTAGTAAATGTTAGATTTCTAGCTCAAGACAGACAGAAATTTCTTCATAATCCAGCTTCCTGAGGTATAACATAAACTGTGTTTTTGTTTTTCAGCTTTTGGTGTTGCTTTACAATCCACCTATTGCATTTGATCAGGCTGAGAAACCCAGCAGGGCCAGGGACAGGCATTACATGAAAAGACAAAAATATGCTACCAGACTAAGCTCCACATATCTCTACATGACAGGTAAACCACAGGGAAGAAATACACAGGTCCTGTGTGATAAGCAAACATCTCGTATCAGTTATAGATGCATAGATACAGAGATGTATACAAGTTACTAGGTCGTGCTGCTTTTGTTTTCTCAGTGGTCAAGAGCAAGCTAGGAAATCCCTGTGTAAAACTTGCCTGAGCAGCAAATAAACCACAGCCACTGGCTCTAAGAAATACAGATTATAGAAACTTTCTGCCCTGCTCCAAGGATTTTCTATGTCCTTTCGCTCCCAGTTTCACAATCAACTCAGCTGCAGGATGGATGGCAAAAAGGAAGAGTTTTATAGTGATGCTGAGTAGCACAAACATCTGCTTGAGTCTAAGTAAATATGCTGAAAATATCTTCAACATTGATGATCAAACATTTCATCTTTGGAATGCCTCATTCTACTAAAAATGAAGACTCAGAATCACTACGAGAACAGCAGTTCAACAATATATCATGCAACCTTCTGAAAAATGTGGTTGTGGAATCAAAGAAACACAGAAAGGCTTGGGTTGGAAGGGACTTTAAAGATCATCTATTTCCAACCCACCTGCCAGGATCCCCCACTAGACCAGGTTGCTCAGGATCCCATCCAACCTGGCCCTGAACACCTCCAGGGATGATCAGACACAGCTTTCTGATCAGATCAGTAAAAGCACTGGCAATTGTAATGGATTGTATATACAAATTACTGGAAAAGGAGACACTTTTTACATTTTCATTTTATTAATGGTTTTCTCCTATGAATAATTTTGACGTTCTGGAGCAATCTTTGAAAGAAAAGTGGAACCTCTTTTATCATGCAAATGTCAATGCGAAAATGAGAACCAAAATTAAACTACAGGTTACACAAAGAAGAAAGAAACATATCAAAGTTGCTCTGAAAAGCTCACTTCTCCCTAGGGAAATTAAACTTGCAAATGTATTCCTTTTCTTTTCAAACATTTGTCCTTTTTTTTCTCCCCTTTTATTCTCTTTGCAGGTGCTGGTGGGAAATCAGGGAAGGTATTCAAATGTAGATTAATTTTAAAATATACATCTGATTGGATACTGTATTTGCTGTGAGCTTTTACTGACTGCAATTCAAAGGTTCAACTAAGACAATACGAAGAGACTAAGACAAGGCTCTTCTAATAGAGGTCTCTACTTTCCATGGAGAGCAAAGATTGTTATTTTAAAAGTAGTACAGCCAATTCCATATGTGTAGCTGAGGCACAGAAATCTTTATTTTTAAACACTCTTCCATAAGTGATGAACAAACTCACATATGCACGCACACACACACAGATTAAAAAAAACCAAAAAACATGCTGCAGACACACACACAGAATCCAATATTTAAATCTATATAATCTGCCAACCTGACACATTAAAATTCTGGCATCAAGTGATTACAAACATTAGTGAATATCCAAAAGGATTACTTGCTTTCTTCTTCAAGAATAACCTATACTTGAAGTATGGGAGAGAGGAGGTGACAATCCATTAAAAAGAAACAAACCTGAAAGAAAAACACACAAGGCACATTTTTCCCTTTCATATACTTTTGCTGTGGTCCCTACCTGGATCTCCCTCATCTTCCTGGGGTCTGTTTTGGGACTGCCAAGTGTGTGTGCAAGTTCTTTAGCTTTCCAACAGTATCCAGGGACAGGAGCATCTCACTGGACCTCTGGAAGAGCAACCCTCAGACAAACTGGGTGTATTGGGTCCGTGGGGTGACCAGATCTGGAAGTCCTCTCTCCCAAAGAGTCCCAAGTCTTCCAGTGTGTAATCTGCTGATTCACAAAATTACTCAGAACAGCACCACCACCCTCAGCATCCTGTCAGAGATGGAGTTACTGCTGTGGATTTACACAAAGTGCTACCATCACCAAAATAGAGCAAAGGATGACTAGGATGAGGAAAAGTCAGACTGTTTACAGCCACAGCATTTCCAATGCAGAAATCCCCAAAGATAAAGATAAAGGCATTCTCTGTTTAAACAAGGAATGAGAGCAACTCTGCACATTCAGCTCCAAAGGCTTGTCTTTTCTCCAGTGCCTTACAGCAGCCACATCCACCTAAGAAATCCATCCCAACAGAAGCCTCTGCAATCTGTTGTGTCAGCCAGCAACAGAGCCCCTGATTTTCCTCTCCAGAAGCCTCAGAGCACTGCGATGGTGTAGGAGCCCTGAAAAGTGGGGGTCAGCAGCAGCCCACCTTGAACCCTAAATCTGCCTCTACAACAAAACTCTTCCAGCTGGAGCCACTGCTTAGTGATCCGTGCACTGTGCCAGAGCTGCACAGCCCTGAGCACCCTTTCACTGCTTCACTATAGCAACACAACTCCATTAAAAATTCACTTCCTAAGTCTCCCCCATGCTGGTCAAAAACATAAGGCAACCTAATGTATTCAGAAGTGAGGTCTTCAGAGACTATGCTTTCTCTACAGGATTAACTATATTGAATTTAATTATTTCATTTATATTTATATTAGTAGTTCTTATATTAGAACTCAATTAAAGTGTTTCTGAGAAAGTAATTACAAGAATGATCTATTCATAAATTCAATTCTGTTTTCATCAACACTTATTACTATGATGTGTTTTGTTTGTTATTATTCTTAAACTACTTTGTCTTGATGCTTTTTCAGCATCAAGTTTTTTTCTATTAGTGGCACTGTTTGTTTAAACCATTACAAGATATGTTCCATGTGCTGCTGAGGAGAAATGTCACTGCTCTACATTCATGCACAGTTGTCATCCTGCAGTTTTATTTTCTGCTACTGAATAACATCTATGACATTTTTAAAATTATTTCAATTTTCTTGAATTATATTGAAATTGAAATTCAAATTATTTCAATATCTTCAGTTCTACAGCAGATTTGAATTTAAAAAAACTGGAGAAATATTGAAAAAACATGTTACTTGGATAAGTAATTTAAAACATTTTTTTTTCATATAACTGCCATTACCACAAGCAAGACTGCCACCCTTTCTTCCAGAAAGTCCATTGATTATCACCTCCAGTTCAGCAAAAAACATCCATAGAGGTTGTAGGTACAAAGGCAATACAATAGCATCACTGCACAATGTGAGGTATCTGTGTTAAGAGAAATAACATCCTCTTTTAATTTTTTTCTTTATATTCACAGATTTTATGGTGTATCCACAGATTTTACATTTACCTTTATACAGGTAAATGTACATATATTTCTATATACAGATAGATGCACATGGGTTATCTATCAATAAATATACACACATATGTATACACAAGCCCAAATAGAGTGCCTATCATGCGTGTAACCCAGATGCCATGGGAATGGTGTAAAAAACCTTCTGAAGCATTTAGAGGACAGCAGTATTTGTCAGAAAAGTAAATAGTTACATGTAAAAAATTTTGCATAGAGGTTTATATGGTGCGTCTGAAAGGCCAAGCCAGGCTTGAGACTAAAAACATAGAACTAAACTCACTGTCTCCTTTCTGCCTACAAAGGTTTTACCAATTATTACCAGAGTCATGTTCGTTACATAATTTATGGACTTCTGGCATTCTTTTAGAATACTCTAATGTACACCTGAATTTCTATAATTTGCCACTACTTTTGCCCTAGCCACTGTATTTTAATGCAGTAGTTACTTATTCCAGGTGAAAACGACTCATAGAATACTAGATTCTTCTTAGAAAACATTATAAATTAGGAATAGACATAGGTTTTATAACTTACTTTTTAGCTTTAAAGAAAAATAAAGTATTACTGTTCTTGTTAGGGAATGTAGCTAATGCACCACCTCTATGCTGATCAATAGCTTGTCTTTTAATAGGTAGTTTACATTAAAATTACATGGTGCCTGTGACCAGTAAAATTATTCTAGAACGGAGACACTTTGAGTTATTTTAGTGCATTGGTTTAATACTCTTCAGTAGCACTCCTACAGCATGTTTTCAACTAGGGAGGAAATAGTGGGCAAATTTTAATTGCTCAAACCTAGTTTTAATATCAACTGGCTGTGCCCAGCTGTACTTCATGACTTTAAGGCCTCTTACAATGGTGGCACAATAGCATGTGATAATTACCAATTCTGCCAGAGTACACACAGCCAAACAATATACTTGATAGAATTCAATGACCTCGAGGCTACACTGTCTGTGCTCTCATATATAAAACTGTAAATGACAGGAAGAGTAGGAGCTCATCACAGGAATGAAAATGACTGCTGCCAACAGGTTGCCTAAGCAACAGGTATGGCTCAACTGGCAATGCTCAGAAGGCATGTTCATTTGCAAATGTAAACACAGAAAAGCAGTGGTAAGCATCCTCAGAGAAAGGACTGTCCTGATCAAGGGTGAAAATATTTGCTCGTGGCACTAGTGACAAGTATAATCTTTATAGTATAATCACATAAGCCATTTGGTGATAGATCCTCTATAACTAAAAAGCATGTAGCTACAGGAACCCCTCTGGAGTACTTCATGAGCCAGGAGATTAAAACAAAGAAAACTCAATGCCACAGGAAGAGCAGGAGATGATTCTTACTGCAATGCATTACTGGTCTTACGGGTTACTTGCCAGCAAAGGTTAGGGACCAGTACTTCAGCATATATGCTTCTCTGGTACTTTATCTTATTTGCTTGCTCTGTAATTGGCACATTTCACTGATGAGATCATTCATCAAGGAATTAAAAAATGTTCTGGATTTAATGGTAACTCAGAAGTCAGATAGACATTTAAGTGTTTGGCAGAAAGATGGTCTATATGGAAGGCTCTGGGGAGACTTTATTGCAAAAAGTACTTCCAGGACTTTAAGGGGATTTGTAAGAAAGATGAGGACAGATATTTTAGCAGTGTTCATTGTATTAGGACGGAGTACTTGTTTTAAACTAAAAGAGGACAGATTTGGATTAGCTATGGATTAGCTACAAGGAAGATTTTTACGCTGAAAGTGGTGAGGCATTGCAAGAGGTTGCCCAGAGAAGTTGTGCAAGTCACATTCCTGAAAGTGTTGAAGGCCAGGCTGGTTGGGGCCCTGAGCATCCTGATCCTGTGAATGGCATCCCCCCTATGGCAGGAGGGGTTTGGAACTAGATGATGCTTAAGGTCCCTTCCAGCCCAAACCACTCTGTGATTCTGTGCATAAGGTGCCATTCATATAAGCACAAGACCTGCAGTAGCTGTGAAATCTTTTTTAAAAGTGTAAGGAGAATAACTGTTGCTAAGCTATTTATTTTATTTCAAATGTTGGAAGAGACAAAGCATACAAGTCTTTTCTTGGATGATTGCTTTAAGAAGCAAATGGTCATTTGGGGATTCCTGCTTTGTTTCTTCTATTTGGTTTACTTTAAGTCAAAGCAAAGCAAAAAGAATCCTTTTGTTTTCCACAAGATGTTCATGGAACAGCAATACAGCATCCATTTATGGGACTAAAAATCTTCACATTATTAAGGCATCCACTGTTTCTCATAAATGCAGCTCTGGGATGTGCTGTCTTGTATTGGTCAAAAAGATTTGCAGCAGCCAGTATTTAATCTTACATTTATCTGAAACTACCAGAATACTCTTGCAAGGTTAGATATATAAGGTAACATCAAGACAACAAGCATCTGAACACATATTACTAGGAAGTACTACATATTACACAAGCACAGCTTTATCTCCCCCTATGGCCTATAAACCCAGTAACTTTTTCCCTTTAAGATCATAATGGCAATGAACAGATCTTTCACTCATTTCCTCACTTTAAAGTTCTCAAAAGAAATGCCTGAAAGGGTGACATTACTTTCTTCTCCAACACCTTCAGCTTTCAAGTTCCACATGATTCAAATTATCTTCTGTAGACTGGAAACCCCCAAGGAGGCAGCAACAGGTGAAGCATCATCATTGTACATAAATGTCCAAATCTGAACATTTTTAAAATAATATTAATAATTTGACCTTTCAGCTTTCAAAATCACTATGTATAAAAAAGAGGCTTTTAATAGTGGGAAATATTAAAATAACTTAGGAAGAGTAGGAGTATTTGAGCAAAGTAAAAAGACAATCTCATTATTTTGCTGTGACCTGTCTCAGCTTGATTTGTTTGGGTGATGGGTACTAATGAAGCTAACAGTCTACTGAAAGAAAATAGTCAGATGAAAAGTCATAAATAAACTAAGAAGATATTAAGATCATTCAAGGGTCCAAACTACTGAAAGCTTTCAGTATTTTGCAAAATTAACTCAAACTTTCAATTTCTCTAGTTTTGATAATTTTGAATGTACAAAAATACAATGTACCAATTCATCTACAAAAAAAAAGTAGACAAAATTTTAATCAAGAGATTTGAGATTGGAAAGAAAGTAATAACAATTAAGGATTAATAAACCATTAACGACTGACACAGGCTTGAACCTGTAAATCAGACATTTCTTGTGCGAAAAACTTTTTTTTAAAAATTGTATTACTAGAAAGTCACTAGGAGGTAATCTTTATAAGCCTCAGAGGACAAAGGACAAAGGCTGTGCTACATTATTAGCTCCCCTTAAGAGCTTTTGCTACTTTTGCTTTAATTTTCATCTGAGTTTAAAGCTTGCAATTTCTTTGAGGTAATACACAAATCAAGCTATTGACAAGAAATTTTAAAATTTAAGGATGAAGTGCAGCTTGCCAATGGTGCCTCTAATGCCTCTCAGTAGAAGCATGCACATCTAAGTTAACAATCCCATTATTTCATTACTACCAACCAGAAATTTTCCTTCTTGCAGCTTCAATAGACCTGTTGGCACTGTTTGCTTATCTGGGAACATCTTCTGTGCCAGAACAGCTGAGCAGGCAGCTCTCCTGTTAGACCCTGGCACTTTCAGGGTCCAGCACATTCCGGCTTCTGGACTGGAATGGCTTCACCCAGGACAACAGGAATGTTTGTAAACCTTTAATTTCAGTGCTGCATTACACATCATTGGAGCCTTGGAGCTGTCTGTGGGGTAGAAGTGTATGATGTCTGATCCATGCAATTCTTTGATTCTGTTTCTGTCAGTGTCCCGTGTGCAGAGAACTCTACTGTCAAGGCAAAATGAGACATTCCCTGACTCACCTCACTGGTTCCTTGTGATTCAGCAGTCATAAGGCACCTGCTTCTTGAAACTCCACTCTATTTTCTTTTCAGTAAGTCTGCTTATTTTAACCCCCTGTGTAACCTCTTACCAGTAATTATACCAGTACTCTATCAGTAGTCGAAACATTTATTATATTATTAATATATAATATATATTATTATATTTATTCTATTAAAGTGATCTGCTACCATTGCAGCAGAAGAATGTTTAAGAACTGCACCTTGCTCAAAATGCAAGGATTTATTCCTTGTTATTATAGACATTATTATAGAGGACATCTAGAGATCTGAGAAATCTAAAGGCAAATTAATAGAATTAGTATTTTATTTAGAAATATCATTATTTTTCTGGGCTTGATTCATTAGTTTTGATTGTCTAGGTTAGCAGTACTTGACTTTACCAATAATTTTGAGGTAGTAAAGGATTCAATTCTTTTGAAAGACACAAAAAAACATATCATCTAAATAAATAATTGGTCTTTAAAAAACCTTGGGTCTTTCACAATACAGAATGACAGCAGCACTGCCAGACCTCATTTAAAGGACACACATACATTGCACAATCATTCAAGAATTATCTCACAAATGACTCAGATAAAAGGTATTACCTACAGAAATGTCCTGATTTGGCTAACAAAGATTACACAGTGACAAAATGGATGACAACATTGACCTAGTTGGACACCATCCGTTTCCCTAAATCCTCTGGCTGCCTGCAAAGAGAACTGCCAGCAAGCAAAAGCACTGAGCACACTTAGCCACTGTGCACAAAGTCACACAGCACCTCTGGTTTCACTCTTTCTGAGCTCCTCAAACAAGGTCGGAGTGCTGCTAGCAAGGAGAAAAGCAGCATTTGGTGCATAATAAACAGAGTTGTTAATCAAGAGAGAGACTTTCCCTAGCCCTTGCCCAGATGCACAGAGCTATAAACAAGCATGTGAGGAGTTTTCTTTTTTGCACCCTTTGGGCAAAGCCAGGCACTGGGGAAAGAAACGACTGCTCTTGTATCAACCCCTGAAGTGTGAATTTCCCCAGAGGTGCCCTGGAAATGAGAAGCAGGGTTTCATCCACAGTCCTCACTCTCACTGGGGTATTGGGCAGCTGAAAGGAGCCTGCATGCTCTTATCTCTTTTGGGCAGAACCCCTCGTAACTAATGTGTACCAGCAAACATTGCCTTACGCACAGTTTAGCTTTTAAGTGCTGTGGAGATGCGTGACTAATCACCAGAACAGTCAGGACCTCGTCTCTTCCCCATCCCCTGAAAAAAATCAATAGAATACAATTGTGCTCTGAGACTAATTCAGTCGCATTAAACACCAGTGTAAATATCCATGCTTTTCCCATTTAAAATGCAATTCCAAATTCAATTCAAGTATCAACAATAATGCTTGGATACATGGTGTTCCAAGCAAGTACTGCTCATAGCATATCTGCTAATTTTGCAGTAACTTCTGTCCTAACAGTTCTAATCAGCAGTTAAGCAGAGAGGTGAGCCTAGGAGTGATTATAAAACAGAACGCTGAAACAATAAAAAATATGCAGATAATAAACTACTATATCTGTTGGTCATTAATGTTACAACTTTGCTGGTTTAATTCAAGAGCTCATCTAAGAAATGCTCGAGACAATTCTGACTGATTGGACAATCAGACTGACTGCATAATATAAAGAAATGGGATGCAACCAAAATAAATGCTTGATGTCTGAATTTTCCAACCACCACATGAAAATTTGCATCCATGTACCTTTTGCAAAAACCTCCTTTTTAATTGATGATTTCTGTAAGAAGATTAGTAGCTCACAGAAAGCTCTTTTTTTTTTTTTTTTTGACTCTCCAGAGTTTCTAAGTGTGGCTTCAGTATTGCAATGTAGAAGTGACAAGGTTACAAGGTCTGGGCTGGTATTTTTTGGGTGGTTGGATTTTTTTGTGTCCAACACCAGAAAAGAGGCTGTGGTTGGGAAGACCAGATTTCTAATTCAAATAATAGTGAATTCCACCAGCAGCAATCATTTCCCTTTTTTTTTTTTTTTTACAAAAAAGACTGTAGTAAGTCTACAGTCTGATCAGTCTCATCTGATAAATGCAGAAATAGGCAAGAAATTACCAAAGAAATATTCGTATGCACAAACATGCACATACATGTACACACAAAAAAAAAATTTCAGAAAAATTCTACTAGGGCACTACAACACAATCCTTTCTGTCACTGACACCTACTCTTATTTATTCACAGTTTTTTTTTTAAGGTGGAGATGAAATGATTACTTTTCCAGCCTCCATCCTTCGATGACTAAATCTACAGTAGCAAAATAGTGATAAAAATAAATCTCTGAGAAATGCTGCTGTTTTAATTCATGATGTTGTATTATCCTGAGAAATCAGTCTCTATCTGAATATTAAATTGGATTACACAGGAGTCAAATATCTGCTTCTCTGAGTGCAAGTTATACCTACCTGACAATTCCTTTGGATTTTTTATTGTCATTATTAACTGATGTAACTCTCTGATCTTTTTACCATAATTCAGTAGCTACAGTATCAAGTAAGACTTTGAAACTTTGATTGTCAAGAGCTACTGCCCTGTTTACAATTTTTCCAGTGTGGTAATTTTCCAGATAAAGGAAGATGTTGTCAGTCACTGTAAACTACATGGGACCTCATTACTGAATACAGACATTCCAATTAATCTCAAATATATGCAGTGCCAAGAGAGTAATTAGCAACAATAAATTGCTGCGATTTTTTAAAATAACAATTGCTCCTACAAATCTCATTAACGCTTCATAAACTCCCAAAATAGCAAAGTGTATAATTTACTAGTGCTATTTTTAAAGACAGTAGGTCCTTTCTGACTTTCACCAGTGAGAAACCTAATTTATAGTTAGTCTTTCTACCAAACTCTCCATAGAAGCCTAAAGCACTTCAATTTTGTGAAATCTAGCATAAAAACTTATTAAATACAATCATTAAATTTGCTTAATAAGCCTTTACTTGGACCCTTTGTGAACTGCAGTTTGATACAATCTTCAATTCTATGTACGTCTTTTCCCCCTTCCTTAAAAAATTAGGTACTTGATAATAAATATTTGCATAATTATTAATTCCTTCCTTTCATACATGTTATTTAGCACAAAATCTTTACTGCAAACAATTTCCTTACTTGTACTGGATGTTGATCAAGGAGGCATGCTTTAAATTTACCTCCACAACTTCCTTGGGATATGAATGGGTATTTTCATACCCGTTTTACGGAAACAAGAGCAGATCAAGCAGGAAACGATTAAGACCAATACTGTTTTCTGCTTTTAAAACTATCAACAAAAACATACACTTTGTTTGTGCAGAACTTCTGCCACTCTATCTAATCAGTAAATGAGAAAAATGAGGAACATGCAACTAATGACTATTACAGTGCTTGTATCAGGAACTGCCTCGTGCTGTGCCAGCAACAAAAGGATTAGGAGAGGCTATTAATCTATTTGGATGTTGCTAATGGGTTATCCAGCAATAGGAAAAGGTCCAGGCTGAGATGGGAAGATGGGGTTGCCACAGAGACAAATATTCCCCTGCACGAGCCTGTCCATCATGGAGCAGCTGAGATATGAAAGAACAATCCTGCAAGGAAGAATATGAAAGATATGAAAGAACAATCCTGCAAGAAAGAACAATCCTGCAAGGTGTTCACCTCCATCCAGAACCATTCCTAGAGCTTCAGTGTGGACCACAAAACCCATAGAGCCAGGTGAAAAACACAGCAAAGTGACAATTCTTTCACTCATGGCACAAGCATAGGCACACGAACTTCTTTGGCCAGTGCCAAAGGCCAGAAGGAAGCAGGACAGCAGCTCCAGCATCTTGGAGGAGCTGGGCAGCACTGCCTTGGTCACCACTGGGTCCCTTGATGGCCACAGTCAAACTCAATAATAAGATGAGGTTGAGGAGGCTTTTTCTTTGTTTCCAAATGACAAGCTGTAATTGTATGGGCTGAGGCTTATGACCAATTGCTTTACACCATTTTTAGGGGAACACACAAGCAGCCTGCCATGCTCTGACTCAAAAGCAGCTCGTGGTATCCAGCTCTGAAAGTAAAGTAGTCTTACTAAACTGGCAAACTGGGCTAGGAGAAGGTCAGATATCAAACTTAAGCCAATCTTTTTTTTTTTCTTTCCTTAATAGAATGACTGCAGTAGCTGGGCACAAGTAGAGTTGGGTAATAGCTGTTGGCTTCAGGCAATAGACATTATTCCATATCATCCTATTTCATTTCCTCCTGTTCAGTCACAGCTGATCTTGTAGCAGCTGGGCTCTCACAATTTTGTGAAGACTAGCCTAATGAGAGACTGAAGAACAAATTTCACTCAATTGCTGAGAGACAAACCAACCCACAAACCAAGAAACTGATTTGAAGCTTTAATCAAAAGAAATGAGAAAAAGCTTCACATAGATGGGCCTATACCACTGGGACATGATTCTCCCATAATTTCAAATTGCCATAGGAGAAATTTTGCAGGCCTCAACTAGTTGTTCTTTTTCTTTTTTTTTTTTTTTTTTTTTTTTTTTTTCCTCCTGGGAGCATCTAAAGTCTAGGAAGAGAATGCTTAAAAGTACAGATGGACCTGTTCCTCCATGAGAAATTTTGCCCAACAGTACCAGGAAATCCAGCTGGTACCAAGAGTATTTTTAGAAAGCATTTTCTCAAACATGGCAATTAATACTGTTCCCTTACTCCAAATTTCTGAAGTCACAAGGACAACACGAAGACCCACAGAAGCACACCTTACAAAATTTAATAACCAGACTGCAAGAAAGAGAAATTATAATACTAAATTAGTTATAGGATCATAGGATACTTCAGATTGAAAAGAGCATTAGGTGTTCTCTAATCCAACCTCCTGTTTCTGGCAGAGTCTGCTATGAGATCAGACCAACTTGCTCAGGGTTTTATATTGTTAGATCTTGAATAAATCTGTCAAAATTTTAAAAGATTCTCATAGTCTTCTATCTGAACTTTGAAGTGGAACCCAGTATAGATCATTTAACAGAAAATCTTAACCTCTAACATAGAAGTGAACATTACATTTGAGAGATGCCTTCCACGTCTAAGATCTAAAAGAGATGGAGGGGTGGAAGAGAATATTGAAAGAATAATATTCAGAGAGTTTTCAGCTGTGTCAGTTCCTCTTCTTCCACCCCAACTTCCCTAGAATAAAGGAAAACATCTTTGCACAGACTTAGGTTCCTACAGTGTTTGATTTGATAACTTGCAGTAAAATAGGTACCAGAAACCATGACATTTGCAGAAACTGTCCTGTAGGCACTAAATTTTCAATGCTAATAATAGCTCCAACTTCTATTGCATAAACCTTAATTCCATCCCCAGGAAGTCAGATTTCTTTTAAGAGTTGCTGAGTAAGCTTTGTGTTGTAGAATACAGACTGCATTCATCTTTGCAGCTATAAGATTAAGTAAAAAAAGGCCTAATCCCAACAATAAAAACTCATCAGTAATCCAGTGATGCCTAATAGCACATTTCCTTCTGTGCTGGTTTACACTAAGTAGCTTGATGAGAAAATGGCATTTGGGAAAACTGGAATGAGACTTTGTGCTACTTGAAAATCACAAGATGAAATTGTTAAACACACAGAAATATTCATTGAGAGAACTAATGCACCCATTTAGCAGAAGCTGAAGGACTTCTCAAATAGATTCCTTTTCTTGGAATTTGCTAAAATTTAAGTCAGTCTGCTGCTCACTGTCTACTTTTGTTTAACTCTTGGTGTGGATATCAGTATGTAGTAAGTGAACTGAATTAATTAATATATTTTAGGGACTCGGGATTTGCACAGTGAGTGTTAAGATATAGTAACTAATATATATTACAATCCCAGTGTCCTTCAGGAATTTTCCAGGGCAGCCCATAAGAGAAAGTTAGATTTGAAACCTGTGTGAGCATATGAATTAATAATGCAACTTTACCACACTGTTCTTAATACTGTCAAAAATCCTCAGATACTTAGCTAAAAGGAATACTCCTTGGCATAAATACCCTCCTTCTTTTGTTCTGGAAGCTGATATAAAATAGTAGCTACTGTCATTAAAATGTGAATCCCACGGCACATCCCACATCCCACAAAGCTTTTCTAGGGTGGTCTCAGCCTTGCAGGTAATTTCTTTTAAGGCCATTTTTTTGCTTGCAGCGAAGTCAAAAAAATGGTGTATTAGAAAAATGCTATACTGCATGATTAAGTTATTTTATAGACTAGCTTAAAAATTCCTCTGTTCTCTCTCCCTTAACTCCCTCTTTCTCTGATAGCATTTATTATTAATTGTGACAAATTTTTTAACAAAGGGTTTACTACCTAGTTTGAAGGTTATTTGAAAGACAGTACAGGGAAACAAAACAGCCACGTGGTACCTCTATTTTACCACCAAATGTGACAGGACATTTGTACATCTGACACTTTCATGTAGTTGCATGATGACCAGGTTTTGAAGCAAAAAGGACAACTGACTCACCCAGTTAGAACAGTGTTATTGCAGCATCCCTCTTTTGGAATGGGAAAGAGACTTCTCCCAGGAGCTGCCAAAGTATGAAAGATTATTTTGCCTTCATAAGGAGGCAGACGAGATCTAGTCATACCTGTTCATTGAAAAGGCAAAACCATGTCTCACCAACTTCAACAATTTTCTTTCTGCTGTCTCACAGGGTGTCTACTTTCTGTGCTTTTAATTCATTACCCAGAGTATCCATCCAGGAGTGATGCAGAAAATCTTTTTGCCTTTCCTTCTGGCTTTCTTCCCTATTACAAATGAGGTACTAAATGGAATCAGCATCCTTATATATGTGCTTAGAGCTGAAATAATATATAAGAGCCAGCAAAGAAGAAAGTGGCTGTTGAATCCAGCTTGAGAAAGGAGTCTGCAAGGCATTTGACTGGTGGCATTTAATCTATAACACGAATGAAAGATGTGATCTCCTGCAATCTTCTTCCCTCTCTCCCATTTATAAGAGCTGAAAGATAGTGCCCTTGCACTCAGATCCCTGGGAGACAGATCTTACAGACTGAGTGATACACAAGAGTGTCTTCCTCTGACACATAGTGCAGGTATGTCACAGCATAATCCGCTATTCCCAGACCACTAAATGCATGCTCAGTGTCTAGGGTACTTGACATCCAATATATCTTTTTCAAAGCACACTAAAGCAAAAAGTCCAGTGTAGCAGCAACTCTTTTTCTTCCAAAATCTGGGTTTGTATCTGCCCCTAGGAGGAGACCAGCCCCCTTTGAAAGTTTTTATATAGCATTTGTATGGAAAAAAAACATGGAATACTTTCAAATATCTACTCTTAAGTTTTGCCTTGCTGCAGACAGCCCTTGTGACTGAGGCAGTGCCCTCTGTGCACTAGCAGATTAGACCATGAGCCCCTTTGTCCTGAGTTGTGGTTACTTGTTCTGATCACTGATGACTGAAAAAAAAGCAGACACATGCATCATCACTTGCACTTAGTTCATGAGTCTAGAATGAGGAAGAAATCTCAAAAAAATACCACACTTAGTTCATGAATCTAGAATGAGGAAGAAATCTCAAAAAAAATACCAAACTACTGAAATTTTAGAGCAGTGGGGGCCAGACACTTTTTGCTGCTTGATGATTTTCAGATGAACCTTCTGTTGGAAAAAGTAAACAACACAAAAATTTAAAATTTGGTATAACAACTATGTATGTCCTTCTAGAGAACAGAATACTTCACTCTTAATGCTAAAGTAAGCTTATCTGGCTGGCATAAGAAGAAGTACAATACACCTCTCACCTACTTAAGGCATCCCAGACTTCACCTGATGGGAGCAATGCATAAGGGCTGTTTCTGCTTCCTATAAAGGAGCACTACATACAAGAAAACGTTATTAAAATCTTTCCCACACCTTATTCTTCCAACAAATTTACTAAATAGGTTTAACACATTAATGCTGTACTAATATAGTGAAAATGTGTGTCCATATGAATGACGCTGTACATACATTTTAATTTTTTTTTTCCTAATGTCTGCATTGGGAATGGTGCCAGTTACTACATTTGAAAAAGGACATTTTAAAATGCAGTTCATTAGTTCTTGACCAGTGTTAAAAATGACTCCCTAATGACTGGGCTCTCTTCCAGCAAATAATGATTTTCTGTACCTTGTCACACTTCTGTAATCTGTCCCATATGGATATGAATACTGTAAATAGAACTGAAATAAATAGACTGTTTACTACTTTAGCTTTATCTAGTAGTTTGGATAAATAAAAAACAAAAAAGGTAACAAAACTTAAAACTGAATTGCATACATAATTGTTCAAACACCTTGTTCAAACAGCCCTGTTAAAATTGTTTTTATGGGGATGCTCTGTTCACTCCTGAAGAGTAAAAAATACCTGTTATTTAGTGACATCTTAGCCTTGACAAAAACAAAGTCACACACATAACTATCAGCTTTCTGATAACAATTTGGAGTGGAAAAGAAAGGATTCTGAAATATCATCCTGATGTTAACAGCAACTGTACTTTGTTTCTTCCTCCCTCAGTCGAGTACAGATCACAGTGTCACAGTAGTTCAGCAAGAATGTAAAACATGGTTCAACGAGGGATGTGCTCACCTCAGATCTCCAGATCAGAAAAGGGAATTAGAGGCACAAAGCTGGACTGTTAGTCCTGTGAGATGCTATAAAACACATCTGGGTCAAAATTATCAGATTTCAAGTAAAGGTGCTGTTTCCTTGGGAAGTTCTTTGTTTCCCATTTACTTGTCTTGAAAATTATGAATTATCCCTAAAGGTACTCTTAGTATTTGTAGAGGTGCTTCTCAAAGGCATACAAAGCTCTGCCCATCATAATAAATACTCCATTTTTTATAATATTATATGAGATACCCTAACTGCAGTACTGAACTGCTGTAAATATTGACTCAATTCAATGTGAAACAATAATTTTGAAGCATAAATGCTGAAAAAAATTATGATACTATAGGAAAAAAATATTCTTATATTCCACATTTACCCTTCCCTCAATGAGGTCAGAGATAGAGTTGTAACCCAGAATGTACTAGATGGAACAGTATTACTTTGAGCTATATCTGAAAAGAGTGGTCCCAATCATATTTGTCCTCAGGCAACAGTACCGACACAGACTAAGAAGTAGGCAACATCATCCTTCAGTTCCTTTGAAAGTCCAGGTTTTATTTTTATGTTTTTAATTTCCTATGCCCACAAGCAAAGCTGAAAAGTCTTGTACGCAGCACATTGTGTGTGACCCTAGGCTAGAGAAGTGTTTTTAATATTTCCCCAACATGCATCAAAAGATCACTTATGCCATGTCTCAACTTGCCAATTCCTCTTTGTTTTTCATTTCTCATCTCAAAAGTGATGAGCTATGATTTTCTATATCTCTACTCTGAAAGAAGGCTAAGAATCAGGAGAAAAAAAATGGAAGTTATGTACTTGGAGCACTTCATGCAAAGATACAGCTTGTAATTAACAGCTCTAACTCAGTATTGAAAGTACTGAAAAAAGCCAATTTATCTTGGTGGTCTGGTTACAGTTATCTCTGAACACAGAAAAAAAAGGTGTTTTCCTTTACAGCAATGTAACACTTGAATAGTCCAATAAAACAATATAATTACCCTGGCTCAGCTGTAACCTTATCAGATATCTCTGCAGACCCTCAGTGCAATTAAATTTAAGAACAAATGGCACACAGCTATTGCAAGCACATTTCACATGGTTGTGACCAAATGCTTATCTGAAAATGAATTCAGCTATTTGGGGTTTTTTGTTTTTTGGTTTTAAGATGCTCTGTTGGTTCTTCTCTGGAAATAAAAATCTCAGTCTGTGCAAAGCAGTTCAAAACCACCCTCACTCTTCTGCTGTGCAAGGTGGGATGGTGTCCTGGAATTATAAAGCAGATGCCTTGGGTGAGAGTGTCTGAGCAGTTACCAATGCTGAAGTGAGAGAAGGAGTTAGAAAAAGAGACAAGATGACTAAGGGGGTTTTATAAGATCATCAAAAATACTTAGGATCAAGAGAAGTCCATGGTGTTATCCATGAAATCCAAAATTTCCAACTGCAAAAAGTTATGTGGTATGTGGATCGTAACATTTGCGTATTTTGTGATATGGCAATCACAATCACAGGATACATAACAAATTGCTTAGATTATGAAGAAGAACATATGACAGGACCACAAGTTTTTCACAAGACTGAACTTGCGACTAAGTGTCCTTTATGTTCACTTCTCTCAACCCAGCTCACGGACCTGTTAGGTCACAAAATGGAAACACCTTTAACAGGATGCCCCATTGGACACCACTTGTTCCTGGATTATTTTCTGAGGTATTTGCTTCACTTGGCTGGCCCAGGAAATACCAGCTGGGTGTGTCTCACATTGCCTGAGTCACAGCTAATGGATTTGTAATCCAAAAGCCTCATTATACTATAGTGCCTCTGAAAAACGGGAAAAAAATCTTCTGAAAGCCACAAGGAAAAACTAATGAAGCAAATACAGAAACTAAGAAATCTGTAAAGATTCATTAAAAATGGCAAGAGCAATGCCACTTAGCCAAAACTTCCAGTTAGCAAAGTTACTTTGACAGACAAAGATGAGATTTTATCAAAATCTAAGATTTACAAACAGTAGAAAGGTATGAACACGGAAAAAGCAATGTAAAACATACAATAGAAACTTAGAAATCATTATAGCTAAAGCTAGTGTGAAATTTCTGCTGCAGCAACTTTTAAAGAATTTAAAACTGAGGTTTGAGGGAGATTACATATTCAATCTTTCTTTTTAATCAAAATGTTTTTCAGAAAATGTGAGCCAAGTATGGAAACCTAGCTGTTCAAGGAAAAAATAAGTAGCTTATTTAATTACTTGAGTTGATAGACATAATATTTATTTCTGAGTATACCTAAGGCCATAGGCTGTGAAAAATGATTCACATATTTTACAAAAGAGTTTTCTAACAGATTCCATTTTTCTGAGTAGTTTATTTAAATTATGTTCAGATTCCAACAATATTTTCTACCCCTTTCAGTTGCTTTAAAATAACATAATATCATGGATGTTTCCTAAAGGGTGATCACAGTATCTCAGTAGCACACAAAGGGGGAAAAAAGAGTAATTTCAAAAATGTTTTTTTTAAAATCTGTGTATGTGACCTATACCTACTGCACTTGACTGCATTCAGCTTTCCTAGGGGATATTCAAAATGTAATATTTCATGATGTAAAAACATTTTCTGAATTAGCACTGTAGAGGGATCACTTATCCTTCTGATAAATCCACTCCTGCTTTCTGATTTAAGCTTCTCCTCTGTTTGATGTAAATATCATTCACTTCAATAAAAATCTGCAAAAATGAAGCAATACTCATTTTAGTGACCTAAAATATGCAAATATGAGAGGGTAATGAAAGGTTACATCAGTGAGTGTGAACTGCAAGGGGCTGTACACAGCACAGAATGAAATGTCAACAGAGATGGGATTTCATCATTGATTTCTACTGATAACTTCTTCAGAACTTAACACAAAGCAAAACAATGCTATTTACTTTTTATTATGAAGTCACAAAGTACTAGAAATTAAAAAAAAAAAGTAAATAGTTGTCTTCTAATTGAAGGCAAATGTCAAACAAGAAAAATATTTTACATCAAACAGAACTTCTTCCTCAAAAAACACTTAATAAGAAGTCTGACTGTATCTTTGATTGGCATCCCTGCTCCTCCTCTCATTTCTTGGCTATGCCTTAATTTTTGAGACTCTAAAAAATAATGAAGCATCTCTTCTATTGTTTTGGAAAAAAACTGCATAATCATCAGAGGAAACTGTACCAAGGAAGGCTGCATCAAAGTATCACTCAGAATATTTCCTGATGTGCATAATAAAGAAAATATATATTTTTTTCCCATGTAAGATATTAATGTAATTGTATAAAGCACCAGGTTAAAGACATCCAGAAAAAAGTGAAATTTAAAATCAGCATATTTTTTTTTTCTAAAATCTAATATTAAAATTATTACCAAGCACAGAACGTGTTTATTCTTCACATGATTATAAGTATTTCAATGACAGGCATTTTTGCAAAAGAAATACAACCAGAAATTTTAACAAGGCTGCTGTTAACTGTGCTGGAAAAACACTAAGACATCAAAACCTTACTGCTAAAGACTGGCCTAATTAACAGGCCAATTTCATTACCACAAGTTTTCAAATCTGTGAAATTAATTAAGAAACAAAAGGAGACAAATGGCCTGCAAAGAGCTGCATCTGCCTTCTGGCCTACAAATGAGCACTGGCAATGTGTGTAATCGATAGCAAGAAACCGGCTGGAATTAATGCCCAACCTCACAGCTGCACCAGCTCCTTCATTTACCTGACCTTTCAGGTAAATGTATCTTGTGCTTCTCAAATGAGTAACCTGCACCTTTCATTATTTTCATCATCAACCTGAAAAAAAGTATGTAAATTTCACCCTTTCTAAGACCACGTTTTGATATATCCATAATTTCAGTATATAAAAGGTGTGTCAGATGCCTGGGAAATGGTAAGGCTCTAGTAAAATTAAAATTATATTCTTCACTCTCTTTCAGCTGTAACAGTATCAGGGCTGCTGCTTAGTATGCCCCAGAAGAGACTTTACATATTATATCAAACATTTTCTGATATAAAATAACTTGATAAAATGCAAACGTCCCAAGTCTTCTAAAACTAACTGAACTTTCTCGAACTTCAAATTATCAAAAAAAGAACGAAAAATTCCAGAAAAGGAACAAAAAAAAAAAAAAATGGAGAACCAATAAGTTTTTCTGAATGAAAACTACAAACAATTCAGAAACTTCTTACTCTCAGTCATATCCAAAAATGGCTACTTTTGATAGAGTAAATATATGATCACATTTCAGATAAGCTTTCTCTCTAAGTTTCATATATGTAGATGTGTCTGTGAAGTGAGGGCACATCATTCCATTGATTCAAGTGAATCTAATTACAGGAAAGCTATCAAGGCTCTTGTTTGTTTGTTTCACTGTTTGTGGGGTATTTTGCTTGTTTCTTTAATTTGTTGTTGGTTTTTTGTTTATTATATTTGAGGGTTTTTTTGTGGTTTTATTTTATTAGTGGTTCAGACCTGTGCCAGTGGGGGTTTGAACTTGATATTAGGAAGCATTTCTTTACTGGGAGAGTGGTCAAACACTGGAACAGGCTCCTGAGAGACACAGTTGATGCCCCCAGCCTGCCAGTGTTTAAAAAGATTTTGAAAAATGCCATTTGCAACAGGCTTTTAACTTTTGATCAGCCCTGAACTGCTCAGGGAGTTGGACTAGGTGGTCATTGTAGGTGCTTTCCAAACAAGAGATTCTATTCCATTCTATTCCAAAAGTTAGCATTAAATTTTTTAATGTAAAAATAAACATTAACCCCTCCAAACACTAATTTGTCATAACTGTATGTAATTAAGGAATTCTAACCTCAAAAAACACTGACTCTGGAAAAAAGTTTTGAAGACATGATCTGGGATAGGTCATGATCAGGAACCACATTCTGACCAAGAATGGTCTCTAGAGAACAGTATCATTAAAGCTTGTGCTCCTGGTCCCTTAACCCCTCACAAGCCTGTCCCAGCTGAAACATAAGTTTACTCAGGGATTCTACTTATGCATCTTCTTGATCTTTATCTTTTCTCCAGAATGTAATATAAACTTGTTATTTAGGTAGAAAATGCTAATATTGTTTTAATTGGCTATGTAACATACGTCACATAGAAGTACTCTGTGGCACTTTCAAAACTAAAATAGTAATCTGATGAATTTATAGTGCTCTCCCTATCTCCAGACCCATGCTTGCATTGTGTACAAAGATTACTGTTTGGGCAGAATGAGCAATGGAAGTCTTGATCAAGAGCAGAACAAACTAAATTCAAGCCACTTTATTTGTCCACCTTCATGTGGAGTTGACTACCACCACCACATTCTGATTTTCATTCATAATGTTCTCTTCCATTTTCATAGCAAACTCCTGAGTTCACACAATATGCTCAAAGGCAATGTGTGACAACATTATCTAATTTATTCATTAAAACTTGTCCTAAAAATTCACTATAAATTTGGCTGTTTTCATAAAGATCTTGTAATTCCAAACTAAGGAAATTAGGAATATGCTTTTTCATATTTTTCAGCAATTTTTTTACCTTCTTTATTCATCAGAAAAGCATTTTCCCAAGTGAATTGACCCTAGATGACTCATGCCTCTAAAAATATTTGATTGAAAGATGTCAAAGCAGCTTACATTTTCCAATACAAAAACTGATAATAAAATGCCAGGGTTGAGAGCACTCAGAGATTCTAGGGGAAGATATTGCCTGACATGCTCAAACAGAAATCCACAGACAGCAGATAGCAGTTTGTACAAAGCTGAGTTTTCCATAAAGTCGCTTGTTCTATTTTTGCTCTTTTTTTATGGAAGCAGATCAAATAAGATCCTCCTTGCATCCACTTAAAAAAAAAACAACAAGCTAGAACAAAGTCAAGAGTCAGAAGGTGACAGTAATAAGTTCTAAGTTATGTGCCACAGAACATTTTAAAGCATCACCTTTTAAAACATTGATAGAGAATACCACAAGATGAAGCTCTATTTCTTAATTTTGTAGAAAAATCCAGGGATCTTCAAACAAGTCAGTCATGATTCATTATTATTTTTTTATTATGTTATTTTGACAGGTTTTTTTTTTTTTTTCAAATGGTAATGAAACTAAAAGAATAGAAGACTCTCTTCGGGATGGCTTTTTATTATAGCACATGCTGAAGCTGGGGATTCCAGTGTATTTTAAAAGCATGCTAAGTTACACTAAAAGTTGACTGCATGTTGCTCAGATCAAAATCAGATGGGGTGCATGTATAGACTGAAAAATATAAAAGAATCCCCGACTGTATTGTTAGGATGCATTTAGTAACAATGTTTCAGTTAACTCTTTTAAACCAAGTTCTTCTAAATAAACAGGTTTCAATCAAATTGGCTTTTAAGTCAAATATTTATACTTGACACAGAGCAATAAGTATGGTAGCAATTTAACTTCTTGCTGGTTTTTTTTTGTTTGGTTGGTTGTTTTTTGTGGAGTTATTTGATAATTACAAATATTTGTTTAAACATCTTGTATTTGTTCATGTCAGGTGACCAAGAACTGCATAAGGCATTGCAAAAAATGAGAGGGAGACCAACAGCAATCAGCTCAGGTATGGTTATTTGGAGAGACTTGCATTTGTAGAGCATCAGAAAGACAAAGCAAATGAGCTCACACAAGCCAACAAAGTATTTAATACTAATACAAAAATGTGTTTACAAAAATTAATTTGGTCATCTCCCTTGTTTAGATTTAACACTGGAAATAGAGCTAGTTTAAAGCAGTTCAAAAGAGATAGAGATTTGAATTCAGTACTTCTCAATAAGAAGCATAGGTTTGGATTTTGTTGGGGTTTTTTTGTGTTTTTTAAAATTTTTTAAGATAATATGAGTAAAGGAATTTTAAGATGAGTAAAAGCTTTGTACAAACTCCTATCTGCTGTCTGTGGATTTCTGTTCGAGCATGTCGGGCATTATTTCAAAGTAATGATTCTGTTATCATGTCAGGTCTTATGACTTTGCAAGTAACCCAGATACTTGAGGTCTGGCTGGTAAAATACTTACTATAGCAGACACAGTTTAAAGCTGTCTTTCAATATTTGTGAAAAAATAAAAAGCTGATGGAAGATTTAACAGTACACTTTGAACTAGTTTGTGTAAAATTGATCTGACTTATGAAATAACTCAGGTAATAACAGAATAATGGAATACCATTAATCTGTATTCACTGACCACTTTAGTTGTTAATTCCTGTGATAAAAGTTCTAGCACTTTCTGATTTTGCTCATGGAAGATAAAAATGTAAAGAAAAATAGTAATGTATTAAAGAACTGCCACAGCTTCCCTATTTGAGAAAAAACTGAGTGAACTGAGAGAAAAAACTGAAATATGCCATTCTGGCAAACTGAACATGAGAGGAGACACTAATTTGGAGTAGGCTGATTTAAAATGCAAGGAATAAAAAAAAAATATTCTATGACACCTTTAGGAAGTGTTTGCTCTTTCCTTGCTTACCCACAAAGGAGCATCACTGAATTTCCCAGGAGGCTGCATAAATCATGCTGGTACTCAGCTAGGTGAATTCCTGTGCTTATGTGTGAGGCAGGAGAACAACAGCAGAATTCTGTATCACCATTAACACTGTGGTACATTTGTGTTGTCTGTCACAAGGTCTCATCCAGGCAGGCCAGACTAAAGTTCCACCAAACAAAACAGAACTAAGTGGACTGTACACCCACAGAGCTTTTAATAACGCAAGAGGGAAGAGGAGCCTTTCTGCATGTAGGCATGTGTATATTTGGGGTACTGGAACTGAATCAAAGCTGCATCAGTAAAATGTCATAGCAAGAAAGTGTGCAGTTAAGATTTTGTGTTTTCAATAAATCAGGGACTAGAGACTTTTTAAAACAGAGCAAGTGACGAAAATAGCAGCTAGGGACAATTAGATCCTCACATATTAACTGACATTTTTTCAACACCCTGTCTAATCTGATATGATGAATAATACAGGTTCCCTCTGAAGCTAGATTTTTACTTACAGAAGGACACTTCCATTCATTCTATTTCCCCCTCTATTTTTAAATGAATATTCTAAAGAACTTCTATTTAATAAAATATCCCAGTATCAACTATTCCGTGTTTCAACCTTACTGGTTTAGTGTGTTCTTCCTACAAAGCTGTTTAAGAGAAAAGAGAACAGATTTCCTCCTTGATTCTTGCCTTTTTTGCCTCTCGTCACCTGCTTTTTCTCCCCCTCACCAAATTCTTCACGAAAGCAGAATTCCAAACTCCACACAGCACAACAGAAGAAGGCAGTGGAATCCCTGGCTAGCTCTATTAATGGATACTAATACAAATGGGCACTAATACCAATAGAGTGCATATGAAACATCGAATTCACTGTTACAGTGCAAAAACAGTAGCCATAAATTCCATATAATCCAACTCAAATCCACTGTCAGATGTGTTCCCAAAATGCCTACTGGCCCAAACCTTCCCTCAGTTTGGCTGCAGTAACAGGAATGGCAGTGCCTGAGGATCCCTGTTTCCAGAAGGCCAAACTGTCACTGGACTGCAGCAACTGAAGCTTGTCTGGTTTACAGGGAGGTCCACTTTTTTTTTTTTTTTTTTTTTTTAATTCTTATCTCTGTTAGGTTTGCCACACATTTCCATTGTCTCTTGTAACCACCTGCCTATAACACAAGTGTTCAGCAGGTCCTGGCTGTTCCTGGCTCATACAGGTGAACAGAGCTGTCTCTGGATCTTCTCCAATGCACTTGTACATATAATTCAGGTCCCACTGGTCTGCATGTTTCCCTTTGTCTCTTTTTTGATATATGGTACTATCTCAGACCCTTTTTGCAAAAGATTTTTCGGCAAATGTTGAACTTTCAAGTTACAGTGCATTTTCTCAAATGTTCTTCAATATTTATTATCACTTTTTTTTAATGCCTGAATCATATTGCTCATAAGTTCCAAAGTAAGCAGCACTATGAGACATTCTTCTTTTCATCCATGTCCTAGAGAAAATCAGTCTGCTGTATCCACAGAGCAATGGCAAAGGAAAGAGTCTCTTGTCAATATTGTTAATTTTCATTTTACTCACTTGGACACAATATCTGCAATATTCCAGGCAATGCAATTTTAGGCTGACCAGCTTTCTTTCAACTTCCTGACTTGAAGCAATAACTTATTCATACCAAGGACTTATCCAGAATAGCATGCAAAACTGGCCAGGTGTGGTTGAGTGACTGTACTAGAAAGTACTTTGAAACTGTTTATAAGGCAGAGAACCTGACCAGAAGTTATTTGATGTTAAAAAGTTAATTCTGGGAAACATCAGGGTATCTAAACTATTGCATGTCTGAGTCCATGTTCATTTCTGCAGGTTACTAGAGACATCAGAGAGAAGGCAGTGAAGACAGTGATGAATAATATTCTCTATGGTATGTACTACATGTCTACATGCCATGGAAATGTAACAGGAAATAATTTGGTAGGATAACTCTTAGTTTAGTTAGTAATTAAAAAAAAAGAAAATAATAAAGGTGAATATTCATCCCTCTAGCCCAACATGACATTCTGGAAGTCAGCAGATCATCTTCAGAAACTCTGATAACCATTTCTTAGAGACAAAAACAATGAAGCCACTGCATACCACTACAGTGCATGTAGCACTTAGTCAGTTATGTTGGCAATACATTCCTGTTCATGAGATGTAAAATGAAGCACAGCAACATACACCATTACAGCACGTGAATGTCTAAAAAGATCATGTATAATTTCCCTTGAAAGTGCTAATTTGCATGCACTGATGCTTCAGTTGCAGTAGGAAGACTACATGCTCTTCTTTACCTGAGCAGAAATATAGCTCAG
Source organism: Cinclus cinclus (assembly GCF_963662255.1). Classification (NCBI taxonomy): domain Eukaryota; kingdom Metazoa; phylum Chordata; class Aves; order Passeriformes; family Cinclidae; genus Cinclus; species Cinclus cinclus. The sequence continues at coordinate 116,136,516 of NC_085046.1, read as the reverse complement.
GTGCAAGGAATTCCTCAGTAAACTTTATAACCTCATTCCAAACTCTGACTGTCAGTAAACAGCTTTTCAGAATGTCAGTTTAAATCAAGAAAATGTCACATGTATAGCAACAGGTACAATCTTTCCTGCAAATTGCTGCCTGTGATTTTCAGAAATGTAGTAAATTGCTGGCGATTTGCAATGAGTCTCACTGAAAGGATAACTTGACTTTTGCACATTTAACAAAACAATCTTAAATTATTCATGCATATCATTCAATGTTTGGGCAATTTTGAGAGTCATTGATTTCAGGAACCTGTAGTGTGCCTTTTTACTAGAAAAACATAAATCCAAAATTTGACTTTTTGCTTCTCAAGTGTAAAACTGAAAGTCTATCCTCGTACTAAAGATCTGTAATATATCTGACCTCACTCATCAAGGGTAAGTGGAGAATGTTTTTGTCCAAACCCCCAACACATATAATTGCTCAGACCGTGTTTGTATAGCACATCAGGTACCTCAGAGTCACTGGCATCTGCAACATGGTGATCCAGAACACTACAGAACCCATGTCCCTTTTAAAAACACAGTGAAGCTAAGATTGTCTTCCATGTGTCAAACACCTAAGCAATGGCTGTCTGGAAAGCACGGCATAAAAGAAATACATAGAGGTAAAATACACATCTTGGGGTGAAAAGCAACGGCATGAATTGGTGGACAGTGCTCAGCGAAAGAAAACATCAGAGCAAATTTTTTACTACACTGGTAGGTGGATGAGGTGGGACCATAGATGGGAAGAGGTTTAGTTTATTTATGGAAGGACAAACAAGGAGAAGTCCTGAATACACAAGATGCCTCTGGAAAGGCAGCAAGACTCATTGAGAGACAGTTTCCTTCCCAGCATTGCCACTGAGGCAGTGTCTTCAAAGGAGATGGTGCATCCTATCCCATGGGACGCCTGTGTGAAACCTGTGACTGCACCCCTGAAAACATATTGTGGATGTCAAGGTAGCTTTACATCACTGCCCTACTGGGGTTTCCTCATCAGAACAGGTAACAAACCCCACTCTCTCCTTTGAGGTTACTTTGCACACAAGTATCTAGCTTTTCATTAAAGAAACAGCTGAGACAAGGTCAAACTTTTATATAATCTGTATGATTAAGGTTTCCATGCATTTTTCCTCGGCCATTTCAGTTTACACCATCTCAGCAGAAAGCCAAGAACTCTGAAATTTCAACAACTCAAAAAAATGAAAACCTGGGTTTTTTTCCCCTAAAAATGGTATTTATTTATTTATTTATAGAAACACTATGTTTGGTTTTCAATACTATGAATAGCTATCATGCCCTACCTTTCATTTATCATCCTGCAACTTGTAATCGCCAATGCTTCTTTGCATCTACAGTGCAACCTGACTTAAACAGTCACTCAGTGGACTGACAAAGTAATCTATTAAGGGAAGTAGCATTACAAGCAAAATGAAGTGATAATTCTGCTAGAAAGAACACAACCCCGTGAAATATTAGATCATACTTATTCAATGCACCAACTTATTTTACTCTTGGCAAAACATTTAAATACAGAAACACATTTTTAGTTCCATGCTATTAAAGGGACTAAAAATGCAAATACTAAATTAAAAGACAATCTATTGTCAGAAAAATTATTTATTACGCTATTCACAACCTTGGTGATGTGATGTAATTACTAAGCCTCAGAACATAAAAAGCAACATATTGTGAAGTCTTTTTCACACAAACCTAATACTGATACTAATAGAATACAAATTTCTTCACCTCTAAATCCTTTCTGGGTTCTAAGAGTGGGTGTTTAATACTTAGTGATTTTTTTATTCTCCTTTATAAGGAAGACTTGTTTTTTAAAGTACTGAATATTTCAGAGATGCACTGAAATGGTAAACTAAGGCAGATGTTTGCTTAAAAAAAGAAACATGTAACATAAATTTCATACATCTACATATCCTTCCCTGATTCCTTTTGACTCAAATTCATTAAATTTCTCTCACCTCCTATTATCTACTGGGAGAAGTTACAAAGCAAAAGCACAACAGAATCACAGAAGAGGTGCTACAATAATATATACAAGATCAATACAGGAAAATACAACTTGATTACTTGAAAATGCTGCTAAGAGATACTATTAGGCAATATTGCAATGTGCATAATACACGAAAGAATGATATAGATATACCAATACATAGCACTCATTTAACACATTGTATATCAAACCTTAGAATGTCAACTTCATTGCATAAGACAAGATTTTAGTACCTGATAAAATTCCTAGGGTTTTTTCAGCTTTTATATTAAAGCCCCCTCCCCTTCTCAAACTTTATATATGAAAGTGGAGAGGAGTATGGATTGCCTCTTATTTTAATGCTGATCCTGCAAACCACTTAAATGCATGGTGAGCATGTAATTTTATTGAGTTTAATGAGACTACTCATGCATTTTAAGGTAATCTTGTGTCTGAAGCAGCAGAAAAAGCTCCCGTAAAGAAATCTAAGCAGTGGGAATACACAATGTTTCAGGACAAGAGCCACTGTAATTTGCACACACTACCCATGTGCTTTAGGCCATAGCAGCTCGTTGGAGAGGTGATGCTCTCCTTGCCTTTCTGAAGCACAGTTTGTGCATATTAAGAGCACAGGAAAGACTTCTCAATAAGGGACAATACAACAACACAAAAGCTCTGGATATTGAGGTCCATGAATACAAATAAGTTAATTTTTAATAAATCTCTGGAACTGCATGAGCCTGAAAAAACTTTAAAGCCTATAAAGGATTCAGAAAATGCACACGCAATGGTCCAAGGATCATTAATCTATCTTTAATCCCAAAGCAAACAGAAGAAAAATGACTTTAAAACATGCTTGAGATCCAGCAAAAGCAGTATAATTGATGTCAGTCAATAAAATTTCTTAAGACATTAGGACCTGTTAAACTCTATTTAATTGCTTCCAGAGGTTAAATGCTGAGTTGATAGGAGCTGCCAGAAGGTAGTATACTTAGAGATCTACAAGGCATTCACAAAACATTCTTTATGAAAAAAAATTGAATGGCAGTACATTTTAATGGACTAAAAATTAAAAAGATTGAAAAATAGCTAATTAACATAGTTTTCAATGGAAAACCATAGCTGAATAAGAGTGTTTCTATCAGGACTCCCTTGGGATTGATGCATGTTCTGATGTTATTCCCCATTTTCATCAGTGATCTAGAAGTACATATAAAATCCCTGCTTGCAGTGGATATTTTAGCAGATGACGCAAAGAGAGGGAGGAGGGTAAATAATGAAAAGGCAGGCAGCTGTACAGGGCCATCTGGACTACTTGGTAAGCTGGGATGAGCGAAACTAAATCCATTAAACTATATTAAACTATAGGCACAAGCAAAATTATAGAGCCTGGAAACAGGAAATACAAGTCATGACACAGATCTGTAAACTGTAGTCTAGAAAACAAAATATTTGGATAAAAGTTATTATGATCCTGGAATGTTTAAGCCTAGCTACAGATGTAAAAAGTGATCTTGCTTAGACACTCAGAAATTAATATTCTAGGATACTGATGGTATTACTAAAATCTAGGAACATTTTAAAACTCTCCAAATGCCTTTTAAAACAATTTGGTTGTTTCATGTATTATAACAAGGTAAATTTGTGTCCCAAGCATATTTTAAGATGTAGACATTTGCAGAAAGATTAGCATATTGTATCAGAGTAAAGTAAGAAGTTTCCAAAGAAAATGATGCCACAAATTTGAATTTTTACAGGGAATTGCAACTCTAAAACCATTATATGAAGTGCACTTTAAACTAATCAGGTAGTATATTGATTCATAAGAATAAAATTTATGCAAACTAAACCTAAAATATATAAAAAACATCAAGAAGTTCTAACTGAAATAGATTATTAAGAAATTTTGGCTTTTCCAAATTTTTTGTATGCACTGATTGTGCTAGTGTTTTCAGAGTACATAATATCCACATGTTAAGAACATTTAAGAATAATAATAGGTGCCTCATGTGAAAAACAAGACATAAGGATGGAAGATACCCTGAAGCAAACAAAAGTTCCAAATCAGGCAAGATGTGAAACATGAAAATGGTCCCAACACAGCATGAACTACTCTGAAGTTAAACAATGTACAAATGTGTTTGAGATGAAGATTTAGTGAAAATCAGTTCCTTCACAGCTGGACATGTACGTTGCTTTTTCCTCACTGACTACAGTCTTTTATCCAACAGCCCACCTTTGAAGTGGAAAAAATAAGAGCACTTGTGAGTGCCCTGGTAACAGTCAAAGAAATATAAACTTAGTCAAGTTGACATGGATTAAAAGGAAAATAATCTGTCCTGGCAAGCTGGCCAGTAGTTTGGTCATTTCTGATCTGAGGAAAATTACTAAAATGAATAAATTAAAGCTGAAAGAAATCCAAATATCATTGAAAATTTGCAGAAAGTAAAATGATCCAACTGTTTTATATCTGCAAATAAGTAATCAGGTCGAGGAATAACACCTATGCCCCTTGAAGCAGAACTACACAGACTTCAGTAGGCAGTTCAGAGAGACTGAAAGTGTCCTGGCATAAAATATACCCAATATCCAAGCCTTCAAACATTTTTGAGATAAACAAGGAAAATCTTCAGCCAAAGCTTCCAAATCAAACATGAGCTCGTGATTGACCATGGGTAAGCCCAAAAATGGCTTCAGGCATGCAGAACAGTAACACAATAACATAGACCAGGAATTCTCAGCAGACGGGTATTTCCATTCTCCCCCTGGAATAGAATACCTCATTCAAAACAACATTTTAAAGAACTTCTACACGCTCTCTAATTATATAAGCAGAGAGGGAATCTAAGTGTACAGAATGCAATGCTCCTATGACACAGAGATAATCAAATTACTCACAAGCAGCGTTTGCCCTTGGAAAACAGAGTTAGTCAGGCACTGCTGCCATCCCTGTGACTTCTCTTCCAACATTTCTGCCTTCCCCATTTGACTGAATAGATCAAGAAGATCCAGCATTATTCCTGGTATACTAAAGCCACTCAGACAATGAACCTCCAAGCAAAGCAAAGGGCAGGAGGACAACCAAATCCCCCAAAGGATTCTCTCACCCTTTCCCCATTAATCCAGACTGAAAAAGTCTGCTCAAAGGAATTCTGATACTCATGAATAATAAATTCAGTCACATCATCAACATGAGCAAGGAATTTCCCTGAAGGACAGCTGAAAAAGAAAGAGAGTATAATAACCTAGACAAGGAACAATCCCTTCCATTCCCTTGTGCAATTGAAAAGGAGCTCTCAAAGCCCATTCACCTTATAAAGGTTAAATAAATTATTAGATAAAAAACAGATTTAGGAGGTAAACTTGGTCCAAGATTCAAACCACAAAGACTAAGAGAATACTTCCTATGACCTTGCAGAATCGAAAACCTTCTTCTAATTAAGACATTTTAACAACACAAACATAAAGCATTCCACAAAAGAAGAAAGGATTGCCAAAACAGACATGTTTGAAATACATTTAAGACTTACCCAAGGTTATGCTATTGAGCTAGAGCTTTTTGTTTCCTGAAGCCTTCAAAAGAAATTAATACCAGGAGTAAAGGCAGGGACACTGCCATATTGTCCACCAAGAAAGAACCACTTAATAGAACTGAAGGGAATTTTTTTCTTCCAGAGGCTCTTTTGAAATATCTGAAGAAAGCCAGTTTCAGGTAGGAACACCACAATTACAAGTCTGTAAAAATCAAAGGTAAAATTACAACAACAGACTCCTGGACAAAAGTAATTTGAGGAGGATGTTAATAATGAAAGTTCAGGATTATGTACATCTAATGAAAAGACACTAGAAAAGAATGGAGAACAAGGAAAATTCTGAGTGGATATAGAGGATCTATGTAGTTAGGAAAAATCTCCTTGGCTGTCAAATGCACATGTATGAAAAAGCAACCAAGCTTTCTTCCTTGCTTTTCCTCTAAATTAGAGTTTATGTATCCCAAATGATGTAAGCAGTCACCTGGATGACATCTAGAGATGATAAACAATAACCTGCTTCTTGTATTTCTTTTCCAGTTCAAAAATAAGCCCATGTTAATACTCTATCTAAGTGGTATCTACTGAGGGGTCTGGACTAGCTGGATTAATGGGCCTAGGCCATTTTTATGAGGTTTGACAAAGTCAACTGCAGGGTCCTGCCTTTGGGTCACAACAACCCCAGGCAGGTCTACAGGCTGGGGCAGAGTGGCTGGAAAGCTGCTCAGTGGAAAATGACCTGGGAGCGCTGGTCAACAGCTGAGCCAGTGTGTGTCCAGGTGCCCAAGAAGTCCAATGGCATCCTGGCTTGGATCAGGAACAGTTTGGTGAGCAGGACCAGCACACAGACTGTCCCCCTCTACTCAGCAGTGGTGAGGACAAACCTTGCGTGCTGTGCTAAATTCTGTGCCGCTCAATTCAAGAAGGACATTGAGGTGCTGGAGTGAGTCCAGAAAAGGGCAACAAAGCCAATGAAGGATCTGGAGCACAAGTCTAATGAGAAGCTGGAGAAAAAGAACTTCAGGGGAGACCGTAACCGCTCTGTAAACACCTGAAAGCAGACTGCAGTCAAGTGGGGGTCAGTCTCATCTCCCACGTAACAAGTGACAAAAGGAAATGGCCTCAAGTTATACCAGGTGAGATTTATATGGGATATTAGGAAAAACTTCTCTCATAGGGTTGTCAGGTATTGGGACAGGCAGCCCAGGGAAGTGGTGGAATCACTGTCCTTGGAAGTGCTCAAGAAATGTGTCCATGTGGTCCTTGGGGACATGGTTCAGTGGTGGACCTGGCAGTGTTAGGTTAATGATTGCACTTGATGACCTTGGAAGTATTTTCAAACCTTAATGATTCAAGGATTTACAATTACGAAGTCCCATAAGAAACATGTAGTGTGATTTAAAATCCCATGAGATTCAGCATAAAAATTTATGAGAATAACTCTTTCAGATTCTATTGTCATCAACAACAAAGATCTTGTACTTTCATCAAGGTCTAGGACTGTCTCATGTGCAGATTATTACAAAAAAAAAAAAATTACTAAAAATTACATTTTCTTCTTATGGAAGAAAAAAGCCCAAGCAAACAACTCATTAATCGATGTGAAGCTCCCTTCAAAACTGTTAAACTGGTTTCAAACTAGACATCAACTAAATAATTAAATCTTCATCAGAAGACTGATGAAATTACAAATTTCACCACAATTAGGAAGAAGTTTTTACTCAGCAACTGCCAGAACTAAAATCCCAAAGAATACATTACAGTGGTAAAAACACTGTATAGGGATTTTTATCAAAAATATAAGTTTGACTGCTGCAGGCAACAAATAGATCTGGCAGCAGCACTAAAA